>NC_049916.1:2275317-3475319 GCF_001411555.2 Juglans regia
GTATTCGAAAACAAAATAATGCCGAATATGAACATCAGATGGAGGTTTTGTATGTTGATCCAAATGGTGTGTCACTTTCAAAGAATCAATTTATTCTACATGATAATCCTGTGGATGTTCCATTGGGTTAGTTGATTACGGATGGTAAGAAGGAAAAATATTCTAAAGACGTTCGGGCTAGTGGAGTAGCACGGGCTCCCGATTTGTCTTGGTTTGAGGAAACAGAGATGAAGGATGATAATGTCGTTGCTGATGAGCTGTTAGGAGAGTGTGGGTCACCCAGAAGTTCATTAAAACTCTTTAATGTGAATTATGTTGAAGTGATAATAGGAAGGTTATTGTGGGTAATGGATGTTTGGATCATCCATTGCTGAATCATTCATTGACGGATAACGAAAATAAAGAAGAGATCGAAGAATTGGCAGCTAAATGTTATGATTCGGATAGTGAGATTGAACTCTGGAAAAAGAAATTTCGAGGAGGAAAAATGAAAAAGTCAATTGTTGTTCTTGAACGGAGAACACGCTCCAATAAACGTTATTAATCGATGAATATTTTGGTCTGGAACATTAGAGGGATTTGGTCATCTAAGGCAAGGTTGCGGCGTGTTCTTAATAAATATCGCCCTTCGGTTGTTGCAGTGTTAGAACCACTTCTTTCAGTAAATAAGTGTGTTCGTTGGGGTCGGTGGTTACATCTTCCTAATTATTGTAATAATATGGAAGTGGGTGGTAAGGTTTGGTTGTTCTGGGCCGATGGCATTGATTTTTAGCTGCATTTAGTGATGGATCAAGCTGTATCTGGGTGGTTTTCTCATGATAGTTCTCAAGTGTTTGCTTCTTTTATCTATGCTAGTTGCTTTCAAGAACAGAGGTGTCTTCTTTGGAATTATCTGATGAATATGGATGCTGGTGGTTTGCCGTGGTTCCTTGGAGGGGACTTTAATATTATTCTGTCTGCAGGAGAGAGAATTGGTGGCATTGGTCACTCATCTAGAGGGTGTGCAGATTTTAATAATTGTATTCAAGTTTGTGGTTTGGTTGATATTTCCTATTCCGGTAATCGGTTTTCCTGGTGAAATGCAAGATTAAGGGGTGGGAGAATTTGAGCTAGACTTGATAGAGTGCTAGTGAATATAGAGTTCTTAGTGAATTTTCCATATGGCCGTATGGAGTATCTTCCTCGGGCGTCGTCTGATCATTGCCTAATGGTTACATCGTTGTTGCAGGAAAGGCGTGTTGGTCCAAAGATTTTTTGCTTTCAAAGAATGTGGTGCCATCATGTTGATTTTTTGGATGTGGTGAGGGAATGCTGGAACCAGGAAATTCAAGGGTGTGCGATGGTGATATTCAGTGGTAAACTAAAATTGTTGAAACAAGTATTGAAGAAGTGGAATAGGGAGGTCTTCGGAAGAGTGGAAGTGTATCTTAAAGAAATTGAAGAGGAGCTCCTGGAACTTGAGACGTCAGTTCAGCAACACTATTCTTTGGATGTGGAGGCAGAGCTTTTGAGATGTAAGCAAAAGCATATTCAGTATTTGCATAGAGAGGAGATAATGAGGTGTCAAAAATCAAGAATTAAATGGATGAGTGAAGGGGATGAAAACACGGCTTTCTTTCATGCTTCCCTGAGTTGTAAAAAGAAGTTTAAAGTAGTGGAAAAAATGACTCTTGAAGATGATACCATTCTGGAATCAAGTGAAGCGGTTCTTGAGGGGGTTGTGGACTTCTTCTAGAAGCAGCTTTTGACATCGGCTGTGTCCTTGCGGAAACTGGTTTGAATCTTTTAACCTCTATTATTTCTGATGCTGATAATCGGTTGCTTTGTAGAGTCTCTCACATGCTTGAAATTAAGGAGTCCTTATGGTCGATTCTGCAAGATAGTAGTCCAGAGCCTGATGGTTTTTCTGCAAGTTTCTTTCACCATGCTTGGGATATTATCAAAGATGACTTATTGAAGTTGGCTATTGAATTTTTGAGGGAAAGCCGTTAACTACGTTTTTTGAGGCTACCAATATTGTCTTGATTCCGAAAGTGGAAGATCCAAGAATTTCTCGCACTTTAGGCCAATTAGTTTATGTTTTGTTGTTTATAAAATCCTTTCAAAGGTTTTGGTGAATCGGTTGGAGCCTATCATGAATAAATTAATTTCTAAGGAATAGTCGACGTTTCTAAAGGGGCGGAGCTTTTTGATAACATTTCTATTGCCCAAGAAATGATTCATAGTATGAACAAGAAAGTGAGAGGCGGTACCATGATTAAAATAGATATAGCAAAGGCGTATGATAGGGTGAATTGGAGGTTTTTGATGGGAGTGATGAAGCATTTGGGATTCTCAGATCATTGGAGGAGTTTAATCTTTAATTGTATTTCTTCCCCAATGTGTTCCGTTATGTTTAATGGATTGATGAAGGGCTTTTTTAAACCCTCTCGTGGCATTAGACAAGGTGACCCTCTTTCGCCATATCTTTTCATTTTATCACAAGAGCTTCTTTCTCGGATGATTAATGATGATCTTCAAAAGGAGAGAATCAAGCCAATCAAGCCTTTTTATGCTAATGGAGATACTTTGATTTCTCATTTGCTTTATGCTGATGATGTTTTGAGTTTTGCAAATGGAGGTAAAAGATCTTTAGTGTAGATTATGAAGACCTTACATGCTTATCAATCTATGTCGGGGCAATTGGTTAGTAAGGATAAATCCTCTATTTTTTTCTCTACAAAATTTTCGCTTACTCGAAAATTAGAGGTATTGAGGGTAATGGGGTTTATGGAGGGTAAATGGCAGTGTAATTATCTTGGTGTTCCGTTGCATATGGGGCGGCTTACTATCAAATTATTTGACCCTTTGTTGTTGAAGATTCAGAAGAAACTGGCTGGTTGGAAGAGCCATATTTTATCTTTTGGAGGTAAAATTACGCCTCTCAAGCATGTTTTATCTAGCATGCCAATTCATGTTTTATCTATTGTGAATTTACCTAAGGGTGTGTTCAAAGCTCTCAAGAGTATTTTCTCTAATTTCCTTTGGAGCTTGAATGAGGATAAAAAGAAAAGGAAGTGGGTGTCTTGGAAAAATATTTGCTTACCGGTTGAGGAAGGGGGATTGGGCATTCGGAATATTGCCGATGTACAAATGTCATTATTCATGAAATTTACTTGGAAGTTACTAGATAGTAAATCGTGTTGGGTAAAATTTTTTCTGGCTAAATATGTGGGTGAGAAGTATCCATTGCTCCTTTCTAATTCTAATGGTTCAAGGTTTTGGAAGGGTATTATGTCAGTGATGCCGACTGTGATTAATAATTCAAGAATATTGCTTAGAAGTGGTGAATGTAATTTTTGGTTTGACAATTAGCTAGGGGATGCAACCATTGTGAATTCGGAAGAGGTTGAAAATTTATTGGTGGCTGAAATCCTAACTAATACAGGGTGGGATGTCGTCAAATTGCGTAGGTTGGTGTCGGAAGAAATGGTTAAAAAAATTATTGCTTCATCGATTTAGATTGCTAGGGGTACTGATGTGTGTATTTGGCAGCCTAGTTCGGATGGAAATCTCACTACAATAATCTGCTTGGCATCTCATTAGAGCTCAAGGACCGGTTTCTTTGTGGAGAAAATGGCTTTGGCATAAATCTGTCCCCAAGAAAATGTCTTTTCTTTGTTGTCGTGCTCAAAAATAGGTGCTACCAATTGATGATATCCTCATTAAGCTCGGAATATCTCTAGTCTCTAAGTGTCATTGTTGTGTTTACCACAGCAAGAATCTATTGATCATATTCTTTGTAGTGGTAATTTGGTTGTTACGGTGTGGAATTTTTTTGCAGGTATTGTGGGGGTTCGTTTGGCTCAAGTCCGAAGATGGCATGTAGTCATGAATTTCTGGAGGGTTCGGGCCTCTTCTTCTTCTCAAGCAAGGTGTTGCCGTGGTATTTTGCCTATCACTATCATTTGGGCATTATGGAGAGCTCGTTGTGATGATAGAATGGAAGGAGAAACTGATTGGAGAGGGGTGCTGAGATGGATTAAGCTAATGTTATTTGATATTTTTTCTGTGCACAGGAAGTTTTAGAGATGGTGGCAAAATGATCTTAAAATTGTACAAGATTTAGGTTGCCCCATTGCTCAGGTTGTTAATAAAAATATGAGAGCTGTGGCTTGGAAGAAACCATGTAGAGGTAAGTATAAACTTAACGTTGATGGTAGCTCGCTCAGAAATCCTGGTTTTTGGGGTGGAGGAGGTGTGATTAGAGATCATGGAGGACGTTTTATTGCGGGTTTTGCAAATTATTATGGACCGGTTTCCAACAACGTGGCTGAAGGAAGAGCTTTAATGGATGGGTTAAAATTGGCTCAACAATTGGGTATTCGAGACATAGAGGTGGAGTCAGATTCTGAAGTTATTGTGAGGTGGGTTGAGGACAGCAATTGTAACTTCTGGTATTTGTGGGATTATTGGGATGATATAAAGAGGTTGCTTTATGAATTAAATTGTTCCATTCATCATATTTATAGAGAAGCTAATATGTTTCGGATTATCTTGCTAAAGAAGGTGCTTATAATCGGTGTAAGTATTTTATAGCTTCTGACATTGGGCGGGGGATTCTTGGAGGCTTATTACGGACGGATTATTGGGGACTTTCATATTTACGGGTGTAATTTTTATTTTGATTTATGATTTTTTTTTGAGCTTGGTTTTTTATTCACCACCTGTGTTATCTCTCAGATGATTGTTTTGTAACTACGCGTGAGGGCTCATTAATAAACTTGGGACAGGGGTGCTATGTGGGTGTCTACCAGCTCTTCTTAAAAAAAAAACACTTTGTAGCCCCCAATTATCTAGCCCTTTGGTTCATCTAACACGGGTATGTCATGAGAAATTGAGCAAGTTGCATAAAGTGGGCGTGGGGATACTTCAAAATCAATAAATGAGAGTGAGACTTATGCTTGGTTTGGATAGAGAAATGCTCCAATCTCATCTCAATATCCAAACACCACAAACACAAATACTTATTCAATTTTAAATCATCAACTTTTTCATATAATCATTACCTAATTATTACAATTTTTCTAAACTTCTAAATAAAACACAAAAAAATAATTAAACTTTTTCAAATCCCAAAACAAAAATTATATTCTAACAATATTTTAATTTTTCAATATTTTTATTCAACCTTTTGGAAAAAACTCCATCCCAGAATTGGACCGAAACCCATTTGATTCCGTAAATGGAGGACTGAAACCGATTAAACAAGTTTTCGATCCGGTCTGGTCCAATGCGGACCGAAAATTTTACACCCCTACTTGGGAGTTTCTTCTCTTGATCCGTCCTTTCATCCTTGAACATGATAATATTAAATGGCGCTGGTCCTGTAGCATTTTGGAATACTCATGTTTTCAATATTAAGCACAAAAATGGATTTATGTTGGCCCTTCATTTGTAAGTACAGAAGAATTTCGACACTGAAAACTAAATTAGGACTTAACTTGAGTTTTGGCACTACCACTGAACAAACGAGAAAAAAATTAACATGTAAGAAAAGTAAATGGCACTTAGGGATGGCACTTAGGGAAGGAATGACAGTGGTATGCCAATCAATAAAAAAACAAGGCTTTCTTAGGGGGAAAAAAGAGAAGAAGAAAGCTTGTCAGCTGCCCTTTTTGTTTTTACAGGTACCAAATAGAGTACAAGCCCATTGTTTGGAACAAGGCCTGATATCTTTAAGAGCTCTTGAAAATAGCGCGCCATGCAATACTTGCGCAATTATTGAAACCGAATATCGAGCACTAGTTTAAACTTTATAGCTAGGGGAGCGCATTTGGCTCTATGGTATCTTCAAAAAATGGTTGCTCCAATCCTAGGGTTCTTAATTTTCATGACAAGCTAGCTCACTGTCCCGCCAGTTCAGCTGCTCCCGACCTTGATCAAGCCACTTTGCACAGTATCAAGGTTTCTTAAAGTTGATTCTTATTCAGACTTGAGATAGACGTTTCAAGTTAGAGAAATAGACATGTAAATTTGAGGGGATCTTTTATCGACGGAACTCATCATGTTTCGACCAATTATATCCCTATGTATGCATGCATGACAATTACTAGCTAATAATTTATACAGCTGTTATGTATGAAAACATTGATGTGAATCGATCGGGCTGATTAATCTTACTAGTTGTAAAATACTTTTCATAAATATTAATGCCACTCGAAGTTCTTGATCACTTCTTCAGACCCGATCGATCTGCTGGAAAGTGCGACATTTCCGATTACCAAGTGATTTAGCAAGCAGAAAAACAAAGGGTCCACATTTGATATACAGAAATCAGAATTAATTGACGCCTGAGGTATGCATCTCTCCTACTCAATTGACAGGGTCAAGGTCATTGGCTTATAGCTTGATTTATGTTATGGTTATCTTGGCATGCATACTTCTTAATCAAACTGTCCTCCATCCACTTGCCCTAACATTTAAATTAGTCCTCCCATCTACAATCGTCCTTTTCGATCTTTTATTATTATAATGAAGTTTAATTGACTACTCCAACTATAGCTAGCTTTCTTAATTAATGAGTGGCATATATATATATAGGAAAAGTCTTCTTACAAGCAAGTTTGCACATCAAACTGCACACCGATACTGATATGTAAGGCATCCGTTTAATGAAACAGTACGAATTGAAGACCGAAATGATTTTCGTGAGATAGATAATCTTCTTCTTCTCTCAAATTTTTTTTTTTTTTTTTTACTTTTCAATAAAAAAAACTATGTCAATGTTGGTATGTGGTTTGATATGCCAAACCGCTTGTACTTAGCAAGGCTCATATATATATATATATATATGCATGCTACATGCAGCATTGTTACTGTTTATCATCTTAATTTTAGACTAGTTGGACATAATATTTCTTTGAAGCGTCAAGCCTTTTTGTTCACAAACTATATACAAATTAATTAAGCAACTTCAATCTTCAAACACCCATTTGAAATTATTAATTACTTGTTTCATTCTCTTTGCTTTTTCAGTATATATACTACTAGACTGCACGTACCAGCAATATGCAGATAACAGCTTATGAAAATGGATGGAATATTAATGTAAAGAAGGAAGCTGGGGCCTCATGAGCTTAATTATATATAACAAATTAAAGTCCTTTTAGTTTGAGAGAGATCAAAGGGGTCCAAGGCATTTGGACAGGCAATTGAAGAGGAACCGCACACTTTTCAATCAACCAGCGAATATTAGGTGAATAAATCAATAGATCAAAGACTCATTCAGCGCTCAAAATAAGACTCTTTAACACGGAATTATATATAAAGTTGAGTGCAACATTCCATCTAACAATAAGGTTGAGAATATTTCAGGCCATTTATATTTTATTCGGCTATATCTATTTGTTTTCTCAGGTCACGTACTGCAATTTATATATAATTAAGGATGATATTGATGTTAATTCACTATGAAAACTTTCCGAGTGTTTGCTTGTTTCATTTCTAATTTCCACTCTCATCTGTGTCTCGCATTTTTCCCGCCCGATTGGTGGTTATGTACGTACGTACCAGCTCTAAGTATAAGATAACCTCGTATGTAATATAACATTATTCCACCACTGAATTCGATATCTAAGACGGTTCAGTTTAACTATATTGATAATTAACAATTTTTTTATTTAGCAGATCCACTCATTTATCAGTATTTGATGACTTTTAATATATAGTTCATCCATATATATATATATATATAGTACCAAAATATTTTAATTAAACCTATATATCATTCCACGTGTGATTCAAGATTGTGAAAGTATGCCTATATATATATATAATGTCATAACATTTTAATCTTGTTTATGATTCATACCTTATGTGAGTTGAACTTGTGACATGATATCAACTCTAATGCCAGTTTTTAAGGACACATCGAATGCACTAGCCTACATCTACACTTCAATTCTAAAATGATTAGTCAATGTTATTATCAGAACTTTGCTGAATCATTATAAAGCCAATTCCACTAAGGCATGCTTGAGAAGTGAGATGAGATGAGAATTTTGTGAATATAAGTACTAAAATAGTTTGTGAATAGTAGTAGGATAGTTTGAGTAATGTTTTATGGGGTTTTGGGAAATGAGAGAAAAAAAAAACTGAATGAAAAATATTATAAAGTTGAAATATTATTAGAATATAGTTTTTTAATAGTATTTTTGTTTGGAGATTCGAAAAAGTTGAATTATTTTTTTATTTTTTGTTTCAAAATTTGAAAAAGTTGTAATGATTAGTTTAAAATTAATATTTGTGTTTGAGTGATGTTTGAGAAGAAGATGAGATGAGTTGAAAACTTTGAGATAAAATTTTTTTCCAAACAAAGCCTAAATAACCAATCAATGTGGACTTGTCACTTTTAAGACTGTAGTCTTATTTAATTATATTATATATTAAAACTCCATCTTTCACATACAACAATTATCAGCTTGGACCTTGCATGTGGTCTATCTTCGATTTTTAGCCTGAGTTGTTCATAATTAGGCACATTGCCCATAATTAAATTTATATATATATATATATATATATATATATATATATATACACATATATCGCTTTTTCACACAGCTAGCTAGTAATTATTAATTGGATCTTTAGTCTAATTAACAGTTCGGCATCTGATGTAGCTAATGACAGTCAGCATAAATATAAAATGCATGACTACCTTTCCGAAGAAAAGCAACCATAGTATTTAATAATTATTTGTTGACATATCATATATGTATTATATATATAGCTTATTCAAATGTTAATTTTCGAAATGGTACTGTACTAACACTTTATGTCACATACAACAATATAATAACCAGATTACGACCTAATTTTAAATTTAATTTAAGACGAACTTTCTTGTGAGATAACTATGTGTACGTGTCTATATATAATCATGACATAGATCACTATATACTCTCGGTATTTTTCAACCTTCAACGCTGTTTGTTCTGTGATAATAGTGAAATTGTGAATAATTTTATGTATATTATTTTAAATAAAACATTATCACAATTATGTAGTGTTAATAATTATATTTTTATTAGTTTTGAAATATTTTATTTTTTTCAATTAGCTTTAAATTTTATCTTGATTGGAATTCAAATGAGGAAGAATTGTATTTCAAAATTAATATGATGTTGAGGTGTTGCACATTGAGGGCCGGACGTGGAAAGGAATATGGACTTTTTCCGTGGGCCCCATTGTAAAAAAAAAAAGCCTAATAGAAGACAAGTGAAAAAGGAATGCAAAGGAAAGAAAAGAAACGTGAAATGAAAAGAACAGAAGTGAAAAAGAAACTCTTGAGCCGCACGAAAAAAAAAAGACTCAGCGGAAGAAATAAAAAGGAATGAAAAGTATGTGATTAAAAGAAGTAGTGGATTTGGAAACGGCAAGCGAGGGGCATATAAATACATTAAAATTTTTATGTGCAGTTAGTTTTGTGTGTTCTTTATATATTTTATTAATGTGATTGATTGCATTATTTTTTTTAATATAAAATAATTATTTTGATCAATTATATTAGTGGAGTGTATAAACAATACGCTAAAGTGATTGTATGTAACATAATTCAAAATACATGAGAAACAACACATAAGGGACTCTCACTCTACACGCCGAATGATGAAGAGAAATACCTAGCACCGACGCACCGTAGAGCTTCTATGGAGAGAGAAAAATTGGGGTTCTACCTCTAGTCTTATAGCTATGTTTATATTTTGAGAGTATTGTAATTTTTATTTTTCTTTATTTTCTTTTAAATATTATTTTGATAATGTTTATTACATTCATATTTTGAAGTTTATTTTCATGAACATGTGTAGCTAAGTTTTCAACTAAGATTGAGGATGAAACCTCATTGATGATGATTAGTAGTATTATTTATGAGATTTATTTTTTTCCCCAGTTATTTATGTGTTCAAGGATATATTACTCTTGCTTCATATCAATTTAAAGATATAATAGAGTTCTTGATATGAGTTCAATTATGTTTTTCTCATGATCTAGAATAATCTTAATCAATTGAGAGTCTGATTTATAATTTTGTTAAAAAATAAAATCTTATATATCTTTTGTGATTTGTTTTAACAGATACAAGTGATGGTTTGATTTTAATCTTTGAGCAAACAAGAACATACTTTAGATATTTTCTTTAAAAAGATTTTCAACAATGATATTTTTCATGATAACAAGATTGAGTTCTAGATTATCATATAGATGTTCGGGTGTTACGATCCCATATCGACTAAGTATGGGATCGGTTGATGGTTTATAAGCTCATAGGCACCATTTCCTTATAAGTTAGTTTTCAAGGGTGAGTTATATCTAGTGTGTTCATAACAAATGGTATCAGAGCCACCCCACATCTAAGGCCATGTTGCGACGGTTTCAATCGTATGGCACGGGGGGTGATGCCGGCATGGCAGTGTTTGCCCGGAGCTACTAAAAGACCTAGCACACAGCCAGCTCGTGTGAGCGTTGGGACCGCCGTGGACGTCAGCTGCGGAGTGTGGTGGTTGTTACGATCCCACATCGACTAAGTATGTGATTGGTTGATGGTTTATAAGCCCCTAGACACCCTTCCCTTGTAAGTTAGTTTTCATATGTGAGTTCTACCTAGTGGGTTCATAACATCAGGAAAAATCAATTCTCATAAATATATTATTATGAATTAATGAGGTGAATTCCAAAACCTTAGTTAATTCTCCATTAATAGTTTATTCCTCGTCTAGATTAGTTTGCCTCTTTAGAATTTATTTTAATTCTTTTTATTGTGATTGTTTATTAAATTAATTATTTCTTGCTTTGATTAATTCATTGTTTAGTTGTAGTTAATTTCTTAATTTTATTTTACAACTCATCTTTTTGAATTAGATTAGAATTTAATTGGTTTATATTTTATTGGTTTCCTATGTTTTTACAAATCCATGTAGGTTCGACCTCATTCTTGCTAAACTATATTTCGGTACGGTTTGTGCACTTGCAAGTATAATTAAAATTTCACGATATTCTAAAACCAAATTTCATAATTAAGTTTGCATGGTACAAATAATCCAATCTATGAAAGTCCGATCCCATATATCGTCACATCCATGCATCTGGAGTATTGTTATTAGCTTTGAGTCTTCTTCTCTTTTAATTGGGTTTCGACCTTCTAATTTTGGTCCTATAGTTGACCATGACCATATACAACCCATTGTTGATCACTCCTCTAGATTTGATGCTCTAGTTGCACGTCATTTTGCCCCCAACACCATTTTCACTATATCATCGGCGATTAATCAATGGATATGAAGACTACACTCAAACTTCAAATTCAAGATTTCAAAGATTTTCATCCTAAATTTGAGGGGATGTTAGAATATTATCATACAAATAATATATTTATAATATTCTAGTATGTATGGTAATATGACTTATTCTTTACCATATTTAGTTTATTGTGTAAATCAATCAATATCAATTAATATCATTGATTTATTGTATTTTTATTATTTCTTTAACTTCATTCTCCTATAAATAGGGATATATATATATGTGTGTGTGTGTGTGTTATGTACTCAAACACAATTCAAGATAGTAAAGATGTAACCCTAAAAGTCTCTCCCTCATTCTCACTCTCTCCATCTCGCTTCTCTTTGCTATATTTTATTTTATTTTTTACAGTATTAATGTGCCTTGACCCAAGCTCAAATGGTCTCCAATTGACTCACCTCCTCTAGGGCCGCCTATGGCCTAACGTCTTTATCCTCAGGAACAACCCCCCATATGGCCTGCACGGGATATTCCCATCGGACAGTTTGACTTGTTAGAAACTTCCACCCCTTGCCAAATAGGAAAAAGAAACGCTAGTTTCAGTCTTTGACTCGGTTGTATCATGGCTTGAAACGTGTCATTGCCTACCTTGGATGTGAGCAGAAATTGCAAGTATTTCTTTTGTGATTCAAAATATTTTGGGTCAAGAGGAACTCTTGGGCGGTGAGATCAAGGTGTTGGGGGTTGACCTCCTCCAAAGGCTTACATTAGACGATGCAGAACACATCAAGATCCTTCACGTGTTGGGTTGAAGCTACGCAAGGGCCTAGACAAAGGAAGTCCAGTAGCTCACGTACTGGCCGACAGAGAGGGAGTTGCAACCCGCTAGTAAACATACAGGGATACAGTGCCACTTTCGAGGCATAACCCTCAAAATCCATGCCCCCCTTGTGGGCCCAAGGAACCTTCAAGATGACAAAGTCTGGAGTCCATAGGTGGCCTTCAGCGATTGTCAGATCGCAGAAGTGACCTCTAACCTCCAGTTGGAGCCCTCGAAAAGTTGGGAGGATTCATGAACCAGTAATGGGTTAGTTCGCCAGGGTTTTGGAGGGATTCGGTGGGATGACCAGACCTCATGCCTCGGGTGGTGGTGCAAGACATATTCTTAACAGCCATTAGATCAAGAAAATGGGATTGTTTAGAGACACGAAAGAAGGAGATAAGGTAGTGGAGAAGAAGGAGAACAAGAGAAAGGTTTCTAAGACACCAAAAGAGAGTAAAGGCAAGCAGACCCAAAATAGGAAAGGAAGGGGCTTTAAAATAGCCATCCACGTTGGTTGAACTGACCTAGGTAACAGGCAAGATACACATTTCAAGAAGGAAGGTGGATGGATACAAACCCCGCTATATATGCTACATGAAGCGACATGGGAGAGGAATCGTCAGCCATTTAGCCCATGCAAAGAGAGCCAAACGGGCGGGACGACCAAACCCTGACATCGGGTACAAAATGTCCCCCCTAAAATTTTGTATAAAAGTTACATCTAGATACAAAGAACTCTCTTTGAGCTCAATGAGCTCAAGGCGTACGTTCCATGAGTGGAATCTTCTTTACATGGTCCCATATATCGACATAGAGAGAGAGATCAATGATGAAATTATTATGTGAGAATCAGTCATTTATGGTCAAATTGCGCAATGCGTGTGGCCTCCTTCACGTCGCACCACAATTAATGTAAAGAAAATTTCTATCCACTATCTTACGCTCACAATCTCTTTATGTGAGGTCTATTAATAATAAAAAAAAGGACGATGTCACGGTCCACACCAAATGTGCATTTTAAATGTACCATAATTCAATTATATATATTTTTAAAATATTTTTTAAACATCTTTAAACATTTAAGAAAAATACAAATTTAATAGTAATCATTTTTTTAATCATTAAGAAAAAATAAATAAAATATAGGAGGGGCACATTTGAGAGGTATACAAGTATTTTCCATAATTAAATTATAAATAATGAATAATAAATAGTTTTTCAATTATTTTATATTACATTAGATAGAAAATTCTAAAAAAAAAAAACGTCACGTTGGTTGACCCCATGGCTAGCTATAGATGTTTTTCGATTTTAATTATGGCGAAATTTTGAACCGAACTGGCCTATACGGCTTCTCTAATCAATTTATAATCCCTTAATAAAATCTTGTCCATTCACGGGAGAATAACATTATAACGGACAGTTTGTCTTTGCTAATTAACACATGATTGTAACTTAAAAGAGAAAAGTTGAAAGGAAGTTCCTTTTTATTAGAAAAATAATTTTTGTAAGGTAAAAGCGTATAAATCCTATGCAAGTCATTTGAGAAAAATTAAAAATTTATTTTAATTTTTATGTTGACTTTCACTTTTTTAAAATATAGCTTGTGCAAGCTCTGGAGTTATATCTAGCCGCGTTATGAATAGAAGCAGTACTCTTGTACTGAGTTAGTCTATATACAGTCTCTAAATTATGAGGATTGTTCATGTAAGTTCATATAATTATATTTAAAAAAAATTAAAATTATAATAATATCATTTTTAAAATAATATTTTTTCCTCATTTTACTTTCATTTATCAATGGAACTGCACATGCAGTCCACACTCAAGACTGTAAATATAGTTTCTCATCCTATTACTATTCTAAAATGAGAGTGTGATTCTAACGTAAATATTTAATATTATATTTACCTTGGATAATTTTTTTCACTCGTAATTCAATATTATTTTAAAGTTTCCTTTTGCTTTTGTCATTAGGCACTTATAGTTCCCTTGTTGTGAATGCCTAGAAATTGTAATAGATACATTAAAGTTTACAGTGTCATCATCTACTATATATATATTTTGGTCCTTGCGATTTGACTTTCAATTCAAATTCCCAAGCTTCCACTTATCATCTTGATTGTCACTTTCGAGTTATCCACGACGCATGCGTCAGTTATTGCCTTTGCATTGTGAAATACGCAGAGATATATATATATATATATATATATATGTCACCAAAAATTAAATTTTATACATCACATTATCATCGTATTTTAATTTTATTAAATAAGATATGATAAATTTATTACTATTAAATTATTTTTTATTAGATAATTTTTTATTATTTAATACTACTAATACATGTGCCATATCTCACAATATAGTGAGATGCAAGTAGATACGAATGTGGTTTATACCCTTATTTATAATTAAAATGGTAAGTAATTTTGTTAAAAGAAAATAAATATATATATTTAAAAATATTTAAAAATAAAAAATAAAATAGCTTTTTTCATCTAATTAAAAAATGAAATTACTCGAATTTAGAAAACAACAAAGAGGATGCATGGGTGCGTGGCGCTTATATCCCTCCTCGGCAATAATAGCATTCAAAATCTCAAGACCCATGCATGTTTTGTTGATCCACTAGTAGTAGTGGAAGACTTTTTTGAAATGAATAAGCCATATTATTCGACCTATAATCTCAATAGATGAATACATGAAGGGAGACCCTCCAAAATAATGCTCTTTTCAGAGAGTTTAAGGCCTTGTTTGGTTACACAGTTAAGATGAGATGAAATGTTTTGTTGAAAGTTAAATAAAATATTGTTAGAATATAACTTTTTAATATTAATTTTATTTTAAGATTTGAAAAAGTTGAATTGTTTATTATATTATGTATGAAAGTTTGAGAAAATTGTAATGATGAGATGATCATATGATTTTATGTATCTAAACCGGGCCTGGTACATATTTGGCTAATACATGAGCCGCAGTATTAATTAAAGTCCTAGGGACATAGTGAACTGACCACTGCTCCATCTTCAACAAAAAAACTTTGACATGATTGAGAATCATCCAGCTGAGTTCCACTTCTGGTTTGAACCATTAATTAAGATCCAACACAACCTGCTGCATGTGCATCCCCTTCTAGAATTATATGAGTTAAACCCAACAGTTGACACAGAATATATAACAACTTTAAGAGCAGCTAATGATTAGGCCAAATGAGCGTCTGGAAACAAGTCTTTTTGTGATCTGAGTGAACCCACCACCTTGTCCTCCCAATCTATCTCGAACCACTACTCCAATCCAAACTCTGTAATGTGTTTTATCAACAGCAAAATCCCAATTAGTTTGTTTCTCAATGGAGTGCCCCACGGCCTCCAAATGTAGTAGTGGAGGACTTGTGTTATAGCATTACTCGTTTACCTTTTTCATCCACCTTCTCTTTCTCATTTATCACTATCACTTTTGAGTTGGATGTTATTCCATTTGGTAATTAATATGGGTAAAATTAAGTAGCTAGCTAGCTAGGTTCTCCAACTTCAGGAAAATTAAGCATAGGCGGCCGGGTGCTTCAAATTAACTAAGGGCGGTATGGACCAACGAAATTAATTTGTAAGGTTGCTTTCTTATAGGAAAATGATCGTTGGGCTCCAAATGACGACCCTTTACCGAATTAATTAATTAAAACTTCTTTATTCTCAAAATTTTGCATTTTCTTAATTGAAAAATGATTTCTCTGACTCTCTTTATTATAAGAAATTTGGAGATTTGGGAAAAGTTGTCAATTTGGGCAAGTAGCATGCTCCTTATATGTCATGACGTTAGTGTGTAGCATATAACTTCTCGTGAGACCCCACATTATAGAGTAATGCTATATTCACAAATGAATTAAACAAAATAATCCTATAAACTGATGCATGTGACTTCATCTGATATATTAGATTTATTAATTTAAAATAAAAATAACTTTACAATCTGACGAACATATCAATTTGTGAGATTGTTTTTATATAATATCTTTGTGGCTAGAATATTTTTCTTTTTCAAAAGGAATGTGTGAGTTTTGCAAACTCTAATATATAATATTACTCTAATTATAAAAAGTGTCAAAATACCGATAGTTTTTTTTTATCTAACCTAATGTGACAGATTTTCACATTCTCAATGTGTTGAGTGTAACAATAAACAGACATACATATAAATTTATTTCCTTATATATAGCCTTACCACTCCCCTCCCTTCCTATCTCTCTGCAGATCTCTCACACACTCGCACGCACACGATCGATCATGATCAAGTACAGAATGACAGTCTTCCATGCACAGCGAGGGAATATATTAGTAATAATTCCACTAGCTGTGTTCTTAATATTCACTGAATTTTTATTCCTTGTTGGTTCCGTAGAATCTCTACCAACAGTACTACCTTCCCTGCCAACCCATTTCTCCAAAATCCCTGGAGCATCACCAAGAGCAGATATCTTTTCAGGTTGCAGGCGCACCCCCTACAGAGCAGCTTGCGAATCCATGCTTTCATCAAAGCTAATTAGTGCTCCCCCTCAAACGCTTGGAGATCTCTTCCACCACTCGGTCCAGTTTAGCATCGGCAAAGCTAACTCGGCTCGAGCCCTGGCGTACAACCTCAGTCATTCTTTTGAAACTTCCCATATCCTCTTAAATGGTGGCATGAACGACTGCCTCGAGCTGCTCGATGACAGTCTGGACCAGCTCGCGAATGTTGTCAACCACCAGAGAAAGCCCAGCCCAAGCAGTACGGACGACGTCCAAACATGGCTCAGTGCTGCACTTACAAATCAGGTGACCTGTCTCAAAAGCCTTGAGAATTACAGATTTAAGATAGGCAAAGGTGTAATGGATGCCACGGTTAGAGATCTGAGCCACTTCATCAGCAATTCCCTGAACCTTTACGTGTCTAGCAACCAAAATTATCACGAGGCTAAAAAATCAAGCATAAGTAGTACTGGAGGCCATCGAAGGTTGATGTCGGATGGTTTTCCGTCGTGGGTGTCGGCGGCAGAACGGAGACTTTTACGAGCTTCTATAGGAGAGATAGAGGCAAGTGCAGTGGTGGCTAAGGACGGAAGCGGGACTCACGAGACGATAGGGGAGGCACTCGCGCTGGCGGCCTCCTTGGCTGTTGGTGGTTATGGTAGGACTGTAGTTCACGTTAAAGCTGGGACATATCACGAAAACCTTAACATTCGCACTGACCAAAATAACCTAATGTTAGTTGGGGATGGAAAGGGACAAACAGTCATTGTTGGTGATCGGAGCAACGACGGTGGCTGGACAACTTTCCGGTCTGCTACTTTTGGTACGGATTCACTTCCACCACTGTTTTTGTTTTGTTTTGTTTTCGTTATGCTCTTATTCAAAGTAGGAGTAGATTAATGCATGATCGAAGCCTATGAATAACAGTACGAGACTTGCATTTTTCGTTTTTTTTTTTTTTTTTGTAAGAATAGATATATAATTACAGACTTAAAATATATGGCCGGCAGAGAAGAAAATTACTTATATAACATTAAGTCTTAAATGATCTTTTACTTCTTAAAGAGGTTTCCTATCTAGCTAGAGGTGTTGTTTTTGTCCCATTATTATATATAGGTCATAATGGTATCTTTTACTTACATTAGTGTTAACCTATAACATTAAGACTTTAATGTACTCGTCACATGATCATGATCACGAGAATAAAAGTCTTAAGAAATCACCATCGATCGATCTTATCACCATTTTATGAACATATTTACAACCTTTTTATAATCTATTCGATTCATTAATTAATATCACAACTACTGATCACCACGGTGTAAGAAAATAAAGTAAAAGATATATGGGAATTCACTTCTACCCCTCTCATAATTTATAAATTATATCATAAAATTACTCCTTTCATTTAAAATAAAGTTGTAAAAAAGTTAAAAAAAAATTTCTTTCTCTATCGATCATTACTGTTATTTTTCAGTTTCTTTTACTCTTTACTTATAATTAATATGTCATCGATCGATCTCTTCCAAACTTGATCGATAGGGCAGTAGTACTACTGAAAATACATATTATAATATAATGTGAACAAGGGCATGCATGCAACGATCATTACAGCTAGCATAGGTTAAGATTATCATCTCGACTTGTTAAGTACATGACGTCTTATATTTTCAAGACAATCTTAAAGTCCGTCCAGATCGAAGGGAAAAAAATAATTAATAGGAACAGAATTTTCTACGTAGATATATATATATATATATATATTATATATATCATGTTCGTATTAATATAAGTAGGCCAATAATGTAGTTATGTTAGGTGGTCACAGGAATCTCTAATTTATAGGCAGCCGCTCCTTTGATAAATAAAATCATAACCAGCTCATATATAAAATGTTCCCTACTTCATTTAGATAGCAATTGAGAGTATGAAAGCAACACGAGTGTGAGAAGTAGCTAGATCACATACATACATACATACATACATACATAATGGCAGCCATGCATGTTCGTCATAAGAAGATAGCATCGATCAACTCAAAATAATGCATGTGGGTCCTTTATTTGTACCGTTTCCAAATCGTAACTTAAGAGGTGGAGCCTCTTTTAAATATCTGATATCGATATTACATTAATGCATGCATGCCTCTTTGTTATCATCAGCCGCCATGGGCGATGGGTTCATTGCCAGAGACATCACATTTGTGAACAGTGCGGGGCCAGCCAAGCACCAAGCCGTTGCCCTACGTATTGGATCCGACAAGTCCGTAATCTTCCGATGCTCCATCCTCGGCTACCAAGACACACTCTACACCTATTCTAAACGACAGTTCTACAGAGAAACCGATATTTACGGAACCATAGATTTCATATTCGGGAACTCAGCAGTAGTTTTCCAAAACTGCAACATATACGTGAGGAAACCTTTGCCTGGTCAGGACAACTTTATTACAGCGCAAGGTCGGAACAGCCCAGATGAAAATACCGGCATTTCTATTCACAATTGTAAGATAGCAGCTGCATCCGACCTAAAACCTGTGCAATCTAAGGTTGCTACGTATCTTGGAAGACCATGGTTTAAGCATTCTCGGACGGTAATCATGCAGTCGTATCTGGATGGCTTAATCCACCCAGCAGGATGGGCACCGTGGCCCGGATCTTCTGCCTTTGGAAAACTCTATTATGGGGAATACAAGAACAAAGGGCCTGGAGCCTCCATTTCCGGTAGGGTAAAGTGGCCAGGTTATCATGCCTCCCTCACGTCGGCTGATGCGCAAAGTTTCACAGTGGCTGGTTTTATTGCTGGACATCTCTGGCTGCCCTCCACTGGGGTGTCTTTTGATTCAGGACTTTTTGGATGAACCATATATGTCCTTAATTATCAAGGGTACTTAATTAAGGCCTAGCTGTCCATACGCAATCTGAATGAACGTCTTATTTAGCTGAAAACAGTTAATTTGGTTCATTCATGGGTTTGTTTTTGCAACTTCAAAAAACTAGGCTTACATATATGCATGCATGGCCAAGACACATGAGTTAGTACTTTCCTGTATTGGGTGTTCTGAATTATGTATCATGTACATATGGGTTGCAAAATCAAGAAAAGTTACAACGATTTACGTGTAACTATATATATTAATTTCCTTTGTTTTTTTCCCAGTTTTCTCTTTGCCGAAAAGAAGTGATCGATATTATTAAGAGTTGTGTGAGGGTGTACGTAGCCCGATGATGGGTTTCGAGAAGGCCAAATTCTCATCTTTTTTTTTTTTTTTTCATAGATTCTTTTTATATCCTTAAAACATTTTTTTTTAAAATTTACAACATTATTAAAAAACATCTTCTTAATCATTAATTAAAAAAAAATATCGGGACCCTTATTAACATCTCTTCTCACTACAACACAATTGCTTTTTAGTGACGGTTGGGAAATTGTGACAGTCCCTAGACCGTCACTAAAAGGCATTTTCTGTGACAGTTTTTGGAAACCGTCACTAAAGATAGAATGAGATTTTTTTACATTCGAACGTATGGGAAATATGCGTTCGAACGTTATGTCTGTTTACGTTGGAACGTAAAATGTTTTGGCGCAACCGTTCGAATGTTTTTAATTTTACGTTTGAACGTAAAATGTTTGCACCAATGTTCGAACATTAAGTAATAACATTCGAACGTTCATTGTAAATTTAAATTAAATGACTTTAATTTAAAAATTATGTGATTTTTATTGTGCATAATTTGTGAACAAGTCTAAAAAATTGAATTGTATATATTTATATATACACACTTTGTAATATATAAATATATATTATTGATTTATATATATTTGAAATGCAATGATTTAGTATTAAAGTTGAAAATTATAACATCAAAGAAGATTAAAAATTGAAATGAAAAAACGATAAAAATATTCCATAATATTTTTCGTTACAAATATTAAAAATAAAATACAAAAATTGATAGAACGTAGTAAACAACAGTCAGATGATAACGTTATCCGCAAAAGTCGAACTCTATACTTCCTCAGTCAAGGTATCAACCTTGTCGTTGAGGATAGTTACACGATGGGTGAGTTCGGCAACAGACGCCGATATAGCCTCGAGTGATCGATCGATCTTATGATTAATATGCGCAGTCAGCTGTGAGATGACCGCATCAACCCAAGCAGGCCGCACATCTCCTGCAGATGTACTCGACGTATGCTGACTACTACTCCCGACATGACCTGGCTGCTGCGTCGGAGGAACTAGATCCTCTACAGGGGGTGGCTGACGTCCCCTCGCCTGTCCAATGCTACGCCGATGCGTGGTCATGTCGAGGGGGCTCATCTGATCTTTGACCCGCTCCTCTGGCTGGGTCAGCACTCCCCGTGCAAGTAATAGTCGGCTGATGAGGACACCATATGGGAGATTATCCGTGGAGACAATGCTCGCCTCGTAACGGATCCTCTCAAAAATGTGCAGTGGCAAATCTATAGGATCTCCACGTGCCACTCGTATCAAAAATTGTGCCCGAAGCCGACTAAATGTGGTTTTATGAGCCACAGGATCGACATTTGTTGCAACAATAAGGTGCAACATGCGGAAGAAATGCAGCAGATGGTTCTGGTTGAAGGCGTTCTTCCGCTCGATCTGCATGCGATCCCTCCCGGTGAGGATGTAGAAATCCTCGTCTCGGTCATCATCCCGAGCCTCGACGCCAGTATCCTCAGCCTCTGACTGGCCTGCATCATCGGCTGATGCTGGCTCACATCCCCGGCCAGTAGATGATGCAGAAGTGCCTACATCCTCACGGGGTGTTGAGTGTGTAAATGTCTGAGCACCTCGATGAATCCCGAGGTGCTCGCCGATGACATCTGCCGATACCTCAATGGAAACACCGCGTACAGTCACGGTGTGAGAGGATGCATCCGGAGGCATGTCACACATCCCCATATAGAATTCTTGAACCATTGAGGGGTATACCTTCCCCTCAATGTGCAGATATTTCCCCAGCCTCTACTGAGGAAAACATCTCTTAGGTTCGTCTGCTGCCAACAGAGTTCGTCGAACTCATTAATTAAGACCTCTCTCTCTACCATAACAGTACGAGCTCCGATACGGGCAGTGTCCGACGTGGCTCCTTCCCTCCCTCGTTTTCGTGTATGCAGTGGAAGAGCCATATCCTGAAAATAGAAAAGGAAAAAAAAATTATTTACAATAATGCATTTTTTTGTATTAATTTTAAGATGCTCTGATTAACGTTCGAACGTTTTATCTTTAACGTTCGAACGTTAAAGATAAAAACGTTCGGACGTTAATTTATACGTTCGCACGTAAAATAATGTAAATAAATTTACGTTCAAACGTAAAACAAATACGTTCGAATGTACAGATGTACGTTCGAACATAAGCAGTAAACAAATACGTTCGAATTTAAGTTCGAACGTATTTGTTTTACGTGTGAACGTAAATATGAACGTCCGAACGTCGAAGCATGAATAATGTAGAAAATCACTACGTTCGGATGTTATAATTAAACGTCCGACCGTATGTGATTTACGTGCGAAAGTAAATATTAACGTTCGAACGTATGTCGTTTAATAATATTCACGTCCGAATGTAAGACGATTAACGTTCGAACGTGGAAGCCGTAACGGCTCGGTAATTTAAATGTCGTACGTTCGAATGTCTTGGTGAAACGTTCGAACGTTTCGACGCAGAATGGCTGAGTCGACTCAGCCATTATTGAAATCTCGAAAATTTCTCTACAAGGGTCTAAATGCCGAAATGTCACCATGTAAATGAAGTATACACTTCAAGAAACATTTCTACGGTGACTATTCGGCCAATGACTGGTCGTGGTGGCCGGAAAATGAAGTTGAAAATCCGGTAATATTTATCCGGTTTTAAACCAAACTCAATCCAAATGTCAATCTAAATCTCAATAAAATACATGTTATTTGCATAAAAGATGAATACCTACCTTTTAGTGACGGTTGTGGCGGAGTTGACGGCGGCGGTGACGGCGGCGTGGCGGCAAATAACGGAGAAGACGATGGATACGGGCAGGGAAATGCGTTTCGACGTTCGGTTTTGGCCTTATATACATAGAACGTTCGAACGTACTTATTATTACGTTCGAACGTTTGTCAATATAATATATTATATTATAAATGTTTAAGTTATATATTAGGATGTTATATAATATTATTGACAATTAGATTATTGGTTTTTTTGTGAGTGCTTCTTATATTTATAAAGTTTAGCAATATGTTTATACATGTTGTTAGGGCTGAGCACCGACACTTTCGGAGGCGGAGGGCCCAACCTCCGACTCCGACTCCGACTTTGTCGGAGGTCGAATCCGACCTCCGACTCCGACTCCGAAACATATAAAATCCGCTCCGACTCCGACTCCGACTTGTCGGAGCGGAGTCGGATTTTTTTATTATTTTTTTTTATCTTTTTTAACTTCATATTTGACCCACTTTTTTTTTTAAAAAAAATTTGTGAGCTTTTAAATTTCAATTTTCTCAACATTACAATCTAAATTAATTAAACTTTTGATTATAACAAAAAATACAACTAAATAAAACAAGTAACATAATAACATGCATTCAAAAATTAAAAAGAAAGTCCTATTGCAATAGAAACGACGCCGTATTGTATAGTAGTATACTAACTAATATAAATCTATTTTATATATTATATATATATGAAAATTTATAAAAAAAAATATATGATATATATTATTATATATGAATATTAAAAAAAAGCACCGAAATATTAATAATAAACTAATATACTTGATATATATATATATATAAATCTCTAATCTCTTATACTTGATATATATATTATATAAATATTAGTTATACTAATAATTATATTAGTATTAGTTATTATTAATACTATATATTATAGTATTATACTAATAGTGATATTAATACTATATCACTATTATAGTGATTAGTATAACTATATTAGTATTAGTTATAGTGATTTAGTATAACTATATAATATATTAGTATAAGTTATAATACTATAAGTTATAACTGTAGTCTATATTAGTATTAGTATTAGTTATAGCGATTAGCATAACTATATATTAATATTTGCTATAGTGATTTTAATTTAGTATAACTATATAATAGTATTAGTATAAATATTATTATATTACACTAGCTATATCACTGATAGTATTAGTATACTAATGTCTAATACTAATATATCACTATAGTTAATAGTATCACATAGTAATATAGTATTAGTAATTAATACTATAGTGCTTTATATAGTAATTTATATATAGGCTTAAAGTGGTTTACTAATAGTATTAGTATTAGGCCATAAATCTAATTATTATACTAATGTATATTAGAATTACTAATATATTTATCAAAATGAATATGTTGAGAAAAAAAAAATATAATTAATACAAGATATTGTTATATAAAATTGATATGAATAATACTTTAGTTGTTATACATTAGTATTATATGTTATTATAAATTTATAGATTAGTGTTTATCCATTAGTATATGTATTACAATATTACATGTTGATGTTATTATGCATCTTAGTGTTTATAGTATATTATATATACATTAGTATTACATGCTATTATATTTATACATTAGTAATTTAGAACAACATGGTAGTAATATTGTAAATTTTTAGTAGTATGATATTTACATATAGTCATATACTAAACTATTATTAGTAAATTTAGTCTATATATTATAGTATAAATATATTATTTAACTAGTATATTATTGAGTTTAACTAATTATATAAGATATAGTTGTATAAAATTTAAATAATTAATATATAGAAAAACACATATATAGTAATTTAGAAAAACACATATTTTGTGCATAATATATAAATTATATTATGCACAAAATACTATACAATGTAGTATATATATTATACTATAAGTTAAGTATAGTAGGAATCTTACGTTCGAACGTTTGAAGTTAACGTTCGAACGTTAAACTAAGAGGCGGGAATTTTCCCGCTCGATGTTTAATATCTGTGTGATTATTCAGACGTAAGGACGTTTATACTATACGTTCGAACATCAAATCCGTCAACGTTCGAACGTTAGTTAAATTAGTGCGGGAGATTTCCCGCTCAAATATGGTAACACTTTCATGAAATGTACGTTCGGACGTTTAAGTAGTATGTTCGAACGTTTATCTATAAATCTACGAACGTTCGAACGAAAAATTGTGATACATTCGAACATATATGAGGAAAGTGCGGGAACTTTCCCGCTAGATTTCATGTTATATCATAAGAAGGGTACGTTCGAACGTGTATTTTAAACGTCCGAACGTTCTGGGCGGGAATAATTTTAGAATTAACGTTCGGACGTTTGAAGTTAACGTTCGAACGTTTAAACTAATAATTTTAGAACTTAATCAGTACGCGCACGGGAGGATGCCCATTATTTCTTCTTCTCCCGTGCGCGCAACAGAAAGAGAAAGAGAGAGAGAGAGAGAGAGAGAGAGAGAGAGAGAGAGAGAGTTAGAGAGAGAGAGAGAGTTAGAGTGAGAGAGAGTTGAGTTAGAGAGTGAGAGAGAGTTGAGTTTTGGTAAGATAATATTTTTATTTCTTGTCTTTATTTAAATTTTATGATATTTATAGAATGTGTTTTTGTTATAGAATATTTCTAATAAGTTTGTGTTGTATTTTTTTGAAGGATTGCTTGTTTTGGGAAGTTTGAAGATTTTGATTTGTAAGAGGATATTGTGAGTGCTAGGTATATTTCTAAACTTTATCAATATGTTGTTGTGATTTGATGCTTACTCTTTATCATATTGTGATTATTGTTTGTATAGTTTGTAAATAGTTTGTGAGTTATTCTAAATATGTTGTGATATAAATTTGAAATATTGTGTTTATTATTAAAAATATATTGTCATTAGGCTTTGTTAATACATGTTTATTGCTTACTCAAGTTTAGAAATATGTTAATACATGTGGCATGTTATTTTGTGAATATATTGTGAGTTATCACTTTTATATGTTGTGATATGGATTTGATATATTGTGATAATAATATTTGAAATTAAGTAATAACAAGCATAAAAGTAACTCTTTAAGAATTATAATAATTAAAATTATTGTATAACTATTGAAATTTAAGTATGATAATTAAATATTTATAATAATATTTGAAATTAAGTAATAACAAGCATAAAAGTAACTCTTTAAGAATTATAATAATTAAAATTATTGTATAACCATTGAAATTTAAGTATGATAATTAAATATTTATAATAATAATTAATATATAAGTAATAACAAGCATAAAAGTAACTCTTTAAGAATTATAATAATTAAAATTATTGTATAACCATTGAAATTTAAGTATGATAATTAAATATTTATAATAATAATTAATATATAAGTAATAACAAGCATAAAAGTAACTCTTTAAGAATTATAATAATTAAAATTATTGTATAACCATTGAAATTTAAGTATGATAATTAAATATTTATAATAATATTTAATATATAAGTAATAACAAGCATAAAAGTAACTATTTACGAATTATAATAATTAAAATTATAGTATAACTTTTGAAATTAAGTATATCAATTAAAATTATACTTTAAGAATGATGATCTTGTACACAACGAGGAAATATTATCTTGAAGAAATGTTGAAATTTTAATTTAATTGCTTGACTGTCATAGTCTTTCCGGCCTTGAGAGTTGTCAAGGTCGGACAGTTTGTGACGGTTAAGTAATTAGACTAAAATTTAAACATTTCTTCAAGATAATTCTCCCTCGTTGTGTACAAGGCACGAAACTTAGGGTCACATAATTATCTTCCATCTCTCTTTAATTTAACAATATAACACTACTTGAAGGTGACATTGTTAATGTAAACAACATGGAGACATTGTTAGTATGATTTTTTGCTAGATGCGTGTGACATTGCATAAATACCCTTAGACCCGTTCGGGAATCAGTGTACATTTATGTGTCCACTGATTCCTGAATTGTCCAGTGTGGACAGTTTGAGATTATATTATCTGTATTACACATTTTTGTTACTCGCTACTTTCCACGTTTAATATGAAGTTTCGGTATCTTCTTCTATTGTTCTTCGGGTATACTGTTCGTAGGGTCACAATCCCGATATTTGAACATGTATACTTGGAGAATTATGGGGAGGTGCTGCCGGAATTTCTACTAACGTGGAAATTAGTAGAGTGACGAGATTTGTGTAATATGGAGAATATAATCTCGAATGGGATAGGACCAACTACCTTATCAAAAAAGTAATGAGAATTGGAGGCAAGACATGCATGTGAATTTTCAATATACGTGTTATTAATATCTGGATGTTTTTAGAAATGGACAAAAATTGGATGCGTCTGGACGATAGACTTGGAAAGGATTACGTACCCTATGCATGTGGAGTAAGAACTTTCATTGATTTTGCACGGGCCTCTGCTGATAGTCGTGGTTACATTAAGTGTCCATGTCGAGGGTGTAAAAATTTGTGTGCGATAGGATTGGATGAAGTAGAGCGTCATATATTTGTGAACGGTATGGATCTGGGGTATACGCGATGGGTACTGCATGGTGAGCCGTATGAAGGGTCAGCAGATGTATTGGTCGATCATCACAATTATTTACGGCACATGGATGATGATTATGAGCATGATGAGATGGAGGAGATGTTGGGTGACATTGGAGCTGGGATGTTTATGGATGAGGTTAACGACAATGCCTCAAGTGGTGGATCAGGGACTGATTGTGAAAATTTTCCTTCACTGTGGGAAGATGCAAAGCGCGAGCTTTACCCAGGTTGTACAAAACATTCCAAAATGTCGTTTATTGTGCGGTTGCTTCACATAAAATCATTGTGTGGGATGTCGACGAAAGCAATAAACATGGTATTGGACTTATTTAACGAGGTGCTTCCCGAAGGGTCTGCATTGCCTAAGAACTTTTATGAAGCGAAACAGTTGAGAAAGGGATTAGGATTTGAGTACAAGTCCATACATGCATGCAAGAATGATTGTGTATTGTTCTGGAAGGAGAACGAGGAGAACAAGCATGTCCTGTATGTGGAGAGTCGAGGTGGAAAGGTAAGAAAAACGTGCCGGTTAAGGTGTTGCGGTATTTTCCCTTGAAACCTAGGTTGCAAAGACTATATATGTGTAAGAAAACAGCTCATGATATGAGGTGGCACGAGGAGAAAAGAGTTAAGAATGACGGGTATATGAGGCATCCAGCTGATTCACTTGCGTGGCAGTCTTTCGATAATCAGTATCCAGAGTTCGGGTTAGAAGCTCGGAACGTGCGCCTGGGACTCACAACCGATGGATTCAACCCTTTTGGGAATATGAGTACAAGTTATAGCACTTGGCCCGTTGTATTGATTCCGTACAATCTTCCACCATGGAGGTGCATGAAGGCGCCAAACTTTTTGTTAACTTTACTCATCCCTGGCCCTAGATCACCTGGGAATGATATTGACGTATTCATGCAGCCGTTGATTGAAGAGCTGAAAGAGTTATGGGAAACAGGGGTTAGAACTTATGATGCATCTAAGTCGACATCTTTTCAGATGCATGCTGCGGTAATGTGGACCATAAATGATTTTCCGGCGTATGGGAATCTTTCCGGCTGGAGTACGAAAGGGAAGTTAGCGTGTCCGACGTGTAATAAAGAAACTGCTAGTGAGTGGCTAAAATTTTCTCAGAAGTTGTGTTTCATGTGTCATCGACGTTATTTACCAGCAAATCATGCATGGAGAAGAGAATGTGCCAAGTTTGATGGGAGAGTAGAGGATAGGATTGCACCAAAAGAGTTGTCTGGAGAAGAGATAGTGGAACAACTGCAACATGTTAGAGCGAACAATTTTGGCAAAGGTCGGGGAAAGAACAAGAGAAAACGAGCCGTATCAGAATTGAATTGGACAAAACGTAGTATTTTTTTTGATTTGCCGTATTGGTCGTCATGCAAGTTGCGACATAGTTTGGATGTAATGCACATAGAGAAGAATATTTGTGATAATATACTGGGTACATTGATGAGTATTAACAAAAAGACGAAAGACACGATCAAGACGAGGAAAGATCTTGAGAGAATGGGAATTAAACATAATCTGCATTTGCGGGTGGAAGGCAACAGGGTGGTCATGCCGCATGCATGTTTTACGATGACGAGGGAGGAGAGGATTGATTTCTGTAAATGGTTGCAAGGTGTGAAGTTGCCAGATGGTTATGCTTCAAATATTGGTAGATGCGTGAGTCCTGATGATTGGAAAATCAATGGATTGAAAAGTCATGATTGTCACGTATTTTTGCAGAAGTTATTACCTGTGGGAATTCGTGGGAAGCTGACATCTAATGTACGTGTCGCCATATCTGAACTATGTATGTTTTTCAAGGATTTGTGCGCTCGGGTAGTAAATCGAGATGTGTTGTCGAAATTGGAAGAAGACATTGCTACTATACTATGTAAATTCGAGCAGATCTTTCCACCATCATTTTTTGATGTCATGGTCCATTTAGCAATACATTTACCGCGAGAGGTACTTCTGGGTGGACCGGTGCAGTTCCGTTGGATGTATCCAGTTGAAAGATATTTGGGTCGATTGAAGCGCACTGTTGGGAATAAAGCCAAAGCTGAGGGTTCAATAGCAGAGGCTTATATACACGATGAATGGTTAACATTTTGCTCTCTATATCTTCGTGGTGTTGAGACACGATTTAGTCGTCAAGAGCGAAATGCTGATCTTGCTACTCCGCCTCCTCGTGAGCTATCAGTGTTTTCCCAGAATGTACGACCCTTGGGTGCACAAACAGGTTACGATTTAATTGATGGAGAGTTGGGTAAGGTTCGGTGGTATATGCTAAATAACTGCCGAGAGATTGATGATTATCTTAGGTATGTCATTTAATTTATTTGAATAATTATAGTTTTCTTTAAATTACATAGAATTGTTGTGCTCAAAATATACTTCTTTTGCAATATGTTATAACAGTGACCACATGGACAAACTTAGAACGGAAGGCGTAGAAAATATAGAGGCAAGACACGAGGAAGAATTTCCCGGATGGTTTGAAGAACGTGTATGAACTAAAATTATATATATGTTATATTGTGAAATTTTTAACTCTGGATAATAAAATAATAAATATATACTATTTCAATTTTTAGATTTTGGAACAACGTGCTCGTGATCCCGGATCAATTTCTTCTGAATTGTATGCATTGGCCCGTGGTCCCTCAAATAGAGCACTTCGATATACTGCATGCACGGTTCGAGGTTATAGATTCCATACTTTGGACCGTGAACGTAATAGAAAGACTCAAAACTGTGGTGTGTTGGTCGAGGGGAGTCATGGAACAGATGATATTGACTATTATGGTGTCATACGTGATATTATCGGATTGAAATATCTTGGTGGGTCTGTAACATATGTCTTCAAATGTGATTGGTGGGATCTAGGCGGTGGTCGGGTTTCGATACATAGGAATAATCACTTTACGAGTGTCAATACTGCATCTAAATGGTACGAAGATGATCCATTCGTATTGGCTTGTCAAGCTACCCAAGTCTATTACTTGATTGATCCAATGAAAAGTGCTGATGAAGATAGTGGGGAGATAACTTGGCGAGTTGTACAAAAATTTGTTCCTCGAAATATATATGAAGCAGGAACGAGTGCAGATTACGAGAATAGTGGAGATGAAGATGACAATCCGATTGTTGAGGCATACCAGGAAGATGGAGAGGGTATTAACTTGTTTGTTGACCTCGGTGCACTCGAGTTGCTCCCCTTGTGTAGAGATGATGTCCCACCCGTACATCTCGACCCGTCTGTATTAAATGATCATTCAATTCAAGTCAGTTTGGAGGAAGATGAAGAAGACGAGTCAGAAGATGAATACGAATCAGAATCCGGGCAGGAGGTGGATAATGATGATGAAGATGTTATTGATGGAGATTCTGAAACAACTATGGAAAATTCATCTGAAGAGTAAAAGTACTAAATATTTTATTTATATAGGTGACTATAAAATATCTTAAATTTTCATAATTTCTTCTAATTAATTTTCTTTGATATAATTAATTATTTTAAAGAATGTCGCCAAAACGACAACGAAGAAATGTGCCTCCGCCAAGTCCAAGTCCTGAATCCATTGAGGACTCCCCACTCGAGGAATCCGTTCCTGAAGATCAAGCTAACACAGAAGAGAACAACAGCCAGTCGACACCTACCAGTAAGGAAATATTGTCGTTGATAATTATATATATAGTTAATAATTTTTTCTCAATAACTATATAATTATAATTATAGTATATCTATTATTATCATGTAGTTGATGCATCTGCACGTCGCGGTCGTGGCTATACACGTGGAATCTCTCTTGAAAAAAATAGAAGGCACGGTAAACTGAAGGTCACAATTCCTGATAATTCCACTGGAGGAGTGGATGATAGTGCAGCAGCGCTTTCCTCCTATATTGGCACAGTAGTTCGAGCTTATGCTCCATTTTATGTGCGCTCATGGCGAGATGTTCCGAATGAGATTAAGGAGCACATTCGAAGTCGTGTGCTGGTGAGTTTACTTTTCAGTACATTTTTTTCACTTAGATTAATCTATTATATTTTTTACCTGATTCCCTTGTTAGGATGAATTCGACCTCGACTTTAGCCGTAGCGAGGATTTGAGAACCGTGAATGAGTTGATGGTTACACTATTCCGACGTCACAAAGGACGATGTCATGACCACTTCAAGAAGTTTGAGACGTTGGAAGAGGCTGCGCAGTCTCCTTTTCAGCAGATGAAGTTAGATGATTGGAGAAAGTGTTGTGATCTTTTCGCATCTCCAGATTATCAGGTATTTTACATTTATATCTTTAAATTATTTACATTCATATTCGTTTTATACATTATATGTATACATATTACAATTAACATTTTTAATATATTTTGTAGCACTTGAGTTCTACAAATGCACAGAATAGATCCGTTCTGACTGTCCACCATCGTGCCGGTTCAAGGTCATTCCACCGTCTTGCTGAAAAAATGGTAATTAAAAAATTATAGAATTCATTTATTTTCCTGATATTCTTTCTGATAAGTACTAACATTATCTTTTTAAAATTGCTAATATTGTCGCTTTGTTAGAAACGTGATGATCCTGAAAACTTTTCCCTCGTTCATGTCTATGCTGCTGCTCACACTAATGAGCATAGTGAGTGGATGGATCCTGTCGCTGCAGATAATTATGTAAGCAGTGTTAATTTTGTTAAATAAATTTTTTATAGAACATTTTAATAGTTTATTTCTTATTTCTATTTCTTTTAATACGTTACTAATTATTTACGATCATTACCTTTTAAATTGCAGAACAAAATGTTGGAGATGCAGTCGACTTCTGCGGAATCCTCTCCTAGTGACATAGACATATTCACCCAAGTGCTCGGGCCGCAGTCTAGTATGGCAAGAGGTTTGGGACGATCTATCAAGCATAAATGTTCATCCTCCTCAACCTCATCGGCTTCACAAATTAATAATCTTACAGCAGATTTAGAAGCTGCACGGCGTGAGAATGAGTATATGAGGTCGAGACAGCAAGAGTTAGAGTCTCTCTTAGAACGACAGTCTCATTTAGAGACGCGTTTGCAGGACCAACAGAGAGACCAGGAGGAAAGAATACGCAGTGAAGTGCAAGAGCAAGTGCAACGAGAGATGATGGTGCAAATGGAGCGTGTTATGTCGTTGCAACAGAATCCCCGTGGGCGAGGGAAAAAGAAAAAATAAATTTTATCAATATTTCTGACTAGTTTTAATATCTAATTTTGTTCTTTTATAAGACATTGTTACTTCTTAATTGGGTATGTGATATGATACTATTGGTATTTTGTTTTTAAATTTTATGAAATTAGTATTTCTGATCTGTACGTTCGAATGTAAATAAAAATCGTTCGAACGTTGGTTCACACTGTACCAAACGTTCGAACGTAAATACAATTGAATCGTTCGAACGTTAAACCGACTAACGTTCGAACAAAGAACTTGCATTCGGACGCTCCTTCGTTTACATTCGAAATAACGTCCGAACATTAAACGCGCTACGTTTGAACATTTACGTTTACGTTCGAACAAATATTCGAACGTTTATTGTAATTAACGTTCGGACGCATTAACATGCGAACGTAAATATGATACGTTCGAACGATATACAACAAACGTCAACTTCTCTCATTCGAACGCCAATCGGGTCGGGTATAACGTCCGAACGTTTAATTGTACGTCCGAACGTGATTTTCTGTGACAGTTCATAACCGTCACAAAAAAGGAACGTTCGAACGTTGTACCGAACGGAACACTTCCAACCGTCACTAAAAATATTTTTTGTGACGGTTGAACAGTAAACCGTCACCAAATGTTTTCTGTGACGCACTTTACGTGACGGTCATGGTGACGGTTTCAAACCGTCACCAAATATGTTTAGTGACGGTTTGCCATTTTTTTGTGACAGTTTCCTCTGTCACAAAATACACATTCTGTTGTAGTGATTTTCGCTAGTGCAATCCTACATTTTTTATCCACAATTATATATGTGATAATATATCAAAACTTACAAAGGGAATATTAATATTATTGCTTTACTTTTTCTTTTCTTTTATCCAAAGTACGATTAATTCCTTGGTAATTATTTATTGAACCATATTGAGCTTGAGTACTTATGGCAAGTTAAAAATGAAGTGCTAGGTCTATCGCTAATTAGGAGTAAGGATATCATGTACGTAAACGTATATGTACATACGTACCTTGGCTCCAAATGCTCTGAAACCTAACGTTGCACACGAACATGCGAATATAGGTCCAAGTGAGAGCTTTTTTCTATCAATGGTGGCCTTCATTTTCCGAACATAACCCAATGGGTCTTCAGGTAGGCCTAGCTCATATAAGTGACAAATTCATGGAGTTTAAAAACTGTTTCAGATTTATTAGATCACTACTAACTTCATATTTTTCTAATTTTATAACATCATAAAAGTTAATTTCTAGTTTTTTTAGTTAGGAAAAATATTAAATATATCACTGTTATATTAGAATATATAAGGCTTGCATAGTCTCATTGACTTGGATAATTAGAGTGTATAATTAGCTTGTTGTGGAAAGCGAATTGGAGAGTGGACATAAACTCTGGCTTTGATAATTTGCTATATGTATCTTCATAATCGAAGATGTCGTTAGTTCCGACAATAATCAGGAACAAAGACTTAGAAAGCATACTAGCTGTTTTCGTTGGACCCAATATCTCAATGATGTTACGCCTAACCAAAATAAATTGTTGGATCTGCTCTTTCATTGACACCACCTCTTCCTACAAGATTCCCATATTGTAAAATCATTTACTGACCAGTTGGCTTATATATATATATATATATATATATATATATATATATATCCATGCACTGCTTCTTTTATCTCTAATTACTTGCATATTCTTTGTTATAACTTGTTTCTGATCACTAATTTTTCCGAGTTAATGATTCCTTCCATGTGTGGAATCTCCTCTATGACAGCCACCTTGTTCTGTTTTGATCACCCGGCAACCATGCATTAATTGAGGTTTTAGGTATGCGGGGATGCATAAGTTATGTAAATATTGCTCCCAATGTCATATGCATATATAGATGTGTTTTGAGAAATCTGTTTCAGCATAATCATTATATAATTAATGCAAAGAACTCAAAAAACACCTAACAACTTGAACTGTTAACCTACTTTCTTAACGCTAATTTACTAGAATCTGACTTGGAATGAGTATAATTACCCTTGCTTGATAGGTTAACAAACTCTTGCTTTTGTGTATTATTGCTATAATCTGAATTAATTACATTGACAAGTACTGTGGATAAACAAGCGGGGGTGATCTCCAAGTTCAATATCACCTCTTAACCTCTCATGTTATCATTATTTTTTGACTATATACAGTATACTCATTCCACTCATATATATCCTACGATGTTGATGGGTTCTTTTAAAACCGTTTAGTATTATTCTAAGCAAAGTGTGGTGAGAATGATAACTCATATAATTGAAATCTAGTAATTGGTTCAGTAGATCTTAGGAAGCAAATTGCATACGCTAAAAAAATAGAAGAGTTATGATATATATATATATATATATATATATATATATATTTATATATATACATATATAAAATGCTCATGATGTACTGTTGGACCGACTGAATTTATATATAATATTAACACATGATCAACTTGTATGGTGATACTTAATTTGTAAGGACGGGCTATGCATTCCTTTTTTTTTTTTTTTGGGATAATAATTAATTTGAAAAGTATAATTAATAATGATGGGAGATTCAAATCCCATAATTTGAAATATTAGTATATAATTATGGTGATGAGTCACTATTGCAATAATATCATGCTAGCTAGATAGAAAGCGACTCCTCCTATACATACGGACGAGTTGATGATGACAAAATATTAGTAAGAGAACTGATACACTCAATCTTCTACCGAAAGGCAAATGTTTTTTTTTTGCTTTTTTTCAATCATTTTTTTAAACACTTTAAATATTTTTAAAAAATATAAAAAAATCATAAATTCATTTAAAAACATTCCTTAATCACTAAGTAAAAATAAAAAAATAAAAAAAATATAAAATATAATTTCGGTAGAAATTTTCGGTAGAAATCTTCTGGAAAAATAGCATTTTCCTATTAGTAATGAAGACATGAAAACGATATATATGTGTGTGTGTCATGTGTAGCTAGGAGAAGTAAAATCGTAGCTAGCTAGTGTCACAAATAGTGCTAGCTGTAGAAGAATGAGCTGTGAAATGATATTGGCAGATTTTTAGCAATTAAACGTACGAACGTCGGAGCTCGTTCATTCGGTTGTAAGCCATAAATACGTACGTACGTACGTATGTATGTATATATATATATATATATGCATGCCATGGTAGACATTGATGAGTAGGGTCCATGCAGTACGTACATTGCAAGCATATCCATGCATGCTGCATGGACCATGGGCTTAGCTAGCCAGCTAATTAATTTGCGTCATCTGCATCTCTTGATCGCACTACAAGAAACATGAGCCTTTTGCGGCGCCACAAATATTATTTGTAACATGGTTGTGATAACATTTTTCTCTTTATCTTCATTCCTACATAGTATTTTTCCAATGGTCGACACGCATGATCACGATAATATTATATATTAAATCCTGGGCTGACATAATCACTTCATCTTTGCAGCAGAACTCTATAGAAGTTATCAAGCATTGCTAGCAAAAATCGGGGCGCACTAAAGGTTTGTCTAGTTGCTACCATTTACAATCTGTTCATGTGACTTTTTACAACTTTGTAGCAAAGCATTAGCATTATTTTTATATTATTTTCTGATCATCAATATGATATTTTCTGGTAGTCTCTTTAGAAATTGATGGTATTCCTCTACTGCACTCTTATAATGAGTCTGATTATCAAGATTGGTAAAAGCAGATGATTGGAATGATAAATAGCACCATTTCCACAACTAGCTACTATATGCAGCATAATAATTTAATGGTTACTTCAAAGTGTTTGTGTGCTCCTGTAGGGTGATAGAAGCTGGAGTATTCAAGCATAAACCTTGCAAACTACTTGAATTTTTGGGTTTAAAAAAACCCAGTACATATATATATATATGTATATCTGACATTAATTGGTTGTTTCAGATTTAACTTTTTTACTTTTCAACCAAAGATGATTACCTGCAATGGTTGGCCAGTGATCACTTGATGAACATATAAGTGCATCTCCCTTCACTTGACATGTGAAGAATGATCCTAATTCAGCATCTCGAGATGAATTAGGATCATATTTACTTTTTACCCAGTAGACCAATTCCAACAGTGTTTAGACATGATTAGTCCCTTAATTGCATTATTGATTGATTGGCACTTCCCCTTAATTAGCACAGCCCCTTCTTGCCTTTCTCATCCATTTGAGCTAAGGATACCTATCTAGTGGAGCCCATGGGCCTATACCACTTACTGCCACTACTACTCGGGAAGGGTCCTTAGGAAAAACTCCTAACTGTTGCACTAGTTTTCTCCATTGTAGGCTTGCTAGATGTTTTTGTATTTAAGAGGTATTCCTCTTGTGTTTTTGTTAACTCATATGCTACATTTAAATTGATAGGATTGAACATCCTAGTAAGAAGGCAGATTTCATCTTTTAGCCAGCTGAGGAAGCAACTCAGCTTGTGCACATCTGAGAGTCCTCTCAATTGATTGGAAAGAGCCTCAAATTGTGCCTTGTATGCAATGATGGAACTGGTTTGTTTGAACAGCGTCAATGCTTTTATGGGATCATTATACGCTGTTGGACCAAAGCGAATTAGCATCGACTTGGTGAACGTATCCCAATCGCAGAAATGACCCCCCTCCAAAGACTCTTGGTACCACACAAGAGCTTCCTCATCCATATGATAGGCAACCATCAGCATATGATGAGGCATAGGGGTCTGGTGAAATTCAAAATATTGGTTCACCTTGAAGATCCAAGTCGCTGGTTGGTCTCCTTGGAAATAAGGAAAGTCTAACTTTACTCTCCTGAATTGCCTCGCCTCTGATATGGTTGTTCATGGTCAAACTAGACATCATATTAAAGCCCACTCTGTTGCTGCTGCTGGTGTACTGATGTTGCTGCTACTAATGTTGATGTTGATGTTGCTGTTGTTGTTGTTGTTGATTTTGGCCCATAATTATTGTGCGCATCATGTCATTTAGTTGTTCCATATGAGCCTTAAGGTCTTGTATAGTCTGCTGGTTTTGATTATTTTGTTGTTGAACCTCATTGAGTTGCTGTAGAAATACCTCTTGTTGTTGAAGTTTAAATCTAGTATTTTCTGCCATAGGATCGGTGGATACTAATACCAATTAATAAGAACCTGTGTGATTGTTAAGTGTGGGTTGAATGTAAACAGGAATGATAATGAAAGCAGAATATATATTGCAGTAATTGAGTAGAAAAGTAGACGGCAGGTGTTTGAGAAAAGGCTCAGAGAGCCATACATAAATTCAAAAGAGGAATACTTCAAGGGATTTCAACCTTCTTACAATGAAAGTCCTGACAAATTCCATATGGTTCTGCTTCCTCCCACTTCCCCTCTATATTTGTTTCCTTATAAAATAGATTCTAACAAACTACTCACATTTGATAACACGACTCATGCATAATAAAAACACATCACAGACCACTACAATATCAGAAACTCACAGACACTTAAACGCACGGCTTTGGTGTTTTTAAGTCCCAAAACGTTGAGCTTTACAAACATTACCATTTATTAAAGCAATTAAAAAATGTTGCATATTAAATAACTCTAGACTTCTAAAAGCAGCTAAACTCTCCATTTCACTTGACTACTTCCTACGGTTCACTTCCTTCAAGCTTCCCATGTAGACGTCTCTTGTTCAAACTCCCCCTTAGCTTCACTTCTACAAACTTTACTCAAATCACTCTCTTCCTCTTAACTCTGCAACTAACTTGTTCTTCTAGGTTTTTGCTTGCCGCTATTGGCTTCCTATCAGCTTAATATTCACACTCCATATTGAGGGGGGAGGATTGACACATGAGTAATATTAGATATAATCTTGGAGTGTGCAAATCATGCGTACTCATTTAAAAAAACAAGTGAAATCTACTATTAAAAAATAATTTTTTTTCATGTGGATTCAAGATTTACCAATTTTTTAAATGGGCTATATGAAGCTTGCATTTCCGAAGACTGCAAATACAATTTCTCTTCCACACTAGCAGACTAATTATGTAGCAATTACTTTGTAAAGTTAGTTTGCAATTTCACTACACGCGTAATCAACAATTCTTTTCTTGTATATATATAACCTCTCATGTACAAGTTTAGTTTACAATATACAAAATATAATCTGACACTTGATGGATCCAACGCTTGAAGTTCGTCTGCTTTGGATGCCAATGATAAACACAGAGAGATATAGAGAGGGTGGGCCGTATTCGGATGGCCGGGTCTGGACCTCGGCTTTCTATGAAAGCACATTGCCCAGGTTGCCTATAATACACATGGATGGAACTTAATTTATGGATAAGCTACTGGTTCTATACTCGCAAATGACGAAACTATAGGAGCAATGAATTGGGCCTGCCAGGCCTACTTTACCAATTAGGTCGGACAAGCCCATAACACCACCTCCAAAACAAAATAAACAATATAACGTGAATTCTGAATTCTTAAGGGGATAAAAGACAAAATGCTAGTAGGTTTACTAAAATATTTCACATAAATTTAGTCTACGCATAAATTTAAAAGAAATAATAATAAAAACAAAGAGATATAAAAGGTACTTTAATGCTTTACTAAAACGTTGTTAACAGTAACAAGATTTGGTTAATGTGTAAACAAACATTTATGCTTTGTTGTACAAATTTTGTTTATGAAAATTTAGTGGCTCGGATCCCAAATACACATAGAGGGGGTAAATAGGTATTTTTCAAATTTATTAAACTATTTAAATTAACAATCAACTAGATCAAAAGAAATAATCAACACATCAATTTTGATAACAAAGTGAAAACTCATTTGAAGAAGGTCTTCAAATTCTAAAATCACTTCGGACGTAAGTCACTACCTAAAATTCACTATAAAGATTTGAGTTTGTTACACCCAATTTAAAAACACTAACAAATTAACCCTTGAACGTGTTTGTTGGCCAGAAGGATTTCCAGAGCTGCCTGAGCGCAGAGATCAAGTAGGTGCTCATGGTGAAACTATAGAAAAAGTCAGTGGTTTGGAATTGTCAGGGTGTGTAGAGATCGAGTGGCCTACTAAATCCGGCTTGCAATATCATGAGTATCCCACTAAATCTGGCTGGCAACTCCAGACTACTGGTTTTTCTATTGTTTCACCACGAGCACCAACTAAATCTTTGCACCTAGACAGCTCCAAAAATCCTTTCGGCCAACGAATACTTTCACACTAGTGGACTCAGCAATACTCAAATACGAGTACAATATGATGAAAGTCTGTTTATCAAGAGAGAATCAATCTTCAATATGCAATGGATTTCCTTAGGATTTTATTTCGAGAATACAATGAATACTGCAGCTTTGGCCTCTCTCCACGCCCTATAAGTCATCATGTTATTCTATATATACTTAGGGTTTGAATAGGTCATTTAAAGAGTCCATACCTAACGAGAAATTGATTTTCAAAATTTTTGCTTGAGCAAACCGTCTTTCTATCTAGTTTTCTGGTCATGACATGGTCAAGCTCTTTTGACTCCATAAACATTGTCATTTGAAGATCATTGTGAAACATGAATTTGTAGATAATTGTGTTAGCTTTCCAACTCCACCAAGATAACCTAATCCAATATGGGAACCGAACGCTATGACTAATTTATGCCTACTAGGACGATCTCATTAGCTCTTGCAAATTTGCGATCTTTGTACTTTTTGTTTCAATTTCAACCTAGACTCTATCCAACATACTTACAACTTAATTGGACTAAGTTTTAATATCATAAGAACATGCCAACATATTACTTTTACATTAACAGTTTAGAACATTCAAACTTGAAAAGAAAGGTAGCCGGAAAAACAAGCTAGCTAGTACTCATGCTTTTGATAAGCCGATGCTCGTTTTATGCTTTGCCTGGTTCTTCGTATAAAAATTCATGACAAGCCTATCCTGATCTGTCAAATTGCGTCTTCTGCTGGATTATTCGTATAAAGTTTTGCATAAAGGCCCCTTTGATGCTGTTGCAAATGCCATTATTGTTAAAAAATATTACTCCCTAGCTAGCTAATTGGTTGTCTACGAAGTTTCCATAGTATTGGGATTCCACCTTTATGAATACCGGGACTTAGTTACATCCCCCAATAATATTACTCTCTTCGACCTATGATCAAGAAGATCAGTTATGACAAAAAATGTTAAATATTCTCAACATGAATTAGATTACATTTACATGATGTACGTATGATCTAATGGTTTATTATATAATTTTCGATCATTAATTCCATATTTTCATTGGAATTTGGGACACTAAGATCATATAGTAATTCATTAAATTTTATCTCCTTAGTTTGGTGGACTAGGATCATTTACCCCACTACTAGGGCCATTGAACGTGACCAACTTCTACTGGAATTGATAGATTAACTTGATGAATAAAAGTTTTATTTTTGTGCCTGGGGATCTATCAGTGAGCCCAAAACAAAAAAGTTTAACTGAGTTAACGGTGAAAGAAAAAGATAAAAGAATATCAAAATTAGAATATTGAAAATGCTTTTGACATGAGATGCTTTTGAAAAAGACTCGGAGTACTACTCAAGCTTGGAAAAACAAGATATAATCATCACTTGCGTTACCAACAAATTAACCTTTTGGCCGGCATCTTAATGATTTTGGGTCCTAATCCATGATCATCAGCTTCATAGACCTTTCGGAAAGACATCGATCCTTAGTATTTTATTGTTTCTTTTCAGCATAAAAGGGAAGGAAGCCGGGGGTAAGCTGAGCTGAGGTGACCTCCTTACTGATGTATGACCATATATAGTAGCACTCTGCTTGTTGGGAACCGAACATATATAAGGAGCTAGCTAGACGGCGAACTTGAAGGTTTCAAGTGGAAGAGAAATAGGTCCTACAACATTTATTATTGTTTGTATAACGCAACAGTAGTACTTGGAATATGAGTCACATCTACAACCTTAAGTTCAAAGAAATAAGAAGATCGAAAAAGATCTGAAATCCAAGCTGTATTCAGAAGACGTGTCATGACATATATTAATATATGGAATCACCCCTAGCTAGTTTGTAGTTTTGGTACAATATCTTCAATTATTTTAACCGAATTGATGCATTGCTTAACTAAGAACTCATCATAAGTACGCGTACGCCATGATCAAGTACTAGTTCATGTGGTCGGTAATGGAAGGCGAGGAATGGTTTAATGGAGGGTTTGGCTGCCTTTATTCTTCTTCATAAGAATCTAGAACAAAGCAATAACAGATCATGAAGAATTAGCTGCAAATGTATAAATGTTTAGCATTACTTTTGGGAGAATAATTAATGTTCATCATGTACGTACTCCACTTCCATTAGCTGGACACAAATTATCGTGCATGGCATATATCTCCCTCCCTTTTTCATTTCAAACTTCCCAAGGAAGTGTAACATGCAATTAATGGGATCTGATCTACGTACATACATCATGTATCTTTCATATATAACTTTCTTTTACCTGGCTTCTCTTTTTTTTTCATATTCTTTCTTTATATATTCTGATTTCTAATATTCTGATCTTTCGTGGAGTACTAGTATTGAGATGTAAATTAAAAGAAACTGTACGTGGCATTAATTCCCCATTAATCAACTCATTGATTCTTTAAAACGTACATAACAATCATGTTTATTTATATATAGCACATTGACATGTTAACAGAACCAAACTACTTACATGACACTATCAAACTTCAAATTTAATAAGAGAAATACTATATATATATAGCCCAAAGATATTTCATAGAAATAAATCCACATGATAATGTGATACGCATACGTTAGATGTATTTTATAATAAAATCAACTTTACAATCTGACGTATCACATCAAACCACGTTAATTTGTGAATTTATTTTTATAAAATTTCTTTGTGGCCAAAACATTTGATCTCATTTAATAATAATTATTAGGTATGAATAGATTGCAGGATGAAAGTTTTTTTTTTAAATTTGAGAATGTCTTTTTTACCCACTTTTCTGGAACACCAATTATATGAACAAGTTTATAATAATTACTTGTATGCCCTTTAGTGGAGTATCCTGCAGGTGCCAATAATATTATTTTAGATCATTTGCCACGCACTAGAAGAAAAATGAATATTTGTGACGAATTATATACGATCAAAATGATTATTTGAGACTAAAACTGACTCATTTTGATAGAAAATAATCATTTTTACAAGAAATTACTGACCATAACTGAACAGTTTTCTTGCAGTGATGGTTAAATATGGATGGCTCAGCATGCAATATAAAACTGATATATATACCTAAACAGATAGAGATGAAGTCGCATGAATTTCTGTATTCTTTCCTAGATACATAAACTTCGATCGATTTAGATAAATGGATTAGAGAGTGCAAAAATATTACCTCAGCAAGGCCCCTCAAAAGTCAAAAGTTAACCCCCCCCCCCCCCCCCTCTCTCTCTCCTCTCTCTCTCTCTCTCTCTCAGTTTATATATGCATTGCTCATCGTCCTAATTTATATATCACTAAAAGAAAATATTGCCTATTCCAGTAATATTGACACCACCAATGCATGCATGGCGTGCGGCAGTGAATTTTCCACAACCTGAAAATTACAGGAAGCTGGCCTATCTTTGAATGGAAAACTGATTTTTTTAGCATTAACCTAAGCTAGATATGACTTGTGAGCAATACTGAAAATTACACTGACCCAATCAGTACAAGTTTTTTGGTTATCTTTTTGGGTAAAAGGGAAGGATTAAGAAGACATCAGAATCAACTAGATTAATGGCATTAAAGTTAAGACCTATTAATTGTAGTAGCACTATGGGTATTTCGAATTTAATTGTTGAAAGTGATTGTTTGTTGCTAGTGCAAACTCTACAGGTAAACAATATGGAGGATTCTATTCTCGGGATCCTATTTGCAGAGGTACAAAGGTTGAAAAGTTGTTTTAGAATTTGTTCTTTTAATCATGTGTATCGAGAAGGAATATGGCAGCTCATCAGCTTGTCCGTAATGCTTTCAAGGTTGATAGTATTGAGATGTGGTGAGATTGTATTCAGACTCTCTTTCTCAGACCGTTTAACTAGATAAATGTCTGTAATTGTTAATCTTGAATGAAGATTAAAGTTTCTTATAAAAAAAAAAAAAAATTGTAGCAGCATTACTCTTTAGCAAGTGGCAATTAGCTATGGCTTTAATTACAAGATCACGATCGATAGCCCAACCAAAGTGGCAGTCATTTTCTGATAAATTTGGTATATATCTATCACGTACATTATAAGCTAGATTAAGTACAGGTGGTAATTGAAAAGGTAATTCCCGTGACATATCTTTCTTTATAAAAATGATGGTGCAGGATTAGCTAGGAAAATATATAGTTGAATAATATCGTTGATATCTATTATTCTATATATAAAAGCGTGAATGCAAAAAGAATATAATATATATATATATTGATCACACATATTATATTACATAGTACTTTTTTTTTTAAGGAAACGGACTCATTTCATTAATGATCCAAAGTTACAACTGTGATTTATAAATACATGAAAAAACCGTACTATAAGCCAACTACGCATCAGTTCTGGGACTTCTCCACACATAAATTTCTTTGTGACAGACATTATCTTAACTTCACTACAAACTCTCTCCTAATATAAAAATGAGTTATGTAAAAACAGAACTTAAAAGTCTCCTCTATCCTCTCAGGAAGGAAGAGTACGGACCAGTCTGCTATGAAGACTAAATTCAATAACCTATTTACATAGTACTTATGTACGTGGTACTAAGTGGACCGTTTCATTATGTTCCGCCGCAAATTATTTATATTGTATGGTATGACAGTAGTCCCACTAGGACAAGTCAAAAGGGACAGGTACCATGAGATTAACATGATTATAAATGATTAATTCTTTTTTCTTTTTCTTTTTTATCTCGATGTCCTTGATTAATTATCGCCCAAATAATGCCACTCATTCAAACGCGCGTACGTACATAAAGGTGGCCCACTAATCCCTAGTTTAACGGGAAAGAAAGATACGATGATTTTTTGTTTACATTAATTGATTATTAATGATGTTAATATCATATGAATATATAGTGTTTGTGACTCTGTTCCATCATGCATGCATGATCGATCAATCTCCACGAAAGAGATCATCGATCATTAGCTAGTCTGAACTCTGAAGACCCATGCTGGGTTTCTCGCTAGGCTCCTCGATGGTGGCAATATTTCACATTCCCTGCAGGCATGAAGCTGCTTGCACCCAAAAGTCTTTCAAATGTTGACTGCTAATTTGTTATTTTCTGGTAGACAGTAACCATACGTCCATTCAGATGGCCACATGACATTAAATTTTGTGTACATAAAAACATGTATTTTATCATTACCAAGGTAAACAGTACTTCTAGTACTAGTGGTACAACTTCTCAAAGAAAATCCATATTAGCTAGCGCTCTAGCAAAACTTCCCATCTCCATACAAACTACTTTAACATGACCTACCACCTCAAAACGACAACTAAATGGTTTTTTTCGCGTTTCATGTATGAAAACATAAAAGATGATCTACAAGTGTTAAATCCATCCTCGATCGACCCTCGTTCCAATACTTATAAATCTGCTTTAATTTACATGATTGAACATGCATGTGGATTTTCATCACTGAAGAGGGAAATGAATTTCTCGTCCGGTGCATTTGGGCTGGGGAGGGCTTGGAAAACATTTTTCACGTAACCAGACGGTGCCTTCTTGTCATAGGCCTGAGCCACGTAGGGGTAAGCCACCAAGTTATATGGCACATATGGCCAAAACTCAGCTCTCTTTCCAGTGCTCTTCACCTTATTTAAGATCTTGTTTGGCTCCACATACCCAGTTACAGTTACCCGGCTTTGCTTCCGGTTTACATCCACTTGTTTCACCCCTTTAAGTATCATGTCAAACAAACGAAGAAGATACATAACAGTTAGCACCTCCAATTGATGGAAACATAAAGTTAGTAAGTAGTAACTACTTCAATGGCAATAAGATTAATTTACTGTACTCTGCAGCGAAAAGTAAAAAGATTATGGAGGAGACTTTTCATTGTTTATCTACTTTGACAAGGATTTCATGGATATCATCTTGCACAAGAGTTTATTAGGAAAAAATCTGTCTCGTTTGACGTTTTTACAATTATTCTTATCTCAACTCATCTAATTATTATAATTTTTTTAAAATTTACATACAAAATAAAATAAATGATTTAATTTTTTTAAATTTTAAATAAAAATAATATTAAAAATATATATTCTAATAATATTTATTTAATTTTTAATTTTTATTTCAATTCATTTCATCTTAAAAAAAAAAAAAATGAGGCCAATCAAGCTTAGGTGAAGACCTTTCGGTGGAATAGGATCTCTCAACTTTATTTGTAATTATAAGTAGATAACGACCAAAGCTCCACGAACTTTCCATTGCAATATATATAGCATTTAATATGGTAGTGTACGAGCTTTAATGCTTTCCCACTTTCTTTACCAAAAAACAATTCTCTCCATTTTAACTAAAATAGATATATAGTTTATATATATCATGATTTAGCATAAAAGCACGAAGTATTTTGATCAGTTTCAAGTGATAGAACTTATTTTCCTTTCCCATAATTTATATGTGAATTAACGATCGAGCAGACAATATGAAGGGACACTCGATTTAACTTTCTCCATGAATTGCTGGAACTATATACGTACGAGGCCGCTTCATCGTCTTCGTTATTTCATTCTATATATGAAAGTTTAAAAATTTTCTTCTCTTAGTTTTGAATTTCTAAAACATATCACAAAGTTATTCCACCATCAATATGGGCGAAGAGAGAGAGAGAGAGAGAGATGAACCTTTGAGGTTGGAAACAGCATTTTTAACTCTCCTTTCACAGCCATCACAGTCCATCTTCACCTTGATATCAACTGTCTGCGACACAACAATAGTTTTGGACGAGTGAGATCAGTTTCCACACACACACACACACACATATATATGGAAAAGTAACGGGTCGTGAGACCACTTGGCACACCGCGAAACAGAGAGATGGAATTGGTTTTTGAAGATCAATACCTGCATTGCCTTGCGTTTCTTCCTTGGGGTGGAAATAGTGATATAGTCTGAGAGAAAGTCGAGTGCACCCATGATTTTTTTCTGATCTTTTCACCAGTACTGGCAAATTAGCGAACAGTTCTAGTTAATTTGTCTGTGTTTATAATTTCGTGTATGGGGGTCTAGAGAGAGAGAGAGAGAGAGAGAGAGTTTTGGGAGGACAGGAGTAGTACATGAATTCTCATATGTTGATCTTCTTGTATTTATATATAGAGAGAGAGAGGGAAATAAACGATGGCTTGGCTGCGGAAGATCAGGAACTTTGGGGTGCAAATTGTGGTTACCAAAATAATAAATTAATTGTACAGAGACAGTGACTTGTGTCCCTAAATCATGCCATTGATCATTCTCCAAAATATCTGCATCCCCGACAACTGGACATCTTTAATTTGGTTTTAACTTCTAAATTAAGAAATAAAACAATATCCCATGCATTATTTAAACTATTAAAAAAAATTGACGTAGAAGTCACCTTGACACGTGTCACGCATTCAAAGTTTATTTTTTCTTTTTTTATATAAATCAAAATGTATAACATATTGCATGTTTGACAGATTCTCGAATTGGGAGCCCTTGTCTTGTTGTCTTACTTTCGCCGAAAGACCGGAATTGTTGTTAAGTACTTTCGCGTCTCCTTCGGTTTTCCTGCCCAAGGGTTTAACGGACTATTCCCCACAGCTGTAGCACTGCCCACAGTTTCTTTTAATTTTAAAACCCATATTAACCTTAATTAATCACAAAAATTATCATAATCTAATCAACGTCATTGATTAATATTCAAGCTGCAACCATCCTAACTAGCTAGCTATTGTCCTAGAAAATCAAATGTCAAAGATAAGACTTCAAAGGTTTATAATATTAACTTGTCTAGCTATCATTAATCCTAGCTATGGAATAGTTTATATATATATATATATATATAATTTTATAATTTGATTTATTATTTCTTAATTTATGGTGACTATTGCCTGATATACCCTCCTACTGCATGCATTGATCATTGGGGGTACCAATAGGGATAGTTGGATATTCATATACAGAGAGTTCAAACATATCATAATTATTAATGATCTGGAGCCCATCTGTCTTGAATCATTTGCTAGCATGAAAACACTACTGATCCAGACAGATCGATTTTAATCTTCTTCCAAAAAAAAAAAAAAAATCAGGTTTTTTTTCAACTGCAATATGGCTGATTAATAATTTATTAGACAATTGTTTTTACAATCACATAAATATCCTTATTTTAAAACATAATTATAAAAAAAATTATGTTAATTTTTACATATTCTTTACGTACTTCATTAATATTATTGACTAAAAAAATTATTTTATACTAAAAAAAAAGACACAGACAATCATATTAATAAAATGTATAAAAAATACGTAAAAGTGACTTTTTACTATAAAAAAAATATTATAAAAAAAAGTTATACATATATCATTACTTTAATATATATGTGTCATTAATACAGCTTGCATCCTGATGGTTCCACTTAACTACACAGCTACAAAGTTGAATTATTGGATGGCCGGGTCATGTTATCGATGATCTATATAGATGGAGAAAATTCTCTCCCATGCCCTTTTTTTTTTTTTTTTTGTCCCATGATATTTATGCATGCAAAAATGGTCCCCTCTAAATCGAATGGTTGGCCATGGAATTAAATAGATTTTTGTACGTATTTGTCAAGAAGGCTTAAATCATTTAATGGAACTCACATTTATGATCAATAGGATTAATATATATATATATATATATATATATATATATATATAGTCTGTGATTACAATCATTGGGGGGTAGCTGCATGCCAAACCTCGCGCGTTAAGAATATTGTAACACACGGTTTCGCAATTATTGATCATGTGAATGTGCAGTTTAATTGCATCTAAAGCCATATATGCTGCATCCAGCTAAATCAGGGTAATTAAACTCAACGACATAACATCACTATATACCCAATTAATTAATAACATAACGTCAATTAAGGACCACAAATACCTATATATGACGGAATCGTACGCAAGAGTATATAATTGCATGCTAGCTAGCTACCAATCTACAATTTAAACTATATTATACTTCAAATTAACTATCAAAAGGGATAATTTACATTCTAAAATTTAACTTTTTTATAATATTAAAAAATCACAAACTTGAATTGACATAAAAAAAAATTAAAAAAAATAATCCGCTGAGAAATTATTAAAAATAATGTGATTTAAGAAAAAAGAATGGGGGACATATTTAAAATAACATAAAAATTTAAATTATACAAATCTCTTTTTTATTTTAAAATTATAATATGAATGTCTAGATTTAAAATCTATAAAAATTTCATTCAAATTCAATAAAATTACAAAATTTTCATTAAAACAATATTCCGAAATGGAATATAGGCCAAAACACGCTGAAAATGGCCGAAATTTAAAATGAAACTAAAATGAGATTGTACGTATGATATACCAAATGGGAAATTCCAATTGTTCTAACCAAAAGGGAATTGAATTCAAAACTATGCTTTTTGATAATTAATTTGCACTCTCAATTACAAGATGATGACTATATATCATCAACATTATATATATCACACGTCTTATTTATTCCTTAATTCTAGGCTCGCTATATATGCATGCTCTCGAAATGTTCCAAGCATGTCTACAGCTAGTTAGATTAATTTCTTGGTCCGATATATGTCAGAAGAGTACATGTTTCTAGATCATGTGATCTAATATATATATGTCTAATTAATATATAGAATATTGAACATTAATTCTAATTGGTCCTATATTTTTTATTGACTGATCAAATAAAAATCATATTATATATAATACCGAAGTAGATTTCTGAGTGCACTTGCAGGATCGATCGAGACGTTGGAGTACTACTTCCTTCACTATCAAAAATCAGATCATCCAGCTTTATATATATAAAGGTTATTGGTTAGCTTGTTAAAAGGTTAATCGTTCCAAGTCATGCCATGTGATGATCTATAGATATTTTTTATCAAATTTCGTTGGAAAACATTTAATGACCTCCATAACTTCAAAACGATGATGATTGAATCAAAAAACGCCAGCTGGGCTCAGTTTGTTGAAACGTCCTTGTACGCATCATCCTCCTCCTCATGTCACTACTAATAATAATAATAATAATATTATGATTCATATTTTTATATATATATATATATATATTCATCGAGTTTGCTTTGTCATCACGAAATATATATAATGTGAATGACACGTCTCAATTACCTCCGAGTTATGTACATGATGAGGTACGTGGCAGCCGGGTAGCCAAGCTTCATGAACTGCTGATCGACACATGCTGCCACGTTGTCAAGCTTTGGTTATCGATCTGATGTTACTAAACGTGCTGCTCCACTCCAAGTTAATTCAGAAAGCACTTATTAAAAGTATTATATTAAGAAGTCACCAAAAAGAGATTGAATTGAACAAATGTATATTTGGATTTAAGGGGTAAAAATAAATTAATAGAGAAGTGAATATTATAATTTTTTTTATAACAAGATAACTATATTAAATTCAAACTTTAGAAATTACATGAATAAAACCTAGATTCAAATCCGTATCCTCGTCAAACTGAAGAGAAGCTTTTGCTAAACTATGAGCTAGATGATTACCACTTCTCTTAACAAACAAAAGCTCCCAACTAGAAAAAGTAATAAGCTGCATACGAGCATCAATTAACACCATCCATACTCTATCCCATCTCTCAACATGAGAATTAAGGTCCTTTACAACTTGGAATGAGTCTCTTTCAAAAAAGACATAGTCCATTCCTAAATCAACTGCCATCATAACTGCTTGAAAGACACCAAGTGCTTCTGTCAGGAGGGGGTCATTAAAACCAGATTGATTAATTTTTTTTTTTTTTGTAGCCACAATGTTATCTCCATGGTCTCGAACTACTATTTCCAGTCCAATCCTACCCTTCACCTCAGAAATTGCTACATCCTAATTGATCTTCAAGAAACCTAGAGGTGGAGGATTCCAATTGATATTCATCACTTGTAAACCTCTATTATTAGTTCTAGGACTGTCATGCACAGCTTTGAACTCTTCCAATAATTTTTTTGATTGGCTGGCTATCTGTGTTGGGTGTTGGAAGTAACCTTCAAAGATCAACTTGTTTCTTCTATGCCATATACCTCTTGCTATTATAATGAAAAACTCCAGGACTTGTTGATCACATATTGCACTTAGGCTCTCAAATATGTCCTTGAATTTCACTGTTCAAAGTGAACTCTTGTGAAGTACAGTAAGTCCTTGACTCTAAACATCCATAGCTAATTTACGGCTCCATAAAACATGTTCTATAGATTCTTCTTCGTTGAGGTAGATCGGGCACATTGGAGAATCTACAATTTTTTTTTATGCAAATTCACTCTAGTAGGTAGTGACTCTAAACATGCTCTCCACGTGAAAACTTTAGCAGCCTGAGGAATCTTAAGTTGCCAACAGCATGTCCATCTTTCTTGTAATTGTATATTATTCGATGTCTACCCCTGTAATCTGTTCTACCTCTCTTTGAGAAAATGATATCCACTTTTTACAGAATAGATACCATCCTTAGTGCCCAACCATATCAACCTTTCTATTGCCCCAGTCTGACTCAGTGGAATTTTCTGAATAATAGTTGCAGTCTCAGAGCCCATAATGTCTTCTACCATCTCTTTCCTCCACTGCTTATTCACAGGATTAATAAGCTCCGCTACAACTGCATCATCTTGCAATGTTTTAACAAGAACCTTAACTCTATAGGATGATGGTTGTGGCACCCATCTATCTTTCTATATTTTTGTGCTTATTTCATTCCCTATCCTCCATAAAGAATCCTCTTCAATTCAAAACCTGGCTACATAAATACTTCTACATACAAATGAAGGCCTAAATCCCAACTTTACATCAAGAAATTTTATAAAAGTGAAATATTTGCATTTAAGGATCTGAGAAGCCAAAGATTCAGGGTTTTGATAGATTCTCCACCCTTGTTTAGCTAATAAGCTAAATTAAAAAATTCTAGGTCAACGAAACGTAAACCTCCAACTTTCTTAGCTTTCCTCATTTGACTCGAAGAGACCCAATGCACTTTACTCATCTATTGCTGATATCCCCACCAAAACTGATTCATCACTCTATTAATCTCCCTTAGTAGAGATTTAGGCAATTTGAAAACTCTCATACAATACGTGGAAAGAGCTTGTATGACAGCTTTCAATAGAGTTTCCTTTCCTACTTGAGATAACAACTTTGTCTTCCATCCACTAATCCTACTTCTAACTCTATCTAATATATTGTTGAAAGCATTGTATCTAGATCTACCAATGAGAGAATGTAGTCCTAATTAAGTATTTTTCATAGCATATTGTAGACCTGATATTACTTGTGATCTTAAGACAGGGGAATCATTGTGTGACATGTCTTCACCTTCTAAATTTTGTTCTTCGATAGTATCCATCAAAAGCAACTCGTTGTGTACCTTGTCCAATGCAAGGGAAAGGTGGTCCGTTTTAAACCTTGAATGTGAGTCAAGTTCTACAATATCGTAAAACTGCATCATCAAATGGTTTTTTTGCATTATCGAGTCTTCTTGTGTCGAAGCATGACCCTCGAAATTTGGTATTTCACAGATAGGTCGACTCTTAGCGTTGATAGTCCATCGCTCTAGAATATAGTGATGTAGCAAACAATCTAAATTTGATTTCTTCATGAAGACACATAGGATATGTCTACAAAGAATACCCAGAAACTCAAACATATGACATGTATATATTGTCTTTGCTTCTCTACAATCCAAAGTCACATAATAAATACGTTTGTCATTGCCCTTAGGTGCCACTCATACATCTTACTTTCACCCTATTTTTGAACTTTTGTTGCTTTGTACCGTTAATAATTGAATAGCTCATCTTAAAAGATATTGAATGACTTCCTTGTATACATTTTGGCCGCCTTTTCTTCAATTAGCCAAAAGATGTTTTCAAAACCGGCCTAGTCAATTTCATTCTCACATCCTTCTCTTTCTCCTTCAAATAGCGTGAATCTAAGGTTTTCTCGTATTAATGCATAAAATCACTCACCATCATGTTCGATCACACATAATTCTTGAAAAATTTATTCATGCTCTCACGCCTTTGAGGGTTGACATACCGGCACAAAATGTGGTTCGTAGGTAAGCCGGAACCCATTTCTTTTGTCGGTTATAAAGATTTTGCAGCCAATCATTACCTACTAAACCATACTTCACTAGTATTGAAGTTCATTCCTCCTCGAACTCAGCAGATGTTACTGTATCATGGATACAATGATGAAATTATTTTTTGAAAATCCGAAAACTTGTTATAGACATGTGCCAAATGTTCTATAAATTTTTGTAAAAATATGCCACAAGCACAACCGATGAGTTATAATGGTTGAAGGGGCACGCCCAAATATTGCTTTCTATCATGTTCTCAGTAACCATATATAGGATTCAGCTGTCTCATTGACTAACAACGCACAACCAAATATTATAGTTTGGTGATAATGATTAACTCCTGAGAACGGCACAAATGGCATCTTATAAACATTTGTGAGGAATGTCGCATCAAACGTGACAACATCTCCAAAATATTGATATGTAGACCTTGATCTTGCATTTGTCCAAAAACAGCTTTTCATACACTCATTCTCATCGACATGCATGGAGTACACAAATCTAGGTTCTTTACACTGTCATTCAAGAAAATGTGCATACAACATTTGTGCATCTCCCTCTTCAAATAGTTTTCTTCTTTTATTTCTCAACTAATTTTTGACGTCCTTTCCAATACAATCAATGTTAAAATCACTACTATAAGTGAAAATGAAATTGACTCCATCTCTATCTCATTCACTCTATCATTATCAAAGTCTCCCAAATTCACATCATCTCCTATATCCAATTCATCTCCCGCATTCACATCGCATTGATTTTCCATGGTTTCATCTTCAATAGTTTCATTTTACACCTTGTGGACAGTTTCTAGTCGTTAGTATCTCAACATCATCATTATCCGAACTCCACCCAAAATCTTTCATCCCGACATAAAACAATGTAATCACTAAAAGTTTAGTTCCTAAAAGAACCTCAATATTATCAAATTACTATTCAAACTACTATGCAAATTCACACTATTGCCTTAGGAAAAAAGTGCAGAAGGTGAACCAAAACAAGCATTACACAGCATATGCCCCAAGTATGTTGGAGGAAATTAATAGAAACAAAACAACAAAAATCACTTTCATTTCAAAAGAACTGAAACCAACACACTAACTTTGCACAAGCCCATCACTACATCAGATTACCTTAAGTTCTCTACTATTAGTACTCATATTCAGAATCCTACAAAGAGGATAACAAATATAGCAATTTGCTTAGAAAATGAAATGCAATAAATAAATAATAAATAAATACATAACTAAGTAAAAATAGATTTTGAACATAATAGGAAAATAGTAAGAATTAGTTGAACATTAGAGAAATTTCCAAAGAAAAAAATTGGAAAGACATAAGAAATAAACATTAGCTCACTGAAGGAACTAACCGAGTTATCTCGCATATGCTCTTGCTAAATCTAAAGATAAATAAATCTTCTTTCAACCACAACGTAACAAACTAATCAAATCATGGATTTTCATTTATTGTAACAACTAGAAACTAGAGAATAAGAAAACACAGACATTGTGAAATGCTTGGTTCGTCATTATGCGGACAGTGGGAAATCAAAGCGCCAAAAATCCTACAACAAAACACAGACCATAAGAAATTAGGAATTACAAAAAATTAGAGATTACAATGTGAACTACTCAGGTACCTGAGGTCCTCAACAGTTGCAGGTCCTCGACAGTTTAGAGGGTTTTCGTGAGAGAGAGAGAGAGAGAGAGAGAGAGAGAGAGAGAGTCGAGCGATTTCAGGAGGCATTTTCCCGTGTGAGAGAGAAGAAAGAGAGAGAGAGAGAGAGAGAGAGTCAATCGGGAAGAAGAAGGAGAATGAGTCACATGATCCCCTGCTATGCGTCCCAGTGTCACAATTGAAAAATGTTTACGTGGCAACTCTCTATTAGTCTTCAATAAGACCACTTTATAGGAGACACATGCCAAAAACGTTTCTCTTTTTATAATGAGTTGTGATACACTAACAACCCATCTACAATTTATCTACCTACTGCTTCTTTATAAAATTTAATTTTTTTCAAATTTTAGATACATCAAATCAAAACCAAAAAGCAAAATCAAATTTTAAAAAAATATTATTTTATTCAATAGTAATTTAAGAGTAGTAAATTAAATGATAGTGTATCATTTCTCTTTTATAATTCTGTTTTACAAGATGTCGTTTATTTAAAATATAATTATAAAATAAAATTTTCTATTTATAAGCTATGTGTAAACCCACCATTTGTGTGGGATCCATTACGTACACTTATAAAATAGTTAAAATACTATTTATGATATGATATGTATGTCAGCCTCTAAACCCTTCCTATCATTGGAACATGATTTTCGAGGGTAAAAATATATGGGGTTTTTTCTTGTAAAATAATTATAAAAAAAATGGTTGTAATTTATCATTTTCTTATATTAAAACTGTGAAAAAAAAAAATGTGATTTTTTTTACTTTAGCCCATGCCTATAGTTCTAGCCCCGGCCCATGTAATAGTTTGAAAATCAACATGCTTATGGTATTCTCGGTTCTAGTAGAGAATCAACATACATATCAACCATGCATACCCGATCGATGTGTCACCATGCTAGAGGCTGGCCAACTTCTTAATTACGATCGCCGAACGATCGAGTATTTCACGTACAGTGTGAACATCAAAAACATTCTGTCAACTAATTGAAGCTATCATGTATCAATCTAATGATCCCCTTTTTAAGTAGCATATATATTTCTAGGCAATCACTCGTGGAATCGTGAGGAAATATAAATATATACGCGATCGAGCAAATATAAAATTAACGTCTTCAATTTCAAGTAGTAATTAGAATTAGCATTTTAGGTTCTAATCGCGACGACCCTACATCACTAGAAACGAAGTAACAAAAATTCAAAGATTACTTTAAAGTGTGCATAAGTATATAATAAGGGTATGGATCCGGATGCTAAAATTCGGGAGGTTATGATCTGCCCAAATTAATATGGATTCAATCCGAATATCTAGATTGTAACCGGATATCTAGGTTTTTCACTTTTTTTTACTATAAATCTAGATATCCGGGTTATAACCGGATTTAATATGGATTTTTAATACTTTTTTTTTTTTAAAAAAAAAAAAGACTTTAAAACTTAAAAAAATGTTTTGATATAACTTTTAAAAAAAAAAAACAAAAAAAATCTGATATCATGCTTAAATTGTCCAAATTGTTTTAAAAAAATAATCTAAACTTTTTTTAGAAGATTTTTATAAAAAATAAATAAATTAAAGAACAAAATAAATAAAAATACAAAATAGATAATATTGTTGTTACGTCACAATGCAAAACATAAATTTTTAAAGAACAAAATAAATAATAATATATCACAACTATTTAAACTAATACATAACAATGCAAAATAAATAACATTATTGAATATTTTCTGTACAATTACTTATCAAATAGCTTGTATTATCAAATTTGCAACAAAAATAGTGTTTTTTAGGAGGAGGAGGAGGAGGAGGAAAAAAAACCGGTTATGGAAAACCGGGTTAAAAACTGAATTTTTTTTTACCTGCTTGAGTCTAATCCGCCTGGATGACTGCCTGGATTTTCGAATTCCAGACCGAACCAGAAAAAAAATCTGGCTCAGTTCTATACCCCTAATATATAGTAAGTTTCAAACTTAAATGTAGAATAAAAAATAAAAATATTTAATATCCAAATTTATCTCAATATATATTCTCTCAACAAATAAAGATATGCCTCATGCATGTGTATTATACTAATAATTAGTTGGAGCGCTAGCTGAGAAGTCATGTAGATTCCCAGCTTTCATTGTCATAATTACAGAAATGGTACTGTATTCTATGATACGTACTGCATGCATGCTAGCTCTGTATTATTAATTACTATTTGGAAGAAACTTATTAATATATATAATATTAATAAATGCACGTATTGCTAAAGGGTTTTGTACCTACGTACGTGTGTATTCTCTTGCTGCATATGCATACAGATTAATTAGTTAATTTACAAACCTAGCTTTAAGAAACAAAAACCAAAAAATAAAATATAAAAAGGAAATTAATTTAGTCTATTTATTTAGCTAGGAAAGATATAAAGGGAATATATATATATATATATATATATATATTTAAGTTTATAAGTACGATCGGTCCCCATGCATCCAGCTCTTTCAATTTTGTTAATTACCTTCTTCTAGGAGGACTTTCATGCATGCTAGCGTATTTTAGCTCATTTAAATTCCTATCGTAAAATCGTAATTAATTATTAGCATGTTACTAATTAATGAAAAATTTCTTATTTTCTACGATTCATCAAAGGCCTGCTAGCTAGAAATAAATTAGTTATTTTTGTTATTAATATATATACCCAACTTAATGCTATTGATAATGATAATCATAAGCATGCATGTAATATAAAATTTATACACACACACACACGCTTGATCAGGCCGTAACGATTATTATAAATACAGGCGAAATCTAATCATTCTTTACAAGTTATAAGTTGTTCATGTTGTGGCCTTAGCTAGCTAATTGATCTTCTCGTATATAGAAAGAATTTCTGAAAAAGATGAAGAAATTCTTTCTAACTGGTAATTAGAAAGTCACAAACCTTTTTATATCATATGTTTTCACTAATTGCATGGAAAACTTCAAATTATTCAAACGTTTTTTCATACCGCGTGGTCATGAATTATATATTATATGTAAGTTTTGGTCCTAATGATCTTTCTTTGATTTCTAGGAAAGAAAAGCTCCAAAAAATCTGAAAGTCGTGGACAAAGTACTACAGATCATAGTACTGTTGAAGCAGAAGGCAGATCAGTAAATAGCTCACATAACGTGAAGAAGAAAGGATCGGGACGATCGGGACGATCGGGAGCTGCCAGCTCTCAGTTTAAAAGTAAAGCTCCTGATGAAACTCGGAAAGCATCAATGGAATCACCTCGTTATCATGAGCAAGACCCTGAAAGTACTGTGACAGAAGAAGCACCATCGGATCATATTATTGAAGAGAAGCAAACAAATTATGAACATTACAATTCTTACATTAATGCACCGTACACCATGGAGGACGATATGGGACCTACTATATTTCAGAAAGCTGTTACTGATTGGATAAATTTTCCATGGGATCGTCAGGACAATGTAGGTGGTGATCATGATCATGGCAGTAGTTCTCGTGGGTTTGGTTATAATTAATATATATATATATATATATATATATATATCCCCCTCACATATATGGTTTTGAGATCTCATGAGTAATTTCATAAGTGTAGGAGAAAATAAAGCAAGTTCATATTTACAAGATTTGAATAAGATCAGCAACGTCAGTATAGTACCATATATATATAATATCCTAAATATTATGGGATTGCATGCATTGTTTACAATAATGTGAAAAGAAAAATCAGTGCACGGGATAATGCATCCGACATTTCGATTCAGTTATTTGTATAAAATTCACCTATTATGTTGACAAGGTGAGACAATTGATACACATCATATTTGAGTTATTACATCCTAATCAATGTGATATGACAGTTTTACAGATAGCACGACACAACTCGATAACTAATATCAAGATCGGAAAGTTTGATAGGTCAAATCAAAATTAAGAATATAATCATATATTCATAGGGCTCTTCTATGGGTACCAAATGGTGTATTGAAGAAATACACAAATGGTACATTCCTTATTAAAATTACCACTAGTAGGTCTTTCATAAGCAACCCTTTTTTTTTTTTTTTATCTAACATCATTTGTTTATATGAGTTGTACTACACATAAGCCCCACACCCTGCACACCCACTTAAAAACATGTGATTTTACTTTTTTATCCTCATATTTCATATTAAGTTGTGCTACACATAAGCCCCACACCCTGCACACCCACTTAAAAACATGTGATTTTACTTTTTTATCCTCATATTTTATATTGAATTATGTTTAGAATTTTTCTTGTTTATATATATATATATATATATATAAAGTCATGCTACTATGCCGCCTAGTACGAATTGTACTTTTCTTTTTTTTCAAATATTTTTTAATCATGTTTAAATATTTTTAAAAAATAATATATATATATATATATAAATATATTAATAGTCACTTCCTTAACCGTCAAGAAAAAAAAAAATCAAATATATAAACAGTCAAAACGAGAAAGTAAATTGAGGAGACATACTAGCATTATTCATATATAATAATACCCTTGATCCGAAAGCAGCAACTTAGTCCTGCCACTTGTCCTTCCCGCCAAAATTAACGTCCTTTTGCTCTTGAATAGTTTGATCTATAAAGATTTTGATCACCCTCTCCTCAGATACACTCGGAGTTACAAAGCCAAATTCCTAAAACAAAGCCTTTCATTAACGCTCCGTCGATCCATGGCTTCCAGCTCAGTGCTCCTCATTGTATCTCTCCTCCTCCTCCTTTCTCCCTTCTCTCTCTCCTCCCTCTTCCCCTCCGATCCCATCCTCAAAGCCTATGAAATTCTCTCCGCTTCCGGCTACGAATCAATGGCTGGAATAACTCTGGAGCTCGCCTCCCGAACCCTTGTTCCACAGTCCCCCTCTCTCACCATCTTTGCCCCCTCTGACTCTGCGTTCGTTCCCTTGGATTATCTCCCGCTGTCTCTCGTCCAGTACCACCTACTCCCCCTCGCGTTCTCTTTCCAAAGCCTCAAATCCCTCCCTAACGGAGCCAAGATCTCCACGCTGCTCTCGGGAAACCCGCTGATAGTCACCACATCAATGGAAGATTATCGACTTTCCTTAAACAACGTCACCATCCCCTGGTCTCCGATATACGTTGACGGGTCTTTGATAATCTTTGGGATCGACAAGTTCTTCGACCCCAATTTTCAGTTTTTGGATCCCTTCCCGAGCCATAGCCCCAATCTTGAGTGCCTCGCGTCAACCCCGAACGATGCAGTGGTTTCTCTTTCGGGCGCCTATTCGTTCCATGAAGCTTGTGCGACGCTGAGATCCAAAGGATGCTCTGTTATGGCTTCGTTTCTTGACATGCAGTTTCTTGAGCTTCAAGAACGGACCGTGTTGACGGTCTTCGCTCCAGTTGATGGAGTGATAAAGAATCGTTTTAGCGGTTTCATAGACTTTTCGTCGTCGATTTTTCGTCGACACGTTGTCCCGTGCAGGCTTTTGTGGGGTGATCTAGTGAACATGGAGGATGGTATGGTGCTACGGACTTATTTGGATGGTTTTACGATCAATGTCACCGGGTCCCATGACTTACTGGTGCTCAACAATGTTCCGGTTATCTATCCTGACATGTATGTCTGCGATTGGCTGGTTGTTCATGGCATTCGTGACATTCTTGAGGCGCCGAAGCAGAAGGAGGAAGCGCTAGGACCTCCAGCTGAGGTTCCAAAGCAAACAGAGAAAGAGCCGGAATCGTCACCGGAGATGCCAAATCAGACAGAGCAACTTGCGGATTATTCATATCAAGTAGTAGCAGATTATTCATTTCAGGTGCCAGAGAAAACAGCACAACTAAATTCTTCATCTGAAGAAGGTAACAGTGCCGAGAAGAATGCCATAGGACATTACCACTTTTCTACTTTTCCTTAGGACACTTTGCGTTTGTTTTGTACAGATTGGTATAGTGACCATAGCCATAGTTCGTCTGGTTCAACGTCTCAGTCTAGGTACATGCATTAACATAACACTAACTCTGTTTTTTGCTGTATTGAGGGGGCGGTGTTTGAGATGTTTGGTTTCCCGGACTTGACCTCTTTTCTGTACGTCACATGTAAATCGACGGGTCCTGATTAGAAAGCATGAAAACATGCTTTTTAAGCTCGTTGCAATTCTTGGCCTTGAATATCTTCTAATTCTGATTCATGTTTTCAATATCCAACTGGAAACGAAAGAAATAATGAAAGCCCTAAAACATTTGTTTGAATTGAAACAAAAACAGATTACATAGCCTCCAGATATTAGGGTCATATTCATATACACGAAAAGCAACTCGATTATCGAATAAGAGGCTTAGGTTATTTGCCCAATCCAACTAATGCAGTTTTCCGTAGTTTATCAATCTTCTGATCCAGAATAAGAACAATATCCTTCTTTCCTCCATCAAGAAGAGCTTGTTTCAGATTACCAAACATCTGTGCAGGAGGTCGAATGCCCATGTCTAACATCTCATGAAAGTATTTGCAAGCATCATCCAACTTGTTCTCATGGCACAAGCCGTTGATCAATGTAGAGAACATATGCATTCCAGGAAGGACACCCTTGGCCTTCATCTGAGCCCAAACCCTTACTGCCATATCCACTCGTTCCTCGTTACAAAACATCCTAACAATGATCTCATATGTACTCACAGTTGGTTCACAGCCTGGCTCGCTACTCATTCTTTGGAAAACGGAGTAAGCTTCTTTGTTTCTCCTAGCCTTTATCAAGTGATGTAGAATTATATCATAAGTTCGAGAATTTGGACCAACTCCACTTTTTCTCATCTCATCGACCACCCTATACACATCATACATTCGCATCGACCAGCCATAAGCACCCACAAGAGCATTGTAGGTGGGTGCTTCCGGTGCAAAACCACAAGCCTTGGATTGTTCAAAAAACTCTAGGGCTTCATTCAACCTCCTCTCAGAACCCAACCCATTAATCAAAGTACAAAATATATGAGGACTCGGCTTGCAATTCTTTGCTTCCATTTCATGAAACAACTCAATTGCTTCGTCATACTTCCTAGCCTTACAATGGGCATTGATAATTATACCATAAGTCACGACATCCGGCTCAAACCCTTCCTCCCTCATCTCCCTATAAACCTCATTCAAGCTCAACAAATTCTGTTCTTGACCCCATCCCTCCAACAATATAGTGTATGTCTTAATATCCGGCACGAACTTTCTCTTCTTCGTTTTATCAAACAGCTCTTGGGCTTTTTGTACATGTCTTGACTTGCTTAGAGTATCGATCAATCTATTATAGTCCGACACTTCCAACTTCAATCCAAACTTCTCCATCTTCTGAAACCCCTCTATGGCTTCCTTAGCCTTCCTCGCTCTTGCATATCTCCGTGCAATCAATGCGAATGTATCTTTACTCAATAACCCTTTACGTTTCATGTCACTCACCAAATCCCATATCAACTTGAACTGTTTGATCTTGCCCAGAGCCTCAATCAAAGCATTGTAGCTCTCTGTACTGTACTTAAACCCCTTTTGCTTCTCGGCCCAGCGGAAGAAAGACAGTGCAAGAGCACCCGCATTGCTCAGCTTCTTTAAAACTTCCACAACCAGCAGCGGCGATACTTGAGCCGTAATAGAACCGAGGGAGGCCTCGATAGAAGAACCAGAGCTTTTCGATAGCATTCTACAAATGCTTTCTGCTTCTTCAGGGACTCTATCGCGTACAACAACATCTACATTACTGTCAATGGCTTTAACAGACACTGGGTTCATGCCCGCACCATCGTAGAATGGTCTGTAAAAGCCCAACCGATGTTCAGGTAACGACCCACGTGGGATTTGAATGCGGGGCGTTGAATGTCTAACCCAAAGTTGGTTTTCGATTGCGATGAGAGAAGTACTAGCAAGTGATGTAATCGGAAATGTTTGAGTTTTTGATGCACGGGGAACATTAGGGATCAGATGAAGTAAGGGATTGGTGAATCTTCTGGACGCCCTTGGTATGAAATTGAGGAACCCAGAGCGAGAGAGACCCATTTGAGAAACAACGAGATTTTGAGTAAACCCCAACTAGGAGGCGAGGAGATACTGTTGAAAGTTCTCTTCGAGTAAAACTCAAAAATTGTGTATGGAAGGCAGCGTAGGTCTTCCGAACGTAGCGGTTTGAAAAATGATATTTGCACAATTTTTACGGAATTATTACACACTCTGACAAACATTATTATACAATAATACAAAATTAATTCTTATTAAAAATAAAAAATTCTGAACATAAACCCTACAATACTACTTAAAAATATATAATTTTATTCTTTTATCTTCCTACTTCATATGATATGAAGGTATGCAGAGTGTGAAGATTTTGTATGGCGACTTGTTAAAAATAGTCAAACGTTTATGGCCTCCTACCCATAAAAGGGATACCCAAAGTTTGTACTTCTCTATACCTGAACTGAGTAAAAGTGTAATTTCTTTCATGGCTGATTTTAAAAATGAGCCCTTTCCAACTTCCAAGTCGATCTAGAAAATGTTGTAAAGAGACCACACTGAGGCTCCTCCGATCTTCAAAACGTAAGGGAGTTCATGTTAATACCAATTAGTTTCATATTAACCTAACTTCATACGTATCCACCGTCATCATGCACTTCAAAGATATTCTCATTTCTCGGAGAGGTTCCTCTTAGAATTTCTTCTGTATCAGATCTGTACGGACCCCCCCAATTTTAGTCATTTAGGCATTGAACACCTTCTGATGATTTCAAGCATAAAGCAAAATTCTGAGAACATCTGGTCCACCGAACTTTATTGCTTTTAGTTGCTTCCTCGATCCTGACAAAAATGGAAGCTTTAAGTATATATAGTTTATAGGAGTGTAAGATGCCATCTAATGAAATAGCTGCTTCTTCTTCTGCTAATGAAGGTGGCCGCTGAGAGAGAGAGAGAGAGAGAGAGAGAACCATGGAAGCAATGAACTTTCCTATCAGCATTCAAAAGCGTGCCTATTACAATATGATAATAGGTAGAACATACAACCGTAATTAGCAGCACAAAGTGGGATATCCACTTATTGCTTGAAAGACTAGGTAGCTCTATAATAAATTCTAGCCCCCCTCCCTCCAAAGTGAATTCACTTGCTAGCCTTCAACTATACCCGGTAATAAACACTAGTGATGCCTGTGCCCAGAACTCCCAACAAATTAGGCCGTGTCTAAAGAATCAATCTCAACTGATGCCAGTCTTTCTAACCGGTCACAAATTCAGATGCGAATGAATTGCACCTCATATCAAAATATCTGATCCATTTAACACGAGCAGATTCATTTGCATTGATTTTTCTGTGAATTCAAGTCGTCAAGTAGATTTGTGATGGACTCTTCAAACTCCTTTGCTAGAGGCCCAGGCTTCAAGACATTGACATCACCCCACTGGGAGCAAGGATCCATCAACCAGCTCCTCCGCCCAGAGCACCATGCCCCTGGGGCAGCTCGATTATGCCCACGCCTGAGAATCTTAGCATCAACCATGTTCAGCACAGGGTCATCCTTCTGGAATTGTCTTGCAAAAGCGGCTCCACTTTGGACCATTTGTTCAAAATCAGAGCTCTTGAGAAAGAGGGGTTCCATCTTTGGAGGATTATCCCAGATCATAAATCTCAAATCACTGTTCACAGTCGTGTTCATAAAGTCTGGTGAATTGCAAATGGCAGAGTGAAAATATCCTTCTTGGGACAAAACTACATTAGTAAAATACATGAGAAGTGTTCGGGGTAAATTATCCCAACCAAGTACACAAAATTCCAGAAAAGATCGGCTCAAGATGACCCATGGAGAACCTGCAAAGAAAGATTGGCGAATTGAATATTCCCACCAAGCATAAAGCATACCCATACATTAATTTTATGTTGAAAAAATAGCCTATTATAGTGAATAGACTTTGCCTGTAAATACTTTGAAAGCATCAGGTGTTTGCCGCTTCTGTGTAGCATGAAAAATTTGACTCCTCCTGGCCAAGTACAAAGCTGGGTCGACTACTATAGGGCCAAACCTTTGAGATCTGAATCAGAGTAGACCAACAAGATTCAGATTGAACTCAAATTAAATATTTTGAAGAAGCTGCTAAAATTAGGACAAGTTTGCCTACTCTTTCCATCCAAGGTCACTGGTGTGATCAATGAAATTGATGTCTCTACCGATAGAAGAAAACACATGTGACAGGTCTGAAAGTGGATAAAAGAAGCAAACATCATAAAGTAAGAATTGCATACGAAGATAAACAAAAACAACAAAATGCAAATTTAGATAAAAATTTAAAAAACTTCAGAAACATGTAATGAAAAAAATAAGCATCAGAAAGTAAGAATTGACTATTAAGAAAAAAAAGACAGTGATAGAGAAATCTGATACATTTTAGTACACCTTCAAGGATACATTGACAATATAAACAAATAAAAATGACAGAGACCCATAGTTAATACGGTTTATTTTCCATATTTTTCCATAGGTGGAAAATATGAAACTAGGAAAACAAAAATACCAGCCATGGCATCTAATGTTTCAAGGTGTAATTGATATCAATAAGCCATGAGCTCCGCAGGCAATTTTCGGGCATAACAAAACTGTCCAAGAAGGAGGAGGAGGACAAGGAGGAGGAGGAGGAGCAGGAGGAGGAGGACAAGGAGCAGGAGGAGAATGAGATTTTAATGAAAATAAGGGTGTTGCAGCAGTACAAAGTATTAGGGAAGTTGACAGATCAAGGAAAGCTCACAAAGGAAGATTCTTAGCCAAGATTCATGTGAACATTCTGTAATTATTGTAGCCAAAAATCAAGCTTATACGTTTGTATTTACTGCTGTGTAACTGCTGTATATTCTAAGTCATAAAGTGTAAATATTTCCTAAGATAGGATTCTAGCCTTGTATAAAAAACTCTGTAAAGGATCAATACATGTGTGTGGAAAGTTTCCTTTGAAATCACCTTGCAATGACTTATTCTCTATATGGGTATCAGAAGACCCAGACTCTAACGAGATCACGATCCAAAATTCAAAAATGTCTTCCCAACCAACCCAAACACTCAGCCTTCCTCCTCCAACGAAAACCCCCTTGTTGTTTTCAATATCACTTCTCAGATCAATGAGAAACTCACACCCTCAACCTTTCCACAACGGCGTGCTCAATTTGAAGCAGTTCTAATTGGCTACGATTTGATGGACTATGTTAATGGTGTTTCTCAGTGTCCTTCTTCAGATGGCACTCCCCTATCTTCCTCCCAAAAAACATACTGGGTTAGGCAAGACAAGCTCATTCTCTGTGCTCATCTTGCATCTACCTCCACCATTATAACACCACTCATAGCCACAGCAAAAACCTCTCATGAGGCATGGACGAAATTAACAAACATGTATGCAAGCCGATCACGTACAAGGGCAATGCAACTCAAGGAAGAACTAACATTGATCTAGCGAGGTAATTGATCGATTCCAGATTATCTACATGCTGTCAAAGCTCTGGCTGATGAAATCGCAATCATAGATCACCCCATTTCCGATGATGACCTAACCCTCTATAACCTCAATGGCTTGGGTCCCAATTTCAAGGAAATCGCTGCTCCTATTTGAGCAAGAGAAACATCTGTTGTCTTTGAAGAACTCCACAATCTGCTCGTCGATCACGAGAGTTACCTGCGACGAATGGAGGCAGCTACACAGCAGCTTGTTGCCGCTGCAAATTTCACGACCAGAAAATCTGGTCCCTCTGGTGGTCATCAGCCAAAAGGCTTTAACAAGTCAATTGGGCCTTCTCGTCAACAAGGCTCCACTCGTTCAGCAAATGGGCAGTACAAGGACCAGCAACGCTACAACAACTCTTGCCACCCAAATTCAAATCAAAGGTGTTTCCAACCCAAGTGCCAGTTCTGTGACCAAACGGGCCACACGGCAAAGTCCTACCCACAGTTGCAGTCCAATGAAATGACTGCAAATTGCGCTGCCACATCTAATGCCAATGAAAATAAATGGCTTAGTGATTCGGCCGCTTCTCATAATATCACTGGTGATCTCACAAATTTTTCCATTCATTCTAAATATGATGGAACTGACGAAGTTGTTCTTGGTGATGGTACAGGTTTGGCTATTTCACATATTGGTTCATTAGCCTTACATTCACCTCAAAAATCATTTTATCTCCATGATACACTGTGTTCCCAATATTCACAAGAATTTAATTTCTGTGCATCACTTCACAAAACGAAATAATATTTTTGTTGAGTTTCATCCGTTTTATTTTCTTGTGAAAGAACATCACAAACAATGGGGGCGATATTACTAAGAGGTGCGTGTGAAAATGGTGTCTACATGTTTCCGAACTCACTGGTGGGCTTCTCCTTCCAAAATGGTTGCTGATGTGCATAAACGAACCTCGATTGATGGATGGCACAAGCGTCTTGGACATCCATCCATTAAAATTGTTCAAAACCTTGTTAATCATTTTTCTCTTCCGCTTACCACAGCAAAATTGTCATCTTCATGTACTTCTTGCTCTATTAATAAAGCACATCAACAACCATTTGGTTCCACTAGTTTTCAAAGTTTTGCGCCTCTTGAAATTATTTATACTAATGTTTGGGGACCCACTCATTATACCGGTCTTGATGGCTCTCGGTATTATCTTATTCTTGTTTATCACTACACGAAATACATGTGGTTTTACCCTACGGCTACCAAATCTGGTGTATCTAGCATTTTTCCACAATTCAAAAATCTTGTCGAAACGCGTTTCAAGTAAAAAATAAAAAGTTTATATTCTGACAATGGTGGTGAATTGTTAAGTCTTAAAAAATACCTCTCACTTCATGGTATTATTCATTATACCACCGCACCATTCACTCCCCAACAAAATGGTGTTTCTGAACATCGTCGTCGTCTTCGTCATCTTGTGGAAACAAGTCTCACTTTACTTCATGATGCCTCCCTACCTATCTCATATTGGCCTCATGCTTTTCAAACTGCCACATATCTCATAAATCGACAACCCACTTCCCTTCAACAAAACAAATCCCCTTTTGAGACTCTTTTTGGTCAAAGGCCCAACTATCTCAAACTAAGTAAATTTGGGTGTCTTTGTTATCCACTCACAAGGCCTTACAATACTCACAAATTAAAGCCAAAGTCCATCCCGTGCATCTTTCTTGGATATTCTCAAAATCAAAATGCATACAAATGCATGGATCCAACCACAAACCGGATGTACATATCACGGCATGTTACATTTGATGAAATGCAAAGCCCAACCTCATTGCACAGCCCACTCATTCAAGAAAGCCCATCTTCTTCAAACCTGTTTTCATCTTCATCGTCTTTGCAGGACCCGTGCCATTTTCTTCTCAAAGCTTCGCAACCTCCTCCAGTGCACGGGGATGTTCCTTCTCCTTCATAAACGCCACCAATGCTCTCGAAAACTGCTGCCGTCGTTGCAAAGCTGATTCTTCACTGTTTATATATCGACATGCTTCTATTACAAGCTACTTTCTTGTTTATGTCGATAATCTTGTTATTACGGGAAGTGATAAACATTTTGCAGCATCTGTTATTCAGAAACTTGGTGAGCAGTTTTCTTTAAAGAATATGGGTTTTCTTCACTTCTTTTTAAGAGTAGAAGTTATTCCAACTACTGCAGGGTTATTCTTATCACAACATAAATATGTTCGTGATCTTCTAAAATCCACAAATATGGTCGGTGCAAAAGTTGTTTCAACACCTCTTTCATCTACCGCCTCTCTTCAATTGGTGGATGGCACTACTGCAGCGGGCAGTACTGAGTTTAGACGTGTGATTGGCAGCCTGCAATATCTCTCCTTGACTCATCTAGACATCTCCTTTGTGGTTAACAAGTTGTAACAGTTCATGCACAAGCCAACAGTCACACATTGGATAGCAACTAAGCGGCTCCTTCGATATCTAAAGCAAACAATATTTCATGGAATTCAACTTAAAAAATCTTCCCTTCCATGTTTAACAACATATAGTGATGCCGATTGGGCTAGGAACATTGATGATCGGACTTCTACATCGGCTTATATCACTTTCCTTGGCCCCAATCCAATTTCATGGAGTTCCAAGAAACAATGAGCCGTTGCACATTCATCCACGGAAGCTGAATATCGTGCCCTTGCCAATGCAGCATCTGAAATCATGTGGCTTTTAGCTCTATTTCAAGAACTTGGATTTACACTCAAGGAACCACCTTCACTTCTTTGTGATAATCTTGGTGCAACACATCTAAGCTCCAATCCAGTACAACATTCAAGGATGAAACACATTCAAATTGATCTACACTTTGTGCGTGATCTAGTTCAAAAAGGAACACTCAATGTTCAGCATGTACACACACAAGATCAGCTTGCAGATTTAATGACAAAGCCACTGTCAAGGCAGCATACAGAATTTTTGAGAAACAAGATTGGTCTTGCCGATGGCAGCACAATCTTGTGGGGGCGTATTAGGGAAGTTGACACGGATCAAGGACAGCTCACAAAGGAAGATTCTTAGCCAAGATTCATGTGAATATTCTGTAATTATTGTAGCCGAAAATCAAGCTTATACATTTGTATTTACTGCTGTATATTCTAAGTCATAAAGAGTAAATATTTCCTAAGATAGGATTCTAGCCTTGTATAAAAAACTCTGTAAAGGATCAATACATGTGTTTGGAAAGTTTCCTTTGAAATCACCTTGCAGTGACTTATTCTCTATACATAGAAAGTATACACGAGTACAAGGAAAACTATCTAAAAAATCCTGAAAAATAGAAATAGGAAACGCAGCACTAATGTGGACCACTATCCAATGGTACAGGGTGTTATGAAAGAATGACTTGAGGTCTAAAACTGACTTCTCACAATCTTCAAAATTATGCTCATTTCACTCTCTCCATATAGTCCACATCACGCAAACTGAGATCATTTTCCACGACAATACAGACTGATGCCTACAAACAGATTTTACAACATCCTAGGAGATCCACCACTCGAGATGGCAAGACCCAATCTATCCCAAAACAGGTGAAGATCATGTTTCATATAAGATACTTGCTAACTCATAATGAAATAGAAGGTGATAAATTGATTCCCACTCTTCTTGCACATGCAATGCCAATTAACCACTATCATTTGCTGCTTCCTTTCATTATCCACAGTAATAATCTTCCCTAAGGCTACTGTTCGTAGGAAAAAAAATTTACTTTTTGGGGAGCCTTGTTGCGTCATATTATCTTCCAAGGGAAAGAAGCACTATCATGAGCTTACATCATGATGCAGACACAACACCAGCCAACGTGGGAACCAATTGAAGCCTTTCTCTGGAAGAATTTGAGGAAGTATATTTTCAAATAAAAGCTAATAAGGCAACAGAATAACCACTAATAAGGCAGTAGATTTTCCCATTTATATGCTTACTTTTCTTTGCCAGTATTTTCTTTCTTGTTTTATTTACTTTCCATTTGAGAAGTTGTTTCCTTAGAAGACTAGAAGTCTCCAGTATTATAAAAAAGACCGACACTGTAATGGAAAGAATATATGTCGTAACTCATAATAAAGTTCAAAGAAAGGAGGTGGTGTTGGACTTGAAGTAAAAGGAATCCTCTGTTTTTTTTTAATTGCTTCCGCTACGTCACATCATTTCAAACAATTCTCTCTAAGATGGCCCCCATCAATGTATCTTTGCCACCTCAACCACCCTACTTGAATACAACCGGTAGACGAACGATGCGCTAGGATCCACCCCCAACCATTGGCCCCACTAACAAAATTAACACAACACTGATGAGAATCGTGCACAATGATCTGCCACATAAGCATCCTTAAAAAGTGCAATGCTAAATAGCTCTGAGAAAGCAGCTTTCAAGTATAGATTTCCACACCACGCATCATACCAAAAGAGAATCTTGAAACCATCACCCACTGCAAATTTAGTGAAGTGAGAGAAAACCCCCCCTAACACCTTTCTAATGTTCCTCCAAAGAGCAACCAGCCCCTACCCCAAGATACCATACTTGTGTCTGTTAGTATCCTGCAAAGGCCTTCTCTTTCAAACAATTCTCTCTAAGATGGCCCCCATCAATGTATCTTCGCCACCTCAACCACCCTACTTGAATACAACCGGTAGAAGAACGAATGATTTTACTAACTGATATAACACTCGTTCACTGCTATACACCAACATAAAGCCTCTTCACCGCCAATGACCTAGATTACCTTGCTAAAGATAATAAAAGAAAGCCTAGCTACTGCAAAGACAATTTATTCTTGTGGAATTCCAATATCCAAATAGCCTAGCAACAGTCCCATCAATGAAATTTGACCCGAATTCAAAAACTCACTATAACAGAAGGCATGGACATTCTTTCCAACAAAAAATACGACATAATTTAAGGTAATTATCATGACTTTATGGGTTTTCTACATTAATAAAAAATAATCAAATGAGAAAAGGATGCACCACAATAACATCTTGGGTCCAACCAAGAAAATAGGATTTGGCCTTTGATGGGATGCTGGAGTTTATGTTATCTTTGACTTTAGGAAGTATGCAGATCAAAAAATGCACAATTTCTTATTAGTTCAATCTCCTAGAGTACCAAATTGAAACATAGTTTAACCTGGGTAAGAATAAACGGTTCTTAAATTTAGTCCTATCTGAATGCACTCATTAATATATTTCTGGTTATGTGGGAATGGATCACAAATAGACAGAGGCTTCAGCCCAAGCTTCTATTAATATGAAATGAAAATTTTAAAGTGCTTTGTCAAATTAAAATACATTCAAGGACCAGAATAAAATCGTAAACTTTTTCTAAAAGATATCAGATCGATATCGTGTTTCTAAACATTTCAACATAGTATATAGAGTGTTCACTAGGACAGGTAACCAACTTTAGCATCATTGATATAAACTATTTCCAACATTTACAGAGCCTAATTTCCAAAGCACATCATCATTTTCTATGATTGAAGGATATATGGCATCAAATATAACAAATAATATGAGTTACTCCACCAAACATCTACTCCAGTGCGTTTTAAACACAGCAGTCAACCTGATGCTTAAAATAGTAATGAAAACTCTTAGGTATAAAGCACGACTATAATAAGTTAACAAAAAAGTTGGACCAAACCAACTCATTCAAATTGCATTGAACCTACACCAATCTCATAATTCATAATTAAAGTAAATAATATCCGTCCCATTGTACTAGGGACTATTCAAAAAAGGGAGGAAGAAAAAAGGGCAAAAAACAGAACAAAAGTCAACCCCAAGTTCCTAAAACTTTAATTGTCCACTCATTTCGATACCTAAATTCTCTTATAAATCACCTATCACGAAAAACTTGCAACCAATCCAATATATCAAAAGAAAGTAACACAACAACTCAATAACCGAGCAGCAATTGTCAAAAAATAACCGAAGTGGCATACCGTCCTGAGTCACAAGTGGGTAATCCATTGCGCTCAAAGTAATAAACCAATTCCACCCACCATCCATTCTCAACAGTATCGCGGCGGCGTGCAGCGTGGTTGCGACATTTGAGGAGCCCATGTATGTAAGGCGATCGGGCTTGCCGACCACGTCCACATTTTCGAAAGCATGAATCGCTGGCACGGCACTGACAGCCGCGACTAACCGGCGCCTCTCCTCGTCGGAGGCCTCCACCGCGAGGTGCAAGAGGTAGCGGTTGCGCGGGTGGTATACGGCGAGCAGGAGGCGGAGAATCCGGTTCCCGTCGCCGCGGCCTCCGGAGATGTAGTACGCGAAGGCAGGGGGGTAGTGCGCACCGTGATGTACGACCGGAGGGAAGGGCTTTGGGGAGCTAAAGGAGGAGAGGGAGGTGAGCAACAAGAGAAGGAGAAGAGAGAGTAATGCCGCAATAAACAGCGTGAAGAGCCATTTCTTCTCAGCTCCCATGGTGATGCGCTTATTGTTGTCGTCGTCGGTTCTGGGTTTTCTTTTCTCTGCTGGGCAGTGATAATGGGGGGAGTCAAAACAAGGATTCGGTGATGTGGGTGTGGCAGAATTTGCGTCCAGAGGGAGTTTGGGGAAATGGGTCAGCGAGGATCACGGTTTCTGTGGATTTGGCACTGAGCTTTTGGAGGGTGCTGAACATTAGATCAGAAAGTGACAATTTTTTCTCTCCAAAAAACTATTTACTTCGTCTCTCCTGCCATTCCCCTCTATCGCTTCGAATCTTTCAGCTTACTTTTTCTCATACAATTTAACCCATCTCTATGCGACAGACTGACTGTAATAACGTTAGGTTAAGATTTTTTGGGTATTTGAAGAAAATGGAGCTTCGCTTCTCCTTTCTTCGTGTACTGATTCGGTCTGATCTCAGGAAGGAAAAAGAGAGAAGAAAAGCTCACTTTGCTTGCGTAGTATATGAACAGTTCTCAGCTAATTCTCTCACAACCTCCATCAAGGCGAGGAATTTGCACGCTCCATGATTTAATTTAGGATCAGTGGAGTGGTTTCCACACGTACAGGCGAGGAAGGTGGGAAGAGGAGATGGTGATGTGTTCGAGCAATGGGAGCTTTTCTACTTCCAGGCAAAGGAGTTGCTGGAAATAGAAGTTTTGAAAGTGGAAACAAATTCCAAACTTCCATTATCACCGGAACACGTCACGTTCGCCACACTTTTTTGAAAAAAAAGGAAAGGATCAGGACATGTGTCTCCAATTTTTTTTTTTTTTTTTATAAGACATGTGTCTTTAATTAACTGATTAATTGATTAGGTTAATTAATTGAAGTATTAGCCCTAACACTCCTCAGTTTCAAATTTATCTGTCATAACAGATAAACATTGATTATTTTACTTCACTTTATAATATGACGGTATCTCAAATATGCAATTTGTTTCCATGATTTATTTCATCGGGAGATCATATTTCTTATACTTGAATGTTTTTAGATTTAGGGCTTGTTTACAATTTTTTTCAATTTTTACATAGAATATATTAAATAATTTAATTTTTTAAAATTTTAAAATAATAATATTAAAAAATAATATTTTAATAATATTTTATTCAATTTTTAACTTTTATCTAAAATTATCATATCTCATCTTACTATCTAAACCAAGACTAAGATATTTTTAAATTCGAATGAAATAGGTAAAACTTAAGTTTAGATATTTATTACTTTTTATCTAAAATTGTCCATGTTAGATATTTCATTAATATTATGGACTCTACTTCATATATCATCTCTTTCATTTAAATGAATGGAGGGAAAATTTGAAAAAAAAATTCAATTAATAGTGAATATATAGACATTTTATGCCCATGTTTGATTAACATTTTCTTTTTCTTTTTTTAATCTTGTTATTCAACTTAGTTAAAACGTCCAATCATTTTTCAAAAATTTAGTAAACAATTCCCCTGCAGAGTGGTCCGGCTATTAAACTGAGAATAGCAACCCTCTATTCACACGGCGACACGTAGACAAAAATACAATAAATTAGTTAAACCTCACCACACAAAATCACCACAAGCAATTCACAGAAATCTGGTTTCAAGCATTTCTTCGTCGTTGTCTCCAAGCATTTCCAACCCACCTCAGTGCTGCACCACCAAGCCCACCGCCCACCACCGAATACTTTCAAGGTTCCACCACCACCATCTAATTCCGATGTCGATATCCGTTATCATTGCAAAGTAGATCATTTTGCATTTGAACACACCCATTTGAGAAAGACCCTTCACTCGTGTCTCATTGGCTCTAACGAAAGCATAGCAGTTTCTCATATCGGCAAAACCAGACTCGTCGTTGCACCTTGACACACTAGACCCATTGCCACCACCAAGCTCGGTCGCCGCCACCAACCTTCATCGTCCCACCAAGCTCCGTTGCCCCTCACTAAGATATTTTTCCCTGTCGCCCTCCATTAAGGTAATTCCTCCATCTCTCCTCCCCGTGACTTGCTCTGATTTGTGTTCATTTTGTCTTATTTGTGTACTAATTTGGGATTATTTATGATGTATAAAAATGCTATGTACCAAAATCAACCCAACTCATACAGCTTCTTAACCGTGAAAGAAATGTGAGCTCGAATACCTCATCTTCTGGCAATGCTTGTTTTTCTACTTCTACAATCCAGTCATGTAGCAGATGCTCCATGAGAACACTATCAAGAGAGATTCCTTCGGTCTTTTATTTAGTTGGTGTCCTTTTTCTCTAATCACTTTTCACAAAAATCCAGAGAATGGGGTGGGAAAGGCAAGAGCAAGAGCAAGGTAAACTTTGTTAGCCATTTGAAGCGGTGGCTGTAAGCAATGTTGTGGGTGAGGGTGGTCCTTAATCATGGGCTTTGGCAGTTCAGTAGCATCAGCAAATACATTGATGGCTTGGGTGTAAAATGAAGAGGAAAGGGCACAGGAGGAGTTTTGTGAATTTTTGATCAGCTGTAGTCAGGTGCACAAAATGTAAAATGAAGGATTTAAGTGGAAAAATTTTATTAGAGGGCTGTTATTTGGGTATGAACAGACCGACCGGTGGGAAGGTTTTCTCTTTAGTAAAAGGTAGAAAAACACAAAGATGAAAGTAACTTCTAAAAAAAATTAAAACAAAGCTACTAAAAATCTTATTCAAATAACTTTTTGATTCTATTTATTCACACATAAAAACTTTAATACATGACATATTTTAAAAGAGTTTTAATCAAATTTTCTTATCTAATTTTAAAATATCCAATAAATAAAATATCTTAAAGAGTTTTCAAAAATCTCAAATTTCTCCTAATAAAAGATATTAACTTTTGACAAGAAATAGATCTTATTCCTTGCAATAAAAATTATTAAATACTCCCACAATATTAATTAACTAATATTTGTGTCTTATTACTATATATTATATAATCAAAATTATTTATATAGACAAAAGGCTTCGTTTGGTTACATAGATGAGATGAGATGAGAATGATGAGAAATTTGTAAATAATAATGAAATAATTTGAGTTAAGATTTTTATGGGGTTTTGGGAAATGAGAAAAAAAATTTGAATAAAAAAATTATAAAGTTAAAAGAGGGTTAGAATATAATTTTTTAATATTATTTTTCTTTTAAAATTTGAAAAAGTTGAATTATTTTTTGTATTTTGTTTAGAAGTTTAGAAAAATTATAATGATTATGTTAATGCCTAAATTCGCATAACATACCAAAAGGGATGAAAGAATCATCAGGCCCACGATATTGATTCGAGCTTCGATATGATGTTCTTCGCGTTCATTCATGAAATAATAATAAATAAGTAAATAAAAATAAATAAATAAAGATACAGGAATTTACATAGTTCGGCATAAAAGCCTACGTTCACTGGTTGTTTGGAGGCAAAATCCATTAAGGGTGAAAATCGAAGGTGTCAGTGCGGTTTTGGTCCAAAATCGAAACCACACCGATTTGCTGAAAATACCAACATGTCAACCAAAACCGGTTGGTGAAGGGGAAGAAAATCGTCAACGTCGGTCTTGGTTTTCTTCCGGTCGGTTCGCCAACATTGTCGATGGTGAGTGAGAGAGACAGAGGAATGAGGGAGAGAAAAACACAAAGATTCAATAATTCAAATTTCACAAATTGATTCACAAGATTGATTCACAACAAAAAAAATTAGAAAATCTTACAACAAATATCATAAGATTGATTCACAACAAAATCAACAAAATAATAGGCGCAGTCTGCAGAATCTGAGAGAGAGGGAGAGAGAACAACATTGTTTGCCTGAACTGGGAAAGGTGGAGAGGGATGGCTATAGGCTAGGCTCGATGCCGCTAGAGGCTGGACTTGGAGGGGAGAAGATGTGTCGCCGCCATCTTAGAAAGGAGGGAGAGAGAGAGAGAGAGAGAGAGAGAGAAACACAAATGAAGATGAAGAGAAGACGCGGGGGAGGATTAAACCAAGTCTGAAATGGCGTCGATTCAGACTTAGGTTTTATCCTTTTTCTACACGGTTTCTATAAAACAACACCTTTTAACTTAAATTGAAACGACGTCATTTTACTTAAATATATATGTCAAAAAAAATATATATATATATAATTATATCGGTCGGTTCACCAGTTTGAATCTGGTTCAAATCGGGACCGAACCGGACCAATGTCGGTTTCTTCAAATTCCCACCGCATCCCAACCGGTTCCTGCCGGTTCTATCGGTTCCTACCCATAAAATCTAATATGATTGATAATTTTACAATCTCTCATGATTTCACATATCGCTCAATACAATGAAGGAATTTAGTCCAAGCGTAGAAAAGTCATCACAAGTTTGCGGAGAGTCTATCCTTCATTTGTAGAGATCTCCTCCTTTTATAGATATCCGTTTTCTTCCTTGGAGTGATAAAGTCCAACTTGCATTGTGAAACATTTACCTTTTAGGAGTCTGAACCAACTTCATTTGGTTTATCTCTTCTTTGTCTTATCTCTTCCCTTATTATTAGTGATAAGTTTTCAAAGGACTGGACTTAGTCAATTTAGTCCCTAACAGATTAGATGAAAAAGCTGAAAAGTTGAAAATTAAAATTAAAACAAAAAATGCTTGTGTTTGAATGGTGAGATAAACCACTGAGTTTTGCCTCTTCCCTACTTCGGGTTAGTGTATATCCCAATTGAATGGGACCATAAGAGGAAAACAACATATCATGACCCTTCCCTTTGTGAAAATCAAGAGGAGCAACGATGTATTTTTCGTTTCTTCAAACATTGGGCACAAGATTAGTTTATTATTTAATATGTTGATGCTAAGCTCGTGTTTTCAGTTTCTTGGCTTTCCTATTTGTTTATTGATTTGAGTGTGCAAGATGTGTAAAAATGGGACCTGGACTAGACCAAGCATCTCAAATGGCTATTAATAGAAAGATGGGTTTTGTCGTTTTATTAGATGCAATTTTACATTGGTAGGATTATCTCGTTTGTAATGGATTTGGGCATGGTTTTCCCTTTACATCAAGGACACTAAAAATTGATTCCATCTCGTATAAAATTTGTCGAGCAATCAAGAAAATCCTCCATGTTTTTTTTTTATCAATATTTTTTGAGCCAAAAAACACTAATTTTATTTTATTCACAATATTCTACATCTATATCTCTATTGTCTTGTTACTTTTTCTAACATTTTTTTCCCTATAATTTCATTTTTATGGTTGTTGCTACATGGATGTTGTAAAGTGATTATATTATGAGCTCCCAAATTATTGAAAATGAACTCACCAAGAGCTTAATTTTTTCCTACTCGGAAATCGTGAGATCATCCTTGATCTGTAATTCCAAGCAATGGCTTTGTTTCTTCCTACTCGGTGATTTCAAGCATTGACCTTGACCGATGATCCCCGAGCATCCCAAGCAAGTTCTTATAGAGATTGGCCTTGCTCTGTGATTCCAAGCAAGGGCATCGTTTCTCCCTCCTCAACAATGGCGAGCTAGACAATGGCGTTGCTCAGTGCTCCCTAACAAGGGGTTATGTTATCCCAAGTAAAGGCATCATTTCTTCTTGCTCGGTGATCATGAGTGGAGTCTTGTGAAGATGGCCTAGTCCTGAGCAAGGACATACTTTCTTTCTGCTCTGTTATCCTAAGTATTATCGAGCAAGGATAGTCGAATCAATACACTGCTCAAATTTACAGAGTAGAAGAAAATCCCTCCTCGCATGGGATTATTGAGAAAGACTGATCTCTACAATGCTGCCTCACCATTACTGACTACAGGCCACCTTGTGATTTCCGATGAGGAATCAAACTCTAACCCCTTACTCGAGATTATTGAGTCAGGCTAGTCCGATCAACAAGATCACATCATAATTACGAGAGGAACAAATAAGCTTTGGCTTTGGATTACCGAGTAAGGCAATCTTACAAAGCCTTCTCCCAGTTATCGAGTAAGGGCTGCTTTTCCTCTACTGGCAATGTTGAACAATGCCTTTTCTTCTACCTCATTAATTTCAAGTAAAACGTGTTTTTCATATCATTTCTGCGTAGACTTAAAAAACTTGTTTCGTTATTTGTCATTATTCCCAATGCAACTAACGTCTAATTGAACCCTTGAGCTATTTTTATTTTTTCGCCTTTGTTGTATTTTTCGCTCTTGGACCTTTTTCCATCCTATCAATCCATTGTGAGTAGGTAGGCTTTGGGGCGAGCTTTCCAAGGAGAGGCCTTAGGGAGGTTAGTCTAGAGTTGTCCCTATTAGCGGGTAGGTTGCCCATTGTTATTATCTCGGGGGTGAGCACCTTGTTCCTTTATTTTTATTTTTGTTCCGACTATTAGAAGGTAGCAATGGGGTGTTTTTAGAGCATGACCAACCTAAGTGTCCACATGTTGGTTGCTCGGGTGTTTATCTTCGTGCTCGTTCTTTTAATCTCGCTACACTCATTGTTCAGTGCAAGCTTCATTGCTTGCTTGTGAGGGTACTTTGTTGCTCGACAAGGGTTATGTTAACTTTCATGATGCGCTGGCACATTGCCCGTCATGCTGGTTGTCATAACCCAAATTTTTTAGGCCCAACCCCATGCTGAGAAACCAAAGCCTAGTCTGTACAAAAAAAAAAAAAGGTGTAAGACGCATCATTTTGCCAAAGCGATTTTTTTCCCTTATATTTTTCCTCCCAGCGACTCTTTCCCCCAACCCCCTAACGGCTCTCTCACTTCCTCTCTTCTGTCTCTCTTTTGGTCTTTCTCATCCTCTATGTTTTTCGTAGCACTCCACATCATTTGCCTCTATTTCTGTCGGTCTTCTGCACACAGTAAGTACTCCAACTCTACTTGTCTCTTCTTTTCCTCGGACTCTCTTTGTTTGCACCTTCTTTCTTCGATTCGATCTCTCTTGTTGTGTCGTCAACCAAGCTCCTCCATTGCACAGATTCCCTTGCTCCACCTTGCTGCCTAACCTCTAGTTTGTTGCTAATAACTGTTTATCGCACTTTCCCTCGATCTCTTTTTGTATCTCAACTCCAACAATAAGTTGGTTGATGTTTAGAGGGTCCGGTTGTGGTAATGGTTTCTTGTGGTAATGTTTCAATGGGATTGGATGGAATTTGGTTGTTTGACTTGGAGATGGAGGTAGGTGAGTAAGAAAGAAATATTAGATCTGGTGGAGTACTTGTGAGTGAATTTGGTATAAAATCATGGCTTCGAGATCTGGTTGGTTGGATTTGTTATTGCCAAATTGTGAAAATGAGTTTTATATAAGAAGGTTTGACTTGCTATGTCTTGAGTGTGGAAGTTGGATCATTAGGCCTCGAGTTGATAGTTAATGAAGATCTACTTGGAGAGTTTTTATGTAAATTATCAACTATTTGGAATGATACTTGTTGTGGTTGGAAAAATATTGATGATATGTGGTTAGTCTTGAGTAAAAGGGTTCACCCCTGAGTACATGCATGACACTGGTTGCTCGCATTTTTGCTCGTCACTTTAAAGCCTAAATTATCACTTTTACTTGCCCAAGTGATGCAACATCTCCCTTGTGCTCATACTTTATATATAAGGAAAAATAGATAATATTATACAATCATAAGCATTTTTGCTTGTTTGCTCTCGAGGGGCTTGCACTTCTTTTTCATGATGCTAGCTGAGATGATGAGAACTTTCCTTTTGCTCCACATGTTGCTCACTTGAAGCTTGAGACATCGGCAAGTTTTGTAGAGAAGTAAAGTTCTCACCATCAGGCAAGCAACGTTAAGGATTATGACATTTGACACCTCGATGAGCAACGTGGATAAGCAAAGTGCTCCCCTAAAGGCAAGCACAAGGGAGGGATAAAGTGCTCGCCTCCATACGAGCACAATGCACACAACAAATTTCACTCCCTTAGGCGAGCACTAGGAAAACAAAGTATTCCTCAATCATGCGAGCACCAGGGGAGAAAAAAATTACTCGCCCCCATATGAGAAACTGGGAAAGTAAAGTGCTCACCTACCAAGCAAGCACTGTGGAATGCAATAGTGCTCACCCCCTAGGCGAGCATCAATTATAACAAAATTGCTCGTCCATAGGTAGGCACCACGAAAGCAAAAGTGCTTGCCCCTCAACCAACAACGTCAAGGAGCATGAAACTTATGCCTTCGGGGAGCATAGTGGAAAAATGAAGTGCTTGCCCCTAGGCAAGCAAAATTTAACGAGCACAACACTAGCCATTTCAACAAGCAGAATAGAAAATCAAAGTGCTTGTTCCTAGGGCAAGCATTAGGGAGGTCCAACGTGCTTGGTCTAGGACGAGCACTATAAGATCAAAAGTGCTCACCTGCGAACACCATGGAGAGATAAGACAAAGTACTCGCCTCCAAGCGAGCACAATGAGTGCAACAAAGTTTGCTTCCTAGACGAGCACCATGAAAATAAAGTGTACACCCACCATGTGTGTACCACCAAGAAGGAAAGAAGTGCTCACCCTCAAAACAAAAATCCGATAAAGCAAAGTGCTCGCCTAGCGGACAAAGTACTATGAAGTGCAAAAGCACGATAATGGGTAGAGGTGTAAACTCAAACCGGAAAACCGGTCCGGACCGGACCGAACCGGACCGGTTAATTAAAAAAAAATATATATATTTTTATATGTAAGTTTTATACAAAATACTTTTTATATATTAAATATTAATATATATAAGTTTTATATATAATATATAATTATAAATTTTTATGTGAAATTTTATATATAATATATATATTCATATATGAAATAATTTCTTATTATAATTTATAAATTATTACATAAAATGTTAATACTAAAAGTTTATAACTAATACTAATATATAACTTATAATTATACTAATAGTCTAATATTAATACTATTATATAGTCTAATATATTAATAAAAATATAAAATAATTTTTTTTAAATCAAAAAGATTTTTTTTATAAATAAATTTTTAATGATAAATTGTAAAACTTATATTTTAAAAAAATTGAAAAATTGGATCGGATCGGACTGGAAATCGATAAAATCGAAAGTACCGATTTAAGAGGATAACCGATGCGTAATCGATTTTGAAAAATATAAAACTGGTATATACTAATTTAATTCTAAATTTTATTTAAAATCAGATCAGACCGGACCGATTACATTCCTAATAACGGAAAATGTATGTGTATACTAAAGTATGAAATATCGAGAAGGGGTTTATAGATGAAGGGAAGAAGAGGCTCGAGAGTGAAAAATGTTAAACAACCAGGTGGTAAAATGGGCTTCCAATCAGCCCAAGCGCACCTTATCCTCAAAAGGTGGGACACGCGTCACTCATGCGCAGCTAATCCGTTGAAACATTTACAGCCGTTGGAGGATGTTGGACTTGACTTCCGGCCACGTTAAAAAACGACACCGTCTGCTTAAACACAAAATTATAAATTATAAACAACTGCTCAGCGCACATTTTCATACCTCTATGGATTACTTACTGTAAGCAACGAAGCTAAAGTGCGAGCGAGCTCAGGGACTCAACTCGAGCTGAGGAAGAGGAAAAAGGAGGAGGAGAGTGATAATGGTGGTTTTTGGCGGGAAGAAGGTGGGCCAGGTGGTGACTGGACTTGGCGGTAACGGTGTAGGCCGGGTTCTGGTCGCGGTTGCGGCTGCCCTCCTGCTCCGCCTGTTTTCGGGCCCCGGTCCAGCTCTCTTGCCGGATACCGAGCCAGAAGACCGCGAAGACAACGAAGAGTTCGACGGAGATGGAGATGGAGATGCTGGTGAAGCTCCGGTCCCCGGAAAAGTTTTACCGGTGACAATTCGGTGGCGGAACATCACCTGCTCCCTCTCCGATAAATCCTCCACGTTGGTAACTTCATTTTATCTTTTTCTTCTCTTATGGATCTTTTTCATGTTTGTGGAAGACCGTATGGTTGGTGAGAAAAACGTGGCGAATGAGTCAATCGTGATGAGGCTTGATTCTTCATTTAGTTAAAGGTCGGAAAACAAATGTTGAAGCTTAGCTGATCCTTCTGTAACTGTTTGGCTTAGGTCGTTTCAGCCAAACTAGAATAGAATGGTTTGGTTTTCAAAAACTTTGCTGCATCATCAAGACCTCTGATATTTCTTTCCACAAATAATTAGAAAAAAAAATTTTGAATGCTGAAATATGGGATTGGATGCGGTCTGCTCCCAGTTTTAGCTTACAATATCATAGAGAATTTTTAATTGCAGTGGCTAAATTTTCACTACTGCATATTGAATTACTTGAATAATTTACCAATATTCACTACTGCTTGTGACGGAATCTTAATCCTTAGGTTCGATTTCTACTACAAAACGTGAGTGGAGAGGCAAAACCAGGAAGACTGTTGGCGATAATGGGGCCATCAGGGTCAGGAAAAACAACTTTGCTCAACGTTCTGTCCGGTCAGCTGACAGCTTCGCCTCGGGTGCATTTATCAGGCCTTCTGGAGGTCAATGGAAAACCTAGTTCAAACAAAGCTTATAAGTAATGGATGTTTGGTCAATTATTGTTTTGTTTGGAATTTTTTTTTTTTTAATTTTGCTGGGGGTTCATTACTTATTTATAAATAATAAAAAAAATCATTGATATTGGTATTTGCAGGTTTGCTTATGTAAGACAGGAGGATCTTTTTTTCTCGCAGCTAACTGTGCGGGAAACACTTTCTCTTGCTGCCGAGCTTCAGCTTCCTGAAATATCATCTGTGGAAGAGAGAGATGAATATGTGAACAACCTCCTATTCAAATTAGGCTTGGTGAGATTGCCTGGACTTAATTTTAATTATTTGTAAGTAATAGTTTGTATCAGAAGCAAACGTTTGGATAGTTTATGAGCATGCCACACGTATAGTATATGCCCTGCATTGCAGAAGCAAGATCAGGTGTAGGGCTGATTTCCTGAATTTTGTTTTCAGCTTCTTATGAGTAGCTGGCTTTGACCTGTAGTTCACCAACTTTTGCAGTAGACATGCTAATTGAATGATAAATAGTTGTGTTTTTTATTGGAAAATCATGCTATGGAGAATACCATGCATTGATTTTCTAAGTAGTTTCTGCTTTCCCATTGAGAGTAATTGGAAATGAAAGAATTTACTCCAATCAAATATGTATAAGAAATTTGGGTTCTTGTGTAATTTTGTTTTGGCCATTGACGCTTAATTCTTTTTCATCAAAAGGTCAATTGTGCTGATTCCCGTGTTGGTGATGCAAAAGTTCGTGGAATCAGTGGGGGTGAAAAGAAACGCTTATCTCTGGCTTGTGAACTGATTGCAAGTCCATCAGTCATATTTGCTGATGAACCGACAACTGGTAAGCATACGTATTTAAATTCTGCTCATGCAATATGCCTCACTAGCTCTCTCTTCTTACATAATGTTATGTTTCTTATGTATCAGATAAGACGCTTTAGCTGGCATGTAAACATACTTGATAAAAAATAGAATGAATCATGTTCATGTTTATATTTGAACTATGGTTATGGTTAGTAGTGATTCTCTAACTTTTCCATTTGCCAGACATGAAGATGAATAATAGTACCTCTGAATGAGAGAAACGTTTTTTTCTTATTTTTTTTCTCTAGAATGATGTAGTGTAAATTTGAGTAGTGCAATGCAAGGTAGAGAATTATATAATGAGTTCTATCCATGGTAGTGACCACTTATAGCCTATAACCTACGATCTCTTATCTAAATAGGTAAATTCTCTTTGGGATACACACATGATATGAGAAGTCTCAATTTGTAAATCATGATGTTCAAAGAGCTTTACTATTGTATCCATCGGAAACTACAAGCTAGCACATCAGTCCTTATTTCGATTATTAAACAAAACAAAGTCCTGTTTCTCTTATTCACAAAATTACTTGTGTTTCCTTTAGGTCTTGATGCTTTCCAGGCAGAGAAAGTGATGGAAACTCTTCGACAACTAGCACTAGATGGACATACCGTAATCTGCTCCATTCATCAGCCTAGGGGGTCTGTGTATGGTAAATTTGACGACATTGTATTGCTAACAGATGGTGCTCTTGTTTATGCTGGTCCTGCACATGAAGAACCACTGAAATACTTCTCTAAATTTGGGTAGTTAGCTGAACTTTGTTAACTTTATATTCGTTGTTCTGTTCCCTGGATGTTTTTTATGGTTCCCTCTTTGTTTCATGTGGCTAATAATTTCATCTCTACATCAAGTTCTAACCTTGGTTTCTCAATGACATGATGTTATGAACCCATCAATGGCACGAGACACATAAACTCTCCCTTAATGTTTTGTTCCATAGACAAAATACTGGCATGTTTGACTTTTCTTGATAATTTCAGTTGTGTTTGAGGCTACTCAACCTTGCAATGAATAATGGCTATTAGCCACATGAAACAGTGAGGGAACATAGTCGATTCAATCTATTGGTTGGCTTAATACAAAGGTCTTACATAGCCTTTTGAGATTTTGGTTCCACACATAAAAATTTCTCTTTTGATTTTTTTTATTTTTTTATAAGAATAAAGTTTTACTAAAGCAAGAACTATGCCTAGCCCAAGTACACAGGAAGTATACAACTGACCTAGTTACAATTAGGAGCTAGAGATGGATAAAGTTTTCTTTTGATTAATATTAATTGATCTTCAATTTCAATATATTTTTTAACACCCATATGTTGCTGTGGTGTTTGCCTCTTCAACTTCTCTCTTATTCCCAAAAAAGGAAGAAGAAAAACTGATTGAGAAGAAAAAGTGTTTCCAATGGTGCATCTAGATGGCATTTAATCAATGGTTTGTGAATCTCTAACATAATGAGTGATGACTTCTGAAAGTTTGATGATGGTTGATTCAACAGGCACCATTGTCCAGATCATGTTAATCCTGCTGAATTCCTAGCCGATCTCATATCCATTGACTACAGTTCTGCTGAGGGTGTCTCTTCTTCTCAGAAAAGGATAGATGGTCTTGTTGAGTCATTCTCACAACAATCATCAACAATTCTTTATGCTACACCAATCACCAAATGGGAAATCTCCAAAAGCAGCCCAAAGTTCAGCAAGAAAATTGTAATCAAGAGGAAGGGAGGTTGGTTGAGGCAGTTCTGGTTGCTCCTTAAACGTGCATGGATGCAGGTTAGTCTGTCTACTAATATCTATTATGCAGGTATCTGTTTATGTATTGCTCAGATGAAAGTGACATGTAGGGATCTGGATATATGTTTTAGTTCCATCCACCAACACTAAATTGAGGAGATATATTCTTGCAGTTATTCTCAATCAATGAGACAAGGCATGAATTACTATGATGGCATTGAATTGATTCACTGTTGTGTACTTTATTTTTATATTGTTTTATAGACCTATCCTTTAACAAGTCAGGCAAAGTCTCTGACAACTTTAAGTCACATTTATATCTTCAATTACTCAAATATTTTGCACTGGACCTACAATTAGAGAGATGCATATTTGGTTTTATGATGAGTTAGGTTGTTCCCATGTGAATGAAACTTCAGCTCTAGGTTCTATTGATTGATGCTTTTCAATGGCTGACTAGGCTTCTCGTGATGGACCGACAAATAAAGTTCGGGCAAGAATGTCAATTGCATCAGCAATCATATTTGGATCAGTTTTCTGGAGAATGTCAAGATCTCAGACATCGATACAAGACAGAATGGGATTGCTTCAGGTGTGGAATGTTCTCAATACCCTTGGAATTCCCTGCTCCTTTTTGTGATTTATTTTGCTGCAAGCTTACACAAGTAATTGTGCAGTATTTGGTCACCTTGCTATTTGGTAGCTACTCCGATGAGTGTGATTTGGCAGAGCCTTGGAACTATTTTCAACTGTAGTGCTTCCTATTGTTGCATAATTGGTGACATTATTCTGTTCTATGGTATGCTTGGCTGACATCACTCAAACACAAACACTTTTCAATTTCAAATCATCAACCTTTTCATCTAATGATTACCTGATCATTACAACTTTCCCAAATTTTCAAACAAAACACAAAAAATAATACAACTTTTTCAAATTTTAAAACAAAAATAATATTAAAAGATTATATTCTAACAATATTTTAACTTTATAATATTTGTATTCAATTTTTTCTCTTTCATTTCTCAAAACTCAATAAAACATCTTAACTTAAACTTCACTATTATTTACAAATCATTTTACTACTATTCACATAATTCTCATCTCATCTCATTCCCCAAGCATCCTTTAATTTGAAATAAGTGGTAAAAAGTTTGAATCAGAAAATTTAGAAGGGTAAAAAGAGCGTTACCTGATGATATCAACCATAGTTCAACCATGTTGATAAAAAATTTTACTTGCATATTGTCAAAAAATGTCATCTCATAAACAAAAAGTGGTTATACACTTCCAAATGGCATCTCTTGAATCTATGAATTTTCTGCTTTGGAGATGTCTCTTGCTAGATCATACTTTGAAGTGATTTGTATGCGTGATAATCGTGTGCATGTGTTTGTTGGTGGAATGCAGAGTGGTAGCACCATCTTTCAAAATACTCTATGTTGAAGTACACAGTAAACAAAAAAAGAACATATCGGAGCTCTCTGATCATAGATATATTAGCCAGCTGTATTCAATAGACTTGGCTAATTCAAGAATTTCAGAAAACCATGACTAAGTTGTTTCAAGTGTATTTAGGAATTATCACACTTCTGTACTTTCTTTGATACCCTTTCATGTCCATAAACCTCCTAATTCTCCTGCAGCTCATCCGTTGTTGAAAATTCAATCATGTGATGCTGTCATACTAAAAGTCAGAAACTTCTCCCATAAGCCTGCATGTCCATTTTCTTAAATGGCAATATTTCTTGGTTAATTCAAATGTACTTTTCATTGTTTCTTAGGTTACAGCAATAAACACTGCGATGGCTGCTCTTACAAAGACTGTGGGTGTCTTTCCCAAGGAACGTGCAATAGTAGAGAGAGAGCGTGCAAAGGGATCTTACAAGTTAGGACCCTATCTGCTTTCTAAATTGTTGGCTGAGATTCCTGTTGGAGCTGCATTTCCTTTGATATTTGGTGCTGTTTTGTATCCCATGGCTCGTCTTCATCCAGGGTTGGCCAGGTGAGTATGATAAGTCTACCAACTGACATAAGATGTTGTTTTGCATTGTCTGCATTATTCTATAAACCAAGTGTGGGTAAACATGTATTTCAGTATTAAGTCGACCTTTTTGGTTTTCAGACACAAAGTGCAATTCTTCAATCTCAACATTAATGTGGGTAAACATTTTCATGATAGTTTGAGTTTTTCTTTAAAATGATAAAAAATGACTAGAAATAGACATGCATCCAACCTTTATGGAAGACAGAGACGGAAAAAGGGGTGGGGGTGGGCTTGGGTCTGGGTGATGGGCTAAGCGAAGGCGATAGGGGGCCTTGCGTGCTACCAACAAACTTGGGTGTTGGCGTGGGCATGGGCTTGTTGCATACTAGACCCACAGTGGGCGTGGGCTCGTACACTGGAACCAGCGTCACTAATGGGCACCAGCAGACGGGCCATGGGGTTGGGCTCAAGTCCGTGAGCCAGTTTGGTGAAGCTTGTGTGGAGAATTAGGCCAAAGGATGACCATGGGCCCTTGTCCAACGGGAGGCTGGTATCCCCGCCGGTAAAAGCACTGTTGACCGTGCGATAGGCTGAGGAGTCTTCGTCGGAGATGCCGATGGTGAAGGCAATGGCGGGAGAGGTGTTGACAGAGGCCCCTGCCATGGTACCTAACGGCTCTTCCGAGCCAAATAACGCCGATGAGGGCCTGGGTGCTGGATCTTCGGCGCATCTAAGCCAGACAACGCCGACGAATGACGAGGATGAGGCGGCAGCTGCCACCCCTCTGACGACGGCATCTTCTCCGGCGAAGGTTACGCAGCAAATGGAAGATACAGATGTTAACCGAGACATTTTTCTAGAGGAAAAAAGGGACGTGGGTGCAGATTTAAGGTCTTCTAAGAGCCTCATACCGATACAAGGTCATTCAGAATGGGAGTATGGGAATTTTTATGTGGCGGGTGAGTTGAGGATGCCGATAGCTTCGCAATGGCTCAACAGGGAGGGGGAACCCTTTCCTCTAAACTGTATGCTTCCAGAGCAGTTTAATGCTTCGAATTGGGTTCTACAGAAGATAAAAGAAATTCAGTATTGTGTAGGGATGGAGTGTGAAGGTTTTGAGGAGCAATTTATGGCACTGCTTACAACCATTGAAGCTAGTCATCCTAAAAAATCAGTTTCTAAAAAACAAAGGGAGTTAAAGAGGCTAACTAATTAAGATGGAAGTGCAAGTCGTGAGAGATCTAAACAGAAGGGTATAACACCCGTTCTATGAAGCCTAAAATTGTTTCTTGGAATGTCTGAGGGCTTAACAAGACAAATAAACGTATTCGTATAAAAAATTTGTTTTGTGAATGGAGAGCGGACATCGTATGCTTACAGGAAACCAAATTGAAACATGTTACAAGAAGAATTGTTAGAAGTATTTGGAGCTGTACATATGTGGATTGGGCTTGTCTTGCAGCTGATGGGGCTTCGGGGGATGTATTAGTGATGTGGGATAGAAGAGTGGTGCAGAGAATGGAGGACTTAATAAGGGAGTACATAGTGGCAGTTTCTTTTAGAAGTGTGGAAGATAACTTTATGTGGGCCTTTGCTGGTATTTACGGGCCAAATTTAGACAACAATAGAACTATGTTATGGGAAGAATTAGCTGGAGTATTTAGCTGGTGGGAATTACCATGGTGTATAGGTGGTGACTTCAATGTTGTAAGATTTCTAAGTGAATGCTCAGGAGATAGTAGAATGCGACCAGCAATAAGAGAATTTTCAAAATTTATTTTTGACTTGAATATGGTGGACATCCCTTTCATGGGAGGGGCATTCACGTGGTCAAATAATCATACGTAGTCTAGATTGGACAGATTTTTAGTATCCTCGGATTGGGAAGCTCAATATCCGGAAGTATGTCAAAGGAGGCTGTCTCGTCTATGCTCGGATCATTTTTCAATTTTGCTTGATTATAGTATCCAAGGAGGGCGTCAGTATTTTAAATTCAAAAATGTGGCTGAAGACTGAAGGTTTTGTGGATAGGGTTCGGCAATGTTGGTCCTCATATCAGTTTGATGGAACCCCTAGTTTCATTCTTGCATGTAAACTGAAAGCTTTAAAAAATGATTTGAAGATTTGGAACACACATTCTTTTGGCAATATAGGGGAACGAAAGAAGTCCATATTGGAAGAGCTTCAAGAGCTAGTGAGGACACAAGAGGGCTGGGTTCTTTCCTTGGAAGAAATTTCTCGAAATTCAAAGGTGGTTACTGAATTAGAAAGGGTTATCTTGCTGGAAGAGATTTCGTGGCGCCAAAAATCTAGAGGTTTGTGGTTGAAAAAGGGGGATCGAAGTAAAAAAAAATTTCACAGAATGGCCAATTCTCACAGGAGGAACAATACTATAGAAATGCTGAATATAGAGGGTGCAGCATGTACCGAGGCCCCTGTAATTAGAGATCATGTTGTTAGATTTTTTGAACATTTGCTTACAAACCAAAGGGGGTGGCGGCTCAAAATCAATGGTTTGGCTTTTGATTCTATTGACCCACAGGATGTCTTGAGGTTGGAGAGGCCTTTCAAGGAGATGGAGGTTCATGATGTGGTGAGGAAAATGGCCAAAGACAAAGCACTTGGGCCGGACGGTTTTTCTATGGGATTTTTCCAAACTTGTTGGGAAGTGGTGAAGGAGGACTTGATGAAGGTGTATTGGGAACTGTTCATGGCTCGAAAATCTGAAAAAAGCCTTAACGCCACATTCATAACACTAATTCCTAAGAAGATTGGAGCATCGAATGTCAAAGATTTCGGCCCATTAGTCTTGTTAGTGGGGTGTATAAGATCATCTTTAAGATGCTTGTAAACCGTTTAGGGGAGGTGTTGGGGAAAGATTATTACAAAACCCCAAAACGCATTTCTACGAGGAAGGCAAATCCTAGATTCAGTCCTTATTACCAATGAGTGTCTAGATAGCAGACAAAAATCTTGTAACTCGGGGATCTTATGTAAGTTAGATATGGAGAAGGCTTATGATAATGTTAATTGAGATTTCTTACTCTACTTGTTTGGGAGGTGTGGATTTGGAGAGAGATGGTGCTCATGGATTAGATGGTGCATATCAACATTGAGATTCTCTGTGCTTAGTAAATGGTAGTCCAATTGGCTTCTTCAACAGTTCTCGAGATCTGAGACAAGGGGATCTACTGTCCCCACTCCTCTTTGTCATTGTTATGGAGGCACTAAGCAAGATGACTTTGACGTTGGTTTGCAGTGGCTTCATGACTGGATTCTCAGTGGGTGACCTCTCTAGGGGTATTATTAACATTTCTCATTGGTTATTTGTAGATGATACGCTTATTCTGTGAGGCAGAACAAAACCAATTGTGGGCACTCCTTTGCTTTGAAGCGGCATTGAGGTTAAAAGTGAACCTTGAAAATCAGAATTGGTTCTAGTTGATAATGTTCGTAATATCAGAAAACTAGCTAACACTCTAGGATGCAAGGTGGCTGCCCTACCTATGAATTACCTGGGTCTACCGTTGGGGGCTGCCTCAAGGAATATAACAATATGGGATACAGTGATCGAGAAGATCGAACGTAGATTGATTAGTTGGAAGAGATTGTACTTGTCGAAAGGGGGTAGGATCACTTTAATCAAAAGTACTCTCTCTAATCTACCAACGTATTTTTTATCTCTATTCCCAATTCTAGCAAGTGTGGTGATCCAGATTGAGAAATTGTATAAGGACTTCCTTTGGAGTGGCATGGGGGGTGACTTTAAATTTCATCTTCTCAAATGGAATAAGGTATGTTCCCCACTTCCCGTGGAAGGGTTGGGTATTAGAAACCTAAAGATTTTCAACAGGGCGCTACTTGAGAAATGGTTGTAGCAATATAATATGGAACCGGAAGCTCTATGGAAGTCGGTGATTGATTATAAATATGGAAGTGTGGGGGGTTGTTGTAGCAGAGAGGTAAATGGGCCTCACAGAATGGGGACTTGGAAGCATATTAGTCGGGGATTGGAGGTGGTGTTCTTCATACTAGACTTGTGTTGGGAGATAGTTCTAGAATAAAATTCTGGAGCGGCATATGGTGTGAAAATAATACACTAAGAGATTTATTCCCCTCAATATTTAGGATTGCATGTGAGAAAGAAGCTTCAGTGGCTGATTTTATGGTGATAGCTAGAGATCAAATACAGTGGAGCATCGTCTTTAGCAGGGTGGCTCAAGACTGGGAAGTTGGTAGCTTTGAGGAGTTCTTCAAATTTTTGTATTCTGTGAGACTGAGCATCCAAGGAAATGACAAGTTGTGGTGGGTACCAGTTGGTAAAGACACATTCTCAGCTCGATCGTTCTACAAGTCTCTCACGTAGGTGCAAAACACTCATTTTCCATGGAAGAGGATCTAGCGGAATAAGGCGCCTCCGAAAGCAACTTTCTTTGCATGGACAGCTTCACTTGGAAAGATCTTGACGACGGATAATCTAAGAAGACGTGGGGTGATCATAATAGTGTTGGATGTGCAAGAAGAGTGGTGAAATTGTGGGTCATCTTCTACTGCATTGTGATGTTGCTAGAGCGCTATGGGTTAAGGTGTTCAGCCGATTAGAGTTAGCTTGGGTTATGCCTGCCACAGTGGAGGCACTCTTGGCTTGTTGGACAAATCTAGGAGGTATTCCAAAAATCAAAGCCGTGTGGAAGATGGTTCCTATTTGTATTCTATGGTGCTTATAGCAAGAGCGAAATGACAGGATGTTCGAAGACAATGAGAGATCTTTTGAGGATCTTAGATCTTTTTTTGTTAGAATGTTATACATATGATCTATAGCTATAGATTTTAATGGTTTAGACCTGAATGAATTTCTTGTTTCCTTCCCTTCATCCTAGATAAGTGTTTTCCTCTTGTATATCATCTTGTGTACGTTGGGCTATGCCTATTCTATTAATACAATTGTTTACTTTATAAATAAATAAATAAATAAGGACTCCCAATAATGCAATGATTGCTTTGAAAGCATGGTTTAAATGGTATAGAAAATAGTTCCTCCAAATATATTCCAGAATAGTTTTTTTTTTTTTTTTTTTTCATATAACTGTGGGTGTCCTGGCCAACTTGCGTGCACCTCAACTAATCCCATGAGGCCTTGAAGTTAACGACCAGGAAAACCTCCAGTGGCCCTAAGGGGACTCGAACTAGTGACCATTGGGGAGCAAACCCAAGGCCGGACCAGCTGAGCTACCCCTCAGGGTTAGAATAGATTGATGACTATATTAAGTGGATATGCCATTTAGTTCTTCTTTTGCAAAATTCATAAACAGCTGCTTGATGGAAAAGATATAAAAATGTCTGGAAAGGCTAGGAATGGCTCCCACTTTCGTCGTTTCCATTATTCTCCCCCCTAGGTGGGAAGGTTAGGTGAGTGAGGAGTGAAATTGAAGGTGAAGACACTGCTTTATCCCTAAGCACAAGGAGACTTGAAGCCATTCTGCACGTTACCAACAACATATATTGTTCTCTATTTGTGGCCCTACAGATTGATATATTCCCCTCCATCTGCCTGAAATACAAAGTGTCGTACATCTGGGCCTGATAAATTTCTCAAGCTGTTACAACTTAAGTATTGACTACACTATCAGGGTAAAAAGTCAGGTTGCTTCACTCAAGTGTAGGACCTAGGTAAGAGTTTTAAAATGAGTCGTTTGGAAGCTGTTTAGTCGCAGTTCCATCTCTCACGCATTGGCGCTTGCAGTGTAAGGTAGCTTTAGAATGAGGCATACGTTTTTCCATGTCTTTAGGTTGTGGGGGACAGTAGGCAGATTTGCTTATATGAGCAGAAAGGTAATACTTAGTTCTTGGGATATGAAAGTTGAGGCTTGGGTCTAGGAGGCCTAGGTGTTTCATCATGTGAAAGCATCGCTAAAAGACCCATAAGAGATGTAAACAAATAAGATGTATTAGAATTGTTTATAAAAGCTTGACTTGTCCATTACAGTATTTGCTGAATTGATAAAGGTGTCTCTGTCTCTTATTAAGACCTCTAAGTAGACACTCTATATAGTTCACTAGCTGCGTACTTCTTTCTTTACTGTTTGATCTTTGTGAACTCTATATCTATTTCAAGTTACTGACTCAGAACTCTAACATCTAGGTTTGGGAAGTTTTGTGGAATCGTGACTGTGGAATCGTTTGCTGCATCTGCCATGGGTCTCACGGTTGGGGCAATGGTCCCAACCACTGAAGCAGCTATGGCAGTTGGGCCATCTCTTATGACGGTTTTTCTTGTGTTTGGAGGTTATTATGTCAATGCTGACAACACACCAATAATATTTCGTTGGATTCCTCGCGTTTCTCTTATAAGATGGTAATATATCGTTATTTTCCAGGTTTAAAAAAGGAGCATTATTTATACAAAATTTGTATTTTTATAGTAGGTATTAAGGTCGAATATGTTCATATTTTCTTATTGATGACCCCTCTATTCATCTTGCACTTTCAGGGCCTTTCAAGGGCTTTGCATCAATGAGTTTAGTGGCCTTCAGTTTGACCATCAGAATTCTTTTGATATTCAAAGTGGAGAACAGGTAAGGGGGTGCACATAATATTGTGCTGTTATAACTTGTAATGAAATAGATATCCTGTCCTTAAGAGAACAGAACACTCATGTAACAATGTGTGCCCTATATTGAAAATAGTGCAGCTATTTGCATCGTGTATAACTAAACTTTCGTACATCTTCCAACCTTAGCACATATTGCAAGATACCAGATGAAAAAATTGGAAACAAGTCACCTGGGAATAAGTACGGAGCTGAATCTTGGGAAATTGGAACATGACCATTGCAGTACTGGGTTTAATTTTGTAGTTTAAATAATTGTGAAATTAGATGAGCCCATGAAGATTCGCGTTAAATCTTCATTGGCTCATCTTCACAGCATTCTTTACATTAGAATTTATGAGTTCTTTACATTCAAATCCATTTCAGAAACAATTATTTCTTGCTATACTTTGTTTTCTTTATTGTGTTAGATACAGCGTGTATTAGAATAAGTTCCTTTGCATTTTGCAGGCACTGGAGCGGCTCTCCTTTGGAGGTAGTAGCATTAAGGAGACAGTTATCGCTCAGAGTAGGATACTCTTATTTTGGTATTGCACCACTTACCTTCTCCTCGAGAAAAACAGGCCTAAGTACCAGCGGCTTGAACTGCCCCCTCCTGACCAAATCCAACCAGAGCCACAGCACGAGCCTCTTGATACCGATTTAGTCGAAAAAAACAGCCCACTCGAACCTTCTTTGCTCAAACAAGTCGAATCAAACCCGAAGCTTGAATCACCTTCAATTGACCAAGTCCGACCATTTATCCTAGAAGGTTTGTAGTTACTTGGGTATTAATAATGTCGTTATTAGATGTACAACTATTCATTGATTTATCTCATACAGGTGCTAAATAGAGAAGATGTCTTTGCAATAAAGGAGAGCCTCGTGAATTTCATGAGCTAATGACCTGTTGTTTTATAGTACTTTTGGAAACATTCATGTCTTGATTGTGGATGCTTTCTCATTGGCTTGGGAAGTTCTTCTAGAATGAATGGTACATGTAATGGCTCATAATTCCAATCTTAACGTCTCACCCTAAGCATTACGGCTGGAGAGGAAAAGGTACTTAAAACTATTGGCCATCGGTATTCAGGACCTAATGTAGATTTTATATGCTTCCTATCTTGTTGAGCAAAAGTCAAAACATATATACATATATATATATATATATATATATATACTAGTAAGATGTTACGTGCCTGAGGCATGTATGCGCAGTTCAAAGCACTAATATATTTTATTAAAATAAAAATAAAGTACATATATCTTATTATTTTATTACTAATATATATCTTAAAAGCTATTGAAATATAGGCTATTTGTAAATTATTATAATTCTTTCCTATTATAATAAATACGAAAAGACAAATCTACATAAATCTGTTTTCCTGTTATAACGTATTTTTAAATTGAAAATTGAATCCATGATTATTATTATAATAAATCTGTTTTATTAGCATATTTAAAGATATTAATAGTGGAATAGAAATCAACAAAAATCATAAAAGTAGCCATAAATAGAATGTAAATGAAAATATAATTGTATCCTTGTGTTCTGTAATTATTACAAACCGATGGAAAGTTAATGAAAATCAGTATATTCCGTTAAAACAAGAAATTTATGTTAAAACAAGAAAATTTTGTTTTATAGGCTCTTTATATATATAGAGATATATATATTTATATATATATATATATATTATTATTATTATTTTGGAGAATCATACAAATGCCCGTTTAAGGGCCCGCTTTGTCTCATTGTTAGAGGATACCGGACATAAATTCAATACAAAAATTAATGGTTAGGATTGAGAGATTTGACCCCTTTAATCAGATGGTTCGAATTAAATTGATTCATAGATGATCCAAAAATAATACTTGACACGTCTCAAAATTAAATGTGTCGAATAAACTCAAACAAATTTTGTCCCAACTCACAAATGTAACTGAAATTCATAGAACTAGATGGGTCTGACTATTTAATTGAAGAGAATTATTATAGACACAAAGAGATTATATAAAAGTAAACTATGTAATTTTATGACATCGATTAAATAATTAAATGAGTATTTATAATAGTTATTTACGATGAGAATGGTTATTTTTAATAAAAAAAAAATCATTTTAACAAGAATAAATTATTTTACAAAAATAACTGATTAAAAATAAACAAATTTGAATTGAACTTGGTGTAATCCGATTAACACGTGACAACATAGATTATCAGTATTATATAAAATCATTATGGGCAGTAATTTGAAGAAAGAAAGTCAGCAGCAACCCATCATTATGAATCAAGAGATGACGAATGTGGGAGATAAATATCACAATGACAATCTTAATTACTTGTCTGATCCAAGCAAAAGCTATCCCAAGTCTCGCCCCCTACCATTCATTCACCACTTCCATAATTTGTTCCGATCTCTGACGCCAATCCCACTATTTATTCCAAGAAAATTGAAGCCGGCCGACTTAAGAAAAGTAATGTAATAATATAATAGCAACGATACCGCCGTTCAGGGTCCTAATAAATATAAACAAACGCCGTCCAGTCCTTTCTAGGGTCATCGAGTCAGGAAGACTTCTGCTTTAAATTAACAATAATAAAATAATAATAATTAATGAGTATTTCTATAATCAACGGTGAAATATGTAAACGTTGCATAATCGTTTTGAAAAATAATGGGATCTATTATTAAAAAATTAATTTTTTTCATGTGGATCTAATATTTTATTCACTTTTTTCAAAGTGATTACGTGGTGATTGTACAATTTACGGTTGCAAATATATTTTCTCTAGTAATAGTAGAAAAATGTTAATTGCAAGCACATGGTGTAAACGGCATGCAATCGGCGTAGCCATGTTAGTGTGTTGTCATTTTTCCTTCTCTCTCTTAATTCATTCTCTCTATCTCCTTCGAGATTTTCAGTTGTAACCCCTCCCTCTCCTTGCTTCCGACCGACCGATCCTTCTCCTTTCTCCTCCATCCACCCTCTCCCTCTCCATATAAGCAGATAGCCACCATTCTAAACAAACTTTAATTACTATTTTTCTTTTTTCTTTTTCGGTGTTTCTTTATTTGCATTTGAGCACAGAGTAACTAAAAGATTGGATTTTGTTTTGCTTTCTAACGTTTTGGTATTTAGCATAGGATTTAAGGGAGTGAAGGCGAACTCAAGGTTGAAAGAGCTCTCGATCTAAGCCTATGAAGTTTCTCTAACTTTTCTTGATTCTGGGTTTAGGCTTTTGGACTAGTTCTATGAGTGCAAATGTATGAGATGGAACAATCTTCGAATGCTGCAAAGTCAAGCCGCCATGGGAAGGAAAAAGAGAGAGGTCTTATTTTTCTTTTTTTACTTTTTCTTTTTTGCTCTCTGTTTTATTTTTTTATTCCACATAAGACCGAATAAACAACCGGTTACCTGCCGCTTGCACACCCTGCTTGTACTCAGCAGAACTGATAATAATAATAACAATGTAAGACTTATGCTTTTAGCAACTATTTATTTATGCTAGATGGAAGGAAATAATATTGAGCCTCCTTTGCAATATTCATTATTCCTCAATTGGTGGCTAAATTATTATGAGTAGTGCTACATGTATTATATTTTTACTTGCAATTTTATTTACAAGACTCATTTTGTTAGTTTTCTTTTAAAATTCAAATTTTGAATTTCAGATTTCATGATTTTCAGCATATCATGATTAACTGACATATGGAAAAATAAGTTTTTTTTTTTAAGTTTTTCTTAAATACATTTAACATTTTTCAATTATTATTAAAACATTTTCTACCATAAAATTCGGCCTTTGAAGTATGAGGAATTTGCAAAGGAGGCCGCTAGCTAGCTCCATTCATTGCTTCTTCCTAAACTTTGGCCTTAAATAGTATTTGTAATTCAGATTTTAATTTGAAATTTTATTGTTTCGCTTATGATCCCTCTTGTCAAAACCAGCATATATAAACTCATGAATCATATACGAGTAAATTATATAATCATGCACCGTTTAGACATTTTAATTTTAGTTTTAGTAATATATTTTTGTTGGAATTTCAATACTAAATTATCAAAATTTATGTATACGTTGAAACATTGAGATCGGCGCAATTAGGTACTTCAAATTAATTAAGAGGATAACCTTCCTTCATTTTGATCCGATGAATGTGATATTGATTGCATCCAAGCATCTGTATGTCATCATGTTAAGGACCATAAGAGAAAAAGAAAATAAGTAGAATCAATTACACCCGATACAAATTTATGTGGTTCGACAATATATCTATATCCACGGATCAGTTGTAGAAGATTTTATTTCAGATGATTAGCTAATACAATGCGGCAGCTCAGCAGACGTGAAATAATACAATATATATATATATATATATATATATATATATATATATATATATATAAAGCAAAGCCTATACATAGTTGGGCCGGATCAAGTCCAAATACATCAAAATTCTTTCACCCATATTATATTATTGTTAAGTCGAGTTATCAATTAAGCCGTCACAAAACATAATCAAGCTCCACACAGATATGCCCAACACGTCACCGGCCAGGTGAAGTACATGACACCTTCTCCATTAATCAAAAAGAAATTATTTATGTACAAGCTCTAAATAAACAAACTTGATACAAATTCTTATAAAAAAGTATAAAAAAAATTATTTTTTATTAATGGAATCAAGTTTTTAATTAAAAGCTTGTATAACACTTGTCTACAGCACTCCCAATGGATTATTAATTATCATATCCTTTAAAATACATCATCAAAACTTACTTTTTCTATTTTACATACTGACTTATACAATATGTCATCCATCAACTTATCTATTATTTCTCTATATACTACAAGGCGCTCAAAATATTTGTTCTTTTTTATTCTTCTTAAATATTTCATTTCTACCAATAAATTTACAATATCTATATATTTTTTTATATTTGCAATTTTTTATATACAATGTAAAATAATTCAGTCCTATACACGTAAAAAATATATATATATAAGCCTAATCAAAATTAAAAATACAATCAAATTATGAAAAAAATTGGTTTAAAAAGATTTCCAAGATATTTTTTATAAGAGAATGAAATATATGTATTTTAAATAATGAACGATAAAAAGGATTTGCTTACATGATAAAAATTAAAATAAAAGAAAATGATGGAGTAAATGAAATATCAATAATAATAAAAAAAAAAATTACAAGATAAATAGTACCCGCTACATGTAGCGGGTTACTATAGCTAATTGTATTTTAAAGTTCATTTTGCATAATGGTATGAAACTCTTTTTTAGAATAATTCTTTATATAATATAAAAGCCATTGAGAGTGCTTCTTAATCAAAATAGCTAACTAGTTAGTTTACGTGCACGCTAAAAGTTCGGCTGTGGCCGGTTATTGATCACACGGTTTTGAATGATTCCTTGTTGGCTAATTAAATTATTCGTTCAATCACATGTCCAATTAATGCTCTTTTCTTTACTTTTTGAAGAATTCTCTCTTCTTATATCTATATGGAAAAGTATAATTTATAAGCAGCATAGGAAAGAAAAATTACATATGTGTGTATATATATATATATGTATATCATGTATAGTTCCTAGCCAAGCCGAGATATATCCACAATTCGTTCTTGAGAATCATTAGTACTGTTGTTTTCTTACTTCTACAGCAAGCAATGGTGTCGACTTCTATTCTTTCTTCATCTGTTCTCTCTTTTCACCCATTTCCGGGTAGCTCCAAACATGGCCTCCATGATCCAAAGAGAGCATCCAGGACTAGAATTTTTGCTTCAAGAAAAGAAGCCCATGACCAAAACCACAGCAGCCGAATGGTGGACGAAAACATGATTGTTCTTCGTAAGCGAATCCACGAGATGAAGATGGTGGAGAGGAACTACGAGCCACCGTCGGATTGGATGGATTGGGAGAAGCGAATTTACACCAGCTACGATTCGTTTATATGCGGAGTGATGGGTTTCTTGCAATCCCAGATGATGAATAGCAGGCCAAGCTTGACTTTGGGAATGTTAGTTTTAATCATTCTCAGTGTGCCAACTTCGGCAGCTGTGGTTTTCTTTCATCTGATGGAGATTATTCCCAAGGGGATCTTGGCTGGGATTCACCACATTTAGTAATTAATTAGCTAGTATTGGAGTTGGTGCATGCATCAGAATTTATATATTCTGTATGCATGTTGATTTAAATGTATGATCATCAGACAACCCAGCATACACCATGCATGATTGATTTGGTTAATTTCTTTTTCTTTTTCCCCTTTTGACTTCTTTTAAGCTATGATTATTTGATCTTCTAATTACTATATACATGTGGCCAAGTACTGTTTGTTGAGTTATTTAACCAATAAATAATGAATACTTGCTTAATTGCAGTACACAACTACTTCCGATCGATCGAGTTGATGGCCGATCGATCGATAGCATATGATTGAGGTTTACGTTTTTCCTGAATATATAGCCTTATCAATATGATTGAGTAGGCCAGCCAGTGAGTAATATTAAAAGAGAGATGAGTTTTGAAATGGACGTAGCTTAAAGGAATGCTTGCAAAATGAATGGATGAACTGGGAAATTTATGCATGCAAATCAAAGCAAATTATTATGACAAAAGAAGTGAGTCATGTAGAGTTGTTATGATCTCTCTCTCTCTCTCTCTCTCTCTCTATATATATATATATATATAATGGTTATCTAACAGTAAGGCTATTCACCTTCTACATTCCTATATGAAGGGTCACAATATATGTGTAAAATCTGTACTGTTCTAAGATGTATCATCTCCGTTATGCACCACAAAACATTATGAAGTCTGTCTGGCCTGTGTATTAATATATATAATGTCCTGTGCGCAAAACTTGTGAACAGCTAGCCTGCCCGGCCTTGTGCAAATCAACGGAAGTACTCATGATTAATGAAGTTGGAAGGTAATTCAAAACAAACGAGTATTACGATGTCCATGAACAGAGACTATTATTGGACATTAGGATCGATATTTCTTCCATTAAATATTGAAGAGTATCGAAACAGACTCTGAAAACTTGATGCAGGGCGGAAACAGCTAGCTGATCCATGCATGCACCATTCGTGAATTTATGATAAAAAAATGGCAAATACGAACTTTGAAGGTTCTGAGGAATGGAGAGACAACAACCCAAAAACAAGGAATTCAGAAGATAAAAAGTCTGATGGTCTTTTCACCAGTACTAAACTCATGTGATCAACGCGCGAGACCCAACAAGTAGAGCAACTCTTGCAGCAACATATCTGACCTAGTCAAAGCTTCACAGCTATGCCAAACATCCTAAAATAGCTGCACCTCCTTGCATTACTGTACGTACGTAGACCAATACTTCTGAGATCGAAACAAAAATAAATAAATAAAATCGTAAAATAGCTGCATCTCCTTGCTTTGCTGTAGCCTGTAGACCTTACATGATCTGAGATCAGACAAAAAGAAATTGTTAGAACTATGTTCACCTCAACTCCATATCAAAACATCTTATGTATCTTTTAGTTTTGAGTTATTCATGATTAACATCCTATAAATGAGTGTTGATGCATGTTAAATTTTCTCGTATGAGTTTCGTTTTCTTTCGAAAATTATGCAAACATGATTCTGATAATCACACATAGCATAATACAAAAAAGTAATTAGAAAGATCGCTGTAATTAGTTTTATTCCACGTTACTAATCTATAATGTAAAGAATACCAAAAGTATCTACAAGGAACACAGATTAAATAAAAATAAAGGATCTAACCCATCCTAAAAACTCAAAACTACTGTTTCAAATGCAAGCTACTTATTGTGATGAATTATACACTTCATGATCTACAACTAGAAGGGTGAAGGTTATGAAACTAAAGGGAGCTCCCTTCAGTCCAAGACGTGACAGCTGCAAGTGAACACAGCTCCTGCATCGTTGAATCAAAAACACACCTTCCTTGTACATTTTGATGAGTTCTTGAACCAACGAGTCAGCAGCTGAGTGTCAGCCCCTCGAACTGCCTCGGACTGGACTGAAGAGAGCTCCTTCTCCCATAACCTGAAACTAACTCTCTCTCATATTTTATTTAGCAATGCAAGCAGAAGCTTGATCAAGCTTGCTGCTTGCATGACTGCACAAACAAGGGGAACAATATTATCTGCTGCGAAGAGGAAAAATGAAGTTCTGCCCTGAGGATCAAGAGGAAACATGAAGGGGGTTTCTAGGAATGCGGAGGAGGCAAGTGGCCTATATATGGGAAGAAAGTGAACGCCGACATGCAAATCTAGATGCAGCCTGAGATGGAGATATGTCCGTGGCATCATGTAAATCATATGTTTTTTGAATATACGAACTATCTGCTCGTGTCCTTCAACATAAAGTTGACAACTCTACATTTTTCGTACTCTGGTAATATCTTATCATACAGCTGGATGGCCCGTACACCTGATATTTAGAGCGCATACATTTATATATATATATATATATATATATATTTATATACTCAATTCTATCAACGTTTATCCTAGTGGAGTGGTAGTGGGTTTTTTTTTTTTATTATTATTATTATAATAATAGATCACCCGTTCATCAAAAGAGACATATAAAATTAATTTAAAAACAAATCAATTATAAACGTTAATAACTTTTAAACATACTTACGTGAGTGGGTTCTGTACTTATAAAAATGATTATTTGATTTTAATTTGTTAGATTTTTCTTCCTTTGTGATTCTTTTCTCCTTAAGCACCGTGGCTCAAACAACCCTAGACTTGAGCACAATGTTCATCATCTGAAGAAGACATGAACTAGGGTCTACTCGGTTCAGGCTAAAAAGGAAAAGCTCAGGTAATGCTATAACAGGTTCTGCAACTGCTTTTAACTGATTCAATATTAGTAAAGTCATGGATGGAGATCAGAGAGAGAGAGAGAGAGAGGCGTTCCCCTTCACTCGATCGTATGATGACAATCCAATATTGCAATTTTTTCTTTTTCATTTTTAAGTAATATTAGCATAACAACCCAATATTAGACATGAATTGAATACTCATTGGCAAAATGTGTTAATAGCCCTTTCCTCACATTGTCAATAACATGCAATTAAGATGTTATTTAAACCAACTCATGATGAGTAAAATGCTAAATTAGCTAATTATTACAATTATGTTTCAACATATACAATAATTATATTAATTATTTCAAGCATGGCTTAACTTCACAATACCAGCCCTCGATGAATAGAAATAACTTATAAAATAAATGTTTTCAACAACAGCTTTGTATGAGGTTAAATATATAATAACTTGGATAGAAAAATAATGAAATCTATTTCAATGCAATTTTATATATATATATATATATATATATATTTCTATATTTATAAAATAATACGCATACAATTCTTTTCACAATCTTTTACACAATTATGTTTTAAGTTGATGTATTTTTATAAAATAACTTATAAAAATAACATCATTTTATAAAAATACTTTCAATTTAAAAAATTAATTGTAAAAAAAGTTATACGTTTATCTTTACTCTCTCTATATATAGAGAAATAAATGATATTTACACTCATAGAATGTGTAAATCTCGTACACTCCCTTTGAAAAAAATATATAAATTGAATACCTACATAAAAATTACTTTTTAATGGCGAACTCCACCTTTTTTAAAATGAATGCTCAAGACTTACACATCCTAAAACTTTATCTAGCGAGTAATATATATATATATATATATATGTAATTCTATTTGAAAGTCTTTATAGCATATACATTAATCCACACGACATAATTTAATTTGTAAAATAATTTTGAAATTTAAATTTTACATATCAAATTATCATGACATGTGTAAATGGTGTAAATGTTGAAATTTAAAACATAGTTGTATTAAAGTTGGTAAAAGGTGTAGTATGTCTTTTATTTTTCAAAATATTTTCTAACAGTACTACTCATATATATATATATATATCATTATAATAAAATTATTTATCTGTAGTCAGTTATTTTTTATTTAAAACAATTATTTATTGTCTAAAGTAGTTTTTTTTGTAATAAATAATCATTATTATTATAAATAAATATTTTTCTTGTAATATACATACATATATATATATATATATTACAACAATATGAAGATCATGCATACGAGTACTACAGCTCAAAAATATATATATATATTTTTCTTGTAGAGAACTGCTGAAAGGGGGTGGGAGCTTCAGCTCCTCGCCCCCTCCCCTTGCCCTCTCCCTCTTCTCTGTCTAGTTTGAACTTCTGTGTAGTGTTTTTATTTCTTTTTGTGTTCTTAGGCCGAATAAGGGAGGATCGCCGTTCGAGACCTTCCGGCCACCAGTTCTCTACACGCGCCCCACCGGCATGACGCCCAGCCGCCGATCTTCAAAACCTCCAAATCCGGCGTCCATCGGAGTGGCGCGTAGACCGCACGCGCAGGATGAAAATCCGGGCAGCGTTGGCGCGTGGCCCTTACGCGCCACCGAGGAACCCTCTACCGACACCACGCTCGGTTGCTGTGGAACCGCTGGCTCCGGATCTTCCAAGTCTGACCGTCGGCTTTCCTCCCAGCGTGAACAGTTCTACACGAAACAATGCCGACCATTGTGTACTGTTCATCCGTTTTGTGTTTTTTGTACTGTCTTTTGTTTCGTTTCTATGTTGTCCTTTTCAGTATTTTGTAGTTTGTCTTGTTTATGATGTTGGTGTTGTTTTTGTTGACCCGAGTAAAGTTTGGGCCTTTAGATCGGACGTAATCTGGGGCAAGGATTTCGAGAGTGTTGGGCGATGCTACGGCCGGTGGTTATACGGCCGGGCTGTTGTGGTCTGTATGTACGCTGGGTGCTCGTTCCACCAGAGCTCGAAATGACGATGCTTGCGGTGGGCGTGTCGTCTGAGGTCTCACCAGAGCTTGTGGTCTTGTAGTTGTTAATGTGGTTTTTTGATAGTTGTTTGTTAGTTTAGTTATAATAAAATAGGAATAGGCTTTAGATTTGATGTCCTTAGCAGTGTCCCGTACTCTTCTTCCCTGGGAGGATAGAGAGGACCTTTAAGCTCTGTTTTTACAGAGCGCTTTCTCTGTTTCGAGAGAGTTTGATTAGAAGTTAAGACAATATCCGCCGCAAATGTATTTGTGTGTGGGGAAGCTACAGATCTGTTGAGTTAGTTGGCTTATAACTGGATTTTCTGTGTATTAGAATTTCTTATATTAATAAGTCACATTTGTAATTTCGATTTATTAATGAAATAAGTATGTTTCATTCTTTAAAAAAAAAAAAAAAAAAAAAAAAAGAAAGGCTCGTAAGAGACTTGCGGATCAACTGATCAATACCTTGAGATTCGCATTTACTGGTCACCAGTACTGTTCGTCCATTGATAATATTCCGGGATCGATCCTTGATTTTTCCACTTGAATGAGAATCTCTCGTGTACTCCGCCACATGCATGCTCTCCTGCATGCACTATGACTTTTGTGAGTTCATATATATAATTCTAAAATGATTTTATGTGACACGCAAGAACTAGGAATTAAACAACATTCATTCATCGATTCTTTGATTCTCAGATTGATCACTCAAGGATTAATGGATTATCTCTAGCTACTTCTTGTGGATTGGTACTGTTCGATAACTCTGAATTGTTTCCACCCTTTTTTTTTCATGTTCTCTGAAAAATGTTTGAAGAAGCCTTAGTACTAGAGATGTGAGGAAGTAATAAATTTGTGGATTTCATGAGCATCTGCTAGGAACATATATATAATATATATATATATAGAAAATTTATATTTGTAAGTTAGTTTGGAGGGCACACATGTGTAAGAAAAATTAAAAAAAAGTACTGAATTTTACATATTAAATATTGAGAAATGATTTATACAAATTTCAAATAGACAAGTCTCATACAAGTCATTGTAAAAAAGTAGACTCTTAAATTAAAAAAGTGTAAAAAAAAATTATTCTTTATTAGTGAGACTTTTTTTTTTACAAAAGACTTATATGAGACTTATCTATTTGAGACTTGTATCTAATATTACTCTTAAATATTACCACTCGAGCCGCGTAAAAGATATATTTTCCATACCATCTTATATGTAAAATAACTATATAACACAATGTAGAATGGAACAATATGTTTAATTATGTTTGAGTTTCTTATAATTAAATGGACGTTCATTTTTTAAAAGCCAAAACTCAATTATTTGTTATATACAGAGGTTCCAAACCTTAACCAACTCAATAAATTAAGATTGGACGTCAGCAATATCTTAAGCTTCCAAGTCATTTATTGTCTTAAACTGTTTGAGATTTGAACCCAAAAATAAAACTAATGATTTTTAATCAAATATAGTGACAATTAATTGTGTAAATAATAGAGGTACCTTATATTGAGTAATGATATACAACTTTTCAACCTTCACATATTATATTTTTAAAAAAATTTTAATTTTTTTTAACTTTTCTTAAGTTTATTCTTTTTAAACTAATTCAATTTTTTTATTTATTATTCATATATTAAATATTTGATAAAAAGAAAAAAATAATAAAAATTAAAAAAAATATGATGTGTAAAGACTGTGTAAATAGTAAGAGGTTGTATAAATTTTTTACTTTATATTTCTCATATTTTCTGCGGTGATTCTAACGTTAATTATAAAATGAGAGATTATATTTATAGTTATAAAATGTATAAATTTTATATATTTTTTAAAAAATAAAAAAAAATATTTAAGATTTATGTGAAAAAATATTTTTTAAATAATAAATATTATTTAAAAAAAAAATTACAACCCTTATCGTAACGATATTAGATTGTAAAGTAGATTATCCTTATTTTTACCGGATGCATGCGCTGGCTAGTTATCATTTCTCCATCCAATATATTATTTTTACAGGCCAGCTCATGCATGAAGATCGACAAAAGACATGTACTCGATGACATCCACCTGCTATATATTGTTCCCAAGCCCAACTAAAAGCAGCTCATGCTCTCCGACTTCATTCCCCAGGAGCAGGCATTTCCCCATTTCCAGCCTGGCTTCTGCATGCTTACCTACCCATGATTGGATTTCGATCCCAACCAGGCCAGTTTCATCACAAAAACCACAGTCATTTTCCCATTTACAATCCCAAGCCCTGAGAGCCCCTGGAAGCGATGCAGTGCATGATTGACAGACAGCCGCTATCAAAATGGCTATTGGTTTGATTTTCATCCCAACCAAACCAAGCTAGTTCCTTTCCAACCATATATAAATTAGAAAGGACAACATCGTTCAAAGTTCTGGGCGAAAAAACATTTCTACTTTTGGCAGATTATGCAGAAGCTCGTTCTTTAGAGACATTGATGTGTTGGGTGACTTGTTATGTCTCGCAGTCTTACTCACAGTCTCGTACTGTATTGGACTCATCACAGAACTAAGAATCTCTAACCAAAAGTACCCACGTCTTGTCATTTCACTTAGTTCTGCGTAATCATTCACGCTTGTCTTTCATACCAGTGGCAGCAGTGATTATAATATGAATAATTCTTCGGTGTTTATTATCTCACATTTTATGTCTTATTAAAAAAAAACTGTTAAATATAAAATGTGAAAATAAATAGTTATTAATATATAATAAAATTTATATATATATATATATATAGGAGGAGATATTTTAACTAAATGCCGAGTGAATGTTCATGCATTATATTTATTAAATATTTGGCTAGAATAGTTTTTACTATCGTGCTTTATCGTACTTATATGCAATTGTAACTATTATTGCATGAAAAAAAAAAAAAGCAATTGTAACTTCAGTTAAAAATATCTTAATATTTTTGTATTGAAATATTTTATTACTAATTTTTCTGCCTATAAAGATGATTTTCAATACGAGTAAATTGAAAGGTAATCATAACAACACATGATTTCATAAATATTTTATTTTGTTTTCTTTTCTTTTATTTAGTATTATAGAATAATATTATGTATAAGTTTTAAATATATAAATATATATATATATTTTTTCTATAAAAGTGTGAGCCATAAAACGAAAAAAAAGTAAGTTCTTTTGATATAAGACAAAATGGTTATGCATCGTAGCTATGATTATGTTTTTCCTATAATCCTCAAACACGTAAGACATTAATCATATGTACGTAAAATAATATAACAAGTTGGGCTTTTCAAAGGTAGTATGGTATTTTTGAAATTTGATATTAAGTTAGTTTCTATTTTCCCTACCATTTCATGCGATATTTGGAAATATAGAGTAGCCTTAAGATGTTCTAGAAGTCTGATTGCTTTCTTTTAGAAGTAGTTGATAACAGTTTTCCGTACGTTGAAAGTTATGATCTTCATGACATGAAGATTTAGCATGAGGTGGTGTATAAATAAAAATTGCTCTCTTGGAAAACTCTTCCTCAAGGTATGGTGAAAGTACTTAATTTTGATTGTGCTTTGTTTCGTTCCTTTGCATCGGCTAGTATTAGGTTTCGTTTGGTTATTTAACTCCTCTCAACTCATCTCAATTCATCATTATAACTTTTTTAAATTTCAACATAAAATATAATAAACAATTCAACTTTTTCAAATCTCAAAATAATAATAATATTAAAAAATAATATTCTAATAATATTTTATCATCTCAACTCAACTCACTTCAACATCTAAACACAACCTTAGAATCATTTTACAAGTTGATCATGGAACTATTTTGATGGCTTCCAGTAGTAAGGAACATGGTATTTTTGAAGTTAATAATATTAAAGTTTTAGCAATTATGAGGAATTTATAGTTAATTTTACAATTGGGTGTGACTAATCTAATTTTGGGAGGAGATTCTTTTACTATATTGTTGAAGCCATTCACTCAAAAGAACATAATCTATCTAACCAGGGTTCTATGATTGCAGAAATTTAAATTCTTCTTTTTCGATTTGTACCATTCAATGTACTCCATATTGGTCGCCAAGGGAATGAAGCTGCCCACCTAATTGCAAGACATGCTTATTTTATAGATGGTATGTTACAATGGTGGCATTCTTGCCCAAAATTTATTCACTCTAGAGTTCTTATAGACGCTGCCTTGTAATTGATCTGTAATGAATTATGTAATTATCTTCTTCATGAATGAATGTCTACGGTTTTCTTTAAAAAAACAGAGAAATATTAAAAATATATATAAATTCAAAAATATAATACAAGTCATGATGTCCTGCAACCTACGACCCCAAGTCCATATATATGTACTCGAACATCAAAAACAATATTAGGGGGTTACCTCTATATTACGATAAAATGATATAGATACAATTTTTATAAATTTTTATGTAATTTTATTTTAAATGCAAGATTTTTTATAAAAATATTCTTAATTTAAAGCGCTATTATAAAAATAGTTGTGTGTATATATATTGACATCAATAGAATAATCCAACGTAATAAATCAACAATTCCACAAAATCTTAATAATAATGTCAATCTCTCAAACTACCCAATTAACCAACAGAACAAGATAAATCTACTGGTTAAGACCGTCCAATAATTATAGTACCCTTTAGTACTCAATCCACTATGCTAACAGCTAAATTAATCCCGCACGTGCTGCCTATTTTTTATTCCCAGTTCAACAATCAAGATCATCTATAAATATATTATATAATGGAAGTAAATAGGTGAGTTATCAATAATTCAGTAAATAGCTAGTAAACATATACTAGTAAACATATACAAACTGAACATATGCCACTGCATGTTTACTAATTAAAATCATCATAGATTATTAATGTGTGCATATATAGAACAATGAAGTAATTTATCCATACGAGCTGATTTTGTATGATAATTGGCAAAAGATTGTATTTAAACCAGTAACCATTTAAACATTAATAAATTTTATTACCCTCTCTCTTAAGTTAAATCTTTTTAAAACAACTATAGTAATTTCTTACGTTCTTAGATAAGCAGATTTTTGGATTCGACCTGCATATACATCCATTGTTAATGTGCGTAGAGGATGTTATATACATTGTTCACGTTTGGTTTGGATTGATGAATCAAAGTGAAAAGATGGCGGAAGACGTGCCAACCGAGTTTAAATTTGTAGGAAAGTGCTAGATTTATAAATAAGTTTTATAATAACTGGTTTATAAACTGATGTGATAATATGATAAATCAGATATATGTACTTATAGTAAAAGGATTTTTATAATCTAACTTATCATATCAACTCATATTAATTTATAAATTTTATTTTTTAAAAAAGAAGTTGATGCCAGATAGACTAAGGATGATTATCTCTCATACTTCAAAATCAAGTTTCTTTCTCACATCACAAATCCAAAAACAACATTTTTTTTTATAGGAGAATTAAAGTTTGATAAAAAAAAAAAAAAAAAAACCCTCAAGTCCAAGAAAATTAGCATATTTAATTGTGTCAAAAGTTGTTTCATCTTCAAACTTCAAAACTTCTTCACCCTTTTATTTTTTAAAATTTTCTAAGTTCTCAATAAAAATAGTTTTATCTTTTACTAAATCATCTTCATCGGGATGGATATCGTAGAAAGGTGTAGAGTTCCACTCTATGGAAGAATGTTCATGGTCTTCGTGTTGTTCCTCCCAAACAGTACTCCCGAAATAGAGCACGAATGTGATACGAGATTTCAAAACTGGAGTCAGAATCATGATCATACATCTGATCTTCCAGGTTTTGTGCCTCTAGATGTTGGGTTAATTCCGCTTTCTGCTTTTACAAATCTAAAATCATCACGTCCTATAAGTTATGATCACAGTGACAAGCTTCCTCAGTCGGAACCTGCCCACTCCGACCATGACCTATACCACCAGCCATGAAAGCTGATGATAAATCACTCCAAGAAAACACTAAATCTCTTATGCCAACTAACGCCAGATAGAATAAAGATAATTATCCTAACGGTTAGTTAATCAACAAAAACTATGCATTGAGATTGAGAGAAGATGCAAAACACTGAAACAGAGAAAAAAACTCTGTAATATATTCACTAATGATACACAAGACACACAAGAAAATATCCAACCATTGACTTGCTACATTAATACTTAGATTTGTATATAGTTGTACATGATCTAAAATATTCATAGTTACTCTCTTGATTGTATATTCCCTTATTCTTGTACACTACAATTTGTATAAAATTAGAATCAATGCAATACTAGTTCTGTAGTGCAGAAACCAAATTATTCTTCATCATGTGCTTTGTATTCTTTCATGACATCAAAGTTGTCCTAGGATAGCTCCTCTGATCCTACTTTGAATATGAAATCATCTTCTCATACCACACCTATTGCACTCACCACAACCACATTCACCTTATCTAGCATTACACACCACATTTTCACCAAATTGGATGTATCAAATTATTTGAACTCGATGTCACAGTTCTTGCCCATTCTCAAAAGCCATGAACTTATGGGTGTTGTCGATGGCTCAAAACCATGCCCACCCCAGTCCTTTCTGATGAATTTGGAAAAATAACCACTGTAATCAACCCAGATATGTGGCAAAAGAAAGACCAGTATCTCCTAGGCTGGTTTACTACCACATTTTCTGACAGTATTTTGTCCTCCATCTATGGTTTGAACACTTCAAAATAAGTGTGGACATCTTTGGCTTCTAGGTTTGCATCTCAATCAAGATCTAGAGTTGCTTATTTAAAACACCAACTTCAAACATTGCAGCAAGGTTCTTGAACCTGTTCTGAATATCTTGATCAAGCCAAATTCTGGTCTGATCAACTGATGGCTATGGGAAAGCCAGTAGAAGATGATGATCTAATCTCCTACATTCTTGGTGGATTCAACCCTGTATACACAGCATTCATAACATCATTCAACTTTGCCACTCGAGAGTTCTCCATGTCATTTCAAGTCTTTCAAGCAGAACTTCTCAACTTCAAGGCTCTACTGGGAAATCAGAAACCTTCCAACACTAACTCAGGTAACTTTGCACTCTACTCTCATAAGCCAAAGTACTTTGGTTCTCATTACAAAGGAAAGTCTTCAGAATAGAACAATAATCACTTTAAACATAACCAAAAAAGATTAGACAGCAACAACTCCTTCAAGAATCCTTTTCATGGTGATTCAATCAATCGAGCCCCTGGCAAATTTGTGGAAAAACTTACCACCAAGCCTTAGATTGCTACCAACATTTGAATTTTGCCTATCAAGGCAAACATCCACCAGCCCATCTTGTTGTTATGGCAGCTAGAGCCAACTGTGCAACAAAATAAACTCAAGAGTGGCCTTGGTATGCAGATAGCGGTGCCAACAACCATGTAATAGCTGTTTTGGAAAACTTATCCCTTCAAGAACCATACAAAGGTGATGAAGAGGTGGCATAGGTAATGGTACATGTTTGTCTATTGCCAATAGAGGTTCCACTGTGCTTCATAACTCCAATGAATCATTTAAATTGAATAGCATCCTCCATTGCCCTTCTGTTGCTAAAAATTTATTATCCATACAAAGATTTTGTGCTGACAACTCTTGCTGGTTCCTTTTGACTGACTCCCACTCTTTTGTGAAGGATAAATGCACGGGCTAGACTATTTTGCTAGGGTAAGGTAAAGTTGAACTCTATCCAATCTACCTATCCGAGTCATCAAACAAAGTCAAGAAAGTCACAGCTTTCATTGGAGTCACAATAGATTCAGCCGCTTGGCATAAAAGATTAGGACATCTCTCTTCCCTTGTTTTTTATAGAATAACGAATCTTGCTCAGCTTCCTGTTACTCAGTCTGGTCAACACAAATCCTTTTGTGAATCTTGTCAACTAGCCAAGGTTAAATCTCTTCTATTTTTTGTATCAGATAATATAACATCTACACCCTTGAAATAGTACATTCTAATCTTTGGAGTTCACCTATTATTTCTAATAATGGCTACAAATACTATGTGACAATTATAAACAATTTCTCTCGATTCACTTGGATATACCCCTTGCACTCAAAAGCTGAAACATTTAAATGTTTTATTAAATTCAAATGTATGGCTAAAAATCTGCTAGCCACCAAAATTAAAACATTTCAATCAGATGGAGGAGGTGAATTTACTTCAAACCAGTTCACTAAATGCCTTGAATAAAATGGCATCACGAGAAGGCTATCATGTCCCTATACTCCTCAACAAAACAACTTAACAGAAATAAAGCATATGCATATGGTAGAGACTGGGTTAGCTCTCCTAGTTCAATCAAAACTCACTTGAAAATATTAGGTTGATACTTTTAACACTGTTTTCTACCTCATTAATAGGTTACCCACAATAGTATTGCAAAATCAATCCCCTTATGCCAAGTTACTTAAAAAACAACTTGACTACAATTAGCACAAGTTGTTGTATAGATCCAAAATGTGCATTTTTCTTGGCTATGCTTCCAATTACAGAGGTTACAGATGTCTTGATCTTGTGTCTCACAAAATAATCATTAGTAGACATATTGTTTTCGATGAACAATCATTTCCAGCTCAAGACTGGACCTCCTCAGTCTCAAGCATTGCCCTCTACAAAAGATGCTGGCCCTCCAGCAACTTGCACTTCTCACAAGTAGTAGGCCCTTCAACTCAACACTCACAAATGCACATTTCCTTCTAATGTTTCCTTGGATGATTCCAATGTGGAAGCTTCATATTCTCCCACTTCTTTTAATGATGAACCACTGGAATTCAATGATCAAGAAACCAACTCAAATTCACTTTTCATTGCAACTAAAGACAGTGAACCACACACTCAAACTAATAACACATTTCCTCAATTCAATACAGTCTTTGCCCAGCCTTTACATCCAAAATTCGACAGCTACAAAAGATTCCTCTACAACTGGACGTGTGCAACCTTACTGTGAACCCGTGAGTTAGGTTTTTCCCAAATTTCTTAAATAAGGCAGCCATGGCCAAAAGCATAATATACAGCTACGTGTCTTGCATTACCCATCGATCACAACAACCCCTAAGATTGCTCAACAGATCCTTCATCACGGGGCCGAGAACACGCTCCTTCAAGGAACTCACCAGATTCAACAACTCATATTTTACCTTCTGTTCTGTTATAATGGTAGAAATGTACCTATTATTGGGGATTTACATAATAAGAGTGAGAAGTGCTTACATGTATTTGTTGAGTGTATTAAGTTAAACAACACTTTAGAAATACCAACCACTATTTTTATATATGTTGGGAGGCCAAACATGAGAGGCCTATTTTGTTTGAAACAAGATATTTTTTATTAGATGCAGATTACAAGTTGGACTATCCACGAAAAATCTTGTTTTTGTTGGCTATGTATCCCCTGCGTTGTGAACATTAGCAAAAATACAAACAATGATTTGAATGAAATCAAACTGATAATAGTTTGCTATGTGCTATTTAGCACGACACTTTTTTTTTTTTTTCTACTTGTTAGCAGAAACTATATTTGATTTTTGCACTACTATTTGTTTCTCTACCTGGTTGGACTATCCCAACCCTCATGACATGAAAAGTTTCCAAATCCCTCCAGTATTATTTTCTTGTTGTTTTTGTTACGATGTTGTACTTTAGTCCTAAGATTATACAAATCCCAGACATTTTTTTTAATCAAAAGTGTAGACTATGATTGGAACTAATTTAAAATTGCTATCAACTAATTATTTTGAATTATTCATAAGCTTATTAACTAACACAAAAACTGTATGTTAAAACATATCTATTAATAATCAATAAATAAAAATATTCGATGAATATATATATATATATATATATATATATTCATTAATGTGGCTTGCTTTAGGAACTATTAAATTAGAGTTAACTAGTTTCCATCATAATATGCCCAAACAATCCCCTGCACATTTCTAACATCTAGATCATCATTTTCTCTGCTCGTTCACTTTGGGGGCCTGCGGAAGGAAGCAAGAGATAGAGTTATCTTTTCCAGGCCTCCACTTTCTATTCAACCAAGCATAGCTTTTATCCATAGCCATCCTTTATCTCAACAATGCATTTATGGCCTACTTTAATGATCATTTTGTTCATTTAGGTGTTAGATTATTCTTCATTGTATTTATTCATCATGCATACAAATATTACTGGGAGTGCAATATTTTACTTGGAGTTCGCTTTCGCACTCCATTACTCCATTTTCTTCATTCATCATGCATACAAATAGTAATCATCATGGTGTCCCCATTACTTATGATCACAGTGTCTTTTTTACTTGGAGTGCAACATTTTCAGTACCTTTAAAGGCATGTAATTAGAAAACAAAGATAGTTTTGGCATGAATGATGTGTTGTTGACCGAGACATTCAAAACATAATGGTTGAGAAGAGTAGCATTGGATGCATAGTATTTAATGTAGAGCATTGGGTGAGAAGCAATACTATAATTTCGAGTTAGCCAAGAAACAAATCCTTGCGTTGTTGCTTGCACCTTTGTTTTGTCTTTTCCTACCATTTCAAACTACGTGGAGTTCGCTTTGGCATTCCATTTAGAGAGATCATATTTATAAATGCATATGGCCGAGATAAAGGTAGCATAACTTTCACATGACCAACTGAAGTTGCCTCCTCAATTAATACGCTATTAATCCTTATAAAATAATGTCATTATTGCACTCACACACACAATATATATATATATATATATATTTATATGAATCTGAGATGTCTTAATTAGCTTAATTCCTTATCTATGTCGCCTATTAGATTATATAAATACATACTTCGATATTAACACTTGCATATGCTAGCTAGCTTTCATGAATTCATTTTTTTATCCCCAACTTTTTTACTAATCATGGCAGTTGCTGATTTTTTTCTTTTATCTTTATTACAGCGCTATTGGTTGAGATCTTCCACGCGTGCACCGAGAGGGAGGTATGACTATTACTTTAAGAAATCATTTTCCTATGTTTTGTTTTTATCACATTCACTACATTATCATATTAGAATATGATTGCTTATGCCTTTCCTTTTAATCAGTTCATTCTTACTTGTTAAAGCTAATATATGAGTTATTATTACACATTCGTTTGGTTAATCTAGGACACTTGTGGCTGCACTAACCGCTAACCATTACTATTTTGAGAAATTGGATTTTGGATTCTTATGTTTGCATTGACCAGCACTTGATGGAGGATCCTGAGGGGCGGAATACTGGCGAACTATGGACTAATGGGATGGAGCACATGTTGGTAGATATTCTCTACCAAGAGACCCTTGAGGGGAAATTGGTTGGATTGAAAATCACCAATCGAGACCACGTCAGACTTGCAGAAAAGATGACTCAAGTTGGGAGGAAGTCAGTTGATGTGAACCAAATTCGGGGGAAAATCACTCGGCTGAGACAAATGCTACAGCTGTTCACTGATTTGCTGAGTAAAACTGGAATGGGTTGAAATCAGTAGACAAAGACTGTTGTTGCCACGTAGGAGCATTGGGCTAGGGAAATATCGGTAATCCTTTTCTTTCATCTTAAATAAAATGTCATCATTTATTAATTAGTATAATATTTCTCATACTTTTGTACTGTTGTGCATTATTATGGTACTAACATAACAATCACCAACGGTTAGGTACATGGCCAGTGGAGGAAATTCAAGAGGGTGGCTATCCAGACTATGATCTCCTTCGCACCATTTTCGAACAATCTGTTTGGGTCCTCCATTATGCATCCACGCAAGAACCCCCCTCGTCGGATGAGAAGGGCCACCTTGAAAAGGAGGCAAGGGCACGAGATTCTGTACTGGGAACTGCTACAGATGCGCCCATTGATATAGACGGCCTATACATGAGTGCGCTAGGTGTGAGACAAGGGAGTTCTTCAGGGATGACTCGTCACAGAGGAAGGAAGCCTATTCGGGGTACCATTTCCCCATAATTGAGTAGAGCTCTTGAAGTCATCACTGCCACTGGGACTGAGTTGGAACTAAAGATGTTTGGCCAAAGTGATAGTAGAAAGGGTAGCAAAGGTGAAGGCTCAAGTAGATTAGACGCATCATTTAGCAAGATGTCTCAATGTATGAAGTTGTTGGAGTAGTTGACCTCGCGACTGCCTACAGAACAATATAACAAAGCATCAATGTATTTTTTCAAGAAAATATGTAGGACATGTTCTAATGCATTGCCCCAGAGTGTAGACATGATTGGATCTCGGGGTTGCCGTGATGTCGCGTATGAGGATTGGCTTCAGACTTGTTTGGACATTATTAGTTTGGTTGTTATTTTCCCTATCACTGTTTCTATTTTGTTGCACATGTTGCTGAGGGTTATGTCTAATTTATGACGGTTGATTAATATTTTCTAGACAATTACATTTGATGCATCATTTGTATGGAACCTGCGTTTCATGGATTGCTTTGTGGTCCAGTTCCTCATAGGCCAAGAGAGGACTTGGCATTTTCAGTTGTGAGGAACATTCAGAACGGTGGCAGGGGAGTTAATTATTATATGTTACATAATCCTTTATTCTCTTTCCATGTTGATCTATATTACCTGCTGTTATTCAATTAAAATAAATAGTCATCTCACTTATTTCCAGTTTTTCCTATGTACTTGGAAAGGAAAATGGTGGATATTATTTGAACATGTTGCCATTCTTTGCCAAGACTGTGGAGGGACCCAGAATGCTCAGTCATTTTAAGATCTGGACATGGCCATCAAGTAATGTAAATCAGCTTGTGTTCTGGAGATCCCACAATGAACCCGTAGATGGGGTATTTCCTTGTCTATTATTGCTGATTCCATATAAGAGATCGTCAAGAAAAACTGTACCATTAATTTTTGCATTTCCTTTTCTAATATTGTTGATTCCATATAGGAGCTTGTCAAGAAAAATTATACTATTAATTTTTACATTTCCTTTTCTAATATTGTTGATTACATATAGGAGTTTCTCAAGAAAAACTGTACCATTAATGTTTGCATATCCTTTTCTAATATTGTTGATTCCATATAGGAGCTTGTCAAGAACATTCTGACACAAAGATAAGGATATGTCGATGTTCAACATTATATATGCTAAGAAAGAAAAGAAAAATCAAATAAAAATATTGCCAGGTAAAAGACAAATGAAAAACAAAAATATAAACATGCTACTCATATATATTCCTTTATAAAAAGGAAGAGAAAAAGGGGTCAGAGTACTGTATAAAATAATTACTTAATTAATTAATCTCATACCAAGATCGCTTTGGCACACGATGCGTGCAAATTAGTATAAAGTCATATTAATAGATCAAGATGGCCAACTAGCTGCAAGTGTACGTAGGTGTTGTAATGTAGCTAGCTCCTTATAATTTATTACTTTGGCCTACCTAAGAAGCATGACCCCACTTATCTTTGACAGAATTCATGACTTCATGAGTACCAAGACCTAGTACCTAATAAATCCACCCACCCATTACATAATCCTTTGGAGCATAGCTGCAAGATCTTTTCAATGGCCTCGGGGACTTTGACCTCAGATCGTGTGTACATAAAGTCGAAATAAATATGACAGACTATTATGTGTCAGTGTGCATCTTTACCCGTTACATTTGCCATGTAAAGTTCTGTATTTTCTTGCATTATGGAGTTCGGTATCCTAACACTGACGCAATTTAATACAATTAAATATATGCCAACAACTTGAGAGGAAGAAATAAAGAGGCTCAAATTGATGCTTATGTAAAGACAAGCTTCGTCCATACCAATAACAAGTTCCCAAATTCCAGAATATCAGGTTTTTGCTTGAGGAAAAAAGCGAGAGGAAAAATCACTCATAACGTAGCTCGTCACAACAACGCACCGAGAGCAGGAAAGTGAGCAACAAAGTGAGCACCTCTCTCTCCATCTCTCTCTCTCTCTCTCTCTCACTCACACACACTCTGTGACATTGAAAAGAGGTTTTAAAGTTTGATAGGATCAACGTCTTTCCTAAAAAATCTAGGTTCACTCTTGAGTCTACATTATGCAATTTGTTGTATCCATTGTTTAGGAACTATATTAATTTATGGATGGATTTTATTCCTGCGGGATGAAACCTAGTATATGACTGATATAATTGACCAATATAAGCTGCCTATATTTGATACAATTTTGTTAATATTCACTGTTATAACCAATAAATGAATTTATGCCCTACTTATGCAAATAGAGGAATGTACTTAGACTAATTGTTTTTCAAATTGCAAACTGGACGAAGAAAGTGGGTCAAACGAGTATGAGTACCAAATGGACGCAAACAATGGGTCAGATAATGAGCCCCAAACAGAGGCAAACAACGCCTTCAATGAGGATGCATCAAGTAGCAACCTCTATCTAATGTGGGAGGAATACCAACAATGGCAAAGGCATATTTCTTCAGATATAAATTACCTAACCATTCTTAGTGCCGCTACAGAATAGAAATCCACTATGCCAGCGAATGCCACAGCATAATATTGGCATACGCATACGAGATTATATCATCGCAATTCTCAATGGACACTTGGGGAATTGTCTGTACACGTTTCAGATGGAAGTATATGCATTCCAAGCGTTATGCAATACGTTATGTGCAGATGTTATTCTCGAATCGACCTGAGAGGTTTTTGTTGAGGAAGTCATTGTCATGTTTGTATACACCGTCGCATATGGCTTAGCTCAACGGGTCATGAAGTCATACATGCACTATGTCGTCTAGCTACTTAAGTGATTGTCAATACACAAGGTGATGAGGTGTCGCCTTATATTCTCAACAATTCCAAACATTATCTATAGTTCGAGGTAACAAATTCTTCCTCGAAATTAATATTATTCTAGATATGTGGTTGATACTGTCGCAGTGTGCTCTCACTCACTGACTATACATGCAGGCATTGGCTTATATACGTGCAGAAATGTTATGACGTAATCGACGAGACTTTTATTGACGCAGTGGTGCCCGCACAGATATCTAAAGCGTATATAACTTAGCATCATCGAGTTAGCCATAATGTCCTCGCAGCGTGCAATTTCAATATGATGTTTACGTACGTATACTCTAGGTGGGAGGGCATTGCCCACGATACTCGAGTATTTATGGATGTGTTGAGTAGTATAAACGCACGTTTCCCATGGCCTCCTGAGGTTAAGTATGTGTACGTAATTAATTTCTGGACAAGTGGTATTCCATAATCTTTGAGCAAAACATTATTAATGAAATGTTTATATTTTTCAGGTGGATATTACTTAGTAGATTTCGTCTTTCCCTGTATTCAGGGGTTTATGCCACCGTATCCGAGGGTGCGATATCACAGGTCTGAACGTCACGTAAATCTTTCATTCCAAGGATATCAAGACCATTTCAATTATCGGCATTCTTTCATATGAAATGTTATTGAGAGGACACTCGGGGTTCTAAAGAAACGCTTTAAGATATTGAGGTACATGAATGGGTACAAGCTTTGCAGGCAATGATATATTATTATTGGATGTTGTGTTATGCATAATATTATTTGCAACACTATATCAAATAATAAATATTTGCATAAATTTATGTATCCGGATCGCTATCAGGGGCAAACCGTTGCAGATCATTCGGAGCATTTGTTGCGTGTTCCTGATATATCATATGCGTATGCACGGGCCATGGCAGCAAGAAGGGACTCAATCGCACTTAGCATGTGGGCGAATAGGAGTGAGAGTTAATTTTTGTATTAAATTCGATGGTATTTTATGACTCTAATTGGCGAAAGCCAAATATTTTGTAAAAAGTTATTAATTTTATGTCGTTACAAGAAAAGATTTTTTATTCGCGAACATATTTCATGTTTTATTGAACTGATGTTGAAGTTGGGTGGAAATAGATGCAGAAGAAGAAAATTCACTTTTATTGCTTATATGAGCACACTAGCAATAAAAAATTTAATTATATTGCGAGGAGCAAGAGGATCTCGAGTTAACAAATATTAAGAAATTTGATTTCTTTAACAAGTTTGGAATTAAATAATTTCAATATTCTCGAATAATTTTGGACAAAACAAACTGTTGTTTTTATTTTCTAATTCTTAATATAATTTTGATTGGGTTTAATTAAATAACTCTCGGAGTGCCAAAAAAATTCCAAAGGACGTACCTATGCATTTAAAAACAATATAGCAAAAAAATGATTTTTAGCTTAATTACGAATTTACGATATGAATAAAAAAAAAATTTAAAAAATTGTGTAAAAAGATTTTTCAAAGATGTTGGCACTACATTTGTTAAATAATAATTCTATTTATTTCGATAATATATAAATAAAATCATCAGTTCACCATTATTATTAATAAATTCTATAATTGATGAGACCTACACCTTTTTCAAATTCCTATTCAAAAGTCAACAATCTAACATATTTTATACATCCAAACAACTCAAAACACTCTCAATAAGACCCACACCTTTTTTCCAATCTCTTCTCACTATTATCTATGATACAAACATTCTCAAACACTTTCACACCTTTTTCGCACCTTAGGGTACGTTTGGGTAGTGAAAAGTGTTGAGAAGTGTTGAGAATATTTGTAAATAGTAGTGAAAAAGTAATGAAAAAGTAATAATAAAATATTAAATAGTAGTAAAAAATATGTGAAAAGTAATAAATAGTAAAAAAATAGATAAAAAATAATAATAAAGTAAAAAATAATAATAAGAGTATTTAAGGTACTCTCATTTGCCAAACATACCCTTAATCTTGCCAATGAGTAAATAACGGAGAGAATATAATTACGAGAATTACATATAACAATGCACGGTCTATAATTATAGCCCCAAGTCTACAATTGGTCTCAGATTTGGGCCCTTGGCGCTGCTTCTTCCTGGAAAGCCTCTGGGCTGAACAAAATACTTTTCATAGGCCCTTCTAATTAAAATCTTACAAACCTCGGACCCCAGCCCACACTTATGACCAAGAAACCCAAATATTTTTGTTTTGTTTCTTGTTTTTTTTAAGATTTGAAAATGTGTAGATATGTCCTAAAAAAAACTTATCTAGGTCGAGGTTGCTACATTTTTTTAAGGTATATTATTAACACGGACAATTCTTCAAACCACAGTCAAGAATTTTAAAGTTTATTTTTTATTTTTTTTTACCAATTATTACTTCTTTTCATTTAACATCTTGTTCTCTCAAAGAATAAACACATTTTAACATTTTAAGTTACTTTTAAATAGTGATAATTTCAGATGATTTGTAAATAATAATGAACATATTAAATAATAATGAACATATTACGGTAGTAAAAAAATAATAATAAAATATTAAATAATAAGCATTAATATTTGTTGCCATTAATTACATTTATATCAATAAATTCATTCTCAATCATTTGACTTGAGATTAATGATTAAAATCTAAAAAATTTATAGTCTTGTTTGTTTTCTAAAAACATCTCATCTCATCTCACCTCATCATTACAACTTTTTCAAATCCCCACACAAAATAAAATAAACAATTCAACTTTTTCAAATCTTAAAATAATAATAATATTAAAAATATATTCTAACAATATTTTATTTAATTTTTTAATTTTAATCTCAATTCATCTCATCTCATATTTGAAAACAAACGAAATTGAATATTATGATTTACGAACCATCTTATCATAAATCCGTATTTTTGAAAGAGCACGTGATTCAGTTTTTTTTTTTGAAGTAAAAAAAAAAAGAAGCCAATTTCGTGTATTTGATGTGAGGCCCACACTGATACCTTTACCTTCTGAGTTAAAAAAAAATTAGATGATACTCGGGAGTTTCCTCGTTTTGACGTGGCAATTAAGGAGTGGGCTTTCCTAGATCCAAGGCATCCAACCTCGCGAATCTACTCTCTGCAATTCAAATCCTCGGCCACAATCCTCAGATCTCTCCAATTTTATTTCTTTTATGATTTGTAAGACCTCTGGCTCTCTGTCTCTTGTTTAGTTTATGCAAAGTTAGTAATTTTCTTTTCAATGTTATTGTTGAATGCATGAAAGTTGAAACCCCCATTATTGTCGTGGTCTTTGTGGAAGTGAAAAATCTGCGATACCCTTTTTCTTTTATCTCTTTTGGTGTGGAGAGACCTATGTTGCCTTTACTTTTCGCTAATTGGATTTCTTTGATTTGGGGTAGCTTGTGATAACTTGTCAATGGTAATTTAATTGATTTGTCCGCCATTCATGATAATTTCTCAAATTAAAGTTTGTATTTTGATCAACGAAATTGTGGTTTGTGATAATCTGTGAGATCCATGTCGTAACGTGGCACTCCAAAATTTATTGTCGGCTTTATAGGAACCTGAGCTTCTACTGGATTCATTCAATTTTTCGTGAATTTGTTGATTTGATCTATTGCAGAAAGATTCGTTGGTACAAACGGAAAAATGTTGCGTTACTTGACTGCGTTATATCAAAACAATGTGAAGTCTAGTGGTGAAGATTTGCTAAGTGCAATAATCCCTTTAATGAAGCTCCTTTCCCTTACGGTTATCGGTCTGGTTCTTGCGCACCCAAGAACCCAAATAATCCCAAGAGCGACGTTTAAGCTGCTCAGCAAGCTTGTTTTTGCTCTGTTCTTGCCCTGCCTAATCTTTACTGAACTCGGTGAAAGCATTACGCTTGAGAACTTTGCTCATTGGTGGTTTATACCGGTTAATGTGTTGGTCAGTACGGGTATTGGCTGTTTACTTGGGTACTTGGTCGTGATTATTTGCCGCCCACCTCCTCAGTTCAAAAGATTCACCGTTATCATGACTGCGTTTGGTAATACAGGCAATCTCCCTCTTGCCATTGTTGGATCTGTTTGTCATACTGCGGATAATCCATTTGGACCCCATTGTCATTCGAGAGGGGTGGCTTATGTCTCTTTTTCTTCCTGGGTTTCTGTGATTTTGGTTTATACCCTTGTGTATCACATGATGGAGCCTCCATTGGAGTACTATGAGATAGTTGAAGAAGGGATTGAGATTGAGGAAGAACGAGCTGTTAATGATGCCAGTAGACCTCTCCTTGTAGAAGCCGAATGGCCAGGCATTGAAGATAAAGAAACTGAGCATTCCAAGACACCCTTTATTGCTAGAATTTTCCAAAGCATATCAAATGTTTCTCAAACCTCTTTTCCTGACATTGAGGTTTCGGGAGAAGGTGGTGCGAACAGCCCCAGGTCCATTAGATGTTTAGCTGCACCTAAAGTCTTCAGGAGGATGAGAATTGTGGCTGAACAGACTCCAATACGGCACATACTTCAACCCCCGATAATTGCTTCTTTGTTAGCCATCATCATTGGTACGGTGCCTCAGTTAAAGGCTTTTTTCTTTGGATATGATGCTCCACTATCTTTTGTCACAGACAGTTTAGAGATTTTAGGTGGTGCAATGGTACCATCTGTGTTGCTTATTCTTGGGGGAATGCTTTCTGAGGGGCCAATTGAGTCTACACTTGGGCTTCGAACTACAGTTGGTATAAGCATAGCAAGGCTCTTAGTGCTTCCTGTGCTTGGAATTGGTATAGTAGCCTTGTCTGATAAGATGAATCTTCTGGTCCACGGTGATGCGATGTACAGATTTGTTCTTTTGTTGCAGTACACAACACCAAGTGCCATTTTATTGGGAGCAATTGCCAGCTTGAGGGGATATGCAGTTGGTGAGGCTTCAACACTTCTTTTCTGGCAGCATATATTTGCCCTTCTCTCCCTTTCCTTGTATATTGTTATCTACTTCAAAATAATCCCATATGTTTGAGGTAAGGATGATATTTTCTTGCCTTAGAAGCCGTTCAATTAGTAGTTAGTGTAATGCAATCAATATAATATTTTATATTGTAATCTACTTCAAAATAATATTGTATTGCCTTCAAGTCTCCAACCACCCCCCTCCCGTAAAAAAAAAATTACAATATGTTGCTAGAATTACTTGTTTATTTGCTGTCTGCTCTATTGAGTACTAGTTGTGGAGGTGAATGATGATTCTCCCCTTCAGTGATGATTGGTTTATGAAAGCTGATTTTTCAGAATGATTAATTATGGTTCTTGTTCTATATCTTATTCTTGATTGGACATTGTGTATTAATGCTCTGAAAGTTCTGTTAGATTATGCCCTTGACTACATTATTAGATCATTTGATGAAGTATATGATTTTTATTTAATTTCTTTTCTGGAAAGTGTTTCATTCAGAAAGGGAATACATCTTCACTTAATGATGCCTAATTCCCAACCAGTTTATATTATCAAATTGAATCCTAGTGATGACTCTGATAAAGTACTGAAAAGGGAAATACAGAAGAAGTTCAATACAAAATTATCCAAAGCAACCTTTGTCTCATATGCTTGATATAAATCTGTTGTCTTTAAATTTCATTGAAGATTTGTGATACCACATACTAAGTGATAAGGGTAGGTGGTGTATAAGATCCCACATTGCTTGGGAATGAGAAGTTCTTGTTCCTTATAATGTTTCAATAGGGCTCCAATTGTATCATTAACTAGTCATTTTGCAATTTAGGCCCAGATGTGGCTTGGGCCTCCCTTCGGGCGTTACAAATGATATTAGAGCTTATCCTAACCAGAATTGTGAGACTTGAGCCGTGCCACCTACTTGGGAATAAGAAGTTTTTATCTTTTATAATGGTTTCAATGACACTTCAATTATATCATTGACTAGTTTTTTGAAGTATAGGCCTAGATGTGGCTTGGGCCTCCCTTAGGCATTACAGGACTATATTGGTAATGTGTTCCATGGATGATGACATCGAAGTTAGTGAATAGACAATTCTGCGACTGATTCCATAGAATCAAATCATGGCTACTGAAATAAGTGATTTGACCGAATCTAGTTCTACTCACCATTTTATGTGATTTAGCTGTAGGCAGAGATAAGCATAAAAACCATGTGAATTGAAGAATGGGAGGGCTAATTTTTTCAAGGTTCGAGCATGCTATCTGTTTTCTTTTGTGATGATTTTGGCTTTAGTGGCACAATTAGTTTGATGCTGTTCTAAGAGTTATGTGTGCCGAGATATGATATGCACTCATGTATTCACACCATTGTTTTTGTGTACGGCAGAAAGTGACTTCTTTATTCTAATACACATCATGCACCGGCTGTAATGGCTCATAAATCCGTTAGTTTGTCTCAAAGCTTTTGGCTTCAAGTCCAATATGTGAAAATAACAAAGAATGAAATGTTCCATCAGTTTACTACTATCTCTCTGTTTTCCCATTCATACAGGTGATGTAGGTGAAGAAATGTATTCGACTGTCAGTCAGTTTTGTTAAACTAAAACGTATAGCCATGAAATGAGATTTAATTTACTGCATCGTGCATGAAACAAGAAGATAGACAAGAGGGTCTTGTTTCTATGACATTTTTATTGACCAGCTAGATAGAAGCCAGACTTCAAGGAAAAATGAGCTATAAAACAGAAGGCCTTAAACATAACCTCAGGCTGCTCTGAAGGAGAGAGCTGTTAGCAGTGAGAAACCATCTTAGAAGGCCTTAAAAACTTTTTAACTACAAATGCAGGCCCCAACATTTTTTTTCCCATTTTCAAAGTGTTTCAAAATGGGGGAATTGGTATAATAGTATTATACCATAAGGACTGTCTTAAGGAGAACTCTTACCAATTTGATTCAGAGGTTGAATTCATAGAGAATATGGTTTTTGGTTTTGAAGGCTCGATTCAAATATTGTTTTATGTTTATTGCATTGAAACCTCTAATATTCTCTGCAATGGTCAAAAGGTTGTTCGATCGTCCTAGTTAAATGACAATTCCTGACCAAACCTGTTCCTAAGCGGAATATGGATCAAAGACCGAGACTGACCGGCAAATCCGAGAATGCCATCCCATGTTTGTTTGGACCAGCGCACATGAAAAGCATGTCATATGTTACGTGGTCAAATTGAACTTGCTTGTTGCTTAACTCATGTCCACGAGATCTTATCCTGTGAATCGAATTGCACAAATTGGCAATTTATACACAAGAAAAAAACAGTTGTCGCAAATTATGATGCATGCATGTTGCAGCAATTTCTTTGTTCCTTTGTTTTGTTTTGTTTTGTTTTGTTTTTCCAAGAGCACCACTGCTGCGTTGGTTCCCAAATTCTGTGGCTGGTGCAGACAAAAATGGCGGACTTGTAGGAATATGACGAGCTGCATAGCCTAGCAATTCACTTTCCCAAGAAGATATGCTGATAATATCCTTACAAGTTCAAGAAGACGAGTGACGAAGATGGTTCAACTGTAATCTTTTATTTCTTATTTTACGTAAAAAAATTATTCTGATCAGTCACTATTTACTAAACCATATTTTATTAAAAAAAAAATTATATAAGTGTGGAGTTTAAGAGTGAATAGTAACTAATACGTAACATTCCTCTTATATATATTGTAAATTTAAAGCGGAGCAAATATAATATATTAAATTTTTATATAAAAATATTTAAAATATATCATAAAAATAAATAAGATAATATATTTTCACATTAAAAGTAAATAAAATGTGTCATTATAGCACAGGAAAAAGATACGTGAAGAGTGGGGGAACAAATAAATGCAGGGAAATGAATGGAGGGGAGTGATGGGGGGTATATATGCGGAGATTCGTGACAAGAGAGAGCTCCACGCCTTGTTTCCCACTAAAATTGCTAAAATAATACGAAGAAGACTATGATTTGATCTCATTCATTCATATCAATATGGATTTGGATTGGCACTCTCCTAAAAGACAACCTCGATTCGATTAAATAGACACCACTCGACACTATGGATGGTCCATATTAAGCCAACCCCACTATTTCAACTTTTTCTTGACCTTTTCCAGATTTTATTCAGATTTGCGTTTTTATTTTCTCTATTTTCTATATTCTTTAAAAAAAAAAAAAAAAAGATACGGCTTATTTGTTTTCAGAAAATATATCATCTCATCTCATCTAATCATTATAATTTTTTTTAACTTCTAATACAAAATAAAATAAACAATTCAACTTTTTAAAATTTTAAAATAAAAATAATATTAAAAAATATATTTTAACAATACTTTATTTAATTTTTTAATTTTAATCTCAACTCATTTCACCTCATCTCATCTACGAAAACAAACTAGCCAAACCTACTCTAATCTATGTATTATTCTCTAATCTTTGCATATAATACCTTAGGAAATAGATAGTATTCGATGATGATGGCGTTAAATAGTATTTACTATTTAGTATTATTCTTCGAAAAATACTATTTACCAATTCCTTGTACATGATTAAATAATAATAAATAATTTTTTAATTATTTAATACTACATTAAAGATGGTATAAATCGATAAAATAAAAATGATGACGGGAAGATAATAGTTAAAAAGGAGGATGGATTGCAATTCAATATTTATTTATTCACTCTCACGAGGGATGTTCATGGAGAAGTCCATACATGCAACCTCCTTAACATTGAATATGAGATTTTTTGTCATTTATTACTAAAAATAGTTTAAAAATATAATTATCATCTTTTTTTAAATTGAAATTAAATATGTTCCCATATTCACATTATAAACACTCAAGACAATTGACTAATATAAATGTGGTTTGTTCATGCTTGGATAATATCATTATAATATTTGTGTATTTTAGTAAATAAGAATTTTATGTATAATCACTCTTGTGTATTTCATTAATGTGATTGTATGCGTCACTTTTTTTTAATATAAAATAATTATTTTGACTAATCATATAAATAGAGTGTATAAAAAATATATAAAAATAATTGTATACAACAAAATCCTATATATTTTTTGTTGTCAATGCAATAAGAATGGATATTACCAAATTCATACGACAAGGATCTAATTTATTGAACATAAAATTTAAAAATATATATAAAAATAATAATCTCATGACTAATTTCAAGAAATTCTCCGATGAGTCAAAATATAGGTAAAATCCTAAAAGTCCAAAACTCCCATAGCCATTAGCCATAGGATTTAATTAGGAATCTGGTCCTTGGATTTGGAGGAATCTCTTTTCCTCCCTTCCACAACCCCTTTTTTCCCCCTAATTTTCTCCACCATCTTCCCCCGCACCATCCCGCCTCCTACCTCCCCCTTCCTCTATATAATGATTACCACACACAAACCCCATGTGTCTGCGCCTCCTCCTCCTCCTCTTCTTCCTCCTCATAAACGCCCCTCCCTCTCTCTCTCTCTCTCGACCACACGTTCCAAGATAACCCATATCTCTTCAGATATTCCTTTTTGCCTTTTTCGTTTTTGTATATTTTGCGCACCCCAATAAAAGCCATCTCTAAACTCTAACCCATTCAAGTTTCTGGGTTTCCTTCACACGTCAAAACCCTAGGTAACAAAAAAAGTTATGTTTGTACTTTAATAGTCTAGAAACCAAATTCCGGTTTTTTTTTTTCAATTTGTTTGGTGGGGGTAAAGATATTCAAGGAGATGGCTATCCCTTATCCCCATTTTATTGGTTCAGAGAACTCTCCCATGGAGACGGGGATTTTGATGCCTTCCTCTCCATCTTCTGCTTCTCTGTCTCCGTCTCCGGTCATTCTGACCCAGGACGAGCTCAAGAAGATCGCGGCTTATAAGGCCGTGGAGTATGTGGAGTCCGGCATGGTACTCGGCCTCGGCACCGGCTCCACTGCCAAGCACGCTGTGAATCGCATCGGCGAGCTCTTGCGCCAGGGCAAGCTCCACAACATTGTCGGAATCCCCACGTCGAAGAAAACCCATGAACAGGCCGTCTCCCTCGGCATCCCTCTATCTGATCTCGACACCCACCCTGTCGTCGACCTCGCCATCGATGGCGCCGACGAGGTCGACCCTTTCCTCAACCTTGTCAAGGGCCGTGGTGGGTCCCTTCTCCGCGAGAAAATGGTGGAGAGCTCTTGTCGTAAATTCGTCGTTATTGTGGACGAGTCCAAGCTCGTTAAACATCTGGGTGGTAGTGGGCTCGCCATGCCTGTCGAGATCGTGCCCTTTTGTTGGAAATTCACGGCGCATAGACTGCAGACCCTGTTTGCGGATTCGGGTTGCGTTGCAAAGCTCAGGACTTCCGGTGAAGAAAGCGAACCCTTTGTGACCGATAACGGGAATTACATTGTGGAATTATATTTTAAGAAGGATATCGGGGATTTGAAGGCTGCGAGCGATGAGATTTTGCGGCTCGCTGGCGTTGTGGAGCACGGGATGTTCCTTGACCTGGCCACCACGGTCATTGTAGCGGGGGAGCTTGGCGTGAGGGTGAAGAATAAGTTTAACTGATTTTATGATCATTGTCTAACTTTATTTTTATTTAGGGAGTAATATTGGGAATTTTTATTTTTGAGGCAAATTGGGGAAAATTTTAATCAGTTATTATTCGTAACAGGGGATAGTTTTGGGTTCGCTAGAACCATTGATATGGTAGAAATTTTGGGGGCACGGTCTCCTCAAATTTTGAGATAAAAGATTAGGAAGAAAGAATTAGGAGGTTTTTTTTTTTTGTTCGACAGCTGAATGAATGGCCTTTGGAATGTCGGCTGTAATGCTCTATTAGAAATGAAATTCCGCTTCTTTATCTCATTTGTTGCTAGTTTTACAGAACGGTTGGCAATTGATGCACTGGAGTTTCTGCTTTTATCTGTTTTGCATACGAGGCTTTCTTCTCTTTGGACAGAAGTAGTATTGCATAGTTGTTGCCCTGCAATGTTGAATTCCGCATGGGTATTCATATTATTCCTGGTGTCTTCAGTTTGTGCGTGGAACTCGGCAGATCTGGCATATATGTTTTCATGAATAGGTGCATGTCATATGCTAATTTAATGTAGTTCCAATATCTTTGAAACCGGGCTGGGCCAATTTTGACTTCATGAAGAGATATTAGGTATGATTCTCCATTTTTTCTTCAGTTCGTGTAGGTTCTAACAGAAGGAAAAAGAGAAGAATCTGTATTTGTAATTTCTGGGTTGATCGTTTTCAAGATATTTTGGCACTCTTTTTTTTTTTTTTTTTGGCTAACATTTCTGTTAACTCTTTGCAAATGTCTGGAGTCTATTTTGCATCTGTTCTGAATGGGAAGGTGAAGAAACAAGCGGGTTGTGGGGACTATAGAAAAGTGAGTGCTACTGTCATCCGAGGTGTATGTAACACGTCAAATAAATTTATTGTAGCGGTTTGATTGACCTTACGAGAGGTGTGATGTTTCTCCATTTGTGATCTCTTGATTTCTTGGTTGCAATGGAGATTGAAATTTCATTGTGATATGTGTTATCAGGTTCTTTCTATTGCCGTGTTAGTATAGCTTTTGCTTATAGAGAAACGTACACTTTTTGTGCTTTCTCAGATTATAAAACTCTTTTTACTATAAACTTATCACATCTAGTAACATTAGTTTGTGAGCTTTACTTTTTTGAGAGATCTCTACGAACCATGCTCTGGGACATTCTGATTTGTGAGCGTGCAGCTGCCTGATTTACTTGGTTCTGTTCATGGTAGTGAGTCTTGGACCACTGGGGATGTTAGTACATTATATATGAAATGCTCAAAAAGTTGTTTGGAGTAATTCATTTGTTTTCCTGTGTAACAGACGAATATATTTTCTTTGCATCCATGGATTGAAATCTTGCATCTTACTTGATTGGGATGAATTTACAGAAAACTTGGTCATCTTATGTATATGGCTCTCTTTTTTTTTTCATATCATTGAGATAGTTAAGATTTACTTTTGGCTACTCGTTTTCTTGGCAGACAAGCTACTCACCTAATATTTAAGTATGTTGATTACAATATTACATTCAGATGATGATGCTTTTGAGGCATGCAAATGATTCAGGACACTTGACACTACTTTCTGGTAGTTATCACATTTCCAAATCTGTCTTTACTCGTGGTTTGGGAGTGCATGCTCTGTCTCTCACTCAGTTTGGTTCATAGCTTAAACAGAGCATTCGTTCTGTACGCAGCACCCAACCTTTTTCGCAATTTTTATTGAATCTGAATGTACTATGTAGCACGAAGTTTCGTTTGTTTTTATAATTCATCTTATTCATCTCATGTAATCATTATAATTTTTTTAAATTTTTACGTAAAATAAATAAATAATTTAAAATTTTTAAATCTCAAAATAAAATTAATATTAAAAATATATATTTTAATAATATTTTATTTTATTTTTAATTTAATCTCAATTTTATCTCAAAATTAAACAAGGCCTAAACAACTATTATATTTCCACCAGCAATGCTATTTTAGGTCTCTACAGTCTACACTGCACATCATCTACGTGTATAATTTAATTTATAAAATTTAAATTTTAAAATTAATTTTTTAAATTAAATTATATCATGGTGTGCGGTGTGAAATACTTATAATAGAGATATTCTATTTCTACTGTGTCTATTCATTTCCTTCTTTATTATTAGTATTATTCCAGTTTTTGTTGGTCTGGAAATCTGAAGTGAGGCAGGTATTATGGTTTCTATCATTCGGCACGCATTTGTTCACCGATCCCCAAACCCATTTTCTATCTTAATTCAAATTGAGCTGAAATTAAACTACAAGAACTAGAATTTTTTCCACATTGCAGAAGATAAAACATTTCTACAGCTGGTTTCAGTTTTAGAGCGGTTCTTATGCATGACGGTGGCCGCCATTAATGAGGTTGATTCCATTTTCAACCTCATTAAATAGCGCACGTGGGGGGTTCTCTCTGAGAGACATTGACGAGATTAACGATGGATTTAGGTGGTGGTGGTTGGGTCGCTGTGCCGGTGGCAGCCGAGGCACAGCCAGCTAATTTTCTGAAAAGTTCTACCATCCTTCCAACATCATATATTGCACATGATTTTTTTTTTTCTTTGTCAAATGTGTGATGCTGTAATATTCTAGAATTAATGGAAGGAGATAGTTAAAAATGAATACGGATAACTGTATATTTCTTCAGTGGAAATGGAATGAAAAACAGACGATGACACGCTTTCTTCGAGGGAAAGCACCTCAAACAAGTCTAACAGATTAATATTCTCTGATGCCCCTTCTCACTACCCCGTACAGGTTAATATACTAATATTATTGAATTACTAAGAAGTCTCTTCTTTAAATGGGCTGATGGCTTTTACAATACCAAATTAAACTCAACATAACAAACATAGATGTTGGGCTTCTAGACAGCCCACGATCCAGGTGCCCCCTTCACTTGATAGCCCAGCCCTTAAACCGCCCGGCCCATGCTTCAGACAGCCTTCTTTGAGTTCACGACAACTCTTAGACTTAGGGTTCTCTCGTAACAAACACTTCACTTAAGTTCTGAAAGCTCATCTCCAAGCCGCCGTATCACAACTTCCTTCCACTTCAGAAAACCTTGCCCACAAGGTGGGGAAAGTCTTCGCACAATCGGTGATGTAGCTCCCAGGAAGCTTCTTCTTCCTTCTGTCCTTGCCATCGGACTAAGACTTCGACCCATGGTTTGTTTTTAATTTTCTTCAATCTTCTTTGTAGTACTTCCTCTGGTTCGGGTTTAATGATTCCACTGTTATCTACAGGAGGCAACGTTGTAAGAGGTAAGACTCCATGGCTGAGTTTCGGCTTGAGCTGTGAAACGTGAAAAACGTTGTGGATCTGTGCCGTAGATGGAAGCTGCAGGCGATAAGCCACTTCACCAATCCTCTGCACTATCTGATAGGGCCCATAGTACCAAGGTGAAAGCTTGAGACTTTGGCGACGATTGATCGACGACTATTGGTAAGGTTGTAGCTTGAAGAAGACTCATTCCCCGATCTGGTAACTTCTTTCCTTTCTCTTGCTGTTGGCATATTTTTTCATCCTTTCCTGAGCTTTGATGATGTTTTGCTTCAACAAACTCCATAGTTGCTCACGGTCCCTTAGGGTAATTTCTACTTCTTCCAACCGTGTTGTGCCTGGCACGTAACTGGTTAATTTGGGTGGACTATACCCATATAATGCTTCGAATGGCGTTATTTTTGTAGATGCATGCATGCTTGAATTATAACACCACTTTGCCAATTCGATTCAATGAGCCCAATCCCTTGGCCTATCGCTCACATAATATCTCAAATAATTTTCCACCCATTTATTAACTGCTTCTGTTTATCCATCTGTTTGTGGATGGTAAGCCGTACTAAAAGCCAGTTGGACCCCTTGTAATAAAAATAATTCCTTCCATAACTTACTGGTGAAAGTTGGGTCTCGATCAGACACTATAGAAGCTGGCATTCCATGCAGTTTAAATATATGCTTCATAAAAAGTTGTGCCACCACCTTAGCCGTGTAGGGATGACAAAGAGGTACAAAATAACTATACTTGGTAAATCTGTCAACAACAACCCATAGAGCATTAAATTTTCCAGAACTGGGCAGCCCTTCGATAAAATCCATTGTGATATCTATCCAAGGTTTTGAGGGGATAGGCAGGGGCTGTAAAAGACCACTAGGCAGAGAGTTATCAACCTTCATCACTTGACATATGTCACACTCTCTTAAAAAAGCCTTAACATGAGCCTTTTGACCAGGCCAATAGAAATCTCTTTTGAGCTTGTGTAATGTCTTGTCAAAACCCATATGCCCACCCGTAGGGCTACCGTGAATTAACTCCAATATCTTCTGAATGAGACCTTGATTAGCTGGTATATATATCCTGCTTTTGTAGAGAAACAATCCATTTCTTTCTGTATAGAGGCTATTTAGCTCACCATTTTGATGTTTTTTCCATAACTCTTGTACTGCTGAGTCCTCATCATACAAGGCCTTAATGTCATTAACCCAATCCCAACTCGGTAGAGATATTACAGATAAGGTTGTTGTAATCTCTTGTCTCTGCCTAGATAAGGCATCAACTACAATGTTCTCCCTACCCCTTTTAAACTCCACCACAAAATCGTATCCCAACAATTTAGAAATCCACTTCTGCTGCATAGTGGTTCCTATCCTTTGTTCCAGCAGGAATTTAAGGCTTTGATGGTCAGTTTTGATTACAAAGGCCTGGCCCAACAAATATGGACGCTACTTTTACACCACTGAGACAAGTGCAAACAGTTCCTATTCATAAGTAGACATCCCTACAGCCCTACCCTTCAAGGCCTTGCTGAAAAAGGCTAATGGCCTTCCTGCTTGCATTAGAACTGCACCAATGGCCTCACTCGACGCATCGCATTCAATAATAAATGGTGATTGAAAATCAGGTAGTGCTAAGACAGGGGGCTGTGTCACGGCTTCTTTCAAACTGTCAAAGGCAGCTTGGGCTTTATCTGTCCATTTAAACCCTTCTTTTTTTAATAATTCTGTCAATGCCTCTGCAACAGCTCCGTATCCCTTTATGAACCTTCGATAGTACCTCGTGAGGCCCAAAAAGCCTCTCAATTCCTTCACTGACCGTGGAATAGGCCAGTCCAACATTGCTCGCAGCTTCTCAAGATCAGCCCGTACTCCTTTTCCCGAGATGAGGTGGCCCAAGTATGACACATCTTCGCACCCAAAGCTACACTTGCTCAGTTTAGAAAATACTTGGTGCTGCCTCAAAGTGGTGAATGTGATATTTAAATGGTGCACATGAGAAGCTGCATCTTGACTATAAACGAAAATATCATCAAAAAAAACTAAAATGAATTTTCTGAGATACGATTTAAAAACCTGGTTCATCAAGCTTTGGAAAGTTGAGAGTGCGTTAGTTAGGCCAAACGGCATAACTAAAAACTCATAGTGCCCTTCATGAGTCCGGAATGCAGTCTTTGGGATGTTCTCGGGTTTCACCCTTATTTGGTGGTAGCCCGATCTCAAGTCCAACTTCGAAAATACCTTAGCCCCATGTAGTTCATCCAGCAACTCTTCCACTACAGGTATAGGATATCTATCCTTGATAGTTGCACTGTTTAGTGCTCTATAATCGACACATAAACGCCACGTTCCATCTGCCTTTCTCACCAACAGAACAGGTGATGAATAAGGGTTTTGACTGGGTCTAATAACCCCAGAATCCAGCAACTCCTGGACAATTTTTTCGATTTCATCTTTTTGGAAGTAAGGGTAGCGATATGGTCGAACTGAAATAGGGTTGGTTCCAAGTTGTAAAGTAATTGCATGGTCATGGGAACGGGTTGGGGGTAAACCTTTTGGGTTGGCAAAAATGTCAGAATAATAGGTGAGAAGTTTCTGGACAGATTCTGGAATCTGGTTGTGTTGGTGTTTGGCTGTATTTTCGATGAATTGTAAGAGTATTCATTTATTCTCCAACTTGCTGCATTCATGAATGGACCCTTCTTCAATCCAAGTGTTGCTATTAAGACCCTGCAGCTGCATAGTAGCTTGTTTGGAAGTAAATTGCATCGTTAGGTCTTTAAAATTCCACAATATTGGTCTTAATGCTTGCAACCACTGAACCCCAAGGATCATATCACAACCTGCCAAAACTAACACATAGATGTCCACCAAAAAACTGGCCCCTTGGATGCAAACATCAACGCTTGTCACCTTGCCTTCACTATCGACCAACTCACAATTTGCCACTTTAATTCTAATTTTTTCTTCCGGCATTAAGGGTATGTGAACCCTTGAAAGTACTGCTGGATCTACAAAATTATGAGTGATTCCTGAATCAATGAGGATAACAACCCATTGGCTACCAATTTTCCGTTTGACACGCATGGTCTTCGGATTCCTAGAACCCGTGATGGCATGTAGAGAAATTTCAGGGGTACCTTCCACAAAGAAAAGAGGTTTCTCAACACCCTGACCAGCGGTATTGTCCTTCCCTTCTTGAGGTTGTTCTATCTCATCCTCCACTTCCTCAATTAAATACAACTTAGGACTGGTACATTGATGTCCCGGGTGCCATTTGGAGTCACAATGGTAACATAATCCATTTTCTCTTCGTGTTTTCATCTGGTTTTGGCTAATTTTCTGGACAGGTACAACAGCTTTGTGGTAGGTGTTATTGGATGATATGGTTGAATTGTTTGGCTGTGTTTGGTATTTGGTTGCTGCTGGTTCTGTGTGTGGATAGAAGGAAGGTCTTGGTTGGGTCTTTTTGTGGAATGAGGATTTTTCCTCCTATATTTTGGCTAAGCCGAAGGCCTGAATTAAGTTGTGGGGATTAAACATTCGAACTGTCAACCTAATGTCATCTCTAAGACCACTGAGAAAACAACTCAGTTTGTATGGCTCAGATAAGCCTCTCAAGCGGTTAGAGAGTGTTTCAAAGGCTGATTTATACTCCTCAACAGAGCCAACCTGCCTTAGCCTAGTAAGTTGCTCCATAGGATCATCACAACTACTAGGACCAAATCTGATTAATAATGCTTTCACAAAGTCCTCCCAACCACACAACAAGCCAGATTCATCCATATCCCGAAACCAAACCAGTGCTCTTCCAGCCACATGAAATGAGACCAGTCTCAAACGGTGTTGTGGTAGTGTGTTATGAAAGGTAAAAAACTAGTTTACCTTGTAAAGCCAGCCGTGTGGATTCTCTCCATCAAATACTGGAAAATCCAGTCTCACCGATTTTGGTTGTAGCTCACCACCATGAGGTATGAAAAGTTGTTGATCCTCTTCTTGATTTGTGTGTTTTGAATTGGTGTCCTTTTTTTTGTGCATGATTGACGTTATTTCGGAAAACTGCTGCAATAAGGCCTCCATCTGTCGCCTCATAGCACTCAGCTCACCCCAATGGCACCAAACTGTGACTCTGTATGCCGAATGTGAGCTTCAGTGGTTTGTTTGAAGGAAGTGAGTCCTTCCTAGAGGTCTTTCAAACGGGTTCCCTCAGCCATCGCAAGATCTTGGGCTCTAAGATACCATTTGTAATATTCTAGAATTAATGGAAGGAGATAGTTAAAGATGAATACAGATAACTGTATATTTCTTCAGTGAGAATGGAATGGAAAACAGGCCATGACACGCTTTCTTCAAGGGAAAGCACCTCCAACAAGTCTAACAGACTAATATTCTCTGATGCCCCTTCCCACTACCCCGTACAGGTTAATATACTAATATTATTGAATTACTAAGAAGTCCATTCTTTAAATGGGCTCATGGCCCTTACAATACCAAATTAAACTCAACATAACAAACATAGATGTTGGGCTTCTAGACAGCCCACGATCCAGTGCCCCCTTCACTTGATAGCCCAGCCCTTAAACCGCCCGACCCATGCTTCAGATAGCCTTCTTTGAGTTCACGACAACTCTTAGACTTAGGGTTCTCTCGTAACAAACACTTCACTTAAGTCCCGAAGGCTCATATCCAAGTCGTCGTATCACAGATGCAACCGTGGATGGACGATGAGTACAAAAACTGAATTAGTCTAGAAAGAACAAAAATAAAATAAAACATGTTTAGTGTATAGTGTAAGATGATGTGTAGTAAAATCTTAAATTTTTTAGATGGATAACCATACTTCATAGTTGACAAAGGTAAGTATTTTTGGAGGACATATTGATCTCTTCGATGAGCTCCTTTTGAGTAGAGAAATGATAGTTGCAGTCGTGAATGTGCAAGTGTCGCGTAATCATTTTGAATAAATACAAGACCTACATAAAAAGAAAATAAATTTTTTAATAATAGATTTTATTTTTTTTCAAAACGACTGTATAATACTTATACACTTTACGACTATATATAATATTATTCGATTGAATAATGTTATATAGTTATATCATTAAAAAGTGTTAATTATTTTTTATGTTTACTCATTTATTATGACTTTGGGTCAGTGGTCATGTCAAGTCGGAGAAACGAACAGTACCAAAAAATGTCAACTCTGTGAATTTTCTTTTGGGTTTAAATTATTCTGAAAGACCAATATTGGGTTAATAATATCATTGGGCTTCACTCATCTCTCACTTAGGCTGGTAGAAAATCCTGCCCAATGGCCTTGCATTCACGCATACACAATAAGTCCAATAAAACAAAAGGGAACATGAAAGAATCCAACCTAAAAGAGAGAATAATGAAATCATTCCTTTACAACTTTTTATAGTCACAGACTCGCTCCCGTGAAACTCCTGCCACGAAATATAAATATTAAGGTAATATTAATTATATGTCAGTATATAAAAATTAATATTATTTATAAGTTTTTTTTAATATATTATTTATAGAGTCGTGTTATACAAAAATCTCATATTTTTACATATCACTTAAAAATATGTGATTTTATCTTTTTATCTTCATATTTTATATTTTAAAATATAAAATATAAAAATAAAAAGAATAAAATCATATATTTTTAAATAGTGTGTATAAATTTGAGACTTATGTTTAAAATTTCTCTTATTTATAAGTTGATGTAGAGAATATGAGGACTGTGGAAGGTGTGAAATGAAATAGAAAAAATTAAAACATAAACTTGACGAGAAAATATCTATAAAGGATGGCCTATTTGTGTAGATCTTTTTATAAAAAAATTCTACTAAGCAGTCATATACTACATATTTTTTTTATTTTTTATTTTTTATATTGACATGGCAATAGTATTGAGAATGTAATTCAAAGACATGGCCATGGTCACCCCTACAAATCTACGGGGGTGGCCATGGCCACCTTCTGATATCTAAGAGCGATCTACTCTATAGATCCAAGGGTGGTTGTGTGGCCACCAGTGAGAGCTGGGGGTAGCGCTTTCACCAAGGGAGGGGTTGTCGAAAGAAGTGTTGCCCTACCCCATTTCTTTGAATTAATTTTTAAGAAAATTAAGATTTTTTCATAAAGGTTTTTAGTTTTGTTTTTGTGTTTTATTTTCAAAGTTTTCTTAATTAATTAAAATATCTTTTTCTAATTCTTCGACTTTTGAATGCTTTTTTTATACTACTTTTAAGTTTTTAGATTCCTAACACGTCAGCATCTCTTATGGTTTACTAATGATTTAGAGGTGGGATGAGACACAAAATTCTCATCTCATCTCATCTCATCTCATAATTACACATTTTTTAAATTTTCATATAAAATATTATAAACAATTCCAACTTTTTCAAATCTCAATTCAACTTTTTCAAATCTCAATACAATAATAATAATACTAAAACATAATATTTTAAACACTAAAACAAAACATAAAATTCTCATCTCACCCCTCAAACCTACCCTTAGTGACAAAAGATTGATTTGATAAAAAAAATTCAACTGAAGGTTAAAAAAAAAAACAATAAAAGTGAAGGTTTATAGTAAGCTAGTTATCTCAGATAAATTGAGATTGAAATCTCGGTTCTTATAGAGTCTTATATTTCAAAAGATGTTATCAATAAATAGATTATAGAAGTTAAGACAATGTCCATCATAAAAAAATTTGTGTGCAGAGAACCTTGAACAGATGAGTAGTTTGGTTTGTAATCTTGACTTTTTTTTATATTTATCAATCACAGATGTAACTTCGATTTTATCAAATGAAATAAAATTTATTTATTTTTATATTAAAAAAAAAGGGGGTTGAGGATCATTGTGTTGCTTTTTCTTTGGAGTGTCTGATTAATTGGGATTTAGTACTTAGTACACGAACTAGATATAAAATGCTGCCGACATTATAAGAGATACTTGAGATAAACAATATTGCTCTTATTTTTTTTTCTTTCTTTCTTTTTTTTAATGAAATAGTATTGCTCTTCACTTTTTTTTTTTCTTTCCTACCAATGCAAGAAAATAAATAAAAGGAACCCTTCTTTTGTTAAAAAAAAAAAAAAATGGTTGTAAGTTCATAAAAGTATAGAGATAATTATTAAGTTGAGGAAAAATATGAAAAAGGCAATGTCCTGATTGCTTCTCTTTTCCTATTGCTTTATCTTTGTTAGGTTGGCATCATCCCTTTTGCCACTCTTTTCTCTTTGTCAAAAGGTGAAAGGGAATGTTAATGATAGCAAGACTCCTATATATATATATATATATATATATATATATATATATATATTTATGGCGAATTATTGAAATCTGATCTGGATATTAATATTTGGATCATGGTCATTAGGTTCTTAACAGCTAAATAGCCAAGATCCAACAAATCCCATCAAATGATTCCAACTACCACCAAACCCTGAGAAAGACAAAATGGCAACTCAACATTTCCAACTTTCTTTTTCATGTCCATTCCTCCTTTTCATCGCATTTAAGTCTAAATCCATCAATTTTTAGTGATGTGAAAATTGTGGTTATTTAATATTTTAGTCACGAAATGATTACATAAAAATAATTTTATAAACTAATATAATTTGATGTGATTCGTTAAATTATAAAATTATTTTTACTATAAAATAGATCCAATAGATCAAATGAAATCATATCAGTTTATAAAATTATTTTTGTGGATGTAGCAATATTATATTTTTTATCAATCATTTCACTTAAAAAAAATCATCGATTTAATAAGCTTGGTTCCTTTTTTTTTTTTTAATCTAAATTCTAAGATCTAAAATGAAGAAGAGAGAGACAAATAAATTTTTTGTTGGATTTTAATTCATACATAAAGAGGCTGCCAAGTCCATATGTTAGAACTCAAGAAAATATACACATCATAAAGATTGTACCTCAAACGTAATCTAATTTGTAGCTGTTTCACGAGCGAATCTAGTGTACCACACTACGGTCAATTTGAGTTTTGTTTCTGCATGAGTGTACTACGTAGATAAAAAAAAACATAATCAAATCCTATAAACCTTCACTAATTTAGATACAATACATGATCGACTATATAATATACATATCATGTACTCGATCAATCAATACATACATGCATGCAAAAAGATTCTCGTTTGGATTGCAAGATTCTCTTATTTCATCACATCTCATCTCAACATTCAAACACCATAAATATAAATATTTTTCAATTTTAAATCTTTAACTTTTTCATCTAATTATTACTTAATCATTACAATTTTATCAAATTTCTAAATAAAACACAAAAAACAATTCTTTTTTTTTCAAATTTTGAAAAAAAAATAATATTAAAAATTTATATTCTAACAATATTTTAACTTTATAATATTTTTATTCAACTTTCTCTCTTTTATTTCCCAAAACTCCATAAAATATCATAATTTAAACTATTTCATTATTATTCATAAATTATTTTACTATTATTCACAGATGCCACTATCCAAATGATCCCTTACTCCTTCTGCCACATGATCACAAACTATTGGAGCTTTCTGTAAATGGTGTGTCAATACATTTATTTATTACCTTTTATTTATTTATGAAAAACAGTGGTTCTATCCCATACAACACCTAGAGGGGGTAAATAAGTGCAGTTCAAATTTTCTTATCTAATAAAATATAAGACAAGTAAGTAATTAAAAGATGAAACAAATTATACAAATAATCAACACAGAGATTTAGTCACGAAGTGGAAACTTATTTGAAGAATATCTTTAAATTCTAAAACCACTCCGGATGTAAGCTACCACCTAAAATCCACTATAGAAAAAGTTTATTACAACCAATTTAGAGACACTCACAAAACCTTTGTAGTTCCTAAACTTGGCTTGCAACATCACGAGTGACCCACTCGATCTCTACACGCATGTAGTGTCGGAACTCCGACCCTCTATAGCTTCCCAAGAGAACCTCTCGATCTCTATATCAACAGCAGCTCCGGAAACATTCCGGACAATCAACACTTCCACTTCAATGGACTTTGACGGTGTTTTATTTTGAGTGTAATATAGTGGAGGTATAATTTCCAAGAGATATGCAACTTGAATGTGGGGAGAAAAACTCTCTCAAATACTCTTGGAAAGAGGTTATGTTTTTGCTCTAATTTCTCCACACCAAAGAACAGAAATAAGCTATTCTATATATAGTCCCAACGAATCATGACACTCAAAACCCTGAATTTTAAGTTGTCTTGAACATTGGCTCGAGCAAGGTGTCGAGCGCAAGTCGAGCGCACGTTGTCTTGAACATTGGCTCGAGCGAGATGTCGAGCGCAAGTCGAGCAAACCTCTCTGGAAGAGTTCTGCTCGAGCGTTACATCGAGCGCACTTCAAGCGAACCTCTCTGTATGGGTTCCGCTCGAGCGTTGAGTCGAGTGCACATCAAGCGAACCTCTATGGAAGAGTTCTACTCAAGCGCCACGTCGAGCGCACTTCGAGCAAAGCTCTCTGTATGGGTTCCGCTCGAACGCTGAGTCGAGCGCACATCGAGCGAACCTCTCTGGAAGAGTTCTGCTCGAGCACCACGTCGAGCGCACTTCGAGCGAAGCTCTCTGTATGGGTTACTCTTGAGCTTTGAGTCAAGCGCACATCGAGCGAACCTCTCTGTATGAGTTCCGCTCGAGCGCTGAGTTGAGCGCACATTGAGCGAACCTCTCTGGAAGGTTCCGCTTGAGGGCCAGTTGAGCTGTGTTGAGCACACTTCAATCTTTTTCATGTTATACCGTTTCAATACTTGTTACAACTCAATTTTATACAGATTTTTACAAGAATATGCCAATCCACTAAAATTTCCCTCAACAATTTATTTATGATATGTTTTTCTCTTACATGAATAAGTGAATGATGGCTAAATTTGGACCCTTAAAGCTTAATGAAACACGGATGGTTGATCACGTGAGAAGCCCATAACCCATGAGCTGCATCATCAAGTGATTGAGCCACAAGATTGCGACACATGTTGGCATCTGCTTAATAATATATATTTGTGGTTATGGGATACCGATGGTCATTCGATTTCATTCATTTTTTTTGTCCATATTATTGAGAGACTTCGAGAGAGAGAGAATCTGAGAGGAAGAAACTAGAGTTTCTACCTAGGGTTTCATTGAGAGATAAAAAAATATGTGAGATTTTTAGGTTTGTGAGAGAGGTCGGGTTTGTAAACTAGTTGTTATGAGGCTTCTCTGTGAAGGACATTGATCATCAATAAAACTCTAAGGCCATTCCTGTCGTGGACGTAAACCATTAGAATCGAACCACGTAAATCGGTTATGTTCTTTCTCTATTTTCTTTATACTCTTTATTTTCTGTTTGGCAATGAGGGACTTGAGAAGTTGCATAACACTTTCTTTAAGGCGGCAAGAGATCTATCGGTTCTGCTGCTAAGTGTATGAGGTTCAATATTCTAATCTTTTTTTCTCGTGGAATAATTTACTAATCCTATCAATTGAATTGCTAAGTTTCACTAGATTCTTAAAAAAATCAGTTCAGTTATATATATATATATATATATATATATATATATAAACTTGTAAGATGTATATATAGCATGCACACTATATATATTAATCCTTGAAGGATGGACATAATTTTGTTGTCGAATCATCCTTTATTTTCCCATAACAGCTTTCGAATCATTCTTTATTTTCTCACATATATGATCATGCGAATCCTCTACTTTCTCACATATATGACTGTGATCATGTTCGCGGAGACATCCATGGTTTATAAACTAGAGATAAATAATATATATAGAATAAATTAAGATCGAGATTGTATATATATGGTTTGGGATCACTATAAATGTGTATTCATATAAGCTCTTACACGTTACACTAGTTGCTTATACAGTACGTTACACTACATATCAGAACCATAACACCGTACTAGTCCCTAGTTCTTAGATTTTTCCTTTTTCTTTTGATTCTTGTGCTCATGTCTTGCCCAATCAGCAGTTCTTACAAGTTTTTGTTCCCATGAGACCCATGATCATGATGTTTTTTCATTAAAAAATAACAATCACTATAAGAAAATTGTTTATTTACGATCAATTATTTCCAGTAAAATGATTATTTTCAATTAAAATGAGTTTATTTTCGTCGTAAATAATCATTTTCATCGTAAAAAAATAGTTATAAATATTCATTCTTCTTATAGTGAATTAGAGAAAACAACAAGATCTTTCCAAGATTTGACCCTTAGAAAGATGTAGTTATCCAATACATGAATTATACAACTATGGGAACCAATGCATTTTCTCTTCACGCTCTAAAAAAGTAAAGATCATTGTCACAATGGCGTTACGTACCAGTTTTGCATTCTTTTAACCTACTTCGACAATTTAACGTAGGAGCAACCTGTCTTTTCTTTTTCTTTTTGCATTGAACCAGCTTATTAATTTTGTCTTGCGCTTTGGTATTTTGCCTCAAAAAGGGACTAAAAACCATGTAATATGCCAACATATTGATATACTGACCCACCAGTTTGATGCAGACCTCAAACCACTCCTACTAAAACAAACGGGTAAGCCAAGCAATACCCAACAGAAACAATAACGTACGCACACATTTGGCCCAGCCCTTCTTTTCTCCTTTCTCGAAGTTGGACTCAGCCTAGAAGGAAAAGTAAGGACGGGGTCATTCATTTCATGACATAAACGGTGGCGCGCTTTTTTTTTTTTTTTAATTATAAATACATTATATAAAAATAAATTTATAAATTAACGTAATTTAATGTAATACATCAAATTATAAAATTACGTTTAATAATGTCAATTTATGAATTTATTTTTATATAATTTCTTTATATACACAGTGTTTCTCTTATTCTATTTGATAAATGATACTTACAATTGTGAGTGTGCAAGTATTGTACAGTCATTTTAAAACAAGTGAATTAATATAGAATCCACATGAAAATAAATTAATTTTTTAATAATAAATTCTACTCATTTTCAAAATGACTATATGATATTTATGCATTCCACAACTGTACATAGCATTACACATTTTATTTTTTAATTTTCTTTGTCAAAGCAACGAGGTGTGCGTAGTGTGCATATCCACACACACATACACGTGACTAACACGCAAGGCATGGTTAATGCTGTTGAATGTTGACACTCTACAGATACACAAAATACGTGGCATCCGGACTCCATAAATCAGCCAGCCAAACACCTCATCGTGAGTTGTTGAATGTATACAACAAGATGGAGGGGATACAAATAAAATTTATCAACAAGTTTGTTTTGGCATGGGGGGATTTTGGCAACTCCAACGAATGTTCTGAAAATCTGAAAATTGTCCAAAAGCAATAAATCAAAGCTATAAAAAGGCAAGTTTATAAATTTATTTGGTTTACCGTGACATGCATAATCTTATAAAATAGAGTAATAACACTCTTATCATTTTTATCACCATCCTCTCATAATTCCGTGATGTGATTTTAAATAATTAAATAATATTTATTATATTTCATTTATATAAACCTATCATTTAATGTCATATTAAGAAATATTGTAAGGATCATAATAAAAAAATTATGAACAGATTTTTTCTATAAAATATTATGAAATTAATTAATTTGTATTAATTTATTTATTTAATGAAAAAGACTTATTCTATATATAAATTTTTAAAAAAATAAAACTTATAAAATTGACATAATTGTTAGAGCACTCTCATTGGATTAGTTAAAAGTTAAATACATTGAGTATTTAACTATTAGAGAGTAAAATATGCTCACAATGGATTAGTTAAATTCCAAATATTTAGCTATAACGACTTTTAAAAGTTTTTCCAAATTTAAAAGTTACTATACATACATCAAATATATATTTTATTAATTATTTATTTCTCTATTTCTTTCTATCACATATTTTATCACAATTGGTATATTAATTTGAGTTAGTAATATATTAATTTAATAAGAATATAATTATTAATTAATATATAATAGGTAGAATAGTAAAATATGATAAAATAAGATAAATTAATAATTAAAAAATTAAATATTTTTGAAATCATTAGTTATTTATTATTATATAATGAATAAATTTATAATCTAATATGGAGATTTTATGTGAATAATTAAAATTAAATTTATCTTATATTATTTTATTGTTATATAATGAAAAAATAACTATTCTAATATTAAAATTTATGTAAATAAAATAATTAAAAATTTAATTTTTTTTATATTTATAAAAAAATATCATTTAATTCAACGATAATGCTTTTAAGAATTGAAGACTTTATTAGACGCAACAGAATGAGCGGCGTTCGGGCAGCGTGTGGGAGAGGGAGACGGCATTGGCCGCTGCCTTTAATGCGAAAAGCATTGGCCGCTGCCGACCTTTGTAAATGCAGCCGCGTAGGTAGTCCGCATTTTCCATGCTTTCACCTCATCCATTTTTATAAAATAAATTCCTACCAAGGCGACTTTGTAATCGTTTCCAATCGAATTTCAATATTATATCGAGATATTATATTCTCAGTTTAAAGGTTGGGTTTGGTTGTAAAATTTAATTGATTCTAGTTTTATTTTAAACTGATTTTAATATCTAAATGTTAAATTTTAAAATTATTAAATTCATCTCAACTCAAAATTTATTTATACATGGAATCCATAATTTTTTTCAACTTAATACATCTTTATACGTGAGATTCACAATCTTTTTTAACTTCTTATAAAAAGTATTAAATTCATCTTAACATCCAAACGCACTTTAAACTCAATTTAAATTAACTCCACATAACTTTTTTTACTACTCATCTCCCAACTTAAACTAAATTAGAACTTTTGAATCCTTTTCTCATTCACTTTCTATGCCATGCAAGGGATACATTCACATGCAACAGTAATCGCATTCTTTCTCCTCCTTTCTTCGTGGCTTAACAACTTTTTCTGTCAAGAACTTTTTAAAACTTGTGATAAAAGATAAGTGTTATAACTTATAATGACAAAAAGATCCCCTAAAAATAATCATACAAGTAGAACGACGTTGTTTTAATTATGATATATTAAAAAAAATAATTTTAATTTATCGATCGGTTCAATGGCTTGGTCTAGCTTCAAACTGAGACTAAACAGCTGAACATCGATTCCTTCAATTTGTCACTGTACACCAACTGGTTCCAGATGTGGCTTGTCGATTCTCGTCAGTTTTTGTTCAGCCCTACTTTGTGCCTAAAACATTTCTCTTGATAAAAACTTTGAGTTTTATAAAATTAAAAAATATTTTGGAGTAAAAAATATAAAATAAGTTTCAATTATTACTTCTATATCCCTCAAAAAATAAAATATTTGTCTCGGGAAAATAACAAGAATTCTGATTCTTTAAATTAATGCTATATATTTAAAAAAAAATCGTAATTTTATATGCTATATTAAAATTAACTTATATGATATATGCATCAAATTATAGGATGATTTATATAAAAAAATATTACGCATAAGTTATTATTTATTTTTATATTTTATATTTATAGTTTTTTTTTTATAAGATGTGATGATATTTTTTTTTATAAAATGTGAGAATATTTTATATATGATGTGGAGTGTAAAATGATAAATAATATAAAGCGGATTTGCAGTGAAGATATTTCGTTTACTTAACAGAGTCACATTGATTGAAAGTAAAAGACACGAAGAAAGAAAAAGGAAAGAAGGCGATTAGCCGAAGCGTAAGCAACTTTATTAAATAAATAAAAAAATGGTACCCGCTGTTTTCGTTTGCCTCCACTCCCCTAATCACCGTCACGGTGAGTCCCCACCATGTGAGTCTTTTTTCTCTCCTGTCTCTTTTCCGACTCCCTCTTTCTTTTACCTCCAAATCTTTGTACAATAAATCTTCCCTTTCCTTCCCATCAATGATTTGCACTAGTAAACAGAAAATTCTAATCAGCGTCTGAAGCTTTGTGAAAGGTTTGGACGGACACGAGCTTAGAAATGAGTTCGATTGCTCTGGTGCGCTGGCTGCAGTGAGTGATACACGGACAGAGAGAGCTAGTTAGAGGGAGATTTTTTTTTTTTCTATGAAATGAAGGCTTTCTTGGTTGCTGGGCTCTCTTCCTTCTTCGTTTTGGCCTCTCTGAGCTCGATTTCAGCTCTGCCTAGCAATGTACCGCACTCGGATCCTCTCAAGTTCATTATAGGTCCGTACTCTCGTCTTCGTACGATTTTTATCGTTCTATGTAGTATTAGCTTTTCTCTTTTCTTAGTTTTTCTTATCTGATCGGAGTAAGGGGCTCGATCACTAGTGTCGTTTCGTTTTCTTGTTTGGTTGCTGTGAAAACTGAGGAAAAGGAAAGAAAAATGAGATTGCTAATAGTTTATAAAGTCTGCCGCTTCCCCCCCGCCCGAGGGGGGGAATCCAGTTAATGAGAATTCTTTCTGTTTAAAATACAAAAGAGAATAACTTTCCCTCATTTTCTCAGCAAACAAATGAGACATACCTTTCATCTTTTGCGAGCGTTACTGTTTACAAATTAATTTCTGGCGGTGCTACTTCGTCTGATTTAAGAAAAGTTATTTTTTCTGTTTTTGAGTTGAATAAGTTGCGAGGGTATGTTCATGTTGTTGTACATGCAGGAGAAGAAAATCTAGGACCATGGAAAAATGGAATATCGGAGGCCGCACAAGCTCCAGGGCCTTCAAGCGATGACGCCACTCAAAGCACGCTTGTTTTGGCGGCAAACAGGACGAATAGGCTGGACATTCTTCGTGGGTTTCGGCGCTACCAAGGTGGTTGGGACATTGCGAATCGGCATTACTGGGCAGTAAGTCCTGCTTCCCCTATTATACTACAGTGGTAGTCAGATTTATGTGTTTAAATTTGATTGCCCTACAAGTTCGGTTTTTTCTCCGTGTTGGGGGCTAGGCAGGAAGCTTCGTAATTTATTTATTACGTTAATGCATTACCATCATGCTGAAAACTACGTTCTTTATGTTGTCCGGTTCCAAGAGAAAGCCAAAGCTTTTAATGAAAAATATGAAAATCTTCAGGACTTGAAGAGGAATACATCTGTTTTTACTTTGCTTATTTTTTCTGGTATTCTTCTCCTGTCAACCAGGTATTCTTTGGCTGAAAATTTACAGAATGATTCAAAGCTGTGGAAGCTTTATTGGATTGTTGCTTATAAGTAATAAGTTGGATCGGCACCAAAATGGAAAAAAAAAAACCCTGATTAGTATAATGAATCAAGAGGATTTTATTTACTTCTATGACAATCCTTTATTTCTATTCTGAAGTGTTGCCATGTTGAACTGCTCAAAATCAGGGGATGTACCCAACATATTTTAATTATCACAATAATAAAGTTACCAAAGAATTCATCCACTAGTGTATAAAATATTGGTTCCAATCAAAGACTCGAGCATATCCACAATATCTCTTAAGAAGGGCCAATGGCCTTTGGTTTTAATGCTACTTTCGCCTCATATAAGATGGAGTGGGTAAGCTACTGGGTTCAATGCTTCAAGTACCCTAGAGTGTGTGAGTTGCTTACCAATCAAAAAAGAGAAGAGTAAGAGTGTTGTGGATATGACAATGGAAAACAATTCCTTTGGTGTCTTGGTGTTTCTGCAATAGCTGTAGTTGAAAACCTTGTAGGCTCATGATATTATTTGGCTGAGTAATAACATGCAAAATCTCTAATAGAGCCTGATTCATATGAAACTCAACGCATATTGACTTCTGGGTTTGTATTACATTTTTTGACAAGTTATTAGATGCAATTTTTAATTGGTCTTTTATCCACTCAGTGTATTTTATCCTTGGTTTCAAGTCCTCTGTTTTCAGTTTGTATTTTCTGCATGTTTCTACCATCTTCTTGTTTTGCTGTTGTTGATTTGTGTTCAATAGTATTTTAACCATCATCTGCAGTCTGTTGGATTTACAGGTGCTTTTGCTTTCATTCTTGCTGTCCTATGGTTTGTTTCTTTTGGCTTATGTCTCGTGGTTCATCATTGCTGTGGTTGGAGGATAAACATAAAAGGAAAAGGATCACACCATTCACAAAGAATTTGTCTTGTACTGCTTTTAGTCTTCACATGTGCTGCAGCGTAAGATTCTGAACTTCAAAATTCAGACATTATCAACTTTTCAAGTGCCATTCTCTTTGTATGTGGAGATCTTCCTTATTTTGTTTTTTCAATTTTCCACTAACCCATTTGTTGCTGGTACTTGTATTTAATCTCTTCCTTTCCCTGCCTATGTAAATCTAAAAATGGACTGGTAGTGCTGTAATTTTATGTAACTGATATGAAAAACTATTCACAGAACTAGCTTTTATTTTGACCTTCCATATTGAAATATTTGTGTTTTTCCGTTGAGCAAGCTGACAAATTAATGAATTTATATTTCTTCCATGACTCTTGCTAATGCCATCTGGCCCTTTTCTCCCACAGGATCGGATGTATCCTTCTTTCTGTTGGGCAAGATGAATTTCATGGTGAAGTTTTGCGAACTTTGAATTATGTTGTAAACCAGTCAGACTACACTGTGGAGACCCTAAGAAATGTCACACAATATCTATCCCTAGCAAAAACTATTAGTGTGGCCCAGGTGTTCCTTCCTTCTGATGTCATGGATGACATTGATAAATTGAATTTGGACCTCAACACCGCAGCAGATACACTAACCGACAAGACAAATGAAAATTCTGTCAAAATAAAGAGAGTCTTCAATGCCGTGTATGTATACATTAACCTTGCTTCAAAATATCTATATCTAGAATTATTTTCCAAAATCAGGATATTAATTGGCTAATATTTTGTTCTCTGCTGCAGGCGTTCTGCTTTAATAACTGTGGCAGCAGTAATGCTTCTCCTGGCTCTAATTGGTCTTAGTATGTATCACTGAAAATCTTTTATCTATTTGTCTCCTCTATTAGATTCCTCCCTCTTCTTAACTAACTGATTTATATTGTGGCAGTCCTGTCTATCCTTGGGCACAAACATGCAATTCATATGTAAGTTTCCTTTGCAATTTGGTGGCCATGTGCCGCATTCAGTACTATTCCCACTTCACAATGCAAGACACTTTTCACTTTTGTATTTGACGCTACATGCTTAATGTTGCAGATTCGTAATAAGTGGTTGGTTGCTCGTTGCAATTACATTTGTGCTTTGTGGAGTTTTTGTTGTCCTCAACAAGTAAGACTTGGGTTTTCTTTTGGATTCTTTCTACTAAATGTTCTTTTTCTTTCCCCCTCTTTTTATTATTTACTTGTTCATGTACAAAAAACTCAATAAAACAACACCAAGTTTCTAAGTTCTTTTCACAAGTGATGTCGAGAAAGTTGCTTGCCATAAACAGTTCAAGTTCTGTGTTTCTTATCTGTAGTTCTTCTATGTATGATTCAGCCTGGGTAAAAAAAAAAATCCTTGCCAGGATATTTTACTAACAGTAGTGTTTTACTTTTGGCATTTCAGTACAGTTTCTGACACCTGTATGGCCATGGAGGAATGGGTAGAATATCCACATTCCGAAACAGCTCTTAGCAACATCCTCCCATGCGTTGACCAAAGAACAACAAACCAGACACTTGTGCAGAGTAAAAAGATTATCAATCAAATTGTAAATGTCGTAAATGAATTTATCTATACATATGCCAACACATATCCCTCCCAGGAAAATTCTTATTATTACAATCAATCTGGTCCTCTGATGCCGCCACTCTGTTACCCATATGACTCTGAGCTGCAAGATCGCCAATGTGGGCCTCAAGAGGTGTCTGTGGCAAATGCTTCTGCGGTATGCTTTATCAATTCGGATTATGTGCTATCTTTTCTATTATGAGAATCTTGTTAAATATGTATCTGGAAAGCACTTGATTATTGAGGGAAACAAACAGTAGAACTTACGTAAAACTGTAGAATCACCTTAACACCCATGATGTGCCAAGTTTAAATTATGTACTGGAAAAATCTTGTACAGAATTTTAGCTGGAAACATCATGTTGAGATGAAAGGATTTAGATCTCGTAGAGTTTCTATGTTTTACCCAAACACTAGAACTAGAGTGGGAGATAGATGCATGAAGTGGGTCCTACAACTTCTGTGGCTGTCTGTGTGAATGCTGTAGGATTAAGTACTCAACAAATATTATTTGGACCACTTCATGTCTCTCTCTCTCTCTCTCTCCCCACTTTAGGCCCTTAAAACTGTAGAATCGGCTTAACACCCATGACATGCCAAGTTAAAATTCTGTATGGGAAACATCATGTTAAGAGTGGGAGAGAGACAGATACATGAAGTGGCCCCTACAACTTTTATAGTTGTTTGAGTGAATGTTGTAGGACGAAGCTCTTAACAAATTTACTTTATGTGTCTCTAGTGGCTCTAGGGAATCTAAAACTGAGATGAAATTATAACAAATAATCATCTAATAAGCAACCCCTAATAATTTACTAGGCTAGTAGCTTTTTCTGCATATGAATTTTTGGTGGCTTTCTTTTGCAATATCACAAATTATGTACAAATGTAGATCAACTGAGTAAAGGCCTTTTGCTTTGCTCTCACTATCGAGGTTGCTTAACTATGTTTTTCATTATCAGCTCTTGTTGAAATTGAATGAATTGTAATTGTTTTTCTTCTTTTCAAAAGACTCTTAAATATTGAAGTTTTTTATGAATGTCTCGCTCTCGCTCTCTTTCTCTCTCTCACAATTTTAATCTTACCTTGAAGTGTCGATCTAGTTGTGAACTTAAAAAAGATAGCAGAGGTAGCACAGGAAGAAAGCACGGAGGTTGGGGCTTGTTAAGAGACTATGATAGAGAAGGGTTTAATAAATGTCGGTTTTATAGTCCCATTCTAATTATATGTGGCCATCATACGTGCTTTCTGCTTGAAATGAAGTATTTAGCATATAACGTACACAAAACTTTGACCTCTTTGAAGTAATCAAGTAATATAGATGGATGGAGTAGTATTCATCTTCAATAGAATGGAATGTGTTTCCCTCTCCAAAATGAACCTTGCCTATGAGCTATTGAAAGAGATACAAAGGTCATAAAGGTGTAAATTACTTAACACGCCATGAAGGCTTCCCATATATGAAATCCCAATAAAACATTAGCCAAGGTAAGAAGAAACAGTACTTGAAGAAGGAAGTTGACCTCGGTATTTTTTTAGCTTTTCCGAGTAACTGGTAGTGGAAAATTCTTTATTATCTCTTTAATAACATGTCACAGATTTAATTAGCTCTACTTCTGGCTATGTAAACTTTTCAGGTATGGCAGAACTATACATGCAAAGTGTCGCCAGCTGGCTTGTGCACCACCGTAGGGAGGGTGACCCCAAACATCTACACACAGTTGGTGGCTGCAGTTAACGAGAGCTATGCGCTTGAGCACTACACACCACCTTTACTTAACCTCCAGGATTGCAATTTTGTCAGAGACACTTTCAAAACTATCATCACAAGTTACTGCCCACCGCTGGGTCGTTATCTCAAAATAGTGAATGCAGGATTGGGCATGATTTCAGTGGGAGTCTTGCTCTGCCTCGTTCTTTGGATACTGTATGCAAACCACCCCCAAAGGGAGGAAGTGTTTGTGAAACTATCATTACCAGTAAAAGGCAGCAGAAACTTCAAGAACTGCTTTACTAATGACATCAAGCGTGAGGTACCTGTATCAAACCTAACAAGTGAAGTGTAGTCCGTAAAGTAGAAAAACAGTATTAAGGTTAGGCTCATCTTTTGAGTTTGATTGTACCCCTGTTAGGGGAACAAACCAAAGTGGGGCAAAGCTCCATTTTGAGTTGAGGGGCTAATATCTTAGTGTTTGTTATGTCTATATTAAAAGTTATATCCATTGCTTGATCTTGAATCTGTCGTGTCAACTGCACCAACATGATCTGTGTTGAACTTCTGTGTTGGTACTTAATTTTTTTTGTTCCAACCCAAAAATAAGATCATAGTGCCTGTCAGGATGGACATGGAAGAACCATGCCAAAGTTCAATTGTACAGCGTACAATCTGCCTGATTAGCTCATAAGATACACAGAAGTGTCAATTATACATTGCGCAATTTTGTTAGCCGGGCCGTTGCTGATGACATCATAGGAAGCATTTTCATGTCAAGAATTCCATCTCATGTACTCTATTTCTCTCCTTTGACCACCCCCAAACATCACATACCCCGTCTCTACATTCAGAGATGAAACAAAGAAAGAAACGAAGCAATGAATATGGCTTGTTCAAATTTCCATGTTAGTGCTAAACATACCATCTCGATGTGAATGTTAGTAGTTTTCCAATGTGTGGAGGTGGGGGAGAGGGTCACCCCCCGGCACCACACCCTCCGCTACTAAATAGCAGAACGTTGACATCCTGTTTAGGCTTTGCTTTGTATATTTGAGAGTTTTTTTAATTTTTAATTTTTTTTTCTTGAAAAAAGGGAGTGTTAATCTTTGTTGGCTTGAATTTCTTTCATTCTGACGTTATTAGCTTATGTGGCCCCATACATACACAAGATGGGAAATCACAGTTAAACCTACAAAAACAAATGTTAGACTGAACTAATACTCCACTTTTAGCTAATCATAGGCCATCAACTCACTTGCTCTATACCGATCATGCACCAACCTCTTATCATCCTCGCTCTTCCAATCATTTTCGGTTATATCAAAACAAAAATGGATAATTCTCTAAGAACGAATACAAATTTGATCAATTTTTTGATGTCGTGAGAATTGCTATATTTAGTGGAGAAATAATATTTGTAATTGTGAAGTGCGCAAGGTCCGCACAATCTCTTTAGAATAAATAAGTAAATATGAGATCCATATGAAAAAAATTAATTTTTTAATAATAAACTTAACTTTTTTTTAAAATGAGTGTGTGATATTTATACACTTTACGACTATATGTAATATTACTCTTCTTTGAAAAGCAATGCTTCTTCATTCAAAATTTTATCATTTGTTGATATGGCGTAAGATCCCTTAATTTCCTTTTGAGCGTGTGCTTATCTCGAAAAAAAATGAAAAATTACAGCAGCAAACAACAACCAGTAACCACACTTTCTGAATCGATGACGATTAATAAATCAAGCACCGGTTGTTACAATCATGCAGCCAACACAAAGAATGGGTATTTTTGGGAATTTGAGCCTATGTACATGCATGAGTGGCATTTCGAATTTCCCTCAAACGTCAAGTTATGAACAGAGCTCTGTCTATAAAAACAGGCACAGAGTATATGGTACCTATCAGTTTGGTAAGCTACCCATCAGTGCTTTGTCACAATGTGGGGTTTCATTTGGAATTCCATTACCTTCGCAACCATGGTTCTGGCTGTAGTTGTTGACGTTTTTGGGTTGCTTTCTTCACTTACCTATTTTTTATGTGAGTTGGAAGATGGAGCAGCCACATATTTGAAGGATATTTCAGTCGAGTTCTTGTTTTTAATAGGTTTTTTAAAAAAAAAAAAAAATTTGATAGGTATTTCAGTCGAGTTCTTGTGTTTACACCCAAAGAGTAATCATACAGTTTGTCGTGAGACCTATTATAATTACATAAAAAATCAAGACACTAAAGAATGGTTTTGGTTTTTACAAATGGAGGCCAAAGTTTTCAATTTTTGCAAAATTGATACCTAAATTATAAAGAATTCGCAATTTTAGGCACTTCCGTCAATCTCTTGTTAGAAACTAATGGGAGAAATGCCATTTGTCCATTTTCGATTGATTGAGTCTCAATCTTTGGCTTGATGCCACATGTCAACCAATTACAGACCTGACACATGATATTAGTATGCCACGTGGCAATTCTCCCGTTAGTTTGTTAATGGGAAGCTAACAAGGGTATCTAATTGCAAGTTTTTTGAAATTCAATATTAGTACTTCAAAAACTAATAACTATAATATGGAGTTATAGAAACATAAAAACCTGGTTACTAATTTTGCTATTAACCCTTTTGTTATATTGATTTGTATGAAAGTTTTTCACATCAATAGTGCATTGAGTGTATCAACAAGTATGGATGGCAATTCTTGTCCACGAGTCATGTTCATGTCATATCAAGTCATAGACATTTGATTATATGAGTAAATTTGAACATGATTTATTAAGCTAAACAGATCAGATCTTTAAACCCTAACAGTACCCATTTAAATAATGGGTGACACGATACAACCAATTTAATAATTAATTAGAAACTGGTCAACACAACACGACTCAGTTCAACTCGTTTTATGTAAATAGGTTGAACTGACCTACATAACCTATTTGACCCAATTAACATAATTTTACGTAAAATTTAAAATCTATATTTATTTGTAACCACAACATTTCAAAAAAAAAAAATACTAACTACTTAAAAAGTATCAATATTTTTCAGATTTTAACCTATAATAAAAACAATATTATAAACCTAACAATAATAAATATGAACATAGGTCCAAAAATATAATTCTAACAATAAAAATATGAGCATATTGAGAAGTGAAAATGGCGTAAGAGAATGAGAGCTAAGTAATAAGTTAAGGGTTTTAGTTCTTAAGGTTAAGAGGGTATAATTATAATTTTAAAATAAAATTTATACAGGTTGATTTTGGATTAATCGGGAGATTTATTTATTAATTATGTCTTAATTGGTCAATCTGTTTTGACCCAAACTCATTTAAATCAAACCAAACTCACTAATTTTATGTCGTGTTCGTATTAGATTCACAGGTCGTGTCACATATTGTCTTATATCAACAAGTGGGCCTCCAAGCATTTTTTTTTTATAATTCCAATCTAATTATTTGCAAATAAGAAGCACTTCCTATCCATTTAATTTGAAAATATGACCTCATATTGACCCATCACCAAAATATATTTTCTCTAGCTAAAACATGCTCTTACTATATATGGTTCTTTTTTTTTTCTAGTGGTATTGATAGTAATAGTATAATTGGTAAGATATGTCATCCTAATTAAAACCCATCACGAAAATACTTGGGAGATGAATTTTTAATCTTAGAAAAAATGTTAGGCAGAACTAATACTCCACTTTTAGCAAATAATGGTTCTCAAACTCACCTACTCTACATTGATCATACGTCACTCATGTTCGTCTTTTACATATACCAAAAGCCTAGTTCTATACTAGGAAAACACACCTTTCTGAGCTTGATGCTCCCATGCAATGATGCAAACTCAAAGTGGTTGTTCAACTACATCTCATCAGCTTAAATATATGTTTTAATATTTAGGGGATTCGATCTGTGACACAACTCAAATATGAAATAATGGCACGTGTCTCTGTCTTAGGATGTACCATGCTAGATTTTTTATTTTTTATTTTATTTTTGCGATGATGCAATTTAGAGCTAGGTGTAATGCAGAAGGAAAAGAATCAGAATTAAAAAGTATTTGGAAAAAAAAGTGGGAATTATATTTAAAATAATGGTACTTACAGTCATGAAGTGTGTAAGTATCGAATAGTCATTTTGAAAAAGAATAAGTTTATTATTAAAAAATTAATTTTTTTTTTCATGTAGATTTCATTTTTATTTATTTTTTTTAAAATAATTATACGATATTTACACACTCATAATTATAATTATCATTTCTCTTATATTTATGATCTTGACCTCATCAATGAGATATGCTATGATTATTTTCCACGGTTGCCGACCAAACCAATCAAAAGAAGTCATACAAATCAATGAATTTTGTAAAAAGAAAACGTCAACATAATGGTGTAGCCCTCACATAAATAGAGTCCACCCAACCAAACACTTGGCATACATAGTACAGAAACTTCTGAGAAGTCCAAGTCAGCAGTCAAAGGTCCAATTTGGATATCTAAGCCATAATTTTTGAACTCTTCCCGTCTTTTATCAGAAATGTCTCGGAAGTGTGTCCTGAATTTTTTTTTTAATTTTTTTATTTAATAATTAAGAAAGTATTTTTTAATAATATTATAAATTTTTTATTTTTTTAAAAATATTTATGATGATTAAAAAATAAAATAAAATAAAATATATTTTTCAAAACACACATTCAAAACAAATTTTCGATAAATATAGCATTACTCATCTTTTATATTATAGGAATTTAGAAAATTTATATGATCAGATCAAGAGGATCTCATGCATTTATATATATATATATATATATGTATGTTCAATGCCAAAATAATACCTAAATTAATCACATGAAAAACGTGAATTCTGAACGAAATATTTGACGATATAAGAGAATCCTCGTCAGCCATACTCCAACTTTAACTAAAATTTAGTTAATATCCTCCTTAAAACTCCTACATTGGATTAGGTATTAGTATATAAATTTAATTATGAGTTACACTAACTCAACAAATATGTTTAGCTACAGTAACTTAGTCAAACGAATTTTATTTATTTTTCACTCTATTGTGAATATATTTTGTTTATATTTTAATATTTTGTATTTGAAAATAAAGTTAATTTAGGTTGAAAGGTGGATTTTCTGGAATTTAATATAAATTATGAAAATAAAAATAAAAAGTATTTAAAAATAAATAATGCATAAATAAATAGATAAAAAATTAAAAAAAATATATTATTTTATTATTATAAAAAATGAGATAGCTAATTCAATGCGTAGTTCGAGTTTTAAGTGATTAACCAAAAATTTAAAAGTGACATATTAGCCAAACTTGTCTAAAAGTTTTTGTATAGCAATGAGAATGGTCTAAGGATAGATTCATATGTACATACAAGAAGTTTTCCTTTACATTTTATAATATTTTCTGAAGTAGACTTGCACTTAAAGAGTTGCATTATTGCTTTATAAGCTATATTATAAAACAAAGAGCTGCTGCATGCACACACCACAAGTTAAAAGTGCACTTCAAGTTTTATGAATGGTAACAAGTAAGTGATGCAAGATCATCATTTTCTCTCAAGTATCACCTCAATAAGATTCAAATAAATCACATCATTTTTCCCATTGCATTGACTTCTTATATGCCTTGCTTTATATAGTGAAGAAAAATAAGAAAAAAGAAAGCAATACTAATGCTATAAAACCAAAGACAACAGACAATATATATATATATATATATATATATATAGTGGATTCGTTTCGATAATGAGATAAGATAAAATGAAATAATTTTAGATGAATTGAATAAAATATTGTTAGAATATTATTGTTTAATATTATTATTATTTTAAAATTTAAAAAAATTGAATTATTTATTATATTTTACGTGAGAATTTAAGAAAGTTATAATTATAAAATGAGAAGAGGTGAGATAAGATGATTTCTATATCCAAACGAGAACTATGATACTTTAAAAAGCCCGGGTTTAAGAGACGTAAACATATAAAGTAGACACTAGATCATTTACTAATATTCATGTAAATTAACGGCTTATTAAAAATAGAAAATAAAAACTTCAAAGAATAATAATAAAAAAAAATTAAAAAAAAAGCGAAAAAAATGGTTTGAGATTCGAGAATCGAATCACACTCTGGCGGTCTAAACGGCAATAACGGTGAAGTAAAAAGGACGATCGTGGCAGTGGCGAACTTGGAATCTCTCTCTCTCTCTGTCTCCCCCCTTGCAAGACATCATAAATATAGTAAACCAACGTTTGTATTCTGCAATCTGCATACACGGCGCTAGAGATAAAAAATTTTATAGTTATCCGTTAATGTAAATATCGGCTTATAAATTGGGTTCCGGCGAGGATGATACTCAATCTCTTGCTTCATTCCAAAACAGAGATTTCCTACAAACAACATAGATAAACAGAAAGAGAGAGAGACCTTTGTCTTTGCTTCAAGAAAATACGATTCCCATCCTGTAAGTCTCTTCTTCCTTCCTTTCCTCTGCATCTTTGTGTTAAATTCCTTGCCTTGTGCTGATACCTTTGCCTTTTTAGGTTCCTGGTCTGATAAAGGGTGTTCTCCTGTTATACGAGTCTGGGTCTCTCTCAAATTCCCTTTCTTTTTCTTCATGTTCCCCTTTCTGGGTACTTTCTCCTTGCTTTTTTTGCATTCGAAAGTTTTTGGAGACGCTTGCTTTATTGGGTTTCCTTCATTTTTCTGTTATTGTCTTTTGATGTTCATAGAGATACAACACCTTGTTAATTTTTTCCCCTTCTTCCCTCCTTCAATTTTAAACCCTTCTCCTAAAACTTCACGTGTTTATTGGTTTTCTCCCTCTTTTGCCAATTTTGTTGAGCTTTATATGTTGTCGATGGTGTTGCCTGTTTCATTGAAACCTGTTTATCATGGTTTCTGGTTTGGCCAATTCTTTTTCTCCTCTGTTTCAATAGTCTCTCAGTTTCTGTCCACTGCCCTCTGCTTATGTAGTTGCACTAACAGTTGTGGGGCCTAGTTTTTCCTGTTCTGTTTGCAGGGAGAAGGTTTCGAATGAAAAAAAGAAAAGAAAAGAGTTTCTTCGTTGTTATAGATACTGTTATCCCTGTGTAATTTCATATTCCGGTAACTTGCTTTGTTTTTAACTATGATGGTTCTGATTTTCAGGAGTTTTAGAAAAGATAAGAGCCTGTGCAAGGAATTTTAAGGCTTGGATATAGGCTTATTTCCTCTTGAGTTTTTTGAAGTCTTCTGTGTTGTTGAGAATTCGAGGATGGGGGATCATTTTGTGTTGCTGGTTGATCGTTTGCTCACCGAGTCCACGTTAGAGGCTGCAATTGAGAGCAGAAACTGGTCCATGAAAGCTACATCCTCTGTAATTGACGAGAAGAAAATCCATAATGCTCCCAAGGTGGTTGGTGCAAATATATCATCTCCTGGGAAATTGGTGGAGTGCAGGATATGCCAGGATGAGGATGAGGACTCAAATATGGAGACGCCCTGCTCTTGTTGTGGCAGCTTGAAGGTCAGTTGGGCTCTCTCTAATTCCAACCTTTATAGCGTCAATATGGTATACAAGCATCCTATTCTTTCCTTTTATGTTCTTCGTATGGTCTCTACAATTTATAAATTTGATCATCGTCGGTCGTATAGTAGTCCCCGCGAAGCTTTCGGCTACTCAATATCCTTGTACGAGTCCACAATCACTACACGAGATGAAATACCCGAGGAATCCCCCCCTTTTTTTTGTGATTGTTCCAAAGCGTGCAGCTCTCTATATTTCTTCACTACTCGTACAGGAATATTAGATGAATTATCACCCATCCACTACCTTTCTGCATCTGAAGCCATCTGAACGTCAATACCAAAATTTTGTAGAATTTCTTTATTATTTTGATTCAGTCAAGTTCTAGTCTACTAGTTTGTAAAAGACGCGAGCACATCATCAGATTTTTGAGTCAACTCCAACCTCACTGACCCTACCAACCAGAAGCATTAAAAGCAAAAGAACAAAAAAGTCTATCCATATTCATTTTGAAATTCCCGTTTTGATTGACTGAACCTGAAACTTTGGCTTCAATTCAACTTTCAAGGAACACTATTCTTGGGTCTGCCTGCACAAGATGTATGTGCTTGTTGACAACAAAATCTGAAGTCTTTCTATATACAGTGAAAGTAGGCTTATCTCATATAATGCAATTATCCCATGATGTGGCACACTGTTATAACAATGATCATATACACCATCCCACTTAAGCCTTAGCATCAATACTTCCCTTTCTTGATTGATATAGGGCCTTGTGTTGTTTTGTTACTGATAGAGGTTAAGACAGTCTAGCATGCACTGGATATAGGTGCATTGCCACTTGCCTCGATTAAGATCATCAAACAGAAATGTTAAGTATGGTGATTTGATTCGAGATCAATTGTTTTAGCTGCAAGTTTTTGCCTAAACTATCTACCTCATGGTGTAACTTGACCATAATGCTCCTTAAGCTTTCAATCTGGTCTCTTCCTTAACTCCTCTTCTTCTTCAGAAATTGTTGTTTGGGAAGTTTCACAGATGTTATCTTATTTCTCTTTAATAGAATGCGAGGAACACAAACTCAACAATGGCTGATTTTATCATGTAAAAGTATGATTTCTTCAAATGATTATATTATCATTTGAATGCAACTGGTATATTTGGTTCACTGCAAACTGTTCTTGTGGCATTCATGTGATGATTTCAATTCCCATCTTTAGGAGTAGTTTATTGTGAGAACCTTGGTCATGAGTTACCTGATTTTTGCAGTATGCCCACCGCAGATGCATACAGAGGTGGTGTAATGAGAAGGGTGACACTACCTGTGAGATATGCCAACAGGTGATCCATGATCTTTTTTTACATCACTGTTAGTATTGGATTATTGGATTGTTCTCGATATTATCCATTCCTTATGTCAACCATTACATGCAAAGCTATTGTATTAAGATTAAATTCTTGAATTGCAGCAATTTAAGCCTGGTTATACTGCTCCTCCCCCACTGTTTCAATTGGGGAGTGTTCCAATGAACTTCAGGTAATCTTTATATAAACTTGTTATTTCAATGGCTATAATCTGGAATACGTTGTTCTTCTTTTTCAACTTGACACCAATGTGTTTTTCTGACTATGACGGGTTAACCAGAGGAAATTGGGAGATATCTAGGAGAGACTTGCATCGTCCCCGCATTATAGCAATGGTTTCAACTGACCGTAATTTGCTCACTCCTGACTACGACGAGTACACAGCTTCTACCACAAGAAGTTTGATATGTTTCCGTTCAGTTGCTCTCATTGTAATCTCTCTCTCTCTCTCTCTCTCTCTGTTTGATGATCAACTTTATTCCTCTAATTTATAAATTTTGAAAAGTGCACTTTGCACCCTCAAATTACCAAAAGTTTTACATTTGGTAGTCCAAACTACTAAAAAACTGACACTTTGCACCCCAATTGAACTATAACCATTGTGGTACAATCTTGACCATCAGATTTGAATGTAGGGTGTAAAGTGTCATTTTTTTCTAACTCAGGGTGCAATGTATCAGTTCTAATAGTTTGGAGTGTAAAGAGCAATACCCTTGATAGTGTGTTTATGTTTTCATAAATTCTAATTGAGTTTTTCACTTTCGAGAAACCTTAGGCTCAACATAGTTTAGATAAAGTTGTAATACATCCTCTTTATTTATTGCTGTAAACTTGACCGATGCCTCTTCCAATCCCATTCATTTTCTCCGGTGCAGTTCATGGTTCTACTGATTCTACGCCATATTCTTCCCCTCATTCTAATAAGTGGAAACAATGACTACTTTCTCCCACTATCTCTGGTAAGATAATTTAGGGCTTGCTAATTCATTTCATGAAGACAGACAAAGGTGGAACTTCCCTTGCAGATATTACAATTATCTTTCCTTCTTTGCATGCAGTTGCTACTTCTACGAACTGCTGGGATTGTTCTTCCGATCTACATTATAATGAGAGCAGTAACTTCTATTCAGCGCCGCCGACATCATCATCAGGTACATTCCCCATATGATCTTTTGATTCCTTTTTTACTGTTTAAAGTTCATTGCAACTAACTAACTATGAAACATCTACCAACTTCAATTTCCTCATTAGGAGGAGCCTTCAATTTCATCACTTGCTTCATCGGATGAAGAAGCTGAGCATTCGACATTGCAGCCTCATCAGCCTCATATCATTCATGTTCACGTGTAGCTGGTGAATCGAAGAAGCTTCACAACAAGAAAATGTGTGCAAGATGGATAAGAAAAAAGGAAATTATGATACAGTGCTTTAATCAGTGTGGTGTGCTGTAATTCCAAAAAGGAAAGAAAAAAATGGAGGATCAAATTTCAGATTATGATGTAGCTTATAAGATGTGCTGTCTTCTCTTGCTCTTGCTGCACATCGTCTGAATACTTTGTACATCCAGGAAAAAAAAAAAGAAAAAAAAAAGGGGGTATCCCATAAGCCAATATCCAGGCTTTATACCAAGAAAATAGAAGCCAAGCTAGTAAAGGTGAAGAATGTTCTTGTATGTCATTCTGTAAATACCAAGTTTGGGGATTATGACTCAAATACCAAGTTTAGTAGATACAAGTTGATGGTGCGAGACAATGGATTATTGTTTTGCTCACGAGAAATGATAGTTGCAGTTGTGAGTGCCGCAAACACCGTACAATCATTTTGAAAAAAGTGAATAAATACGAGATCTACATAAAAAGAAATTAATTTTTTAATAATGGATTCTACACTTTTTCAAAATGACTGCACGGTATTACACACTTTACGACTATATGTAACATTACTTTGAACCTTATTTTCTTGCTAAAACATCTATTTTTTTCACTCTTTCACCAAAAATCAAGGGCACCCCTACAAGTTCGAGAATTTTGACCCATAAGTTCCACAAAACTCGGAAAAGAATGCATAGTTAATTTGCTCGGAAGGAGAACAACCTTAGCTTTTTCTTGAGGTGCAAAGGAAATTAAATGTACCATTCATCAGCGTTACAGACGGAAGTGCACAAGGATCATGTTACATAACCAGTGTTGACAGGAAAGGATCGGCAATTGACGGGATATTATTTCTACAAGGCGCTAATACAAAACTTTATTACTATGAAATTTCGAAAGAGAGAAAAATGAAGAGAGAATTGGCAGCCAAAAAGCCACATTATTCTGCAAATGCCCCCATTCAAGATCCTGAAGACTTCTGATTGATTCGTGGGAATAGTGTAATGCTCAAGTACATCTGGGCATTGGATAAAAATGATATATTCTCTCAAAATATAACTTTTTCTCATCTTTCTTAACTAGATCCATGCAAGTAACAAAAACAAGTTTTTAAAAAAATACACAAATCTAGGATGATTCTATCCCAAAATTATGAATATGGTAAAATTCTGTACAGTCCATTATAAATGTTAAAAAAAAAAATACAGCTTGAAGGAGTATACAGAGGAGGACCTCAGGCAGGGCACTTGTTTTGTACAAGGCTTTGATCTGGATTCCCCCTATTCAGACCCTGAATTCACCCATGCTGTGCACCTTGTCGCCTGTCTGATTTTGTCCTCTTAACACCTTAATTCCAACTTCTCCTTGGCCTGAAATGTTGTGGAAAATAAACAAGATAAGAAAATTGGAAAGCTCATAATAACCAACTCTCTCTCTCTCTCTCTCTCTCTCTCTCTCTCTCTCTCTCCCCTCTGTTTTTTTATTATTTTTTCTCTTTGTTCTGATGATCTTTTACACTTTTTTGAAAGATGTCATTATTCTCCTAATTATAATATGTTCCTTAAAGAGTGTAGTTGGTAGAAATACTTCCGACTCTTCTGCTGTGAACGCCAGTAGCATGCAAGTGCCCCAAATGCACAGCTAGCGACAGCAATTGCCAATGCAGCCCCCAGAGGCACGACAACTGCATTTGCTGAGACCGCCAAATCTTCAAGAAACCAATCAAGCCTATCACTCCTAAGATTGTTCTTGTCCTTGTCCTTGTGTAGCGATACAAGTATTTTTCCATAGTAATTAGTCAAAAATTTCAACACCTCCTCCTGGTCCCAATCAATACCATTATTTTCCTCGCTCGGAGAGAGACGGCAGGAAGAGCAAAGCTGCCTTGGAGGCCAAATCATTTTAGGAAATTTAGGATCGCCAGTCCCAAGAAATGCTTCTTCTTTGAATAATCTCTCATTAACCTTATTATGCGCACTCCACAACCAAAGGGCGAAGTCACGGCTTGTTTTGAAAGGACTAGAGACACTGGAAATCAAGATTACTTATTTTCAGATTAAGTTAGCTGAAAGAAACTCAAAGGACTGTAAATATGGACGATTCTCAGGAGCTTACCTTGAACACATGTCATGAAAATGTTGGCGGCATTCCTCACAAACAAAGAATTTGTGTACAAATTCACATATAGCTGTAAATGCAAATTGGCTCTCTCCATCCTCAATTCTCACAGACAGTGAATGCAGCAGAACCCACAATCCACAACTGCAGAAAGAGAAGAAAGCTACTTTTCAATAGAATCACTGGATAGAAATCTCATAGTCGGGAGGAGTTAAAAAGTAAAAGGAGAAAAAGGAAAATAACTTTTAGCAGCATAGCTAAACAACAAAAAATAAAAGCAGCAGCTTTTATTGAGAAAAAAATATTGGGAATGATAAGAAGAAAAAGTAAACCAAAAAAACGAAATCAATCACACACGACATACAAGATTTACATGGTTTGGCAAAGTGCCTATGTCCACGAAGCTATAGAGGATTTTATTCTCTTGAAAGTCGAATACACTATGCAGCAATACAATGAGCGGCCATACAAAATAGTACAATATATATTTTTATATAAGCAATATCGACTAATATATATATATATATATATATGGCGTATTAGCACGTTAACCCTAATTAAGGGTCAGGTCGGACCGGTTTAGGACCTATCGGCCCAAGCCTCATTGAAAACCCACCAAAAAACTGTAACGAGTTATTGTCAGGTCGGGTCATCGGGGCGCCGCAAAAATAAACCAGGCTCCACACAAACAAGCCCAACACAAAAATCAACGTTGAAATTGCACAAGTGATTGGGGTTGTCAATATGAAAAAACACGTAGTTAGTGGGGTTGTAAACTTCTAGTAACCAAGAACGTAAATGACATCATGTGCAAGCCACCAAATGATGGCCTAACAATAGATGTCACTTCATAAGAACACTTCTTGCTGTTTAAAGCCAAAGCATAATACTTACATGAACAAGATGAGTGAAACTTGTGCAGAAAAAAGGAATATATTGCCTTCTTTTGTCAATATCAATAAATACATAGCCAGGTGATGAATTTAAAGCTACCTTCTACATGAGCATGTGCGCACGCGCACGTGTAACAATGGATCCAGAGATAATGGCCTCTGAAAGCAAAATTATGGAGACAATCAATCATGCAGAGGAGCCTATAATTGCAATTAAAAAACATGAGCCTATCCCAATAGACTACCTACCTCCTAGATGCCGAACACTGTAGAACAAGGTTGGTCATTGAAATCAGCTCTTAGAATATCACCATTGTCATGAAGCAAAAAAAGAAAAAAGAATATCTCATCGTGCATGGAGCAAAGATAACTGCAGGTTGTAATTTTGAGCTACTTAAAATATGAAACTTACATCTAGGCACATCAAAAAGTGAGTTTATACTTGCTGTGTATGATGACTAACAAATTGAACCAATTCCAAAATTTGGAGACCTGTGTACTTGGACTATGACTTTAGCTTTTTCTAAAAAAAGCTCCATTGCTTATTAAAAAAAATGGAGACCACTACCTGAAGCCCCTTGTATCATTCTTGCTGCCTCGGCAGAACATCTGGAAAGGAACACACAAAGATCATCGACAAAGTTAGGAATTTGCTTCAACAAATACAATATTACATCGTGATAAAGTTGAGTCAACAGCCAATATGGTAACGAACCAAAAGAAAAAGGTAAATTTGCAAAGAAATAAATGTACTGGCCAGCTATAGCCTATAGGTGACGTAATTAGATGATCTTACTATCTAGATATTTAAGAGCATCCCAAACTATGGACTCGATAAATGACTCAACCACTGATTCCCCTCGTATAATAAATCCACCATCCATATATTTCAATAAAACCATATCAAATTTGGATGCAATTTCAACTTCCTCAGGAGCTTCAACAGCACCAAATTAGCAAGTGCACAGAATAAACCAGTGGACAGAAAACAGTTTTCAAAGAATAAATCATAAAAAAAATATATAAGAATTGGTCATTATTAAGTTGTATACAATGTGAAGAGTCATTAAGCACTGACGGAACTCACTGCTAAACAGAAAGTCCAAAGGACGCCGACCAGCAATCTCCAACATCAAGTCAATTGGACTGTCTAAAGTGGTTTTATCAAGAATCTCGTTCACTTTTCCAAATTGAGGAAAGATAATGGGAACAACGTCAATAAATAATGGACTAGGTACAGGGCATAGTTTTTTAGGCATGCAATATTGACTAATTTCCCAGCAAACAGAAAATCAAACTTCACCCATCACATATTAAAGGTAAGGAGAAGTTAATCAACAAGCTTATAGTTTGAGCCTGATACATCCCGGGAAACTTTTTTTTTTTTTTTTTTATGTCAGGGAACCTCTCCAAGGCAGGGCACTTCGGACCCACCCCTGCAGAGCAAATCCCGGTCCCATGCACCACACCCTCGGAAGTTTCCCTACATGGAACTGGTTAAATCGCTGGCTTTCACCAGGAGGTGTGGCCCCAACAGATTGTTTGCACCCATGAGGTGTTGAACCTTGGACCTTGAATGGAGTGATACCTCAAGACCAAGGCCTTCACCATTCAGGCATCCCAGGAAACAATATAGACAATAAACTGATATAGCCCAGGAGGCAGGTTCAACACCCAGAAGTGCTGATGGACCTAAACATGCCTGAATGCATGGCTAAAAACCTTGCAGATATGATATTCTGCAATTTCCAGCAAGATTGGTTTCAATGCCATGAAATATGCGGAATATTTCTAACTATGGAGCTCAAAATTGAAGCCATAGAGACAGAAGGGAAACAAAAAAAGAAAGCATTGTCTTAATTGTTTTCTTTCACTACAGGCGCAACCCCTGATTAAGCAAAAAAATGTATATTTTTTGGTCCCTGAGCATATTACTTGGAACCAAACCTAATTTAACTCCAAAATAAGCTTAAAAGGATTTACTTATCAAAAAAAAAAAAAGCTTAGAAGGACTCAACTACAAAAGTAGCACTGACCCCTAATATAAAACTAAAGCCCCTTCACAGTAAAACCCAACCCAGCACTGGTTTTAACTTGAATAAACCTAATTATATTAGAATCAATCAAAGAAAAGTCCCTTCATCCGCTTTTTGCATCTTAAAGTCTCTGTTCAATATTAATTGCATCAATCATGAAGACACGCAATACTTGCCTGTAGTCATATTTTCATCTCTTATATAGGCAAACATCTAGCTGGAAGGGCATTCTATACTGCTTAAACTATTTATATTTATGGTTGTAGTAGGCCTCATGTACTTCTTTACAGCTAATATTCATCACTATATAATGTCAATAATTGTGAAGAAAATATAATCAGTAATTGAAAAAAGAAATCATGTATATATCTTATTGTTTGTAAAAATGGCTTAAAAGATATCAGCCACTACCAAATTTAGGTATAAGATTATTTCGTAGACCCCAACTGAACAACTGATGATGCTGATATGTTATATAAGCAGAGTATAGCATGATAGCAAAGTTCAAAAGGGTAAATACAGCGTTTGAGTATCTACCCAATATCCTCGAGGAATGCCTTTTCCACAAATCTGAAAATTTCCCAGTGTGCCCTCTCCATTATTATCTCCCTGCTTACTAGGTGACGACATGTCTAACGGGCACAAGTCATCAAAGTTCACCAGTATGTCAGCACTTCCCGTCCGGCACCTGCCATATATATCTAGATTGAAATAATGGAGGAAGAATCATGTTTGGCAGATAAAACTGGCATACTAGATTTCATCTGTACCTCCTAGAAGGATGATGAGCCACCAAAAGTTGGAGAAATTTTATTAGTGAAGCTCGGGTTTCGGATTTGATCATCTGCAACACGGGCATAAAAAAGAAGGGTAAATCTTTGGCAACCATGGGCCCAAATAAATAAAGCCTGACCATATAAATAAAACTATACCTTGTGTTCTAAAATGATCTCAAAGGCTGTTGACGTTGCCTCCTCGACATCATACACAGCACGTGCAATCTTACAAAAGTCATGTGTTGCAGGAGTCAATATGTTTTTTATATAGAAGAAACTTTTATTTGTAATAGAACTGGGGAAATTATATCTAATGTTCTCTTAAGAACCTGAGCAGGGTCTGATACATTTGATGAAAGATGCTCATTTTCAAATTTCTCATCATCCAAGCCAAAAGAGCTGCAAGATTATAAGCACATGAGAATGCAGTAATAAGCACAAACTCATAGCTAAAATTCACATTATAAGTTACAAAACAAAATGTTATGTGCCCACTATCATCTCCCCAGTGCTTGGTTGGTCATGTATGATAGAACAATCAGGCACCTTCTCATAAATACTAGCACATGGACAAATTTGTTCATGAGAATTATGGTTTAGTTATTTAAAACGAATGAAATGTAATACCATCAACAGTTATCACAAGTAAATGTATGGAGTAGTTTAGCTTAATCCAACACTTGTAGCATTTTTCCCAACAGTACATGCATAGTCCTGTTATCCATAGAGGTGATTCGATTTTTATACACTACATTTTGCTGTAGTAACCTTTTAGCATATAGCTCAGAATGAGAGAATAGTAATACATGTTCATGCATACCCTAAACATGGGCTTTTGATGGCAAAGAGAAGTCTGCTTAAAAGCTCAACGGCTAGAATAATAATACATGTTAATGCATACCCTACACATGGGCCTTTGATGGCAAAGAGAAGTCTGCTTGAAAGCTCAACAGAGGACTCACGAAGGCTTTTCTTTCAAGGCTAGATCATACCATTATTTGCCAAGACAGGGTCCTCCTCATGTTTTATTGTCTCGTTAAAAATTTTTAGATCTATATTTATGTTCTGGTTCCTTTCATTTACTATTCTTTCTCACTTTTGTTTTACTTTTTTTTCTCCTAACCCGCATAGATTAGTCCCTGCAGACTAATATATTAATTTATTGAACCTGTTACGGTTGTAATTACATTTTATCTTTTCATGATGGAAAATAATGTATTGGCAAATGATGCAATAGTTACATTACATAGAATTACCTCCCAAAAGGAATCGAATGTATGATCCACATAATTAAATTTGATGATTTTTTATTCTTCTTCAAATAACAAAAGGATGGAGGAACATAGGCCGGGGGCGAGGAGAAAAAAACCTACTAATTTTATCTTTCTCTAATGATACTCATTTCTTATACAATCTATATGGTTGGTAGGCGTAAAATCCAAAACCTACTAAGCCATGTGGTAAAGCATAAAAATTTATATCCATAAAGAAAAATAGTAATGATTAAGCATATCAAGAATGTCTGAACACTTTTAAGTTTTATTTAATTTTAAGTTCATCAATTGAAGGACTGGTTTTTCCATTAATTAAATCATGCATCTCAAAGGTAAAAAAGTATGAGATCTTTCAAAAACACGGGATATGAAAAACCATTAAAGTTACCAACATATTACATACATCACAACACTCATTGAGTAAATTCCAACATTATAACTCCTTTGAGTAAAACATATGGTAAAATATACTGCCTTCAACTGAATACCTCATACCTGTCTGTTTGCTTGTTTATCCAATTAATCATTCGGTCAGCTGTCCGTCCATCATCAATGAGACGTATTTCACTTTTCTCTTGTTTAGGTTCCCAACCACCCGCTACAAATTTAGCAGGAGGGCCCCAAAAGAGCATAGGATAATGAACAACAGAAAACTTATCACAAAGTTTAGTGTTTATCTGTGCCGCCAAACAAGTGAAAGTAGGAGGACTAATCATCAAGCCATACATTAAGATTCAGGTATCATTCAAACAAGCAATAATGGAAATGCAACAACTACATGGAGAGAGGGCTAACAGAACAATGCCAAAACCCGAATGATGATAAGAACAATAAGGTGAAAAATAATATATATGGCAAAATCTATCAATAAGGTGAATCATGGCTAAGAAATATTGATCTGAAGGGCAGCTGTCTACTTTAATTGGGTGGCCACTGCTTTAGCCCTCCATTGAGTATATAATTTCCTCCCTTAACAAACAAATCTATCAATACAAGAGAGATGCCTATCTAGAAGGAGAAAACTAGATAAGAAAATAATGAAAGTTGTCATTAAAGTCTATAGCAGCTGGCCAAAGGAGGATAGTATTGAAAAAGAAAGATTTGAGCTCCTCGAACATTCATTCAAGTCCTCAAAATCTCGGCTATTGCTTCCCTCCAAATACACCATATGAGGCAAGTAAGAACCATCTGCAAAAGTTCTTTATAATTTTGAATTTAAGTTAGACAGACATTTGATGGAGTATAACTCTTATTCGACCAACATAAGATTGTGAAGTGGAGTTATTTTCTTCATTCTTTAACCTTTGGTACTCTACTAGGTAGGGTGGTGGTGGTGGTGAGGATAGGATCTAGTGGGTCCCATCCAAAAAAGGAGGAAGTCTGAGGACAGAACATTTTATAATGCTTTGTACCCGCCTGTACTCCTTTTCCTTGGAAAGGCATTTGGCGGAATAAAGCTCCATCATGGGTGGCATCTTTGTTGGACAGCTCAATAGAGAAGATTCAAACTATGGATAATATGAGGAGGAGGAGAATCATAGTAATAGATTGGTAGTATATGTAAGAAGAGAGGGAACAGTTGAACCTCTGTGCTCTTAATAAATCGAATGCCTTAAAAAATCAAATAAAAATAATAATTAACCAAAATGACGATCACATAGGTGACTTCTAGATAACTCGAGCTTTGCCACTCAAAAATAATACATAATGAGCCATACAACACATATAAGGCTTAATTTAGGTATTTCCTTTCCAATCTTCACCAATGTTATCACTTTATAGTGGGTTTCAAACTGCTGAAACAGTTCAACAACTACTAGTGGTCAGGGAAAAGGCAGTATTATGTTCATAAATACAAAATGTACTAAAACAATGCAGGCATTAAAAAAATAAATAAATAAATAAAACTCTGAAGACAGTGATCAAGAGAGCACGGCATAAATACCTTCAGTGCACAATCTACCCTACTCATCAATATGATTCCCGGATGCACTGCATCAGGTCCATTAAATAGCCTAGCAACTTTTTCATAATGAGGCTGCACAATTTACTCTCAATCAATTTCAACTGATAAACAATATTCCTTAGGAACTATTCGTCACAAATTTTAGCACAACAGACCTTATAATTTCTGCAGGCTGGGCACCTGAAAGACCAATCAAATTATGTTCAATTTAAAATCAAACTCTACATGAAATAAAAATATCAAATTTCAAGTTCTTCAATAAACGCAGAGAGAAAAAAAAAAGGGCAAGGTCATTTTGATAATAAACAAAAAGATAATCACTGATCTGCAGTTACATGCACCAAGAAATAGAGAGAGAAAGAAGATGTAATAGAGAGAATTAGAGAGTGGCAAAGGTTGTAAAACACGTTTTGAAAAATTAATAAAAAACGACAAAAAGTATTTGAAATTAATTTTAATACGTATTGCCAATTTCATTATGGAGATTTCAATGAAAATAACGAACTGTGAAGTAATACCTAAGAAATTGCGCAAAATAGCTTCAATGAGCTCAAATAACATGACAGTAGCTTCCTTAAAATTCAAATACTTCAATGCAAATGAACCCAGGGAATCTTCAAATTATAGATCTAAAATGTTATGTTAGTTAAACAATTTGCTACACGGAATACAAACAATCTTTTTCATTTTTTTGGGTACTGACCAGTGGGCAAAAAACTCAACGACGGCAAAGGTAGCAGGGGTGTCCCCGAGGACCGAATCGAAATTCGAGGCGTTCAAATCAACGGCGTAATCGTGAGGACCACCGTTCTCGTTGTCGATCGCCCGAAGGATCGAGCGGGATCCTAGAGAAAACGAAGTAGCTCCGGAGCTCAAGGAAAGCAGGCTCAGAAGATTCAGAACCAAAAGTACCTGAGACATGGGATTTAACCCGACTGAGAGAAAGAGAGCCAAATCCGATGCGACGAACCTGCTTCCAGCACTAAGGTTTAGTTTGGTAAGAGTTATTGAGACGAGTGTTTTGAGTTTCGGAGGTTTTGGCCTTTTCTTCCTTCGGGAAGTTCGGATAGAGAGATGGATTGGTCGATTACCGTCTTATGGGTATGATCGCCGGTAGGAACAAATCTTGATGCTCCCGTTTTCTTGGTCATAGTTCGTAACTGTTATTACAAAAATTAAAATGGTAATTTTTCAAAAAAAATAATAATAATAATAAAACGGTAAGGGTTCGTCAGCAAACACAAAATATCTAATAATCTTGAGTTAAAATATTTTATTATATTTTAAAAATTAAGAAAAAATTTAAATCAAAATATTATAAAATCAAAAAAATATTTGAATATAATTTTTGTTTTAAATTTTAAAAAAGTTGTATTTTTTTTTAAATTAAAAAATTATAATGATCAAATATAAAAGTTGAATATTTAAAATTGATATGTATTTTATATTTAAGTGATATTTAAAAAGAAAATATTTAAGAATATTTGAGAACACTTATATTCTCAAACTAGTCCTAAAATACTCATTCTATTTCTAAAACATTTCTTAAATTTTAAATTTTATAGTGGAAGTTTGGTATGTTATGAGAAAACTTTTAAAAAAATATAACAAAAGCATTTTGAGTATGTATATTTGGTTCTAGTACCAACTCATGTTTTTTTCATCAACAATGATATGTACACAAAAAATAAATGGAGTTCAAGCAATGATATAGGCAATGGATACTGTTTACTCACTATTTTTCTCCTATAAATTTTGTGGATCAATATATTGTTTTATCATATTTGTGTTGGTAGTGATAGGGCTTGTTTAGAAAATGAAATGATTTCATCTTGTCTCATTTTAAAAATTCTCATAATTTCCTCTCTAAACAATATTCAAACATAAAATATATTTCAATTTCAAATTTTCAACTTTTTAATCTAATCATTATCTAATTATTATAACTTTATCAAGTTTCCAAACAAAACATAAAAAACAATACAATTTTTTCAAATTTCAAAACAAAAATAATGTTAATAAATTATATTCAAACAATATTATAACTTTATAATATTTTTATTTAACGTTTTCTTTTGCTCTCTCAAAACTCAATAAAACTTCTTAACTCAAATTATTTAACTACTATTTTCAAACCATTTTATTACTATTTACATAATTTTCTTATATCATCTTATTATCCAAGCATGCCTTTAGTTTATTGGTAAAACTCATTTGCATAGACTTTAAATAAGATGTGATAAATTAAGAATGTCAAGAGGACAAAACTCATTCCTCTTATTCATTTCTTTTAATTGTGTTATGTACGTGTTATCAAATTTTGCATTACGTACACGTTATCATGACGATTAGATCATAATTACTATTTTCTTTTTTTTATAAAAGAGCTCTTTTACGTACAAGTGGATTTGCAGACAAATCTGTACACCAATGTTGATGTGGATTATTTAGTCAGATGTTAATTAAAGAAAGAAAGAAAGAAAGAGACCGTTTCATTAAAGTTTACATTTCCACCTCAGCATTGGTGCGCGTATTGGTGCGCAAATCCGCTTACAACCATATTTTTCCTTTATAAAGAGATAACTCCTCTATGCAGTTTAACATGGCCTCACCTTCCCTTTTTATCACTTACTATAAAGAAAGAATATACTAGTTAAATTATAAGTCAATATGTCGTTCTTATTGTTCCTATCTAGCATGGAAGGCCAACATGTCGTACTTATTGTTTCTATCTAGCATAGAAGGTCATGGTTAAACTATGGCTTAGTCTTCCTAGTCTTTGCCTATCTCTGATTGAGCACCTAAAACCATATCAAGCACATGTCATAAGTCATAAGACTTGCATTTTTGCTATGAGTTCTTCTAATCGGAGCACTTACACCGCACCTGCCAGCTTGATTTTTTTTTTTTAACCTAAAACGCGTGTTTTGAAATATGAAACAACAATCTCATTTCAAAGGGTCTCGTCATTTATGTATATATGGACTACAAATTTAGTACGAGTTCGAAAGATTGAAAGGGATTGTCTACCCTTTCTGTACGTATAGACTAAAAATTTAGGTGAAAATTGTAAAACTTTCATCTTTTCTGTAATCTTTTTGAAGGGTTTCTGTCGTGCTAGCATATAGAACCAACCAAACAATGATAGTTTCTCCTTCACCTTTGGGCTTAACAGAGATAACCCTAGATTCAGCACCCACTGGTGAAAAGTCTTCGTCGCCACACAATGGAAATAAACCATTTTCCAACAAAGGAAAGCAACGAAATTGAGAGAGAGAGAGAAGCGACGGAATGGGAGAACTTGAATTTAAGAAACAAATCAAATCTTAATCTATACATATCACTTGGTTGTAAGGCTAACATCTAAACATCCAACTCTCAAATCACTGAACTCATCTCAACTTAAAATCTCTTTACACATGGGACCCATAACTTTTTTCAATTCAACACATCTTTACATACGGGATCCACAACTTTTTTCAACTTCCCATAAATATATATATAAACTCATTTTAACATCCAAACACATCTAAACTCATCTTAGGTGGGTCTCACAAAACTCACTTCACCAACTCAACTCACTACTATTCATAAAGAACTCAACTCATATCAACTCAACTCAATATCCAAAAGGGGCTTAGTAGACCATATTTTCTATGTACACGAGTGTGTAGTGTGCTGTGGGGAACCGACCTTTCAAATTGATTTTTCCATTATTATATCCCTAAGGAAAAATCTATTCGGTTGCCAGTTTTATTTTCCTACATTGCACACCTGATGTGGCAAACACGGTCTGGGTGGCCAAATTACAGTTCTCAACAGAGTAGGGAAAAATAGATCCCGTGCTCGTCGTCTGAAAATTTCTAACTTCCCTCCCGTGCTCCTTTCTCTCGTCTTGACTTCCTCCTCTCTCTCTCTATCTCTTCCTTTCATGCTCCTCTTTGTAATTCTAAGGCAAAGTCGATTCTTGCAAACTCGAAACGGTGTATAGACTAGATATGCGAACTCAAGTTGACGTTGAAGAGAAACAGTGCCTGAGTCCAAATCTATGGCCACATCACGATAAGCTTTCGGCCAAATCCTGGTTTATGGTTCCCCCGTACAGTGACAGGGTAAGCTAGTTTTTCTGGTGTATATATATATATATATATATATACACACATTGATTTTTGTTTGGTTAGGCATGATTGTAAACTAGTGTTGTATGTAACATTTTGCATGAAGGTTGTTTTGTGTTAATTTTTGCATGAATGTTTGAATATTTTTTCTTTTTGCGACCATTAGCTGTTTGATAGAATTACTTAGATAAAAGGACATTGTGTGTGTCCAAAATTTTCAATCTTACATGGATACGAAAATATTCCCAATGATGAAATTTATGTCATTGTTCCCTAGACATAATAGCAAAAATAAAATTTTAATATTGGGCAATGCAATTTCAAAACTAAAATTTTGAAATCTTTTTTTTTTTTTTTGTAGTTGTTTGTTGATGTATTGCTACTGAATAGTTAACTACTGAATAGTGAAAGATAACTCCTACCTGAAAAAAAAAAATGAACTTTGGTTAGCAAAACTTGTAGCTTGAGCTCCTCTTCTAATTTCAAAATTTTTTAATGGTGTAGCAGTTTATGTGTGTATGCGCGCGTGTGAGAGACACAGAGAGAGAAAATGTCTGTGTAATTGTTATTGTTGTTCTTTGGTAGTGTGAGATTGAAAATTCAATATCTAACCATAATAGCAGTGATAGATAAAATGCTACGAAAATGTGATGATACCATATGTTCCACTGATTTTTTTTTTTTTTAGCATGGACATTTTGCTTGCTTTCACTGTCATTTAGTTTTGTTCTCATTTAGATTGCCTATGACATCGAGTCAATTATCATCATGTGTAGTTGATGTGCTTCTAACGAATCCACCAATTTGTTGGTGTGGTTTGAAAATACTACTAAAGACCTCCTAAACTAACAAAAATCTTGAAAGAAAATTTTATGTGTGTCCGAAGTATAACACAGTAAATTGCTTTTGAATTTGTCATATTTAACATTTAAAATTCTTAAATTGTATGCAGTGATAAGTAAGATGTCAATTCTTCATATGGACATATATAGTTCAATTGGTAGAAGAGAAAATTCGGACAAGAGAGAATGTAGTTCGAAAGAGGGAAGATGATGTATTGTTGCACAAATATGAAGTTCATAAAGAAAAAGATCTAATAGAGGGAGAGAATGGTCTTTACAAGCAAGATGAAGAACTTGGAAAGCGGATCGTATAAAATAGATGTGTGTTTGTACTGATAGTTATCTACTGTAGTAGTTTTTGGTTGGTTCAGACTATAAATATATGGCAATACTGTTTATTGTAAATAGATGGTTTGGACCATAATTATAATGTTATATTCTGTATGAATATCATTATGGATATTTATGGTAATAGATGTTAAATTTATGATTTGTGAGATGACTGATAATGGTAGTGGATCATTCTAGGATAATATTATACATATCGAAAACAAGGAAAAACAACATTTATATAATATTTTACTGAATCTTTTAACGAAATCAACATGCTACACAATTTCATCTCCATAAATTCACAACAAACAATCATCTTCACAACTTCTCCACAATTTCATCCCACAACATTTGTGAGATCTAAAAAAATATGGATTTGTGTGAGTTGACAGTACTATAATTGTGAGCAATCTCAACAATGGTCTAATCAGTCGTGTGATGCACCTCTAACATTCTTTAACTTTTAGAACTATCACGCACAATTGATTAATCACTTACAGGTTAGGGAGTCTTTTCAGATCCTCTCAACTCCTATGAATTACTTGACAGATAGTAGACCATGGTTGGTGGATGTTGCAATTAGGCACGGTGTTAGAAAGATTGAAATGCATGTACGAAACAAGATTTTAAAAAAATAATAAAAGACATTTACCTAGATAGGCTCTTGAAATCATCTCGACTCCTCCGGATTACACGACGAAAGGTAGATCATAGTTGGTCCAAGAGATGGCATAGTTGGTGGATGCTGTAATTAGGTGCGGTGTTAGAAAGATTCGATTGCACATACGAAAAAATATTTTTAAAAAATAAAGGCATATACCTGGATAGGCTTTTGAAATTGTCACAACTCTTTCGGATTACTCGACGGAGAGTAGAACATAGTTAGTCCAAACTGTGGCATAGTTGGTGGGTGTTGCAAGTAGGCATGGTATTAGAAATACTCAAATGCACATATGAAAAAATATTTTTAAAAAATAAAAGGCATCTACCTCAATGGTACGTATATGAATTTGGATATGTATTTAGAGGCATCATAAATGGCAGGTTGTATGGTTATTCGAGATCTTAATGTTCCTATAATACAAAAATAATCAATGCATTAAGTAAATGGAAATACGAGATACAACGACATATCCAAATGACCAATGTGTATCATAACTGGGTCGGTAAAATCGATGTAGAAGCCTAGGTGGCCTTCCATCTTCCTCTTTGCCCATCACGTTATTTTAATTGGGCCGATGAAACCAATGTAGAAGGTTTAGTGCACTCTAATGCTCAATTTCTTTCATTTTTTATACAAACTCTTTATTTTGTCTCACGTTAGGTATAAACAATTTTCCTTGAGCATCATAATAATGTCCAAAATAGCAACCAACTACAACCAACCACCATAGATCCAAAAAACCAAAAAAATTAACAACCAACCACAAATCCAACAAACCAATAAAAAAACACATCAAAAAACAACACAAAAACAAAAAACAAAAACACATTATTTTGTATCAACACCCATGAGCTACCCATGTTATCATTCAGCTACTAAATCACCACTTACAATGTCAAAGTCGACCAAGTTTCTATAATTAATATAATTATGTTTTTTCCTTTAATAATTACCTTTAATATAATTTCAAGAAGTTTGTAAGTCACAAAAAAATAAAATTAGATAGAAAATTAGAGGGGGTGACAACAATCTCTTCCCTTTAACTTTGTTGAAAATTCAGCTAGGTATAGAAAAGAAGACATACTTATGCAAAAGAGTTGAAGACAACCAAAAACACATCCAAAGTTCTGATTATGGAAAATGCTACTATCAACGTCTATGAACAAAGGTAGAGGGAGAGAAGTCGAACACAGTATGAACTGGATCAATTGAGGCTTTTAGTTAGTCGTTTTTCTCAACGGCCCTAGACGATGGCGGAAGTAGAAGATGCACGTGAGATTGGCGGAGGAGAGAATGCGGGCGGAGGGTTGAAATGCTGGGGGTGGATTGAAATAGAGTTCAGATAGGATAGAAAAAATTTAAAAATTTTTGAAATAGAGTTCAATTGGCAAAACACACGTATTTAGTTTAGGTTAGCAGTAAAAAAAATATATAAAAAAAAAAACCTCAGCAGGCGCTATGTAGAAATAAAAGGATGTAGCTGAGGAGAAGAACTCGTATGCCTAGATATCGAGTTATTTTTTAGTTAAGTTTGTTTTAGATGTAGATGAAGAAATTGTTTGGATGGAAGATGGCCCTGTGTTGAAGATGTGTCAAGTTTTTATATTTGTATTTCATTAATGGCACTTTTGTAAATAGATTAATGGCAAACTTGTAATATTTAATTGATGGCAATGTTGTAATTATATATTTTTGTATATAAAAGGCAATTGTACCTACGGGAATCATGAGATGCAAAAGAGAAAAACATTTTACCTTTTCCTTTGAAGCTGAGTGCGATACTAGAGAGAAACGGAAGGGGTTTTTTCAAACCCTAGTTTTACCAAGATTAAATTGAAACTCGAATAGATGATCAAATGTGTTTTTATGGTGTAGTTTCATTAGAGGATAATAAAAGGAAGCCAATTCATATTTTGTGTGGTGATCAATGGTTGTAAGTGATTGTAAACTCAAGTTTTGATGCATTATTTAATAATAAAGACTCCTAGATTGTTCCTGTTGTGAATGTAGACCATTAGAGTCGAACTACGTAATTTCTTGTGATGATTTCGCATTTATTTTATTATATTTACTTTTATTTTGATCTTGCATGAGTATATACTGTGATTTCGAGTTTCTAATATGTTTAAAGTAGAGAACTAAACCGATCACGTTAATCATATAATTTCTTGGTGATTTGGTTGTTTGATATTCAGTATTAAATTGCATATTACAATCAATTACGTTAATTTAGTTCTTTGAGTATTTGTTTGTGAGAGACTAAAATGGATAAAGTTGTACTGAATACTTCTTAATTGAATATAGATACATATTTGTTTCAAAAAAGGAAAATTAACATTCTTTTAAGTGTAAAACGGACTCTTACATCCTTTTTAACAAAGTTAGGCCGAATTGGGTTGAATGGGCCAAGCCAACCTGGCCTCTTGCCGTTGCTCGCCGCTAGTTCGCTCGCACACGAAACTCCATTCCCAGCAACCATATGTCTCGTTATCCCGATTCCCGAATCAAAATCCACCAATATAGAATATTTAAATCTAGAACTCTTTAAAGTTTAAAACCTTTTTTATCAACCACCGTGCCACAACCCAAATCCAGCGAATTACTGCAGGCTCAAGTTTTTCCAGCAGTTTGACAGAATTCTGCTCCAACGTTCAATTGTTCCCTATGCTTTTAAATTCATTTAATCTGGTCTATTTTTTGACTTATCTATTGTATTTTCATTCATGTTTGTTCTTTCTTTCTCTTTTTGTATTAATCTCCGATTTATAGAACATATGCGGGTTTATTGTTTTATTATAGCACTTGCAGTGCTAAGTTACCTATCTTTTTTTATGGGTCATTATTTGTCGTTGTTATTTAAGAGTCAACTATATAGTTTGATAGATGATTATTGGTTGGACTTGTATTTTTTCTTTTTGTTGAATTTATTTACAATTTGAAGTTGGTAGTGCAGTATTATTACCAAAACACTGAATTCTATGATATTGGCTGCATAAAGAAATATTGGTGAGGATGGTTAAATATACTTATGGAGATGAGTTTAATAATGTCTGGAAAGAATGGAAGATAATAGTGGTGGTGGTGATATGGGTATTGTCAACTGGAAATAATGTCGGTCTTCTATTAGTTGTGATGATGATAGCAGATGGTGGTCTGTATTTATGGTGAACAGATGGCTTCTAATTGCGAAAAAAATCATTTGGTACGAATTTTACAAAGGAACAAAAGTTTCCTTTCTCCATTTTCCTTCTTATTTTTCTCCTCTATTGTTTGTTGCATCAAGTTGGTTGGGTTAGATGTTGGGCTTCACTATATAATTAGGGTTTTGTTGATGATAGATAAATTGTCTGTCCAATCAGATATCAAGATGTGCTTATTCTTAAAGTCATTTTTTCATATTACATAATTTGTTTTTATATTGATTATCATCATCATCATTTTTATGGTTATTATTGGTAAAGTCACAAAGTTGGCCAAGTGGCAGGCAATAATTAGGTCTTGTTGTGTCAAATCTTCAAGAATTGTACTTATAAAAAAAAATCTTCAGGAACTACTTCCGTTTTGGATTTCAAGATCTTATAGTTGTTTAATATGCTTGATGTTGTCAAAAATAAAATATGCTTCTTGTTGTATGTTGAGTGGATTTATGTATACTTCCTGTGTCTCGGGATAATATACTTTTCCATCGTTCATAAGATTTATCTTACATATATATATATATATATATTTAAAATACATCTCGTTGAGTACCAACATTTTGCAATCTAGTAGCTTCCAGAAGCTAAACTGATATATTTCATGGTTCTTTCTTTGTTTAACATTTTCCATTTGTTCATAGTTATTGTTTATTGAACAGGATCCCTAGGAGATTTTTTGTGTTAGTATATTACCTACTGCATCAAAATCATTGCAATCATTGGCAGTATACTCACCATGAAGTTCTTAGAATACACTTATCTGAATAGGTAACTGTTTAATAACTAAGTAAAAGAATTAAACTCAACTTATTTGACTTCAATAAGTCCACATTTTTCTCTAATTTCAGCATTAATATTTATTTCTCTATTTTGTTCAGACTAAATGATTTCTTGACTCATTTAAATCTTGGAGACAGTACCATTAAATGATGCCTTGAGGCTTACTCATGTAAGAACTGTCAATTTGATCTGAATGCCTATTGCCTTAGGTTTCTTTCATTATTTATAGAAAATAGTTACAACGTTTGCTAGATATTTCAGCGTAATTTTAGCCCCAAATTTCTGCTGATTTCTCTATAACACATTAAGTGTCTATACATGTTAAGTCTATTTATAGTTAGCCTAATTCTCTACTATACAATCTAAATATAGAAAGACTTAAATTATATACGTAACATTCCCCCTCAAATTGATGTTGTTGGATCAAGAAGCATCAATTTGTCAACCAAGAATTAATGCTGGTATCGAGAAAGAGTTTTAGTGAATATGTCTGCAGTTTGACGTTCAGTGGAAATATTAGGGAGAGTAATCATATGTTTATCAAAGCATTCACGTATGGAATGACAATCGACTTTGATATGTTTTGTACACTCATGGAAGACATGATTAGCGGCGATCTGAATAGTACTGGTATTATCAGTATGAAGAGGAGTGGGATGCAGCTGAGGAAAACCAAGTTCACCTAATAACCCACGAAACCATATGATCTCAGCGAATGCGGAACCAAGTTCACCTAAAAACCCATGAAGCCATGTGGGCCCATAACCCACAGGTCCCAGGATTGAACCTGGCTTTGATACCATGTCAATTTGGTCTAAATGCCTCTTCCATTAAGTTGTTTTCATTATTTATAGAAAAGAGTTACAACGTTTGCTAGATATTTCAGCATAATTTTAGTCCTTAATTTCTGTCGATTTCTCTGTAACACTTTAAGTGTCTATACAAGTTAAGTGTCTATACATGTTAAGTCTATTTATAGTTAACCTAATTCTCTGCTATACAATCTAAATATTGAAATACCTAAATTATATATGTAACAAGAACAAGTTTACTACTTTATTTTTTAAACTTATAAAAGTATTTGCTATTAATTCAAGATTGACTTAGTTCTCTTTTGTTTCTTTTAGGCAAACACACTGGAACATATAAGAAATTGTCTGTCAGCTTGGAGAATGAGGTAAATCTGGCATGTTAAATATTTTGCAGGTTTGATTATTATGATGGACAACTTCCTTAAAAGATTTTCGACTTTTTCCTTTTCCTTTGAGATTTTTCCCACTCTTTTTTCAGCTGTTAGGATTCTTTACTCTTCTCCTGTTTATTTGTTGAATAAAAGAGGATAAATTTCTTAATTATTTTATCTTATATGTCTTTTTTATATTCAACAACAGATTTCGTTTATTGTTTATATTTTTAGGACTTTGTGTTTGTGCTTGATTCTGACTTTTAGTTCAGATCCTTAATTATCTCGGGAATTCATCAGACACAAACTCTTCCTCACCATCTGATTCTTATTGAGCCGAACTAAGTGGAAATGTTAGCTATATTTGTCTTGAAAAGTGTAGGTTATCTCTTATGTTTCTTTGACTGGTTTTCATTTATGCTCATTCCAGCTGAAAGACATTGATCTACCTGGTGCTTATACTCAATCACATGTATCCAGATTATGACTTCAGGTATCTTTATATGTTATGTTGTATAAAGACATTTTCATTTAACATATGCCTGAAAGGAGAATTATGGGTAATACCATGGTCAGCTTATTCGGCGGCTTGGCAACCAACTAAATAATCATGTCTTGATTGCTGTGGGAGTGTTGTCAAATGGTTTGACAGACAGTTCAGAGGACTGTTGCTCTAGAAGGAGTTGAGAGTTCAAATCTCTCCATTTCCCAAGTATAATGTGGTCATTCTTACTATAGATGATTTGTTGTGGTCTTTTCTATGGTTTCCTTATGTTGTTATGTTGCCTACATCGTTGGGGTTTTCTAGTACAGTGAAAGCTCACTAATTCTTCATAGAGGAAAGCTTGGACATTTTTAAACAAATCGTTTATACTTACATGTTTGAAGCCTCAAAGGTATTGCCATAATAATGTTTGTTAGGTTTCTATGAACATTACTTTTGTTTAGCTAGTGTTATATTAGATTTTAATCTTATTCAACCTATTAAATGTCATGTGCATATACCTCTTCTCTTTCTTCAAAGAGTTACATGGGGTGGGAGAATAATTAACGACATTTCCTTCTTGTATCAGTTGTTAATTGTACTTTGGTGTCTCTATTGTATATGTCCTATGTACATGGGCTATGCATATTATTAGCAACAATAAATTAACCACATTTCCTTTTTGAGGAAAAATAGAAATCTACATGTTCTTGAATGACCCGTATTGTTGGTTTGTTGGTCTATTCAATTGCATGAATGAATTGAGACCAATGGGAGCAGTTCTCTGCTGGAGGCCTTGTACAAGGGTTTGGATGAGGTGAGCTTAGTTTAGAGAATTGACCCCTTAGGGTACAAACTTGTGGTCAAAAGGTAGGCCTGAGATGACCTGTAGACTCGGGCATCTTGGGTTTGATTCCATTTTAAAAGTTTCCCTAGATTACTTGATACAAAGTTTTGGTGGGTGAGGTCATGTATTTGGAGTTTACTCCAAAGTGGTAGGTTCGAAGAGCCCTACTTTGGTGAAGTTCCACATCCTAAAAAAAAAAGGAGGATTGGATGCAACTCATACCCAGCGGCAATTTTATGACATCTTATGATGCAGGTTGTAAAGTTAATAGAATGTGAAATTTACAATTACAATCCAGACTCTGATGCTGATCCACTTTTGGAGAGGGGAGCCATGCACGTTTTGATTGATCCTTAATTGGCGTTAGTCTACATATTTGTAATATGACTTGGGCGCACTTATTTTCTTTTCAGATGGTCTTTCAATTTCTTCTTCTACATTAGGAAACTAAAACGGGTCATGAGTTTTTGTTTGTGTTGTTTAAGGTAGGCTATTTTTTTTAATACCGTGTTCTCTATTAATTGTCATCGGTAGTTTTTGGTTCAATCGTTGCTATTTTCTGCAGTAATTTGGTGACTGATGAATTTTATATGGTTGAATTATCTCATGAAGAAGATTCGGAGATCTTTGATGTTTTCAATGACATGGACATGAGAGTACAATAAGTTGTTGATATGATGATTACATGTTAAGGTTCTTGACACATGTAGTTGTGCAATAACAAGTGCTGCACTCTTGAGGCTTTGGTGGCAGGATTAGACTTTCTACATTCCTAAATGTAGCCAGTCTCGGATAGTTGGAACAATTATGTTGTAGGAATGTATGTAAAAATATAACCAGGCTTCTAAGCTGGTATGGAACAACTCAAGTTTCTCAAAGACATTCCTCTTTCCTGTATGCATATATAACATATTGTAGTCGGTGTCTGTGTAGTTAAGAACAATGATGTCTATATAATCCAGGCTTGTAAGCTGCTCATATGAGACAACCCAAGTTTCTCAAAGATGCTCATTTCGTCTTTCTTGACAGATGGTGCTCCTCTTGCCATAATTGTTCATTACTTTTAATTCATTAAGCAGTTAATTGACATCAAAATATAGCATGGACATGACATTGAATGAGGAGGTTGATTTTCATTACTTTTTTATGTAGATTATGCTCTTTAAGTGCTATTAAATATCTTTTGGTTGAAGTAATGATGAGAGGATATGTAACTCTTACCACTATCTTTAATGAATCTTGAATGCTAGAGCACTTGACTTCATCCAATAAAATGACCACACTTGTACAAGCTTAGTGGTCTTTCATATCTCATTATGCAACAACTTTATCTGTATTGCTAGAATTATCATTCTTGTAATCAATCAAAAGGCACTAACCATCCCTAATTGCATTAAAATACAACCTAAGGGAGTTTAAGGTGGTAACTTATATGATTGCTCTGTCATTATCATTCTTTTTGTACTCTCGATGTTTTCCAATCATTCTTCTTTTTCAATTATAAATTTTATATATATAATGCACTAAGCCTAAGGGAGGAATATTACAGGAAATAAAATGTTCAAAACAGGTACATCATCTTCAATCTACTATGGGGCACCCATTAAAACAGACGCTTCAATGCAAGCAAGCAACTAACTGTTCGGACATGAAACTATAAATTGGTACAATAGAACATATGTAATTGCGAGGGTTGCACTCAAAACTCATATCCCTTGAGATGTTTGCTTGCTTATATCCTCCACTTCCCGGCGGAACCATCATGCCATTGTACTTGCCCAGGCACATTTGATAACTTGCGATAAGTTTAATATTTCATTGACTAAGAAAAATTACAAGTCTTTTTGACTTCCGGTAACGTATCTTTGGTTACTGGACAGTTTCTAATGGAGACTTTAATTTCTACTGGGACATAAACTGCTTTTGAGGATTAAACTCTTTAAGTTATTCTCTGAATTTAAGAATATTAAGCAAAAGAAAAATAGATAAATAAAATGAATTTTGCCGATATTTATTACTTATTTAATGTTGTCTTACAGAATAATAAATATTGTAAAACTCAATTTATATGTTTCTCACTTTAGGAGATATTTTTTTATGCTGCTTGATAGTTTGGATTTGGATGACTACCCAAAATAACTCTTTTTTTTAATAAGCCGAAGTAACAGTTTTGTTTGTCTATAAACTTGGCAAGAGTCGTCAGGTTGAAAAGGAAATTAAGATGAATAGTTATTAGGTATTTTTAGAATACAAGCACATGATACTCTGATCATCCTATCAATATAGAATATCATGTTAATTAAATAAATATTTATATAGACAATTTTAATTACATATTATCTATTAATAGTGTTAAGATATAAAATAATTAAATAATAAAATCTACATTTTCCTAGCTATCAGCTTAAATTTTTGCGACGAGTAGTGCATTCACATGATATCAGAGTAGAGGTCTTGAGTTCGAACATTGACTCTACACTCTACCATATTTAATTAAATATTCCACGTGTTGGGGTCATCCATTAAGAGGGAGTCTGGCCCACATACGAGAAAGAGTGTTAAGATACAAAATAAATAATAAAATCTACCTCTTCCTATCAGTTTAAACTTTCGTGACAAGTGGTGATTTTACAGATAAGATATCATGAATAGTACCACGTCATCTATATTCTAAAAGTGTCTAATAATTTTTCAAAAAATGAATAATTTTTTAAAAGAAGGAAGCAATCCTGAGAGTATATATGGTGGAGTGATAAGTTTAATCTTTGTTTTATTTTTTTGTACTTAATTATTTTTAAATTACGTTATGGAACAGTAAGTATGGTGGAATATAATTAGAGAAATTCTATTTGCAGTCCTCAAATGAGGACTGTATGTGCAAGTACATTATTAAATGAGAGAAAACATTATTTTAGGAGGGATAATTATGTAATTTTAAAAAATTTTAAAGTTACAATAGTTTAAGCTTGCATTGCAGTCCCTAAATGAGGACTGTATCTAGCATTGCTCATATAATTAATACATTATATATATAGTTTTAAAGAAATGTGGCAAATCATGACTAATTAACTAATTCCACCAAACAATATCGATAATTTGGAGAATAATATATACCAGATCATGATCACTTTTTAATATTATTAGAAAAATGTGAAGAAGTACCGCATGCATGAACTACTTCTCGTCTATTTTGCAAGAGTTAGATGGGGTCAAACTCAGTAGGTAAATTGAAAAGCTTCTCCCATGCCCGCGTGATACAATATTGACCTGAAAGTAAACTAATTTTTAGAGAGAGAGAGCCATCATCCTTTATTTATTTTTTATTGATTTCATTTTTAGGATCAATATCTTATATTTTTCACATGTATATATCGTTGTATATATATATATATATATATATAAATGATATTTATAGTTATGAGTATGTAAATATCGTGCAATCACTTTAAAAAAATAAATAAATATAGAACTTACATGAAAATAAATAAATTTTTTAATAATAGATCACATTTTTTTTAAAAACGACTATACGGCATTTGCACATTTTACGACTACATGTAACATTACTCTTAACGACAATAATATGAGATAATAAAAAGTACTATATATATATATTTATTTTGTTTATTAAAGTGATCATCGATTAAACACAAAACTGATGAACAATGGTATATTTCAATGCTCAGTACTATACTTAATTAATATCCCATTGAGAAATTTATCACCTATCTATATATAGATAGCGGTTGTTGTAGTCCTCATGACCACTCAATTTCTTCGAATGCAAACGTCTAATGATGAAATAAAATAAAATAAAGGAAACCAAACGTGTAAAACGACGAATTTATCACAAATACGTACGAGCTGATCCATACATTATTAGTCAACACTATAATTATAAGTTGGTCAAAAATATCTGCTGGTAAAATTGATTTTGGTAATTACTCATGAAGGTTGGGCCACGAAGAAAATTGAATATTCATCAAAGTTTTAAGTTACTTTTTATTAATTAAGTCGTCAACTTATAAAATTTATATCGAGAATATGATGATTAAGAATAATAAAATTTAAGATAAAGAATAAAAGAAGAAAATAAATATTATTTTTCATCTTAATTGCATTTTATCATTCATATTAATTATGACAGTTTTATGTGTCAAATTTTTAAGTGACTTTACATGATTTTAAGAATTAATCTATAAAAAAAATATTTAAAATGTATCATATTAACCGATGTCATGATTAAAATAATAAAATTGAAAAATCGCATTGATCACTGAACAAAAATAATTAAATTTACATGAAATCTCAATATTCCTTGCTAACAATTAATTAATTCTTTTCACAAATTTTACCAACATTTCGAAAAAAGAACCAATTAATTAATGCCTTTTTTTGGGTAATTAAGTCTCACAAATTCAGTTTAATTTTACAAGCTAGCCACCATAATTAGTAATTACCCATGCATGCACTAATTAAACCATAAATAAATAAATAAAACAGCAATCAATATTATCTCCGCTAGCTCCAGGCAAAAAATAATAATTAAGAGCAAATAATTCATGAATATTCACTAGATCATCATCAACATTAATTAATTAGATATATATTCCAATATATATACGTACGTACCCTACGAATTAATTACCTAAATATTAATACATCCTTATAATCTTATCTTGAACAAATTTGCTCTTCCTTTATCGTCTCCAATACTGGCTTCCTTGATCTGCATACAGATAACCTATACTTCATCTCTAGCCCAGAAAGCCCCTCAACTCCGTCGTCCAGACTAATTAGCCTTGAACCTCGAACCTCGCTTTCCTCCACTGCCGCATACGAGGAGGCCTCCTCCTCTTGCAGCTTACCAGTACTACTGGTACCGGACTCCGGCAAGATCCTGAATTTTCCACCGGATATCCGCTTAGCTGCCGAGTTGGCCGCCATGAAAACAATCGCCATATCCGCTGCCGTGACTATAGAATTCACTCTCCTCATAGGAAACGTGACGTAAACGTTGCCAAGCTCTAACTCCTCGTCAGCGCTGAGTGCGGAGAATCTCCGGCCAATGTGAAGGGATTGGGAGTTGACGAGGAAGAAGTTTGGGCACTCAAACATGAGCTCGGCAGCCTTGACGGGTTCGCGGCACTGTCGGACTTCACCATTGGGAAAGATTACCCTCGCTGCCCTATTGATCTTGATCAAAGGGGTGGCAAGAGTGCATGAAATATAGTTCCCCATATTCTTAAAAAGGGAAGAAAATTCTTGTGGGAGAGAGAGAGAGAGAGAGGTGGGTTAACTCAGAAAACTGGTATGAACTGATCTGTTTGGAGGGGGAGATTTAAGGGTGGGAATTATATAGAGAGTGACTTATAAAAACAAGTCAATGGAAGCCTAAAAAATTTGATAGAAAGGCAGAAGCGATTAAAAAATCGTGTGCGTGATAGAAAGAAACTTGGGAAAGGTGCTGTCAGTGGTGGGCTGTATGTGTTGTGAATGCGCGTATTGCCTACCGGGGATTCAATGGTTGGGAAAGTGCACGTTTGATGTCTGGCCTTTGACGCGCGAATTTTCGCTGTGAATGCGTGTGGGACCGCTGATCAGGAATCCCTCCCCAGCTAGCTAGCTAGCTAGCTGTTAATGGTTTTTTTTTTCAACTATTTATTAGGCGTAGTTTATTTTTGGAGATGAATTAAAGTAAAATTTAAATTTAAATAAAATATTATTAGAATATATTTTTTTAATATTATTTTTATTTTAAAATTTTAAAAAAATTAAATTATTTATTTTATTTTATATAAGAATTTAAAAAAATTAATAATTAAATTAAATAAGATAAAATGAATCAAAAGAAATTCTGAAAATAAACGAGACTTGTAATAGTAAGAGGTTGAATTTTCTTCATTATAAATAAATATAAACCCTATAAATTTCATGGTATTTTCTGGACGTAAATGTGGGGTGTGACTTGCTGTCCACCTTGTCAACATGGAAAACTACAAGGGCACCAAGATTAATTATGGGGTTTCGGACACACTACTTTCCATGCCTTGCACTGTCCTTTGTGACGCGCATGTGTATTGCATCATCACTTGGGGAGCAAAACATTGTGAAACAGAACTCATACAATCAAGACAAGAGACAAGGAGAAATATCTGGTTTCTTTATTGTATATATTGTCCTTTATTATATATATTGTTAGGACTTGAGACGATATTAATACATTATGCAAGTTTCTTTTTTCTTTTTTTTTTTCCCTTCAAATACTGTAAGAGCACAGGAATACACTCAATAAAATTATATTTTACCTAAAGTTTAATTAGAGTTTATAAAAATTCATTACAGTAGACTCAATAAAATTATAATATTTTTAATTTGATCATTTTTACTAACTAAATTTGTTGAGTCTAAATTGCTGGCCAAATATTATTTTGACATAAAAAATTCTCTCTATTGCGTGCTATTCGTTTCGCACGAGCTCACAATTCTAAAAAATTCATTTTCGTCTCAAAAGTATGAAGCGCCCAAATCCTAAATTCAATCACAAAAGGCGGTCAGTCTCCATCAATCATCATTTTAATGACGTGGCATCATCTTGCTGGAGTGTTTCAAGTTCTAATTCTGTAATAATATTATTAGTTTATACTAATTTTTTCTTTTAAAATCTAATATCAACTTTAGAAAATTAATGTGTACTTTTTTTAATAACGAATAAATATTCAAATTATAATTAAAATTAAAATTAAAACAAATGAACATGTCAAAATCAATATTTTAATAGAATATTGATAAATTTGGAGAATTTGTTATTTGGTACTGTTATTGAAATGACTAATTAAATCTATAAAAGTGAATTATCTAATTAAATTTTGATCAAACTTTATTGAGTTCACTACTAATTAATACTCATAGCAAGTTTTAAGTTTAATGTTAAAATCCATACTATTTATGACGATTTTTTTATATATAATTTAGACAACGATAATCTGAAGAGAAATAAATATAATATGTATATTTTACCTTACCTAATGTTAAAACCCATATAATTCATGGATAACATTTACTATTGTAGTCTATATAGACTGTGTTTACTCTTTGAATTTAAAAAAATAAATTCTCATCTAGAATTTGTTATGATCATCAGTCACACTAATTGATAATATAACTCGATCAATTTTGAGTAACATCTTATCATGTCGACGAACCACTTAAATGGAAAGTTAAAAAAAAATAAAAAAAAAATACTTTGGCTTCTACAAGTAAGAATTACACATGCTGCATCGACTTGTACGAATAAAAATGATAAAATATAAGCTGAATAATAATGATAATAAAAAATTACTAGTATGTCATCTGAGTTTGTTCTTTTATTTTGACCGTTTATGTATTTTATTTTATTTTATTTTTTTTACTTAATGATGATTAAGAAAGTAACTTTTAATGTATTGATGTATTTTATTTATTTTTAAAAAATATTTAAATATTTTTAAAAAATATGAAAAGATAAATAAAAATAAATAAAAAGATAAATTTTTTAATAATGTAGTGCTAGCTGCAACTTCAATCATGTAAAGTCAAACAAAAAGGATAAAACACAAGTTGGTGGATATATTCCAAGTCCATATAATTAAAGCTTACTCATCATGAATTATGATATGCTAGCTATCATATTTGCAATTGGATTAATTAATTGTGACATGATGCCTGTCGCTTTGGTACGTACGTACTTGTACTAGTACTAGACTACTCCATTTTATATATCTGAATACTGATTTTTACTTACACCAAATTAAATAAGACTATATATATATATAAACCTAAGTGGATCGATATATGCCACATAAAATAATATATATAATTTTCCTAAGAAAAATAAAAGACTTCAAATCATTTATAAGTGTCCGAATTATATATAATTTAATTTGCCTCGAATGTTCGTAGTTCATGTCGGTGGGATTGATCACATGCAAATGATCCTAGTGATCGCAACTTGGATAGGCAAGATACGGACGATTTAAATCTTGAATCCCTGTGTACGATAAGGACGATTCAATGTCCCATGCATTAATCATCGACAAGAGTACTTCGAGGCCACGTACGTAATACAGCTAGCTTGCTATCTGTTTGGTGGTCTCTTGCATGTGCTTAATTTTACAGTACTGAAAAATGAAAATTCAACTGAAAATGAATGCAGGGTTTAAGCAGTGAATTGATGGAGCTTTGGCCCAATCGTATTTGCATTTTTCCAAAGGATGATGATATGTACGTAGGTGGGTTATGATCCGGCGGGGACGATCAACGCCATTTATAATAATAATAATAATAATACGGATGCATCAGATAGAAGCTAGGTCCTAATCTATTAATTTATTCTAGGCATATAAATATATGTATATATATATAAACGCATATCTACATATATATATATATATACATACATACATATTTATATATATATATATACACACACATGTATGTGGTGGTGGATGGGGGCACGCGCGCACTTGTAGATTTTTTTTTAATTCGATGATTGCATCAAATTAAAAATAAGGATACGGATGCAGGGGTGGGGGTGGGGTGGAGCCCCCAATAACAATTTAATTGCAGGCCGTGAGGCAGCCCAAAATAATATAAAATAAAACGTGAGCAACAGATCCAATAATTAATTAGGGATGTTTGAAAACTTTTTTTATTTATTTTTTTATGAAAATAGACTTTATTTCATTCAATGAAATCGAAATTACAGTTGTGATTAATTAATACAGAAAAAAACCCGTATTACAAGCCAAACTCCTCATCTGTTTGGGGCTCTCCTGCCCATAAATTTCTTTGTAACGAACATTATCTTAACTTCTATAAATTCTCTCCTGACAAACCTTCCGGTTTGTTTAAAAGAAAAGTGCTCTGTAAAAATAGAACTAAACGACCCCTCCTCCAGGAGGAAAGGTACTATCACCCTCTGTCCTCCCAATGAGTCGGGATACTATCACCCACCATCCTTCAAAGGAGGAGTATGACTTTTCTACTATGAACACCAAGTCCAATAATTTTTTATTTTTTAATTTTTTACCTAAAACAAAACAACAGAACTGTAAATACATAGAAAATACTGAAAAAACACTTGAACTGAAAAAACAATGGGAAGGGCGCTGTAGTGGCGCATGAGGGACATTGGCCACTCTAGGAGAATGCCCCTGCTAATCTTGAAAATTCTGGGGTCGATGGCCCCAGAAAAGCCGCGCGGAGCGTCGGCATAAGACTCTTTGCGATGGCACGTTCATGTCGCGTGCTCACCTTCAACTCGCGCATGCGTGCTAAGCACGGCTCCTTTTGGAGCCACATTCAGTAATCTGTAAGATCGGCGACTGGGGAACACCATGGTGGGACACGTGTAGGCTTTCGGTCGCTAGAAAATCCCAGATCAGCGTTTCTCTCCCTTATTTGACATAAAAAAAAAATGCATAAAACAAAACAAAACACAGAAAGCAAATTCTGGGTAGAAGTAAAGAAAGGGAGGGAGGAAGGGAGGGAGGAGCCGAAGCTCCCACCCCCGTCTAGCTGGTTTTGTTTTTGGGAGAGTTTTAGAGAGAATGGAGAAGTTCTCTCTTCTAAACCTCCAACATATATAATTTTGAGCAATGCTAGGTACAGTCCCCATTTGGAGACTGCAATGCAAGCATATGTTATTTTAACTTTAAAATTTTTTAAAATTATAAAATTATCCCTCCTAAAATGATATTTTCTCTCATTTAATAATGTGTCTGCACATGCAGTCCCCACTTGAGGACTGCAAATAGAATTTCTCTATAATTTTTTTGGAAACAATTTCTATATCATCTTATCTCACTTCATCTCATCTCATCTCATTTTTTTTCTTAAACATCGTTCAAAAATAAATACTTTCAAACTAATCATTATAATTTTTTCAAATTAATCATTACAAAATTTTCAAACTTTCAAACAAAAAATAGAAAACAAATCAACTTTTTCAAATTTCAAAATAAAAATTATATTAAAAAATTATATTGATATAACAATATTTTAATTTTATATTTTTTTTATTCAACTTTTTCTCTCTTCCATTTTTCAAAACTCAATAAATACTTAATCCAAACTATTTCACTACTATTCACAAAAGATCTTACTACTATTTACAAAATTTTCATCTCCTAATTTTTTTTTTTATACAGAAATTTTCATCTCATGATCTAATTTCCCAAACATCCCGTTAATTTTAGGCCTGTATTTCTTGGTCGAGTCAATGAGTAGAATGTTGAAAAATAGTTTTTGAATATAATCCAACTAGCTAGTAATATTCTATTAAAAACAAATACAGAAAAAAAGAGAGCAAACAGATCCAATAACAAGCTAGCTGGATCCAGGCGTAAACGAAAGAATAATGATATATATAGTCATAAAATGTATAAATATTATATAATCATTTTAAAAAATAATAAAGTTTATTATTAAAAAATTAATTTTTTCCTATAATTTTCGTATTTATTTATTTTTTTTAAATATATTATGCGATATTGGCAAACTCAACTGTGACAAATATCATTTTAGGCCGTTGTCCATTTTGCATGTACTCTTGAATGAACAGTATTAGATATAAGTCCAACGCTTACAAGCGTACGTGTTCTTGAAGCTGGAATATTGATTCTAAACACCATCCTTTTCAAAGGAAAAGGCTAGGTGTTAAGTTGATTGCTCGAAACGTTAAGTTGCAAGAGGCCACCAATGTCTGCTAGTTAGGTCATTCATAATTTTGGGTTTGGGACCTAATTGGGTGGAGCCTGATCATCTTATTATAACGTCATGGCCGGCAGCTAGCCTCAACCTGCATGCATCTATCAACCTAAGTCATATGTTTTTGTTTGCATGCATGCATGCTCGATGACCAGTCAATTACCTAGTGATCATATATATTGATCGTCATGCATGAGCTCTTTAATCAGGGATGATTCGGCATTTGATCTTATTCTGGTCCACCATATACATTTTTACTGGATGTTGGTGAATGGTGGTGATCAGAATCATTCTCATGCAAGCAGATGATGTAATAAGAAGCTGGGTTGATTTTGTCTTTGCATGAAAGTGTGTTTTCCCTTTGTCACTATCTCTTCTGTCTCAAAGCTCACAAATAATTTATACCTTGTTTGACATTTTGGAATCCAAGGAATGCTCGCACTATATATGTACAAAAGACTGATCAGGATCCAACACTCCCACAACGAGCAAGAACTGAAAGTGTGATATACAGAGAAGTGATGGGGAAGTCAATCGCAATGAACGGTGGAGAGGGCCCCAACAGTTACACCCATAACTCCAAGCAACAGGTCTGTCTGTTCTTCTTCCTACATGTGTAAATGCAGATGAAAAAGTAAATGAGGTGAAAGCTAGCTTCGATGAAAGCAGCTAGCTCTCATGTGGTCAATTGTGAATGAAACTATATTTTTTTTTACTGTGAATCTATGATCAAGGTGAATTCTAAAACCAAGCTTTCCATTGTACTGCTTGAACACAGCGAAAGGGATCAGATCGTGCAAAGGTCTTATTAAGCAATTGCATCCAAGAGAAGCTAACAGTCGAAAACAAATTGAATACTGCAAACCAACAAATCTTCAGAATTGCGGATCTTGGATGTTCAGTTGGACCCAACACCTTTGCCTCTGTCCAAACAATAATAGAAGCAACAGAGCTTACTTTCAAAACCCAGATTCTCGAGTATAAACCGCCGGAATTCCAAGTGTTCTTCAATGATCATGTCGGTAACGACTTCAATACACTGTTCAAAGCGCTTCCATTGGATAGGCAATACATGGCGGTCGGAGTCCCGGGCTCTTTTCATGGGCGACTGTTTCCCAAGGCCTCAATGAACTTCATGCATTCCTCTTTTGCTCTTCACTGGCTGACAAAGGTTCCTGAGGAAGTGACAGAAGAGAACTCTTCCGCATGGAATAAGGGGAGAATTAGCTACGTGGGTAGTTCTTCTGAAGTTGTGAAGGCTTACACAGAACAATTTGTTAGGGACATGGAGGGTTTCTTCAGAGCAAGGGCTGTAGAATTGAGCAGCCATGGATTGATGGCAATTCTCATGCCTTGCCGCCCAGAGGGAACCCTTCCTTCTGAGTCAATTATCATGCAAGTATTTGAGGTTTTGGGATGTGCGCTTACAGATATGGCTAAAGAGGTAATAAGATTTTGATCACTTCCACCTGTGGACTTCACATGATCTCTGTCCATCTCTCTCTGCACTGAACTATCTCTATCAGTCAAGCAATTGGAGAGTATCTCAACTGCAAATGTGTATTATCATATTAGGGTACTAGGTTTGTTTTTTCTTATTTTATTTTATAGTTCTCCTAATTCTGTCTCCTTAAAAACATGCATGCAGGGTCTGGTAAGTGAAGCTCTTGTGGACTCATTCAATCTACCCATTTTTATCCCAACTGGCAACGAAGTAAAAGAAGTGCTCTCAAATATCGAGCATCTTACAATTGAGAAGTCAGAGGAAATAAACTACCCACCAAACCTTAGCAATCTTGAAGATGTTCGATCGTGCATTGGTCATGTAAGAGCAGTAATGGAAGGCATCTTATGCGAACACTTTGGAGCTGAGCTCCTTGACCAACTTTTTGAGAGGTACTCAAACAAGGTTGAACAGTTCTCCAAGACCTCAGTCTTTACTCGAATTGAGAAGCTGGAAAACTTATTTCTACTCCTGAAGCGCAATCCTAGTTCCTAGAATTGCTCCAGAACCGCGCGCCATTAATGAACATGCAGCTTCTATCAACAAATTTCGATCCAAAGAAATAATATCAGAAAGATGCTGAAATGTTTTGTCACTGACTGTTGAAAATTTCAGCATTTTTATATATAGGTATTAATCATTTGGTGCAGTAGTTTGATTTGATTATTCAAAAGCTGCACCAAATTAAGTAATCTGGTTTATGACGCTGCATGTACCAACTTTCATGAGCAAGTCAAGAAGAAATAAACGAAGTCTAGCTTGTCTCCAATTCTTTGAGCCCCACATCATGAACAGAATTTATAGTCACAGAAATGCATATAGAGAAGAAGACAAAGGAGCTAATATCCTTTCATCCTCCTCTATTTTGCCTTGGTTGAAAAAAGAAGGAAAAATAACAAGTACGGGAATCATGATTTGCGTTGCACCAATGGTCATGTATTATATATGATGCATATATGCAGCATGCAGAACACAGCCAAAGGAAGACCTATACTCCTATAATATATAATGCTAACAATTGAATTACCTCTTTAATTGGTATTTACTGATGAAATCTGATGCATGCGGCTGAATCTAGACCTCTCAAACAAACATAAAATTAGTTTGCAAATTAAGGAATTCCATGCTTGGATATATGCCCCCTTTATTTCACTACTGCATAGCTGATAGCTGATAACTGAGAATTACAAATTTACAAGGGAATGAGCTATATCAATCATAATACAAGATCGATGCATAATGATATATCCAGCTTATCCCTTGTGGCACGCATATTACTTTTACTTTTACTTTTACCAAAAGTAGTCAGTACAGTACTGATCATTCATTACTGAGGTCAAAGTCAGTGGGAGAGGGGGAGCTAGGGAGCTTTGTTCAATGCATGGAATGCACTACAGAACTAGCAGTCAATGTTTCTGAATAGCCAAATAAACAAATGGATCATGGAGTCCACGATACGTTAAAGACTCCTTATAGTAAAAAATACTCTTTGTAACATTGCCGATGGTTCTTTTAAAATATATTATTAATTTTTTTTTTAATTTTATATATTGATTTTAAATTAGTATGTAAGATATAAAAAATAGTTAGTTTATAACCTATTGTAAGAAAACATAATTAAAAATATTTTAAGTATGTAAGATTAATATTTAAGTGATTTTTACAATAGATCATACATCAACTTATCTATTTTTTCTCTACATCATTTAAATATTCTTGTTTTAATATTTTTATTTCATTTCAAATATTTCTTCTAACTATTAATGAATTTGTAAAAGAGAGAAAATAATTAAAAATATTTTAAAGTTGTGTAGTAAAATATAATCAAAATAAAAAATCCATTGAAAGGATCTTTTGATCAATTTTTTTTTATATTTTATAAAAAAAAAAATATTTCATACGAGCCATTGTGAATGATATAAAATGCTGGCATTTAAAGTTGAACAGTGGAATATATTTTCAAATCTGTTTTTCTAGGTTTATAAATATGCATAGTTTGCAGAAGCCCATTATACAAAGATTTCTGTGCGAAGTTAATGCATGTAAGCCACGTGGTGGCCATGCCTTACTTCCTTGGGACGGAATCTGTGTAGCAGTGTAGCTGTAACACGACATTACTCTGTATATCCATTAAAACTACAGAGAGATGTTATAACGAATTCGGGAACATGCATCACATGCAAATGGATGTTTGTGAACTTGGTGAAGGGTGATATCAGAGCGCCCATTCTTAAGAAAACTTGATCTCATGCCAACAGATAGCTGTAAGAATTTCTATTAATGCACCAATTATAAGGACTCTTTTTTTTTTTTTTTTAAGAGGACGTAGTCTCAATCTTATTAATAACCGTCACTTACAATGAAGGAAAACCTCTTTTACATAATATGCAAGCACAGTATGTGTTAATTATCATGGTTATGATTATGATGATCATGAATAACAATCATTTCTACTTGTGCTTCAGTGAGGAGTGGTGGAAGCTGCTAGAATAAAGATCAACGAGGTCATAACTAATCACTTCGACATCAAAACATAGCTTTCATCTACTTCTCCAAAGCCAGTGTAATAGCAGACTTAGGTTGTTCTACAGGACCCAATACCTTCATCGCTGAGCAAAACATAATAGAGGCCCTTGAACTCTTATACATAATAGAGGACTTGACACTGATCAGATTCCAGAATTTCAAGTGTTCTTCAATGACAATTCCTCCAATGATTTCAACACTCTTCAAGTCCCTCCCTCCCTCCCAACAGACAATACTTTGCAGCCAGCTGGGGTGAGTGAGTGAAGCAAAGGTGGATTTTTTCAATTTGCCCCTATACTACACTTCCTGAATTGAAGGAATTGATTGGAAGAAATAAGCATTTCAGCATTGAGAGAATGGAAAATCTGAATAACCCGAAGAAGCATGTTATCTTGCCGAAGCCCTCAATGCGTTCTTCATATAATACATGATGAGAGCCAAATTGGAAGGAGAATTTGTGAAGCAGTTCGGAAATTCTATCATGCACGGATGAGTTAATGTTTAATCGCTAGTACCCTGAGAAAGTTGCAGGCTCCTCCTTTTTCTTATATCCAGAGACCTACAAATACATTACATTGTTTGTACTTCTAAAACGCAAGGATTAGACTTTAGTTTCATCAAACCAAACAATAATGCATGGGATTCCAATTCCTTGATCAGCTCTTATAAGTGTAATCAAGTTCAATGATCTATTCTCTTTTACTTTTTTGTTTCATGTATAGTTTAATCTAGTTTTAGAACAATCAAGAACAATGATTTCCCAAGATCTAATCTTTGAGATGAACAAAAAATTAGACAATCTTAATAGATAAAACTAAAAACAGATCAGTTATTCTTGTGTTTCAATTTGGAGATCATACGTTCACTTTTGTTAGTTTTGCATTTATATTGCAAAGAGAGAAGTGGTTATGGGGACAAGGTAAAATATAATTTCCCTACACCAAATATAGATGCTTTGGTCCGTTCAACATAGATTTTAAACAATAATACTGAAGTCACGGGAAAAAGAGACTTGACAGGAAATTCTCCTCTTCAACGTTTCACGAGAAGAAAGCCTCCCTAGTAGATAGAAGATTGTCTATCAAACATGTCCACTAATTAATGCCATTCTATATTTCTCATCATTCATTAAAGCTATACATAGGAAAATCATCGTGTATGCTATTTATTCACATATAAAGCACATTACGCAGACCAACAGAGGGATCACAAATCATAAATGAGATTTAGTTTAATCCAATCCATTTAATGAAGGACGGGACAACATGACAGATAATAAATACAACACAACCAAAACCAATTATATAGCCAAAAGGGTCAGAAGCTACCCAGATACGCTAGTGTTGCTTATAGTATCCACTTTGGTGAGGAGGAGGATAGGGAGCTGGAATGTTATAAGGAGGCCGAGGAAGAGATCCAGGTTGTTGTGCGTGAGCATTGTAGTACGGGCCTCGCCACCCCGGATAAGCTGGTTGGCCATACTCATGGCTTGCAGGTAGCTGCTGTTGGGCCTGAGGAGGTGGATATGGAGCAGCAGAAGCAGGTGGAACTTGGTATGGATGAAGCGGCGGCGGCTGCTGTGGGGAGCTGTAAGGGGCAGGCGGGTGACCGTATCCTGCCATTGTTGGCTGCTCACGGGTATGGTAGTAAGGTGTTTGTGAACGAGGATCTGCCTGCGGATGTAAATTGGATCTCTGATTCTGATATCCTACCGAAGGGTAATTGCTGTTGTTCGCACCTGTGTTTTTGCCATCTTGGAAACTTAGGCCCGCCATTTGTCTTTGCACATCTTCAATCATTTCCCGGCATTGGATGCCTCTGGTCATGACAAAATCACTGCATTGCTGCTTTACATTTGTGATTGCATCCTATTGGAAAAACACAGCTCATATATCAGCTAATTGTGTGAAAATATACCCCTTTTCTCAACATCAAAATAGGCCAAGTGTATAAAGCAACAACTGATCAACTTATTACCTGAAAAGTAACATAGAACTTCAACCCTTCATTTATATTCTCCTTAATCTCACGAAACTTTGCAATGGCAGCTTGAATCTGCTTGTAACATTTTTCACGAGATGCTGGAAATATTGAGGGGCAAAAAGACCAAATCAAAATATATCAAAATGCAGCCTATAAGCATCATCAAAGCAAGGGATTATAGTAGCATGTTTAGAAAGAACGTAAATAACTTTTTTTTTTATTATTATTATTATATTTTTGCCCCACGTTAGTGCAAGAAGGGGAAAATAGTAGCATCTTTAGAAAGGAGGGGGGAAAAGGCAGACAATAGAGGAAAGGCATAACCAGATTTTTTTTCTAAAAAAAAAAGAACAATAAGATAATCCGAGAATGTGATGTCATTTGACCACCAGAATGATAACCCCGGAGAAACACGAATGGTAGTCTTTAATAGACCAGCACAGAAACAGACCCCTACACATGCAAGCCCTGGGATTCAGGTATATTTGTTAGAAACAGGTGGATAGAACAGACACGGATCCTTGCTCCTAAAAGTTTTCAGAAACCAAGGTACCCATGAGTTGATTAACATACTTGAGAAACAGGTAGATCTCATACACCATGTCATAGATGGACTACTAAATCATGGTCATATTGATTAGTATTCCCTGTGTTAATGAGGTTAACACTTCAATCCATCACCAAATCAGATTTTCAACACCCTGCTCTCAAATGTATGCTTTGAAAAGACACCTTAAGTCAGAGTAACCAATAGAAACTGATATGCCTGCAGCATAATGTATATGTGAAAAGTTTTAAACGGCATTAGGCTGTAAAATGCATAGAATGCATGAAGATCTTTCACACATTTAACAATAAAGACAGTAAAGAAAAGAAAAAATTGAATGTGTCCTTAAAAAAGAAATGATCCAACCAAAACACCAACCTTTATAATCTTCAAGGTTAAAGATCGCTGAAAACTCATCATTTTGAGCCTGTACACAAAAATAACAATGTTATTAAGATGCTAAAAATGCTTCATCCTTAACCTTACGAAAATCAAAACTAACAGTTATATGGGTAAAAATGTCAAGTTGATGCATTGCAGGAAAAAAAAAGAAAAAGATGCTATTCAGAGAAAAAAAAATGAAAAGGCTGTGGGAAAATAAAATATTGTGAAACGCCCAATTTGCAATCACTCTCAAACCCTCAATTTTAACAATTACCATCCTAAACTACCAAAAATGGTAATCCACACCCTCCATGAAAAATTTGACTTAAATAAACTTAATAAAAATTTGAAAAATCAAAAATAAAAAGTTAAAACAGGGAAAAAATAATTTTTAAAAAATATTCAAATAATTAAAAACATAAAAATTGAAATTTATTTTTTTAAGAAATTTTTTTTTTAAAAAAAAAAAGCATAAAGGAAAAGGCATAAGTAATTTCATTCAAACAAGAAAAAGCACGAAAAGTAAAATAATCATTTTTTCCTTAATTAAAGTTTAATCCTTTTATTTTAAAAAAAAATAGAAAACATTTATATTTTTAAATATTTTCTATAAAGTTTTTTTAATTAACAGGATACTTTGTCTTTTGGAGAACTTTCAGAGGTGACTGTCTTTTTAAGCGAAAAATAGGGTACTGAAAGTTTTTGCTAGTGTGTCATTGCCGAAATTGATAACATGGGGGTAATTGCAAATTAAGTTACAGTTTGAATGGGGCTTCGTATTTTTCACTAAAGAATTAGACCTGGATTTGCATCAATAATTTTTCTTGCGCCTCAATATTTTGGGCAATTTCTTCACAAATGTGATCATACTTTGATATCTCCTTCCTGAAAAGATCCTCGTAGGAGCCAGTTGATGTCATCAGCTTAGGTAGTATATCATCCTGAAGCCATATGTAGAGCATAAACACTTGCTAAATATATATACATATATATATATATATATAGAGAGAGAGAGAGAGAGAGCATAAGCACAATCGAGTATGTCATAATGTATCAGAGTAAAACTACCAATTACAGGAACAACAAACTGCATAAAAGGAACACTTGATCATTATACAATTTGATCACCGTAACAGGCAGCCATATTTGTATAAAGCAATCCAACTGAATGATTTCTACATGCAAAAGACACGAACTATAATAAAACATGCTCTTTGGAAAACACACATCAGATTACTTGCTTGCGCAGAAAATGCCAAAAACAAAGATAAGTGCAAAACAAGGATAACGTAAAAAAACAAGAGTGGCAATTTCAAATTTTAACTCTGTTCTTACTTGTATGGAATATTCAAAACCAAAATTATTCAGCTGGAGTTTATAGTTTCTAATATTCAGTGGACATTATCATAATGCAGCTATCGAAGATAAAACATTTTTTGATATAATGAATGACCAAAAGCACAAGATATAACCTTAACAACACAGATTTGAGACATTTTCTTCTAATTAGGAAAAACAAATTAGGCAAATGCAGCAAACAACTAATGCTTGACAATCGTTTTGCAACCATTATATAATTTTTGCAACAATTATACATATCTTTAACCCATTTAATCTTTTTCATATTAATGAAAATACATGCAATAATAAGGACCTCAAGACAATCCAAAACGATGTCAGCATCTAATGGTTAAGAGTTATTTTATTAGAAGTGACTTATGGTTAAGAAACAAGTGAAGAATAACCATTAGTTCCACGTTTAGCTCAAGACACAGCCCAAGCAAGCATACATGTTGAACAAAAAAAAACCCTAATTGAAACCAGAGAACATATCAGTCCACAATTTTCTTCTGGGTCAGATTGCCTCTTTTTCCTTTATTGGTAAGTTATGCACCCAATGAGTCATGAACTCAAGACCTCACCTCAATGACTTTATTGGCATTTTTGGTTGGATTGAGGGGAAATATCAATGTCACCTCAAAAAATAAATAAATAAAGACATAAGACCTGGCCACTAAATAATCATATGCATGCAATAAAGAAGCCAAACAAGGCATAACTCTGCACTTCTTCTGTACAAGGGTGCACTCTTTTCTTTCAATGAAAAATTATCAATTATTGATAATAAAACACACCTTCCTTTTCATCTCTTTAAGCATGTCTTCAAGACCAGCCCGCTGTGCACCAAGAGTTTCCAATTGCCTCTGTATCATTGAGCATGCAAAGTTAAAAATAGTTTTTTTTATAAGTAGCATGCAAAGTTAAAAATAGTCAAACATAAAAGTAGCACATACAAATCTTAAAACACCTTTGAGATTAGGAATGGGACCTTTAGATCTAATCTCTAAAGTAAAATATTTAATGGACAGATCTTATTTCTGGGACACTTTGCCTAAGAGTCCTTGAAAGTAAGAAAGTAGATGTATTCCAGTTTACACCAATGTTTCCAGCTCCCAATATACCATGTACAGTTTCAACTCTTTTTTTCTATAAGTAAAAAGTAATTTTATTAGAAACAAATGTATAGGTGAAGCCCTTGTATACAGGAAGTATATAAAAGAAAACACCTAGATACATTCTAAGAAAAACAACAGAAAATCACGTACAGTTTCAACTTTTATGGTAGTTTGTTTGTTTTGTGTACCACCACTCCACATATCTAGTCAGTTTAAAGAATAAACCCCAAAATGTAGGTTTCAAGAACATGTTGACACAGGAAGCGGATAAGTTGGAGACACACGTGCACACATGCATGTATGTATGTATTTATATAGATATATAGATACATTGCATGCCAATGTACCACATGCCAGTCATTAAGCACAAGTCCAAAGCATCAGTGCAACTGGTTAATACTTAACTTCTGATAAGTAAAAGTGAATTTTATTAAAGCAAGAACTAGGCATAGCCCAAGTACATAGGAAGTATACAACTAAGAGCACCTAGTTACGATTAGGAGCTAGAGATGGATACAAGGAAATCATGGAAATTAGCCCCATTCAAAACAATAACCATGGCCCAAAAAGCGGAAAGCAAAAAATTTATGTGCCACATGCAACTTGTATTTGCACCTCTTAACAACTTACGTGCCGCATGCAGTGCAGAAACACTTATTTCTCCAATCTTTCTACAAATAGCTAGGAGTTCATGGGAAACCTATCCTTCTACAAATTCTAAGCATTAAAATTCAGACTTTACAAACCTAGAATAACGATGCCAAAGGTAAAGTCCAACCACAAAAAACAAATCAATATAAATACATGATACCAATTATATTTAAGTAAAAATGTTAAAATCATATATATTCAATAAAAATAGAATGATATCATGCCATTTTTAACTATTAAAACAGCAAGATATCTACACTGTAAGTTATGTGAAACAACCAGCATGATGTGCCTAGACTGTTTACATCTTGTCTAAAGCTTCACAAAATTCTCCAAACAGGTTCAGCTCCTGCCTGGGGCGTGCTTACACTGTAAGTATTCTCGAAACAGATGAGAGGATGAAAAGAAATGTCCCTTATGACATGTACATAATTCGCTGCAAAAAACTGATTTTTTTTTTTTTTTTTGGGGGGGGGGCAAGGGGGCAAGGAGAGGAGTGAATGATAATAAAAATAAATAAAAAATAAAAAGGAAGAAGAACAAAAAAAGAGCATAATCAAGCATTATATATTGGGGAAAATGTCGAAAAGACTTCTTTGGCTCATAATTTAAAGAAGAGGAAAATCTGATCTGTGTTCTTGAGGTATGCCTATTGTCGTCAATAAAATTAACATTTACTTATCAAAAACTATTAAAGAAAATATTTACCAAGCTCTGCTTCAGGGCACCAACGACAGCATCTTCATTGGAATCTAGGGACATTATGGGTCTTGCCAAAGTTGGGAGGGCCGATTCAATCTGACAAAAGAAAATCCACATATAGGGTTTCATAGCATGTTGAACTAATAGACAGCAGTAAATTATTTAAAAACCAGCAGGTAAACAACGCTGGCCAATCCATAGCATCAAAAGCTCTATACCTAGATTGCTAAATCTAAACGAGGAAAAATACAGGAGAAAAACAAAATGAAGCAACTAAATGAAACAGTTTTTCAGTAATTTGTGAATTCTGATTATCCCAAAAAAATATTAGAAGTGGGCACTGCAAAATGCTTTTATTATTGGTGTGAGAAAAGGCGAACGAAAACTTGGGCCATATTTGTTTCACTAAAAATGAAGAACAAAGAAATAAAATCCTAACAACTTCTAAAAAATTTGAAAAAATAAAGTCTTATGTGGTAGGAAAATGCATCCAAAATTCTATTGCAGAACGTATTTTTTCTTTCTAGAAAAAACTAAACTTTTGAGGTGCTGAGTTTAATTTAGAGATATTTCAGAAAGCAAAGTTCTCAAAAATTGAAAGTATCAATACCTTCATTGTCTGAGGCTCTTTCCATTTCTCCATTCTAATAAAAATAACTCAATCCTAAACAAGTTGAAAATTGAAAACAAAATGTTTTTCAGGATTTTTTTTTTTTTGATAAGTAAGTTTTTCAGGATATTATTACCAAATAAAATAAACTTTCCACTAAAACAAAAACAGACTAAACTTAAAGGGCTACAAAATTTGTCCCAAAAAATCTAAATATGCAAAAGACAAAACAATGAATAAAGGAATGCCTTTGAAACTCTTATTAATACATTTTCCATATAGTCTCTTTGCTTAAGTGCATGACTGATGGATCCCACGAGAACTATATTATAGTAACCAGAGTTTTTTTTTTTTTTTTATTCATAGGAACGGGAGGCATAGCCCAAGTACACAGGATGTCTACATGAGAAGTATAGAGTTTCATTTTTTTTATAAGTAAAAGAAAGAAAGTGATAATTATAGTAACCAGAGTTAACTATTAAATATAAACAATAAAAACTATTAGACAAACATACCGGACGGTGATCAAGGATTGACATCAGTGCTGAATGTTCCCTGACTGAACGCTCAATACGGCCATCACTTTCAGCTGCTTGCTTCAAGTTAGCCGCAAATCTATTCAACCTATCCAGTAAATTCTTTGTTAGAGTGCTGGACTGAGGTCTGGTCCACCGTGTTCCAAATTGGCTTCTAAATTGAGCATCTTCTCCTTCCTCTTTCTGCAAGAGCTCCTCTATCTGGACCAGCATTTCCTGGTTTACCCTCCTCAGATCCCTAAGCTGCTCTAACTCTGCTTCCAAACCAGCTGGACCCCCACTTATCTGCACTGCCTCCACATCTTCTTTAAGATCAGAAGGGAGAGTAAAATTGCCTTCTAATGCAAATATAGATTCCGGTTGGTCCATCTCCTTGAGCCTTACTCGTGTCAACTCACTGGCTTGTTGTAATTTTTCAGCTTGTGTTCGAATAATGTCATCCACCATTTCAGTGTACCTGGAAAGAGCCTTAGCGCTGCTGTCCGGAACAAGACTTGCAAACATCTTCTCCTTGCTTGCATCCAATACGTCATTCATTACCATTGACTTAACCAAGGAGAATGCGGGAAGAGGTGGTAAAGAACTGGGGGAAGGAACCCTCATGAGGTAAACCCTATCATTCTCTTTGATGGCCCTCTCTAGGTTTCGGTTTAAATTAGCCTCCAACTTGTTAATTGCATCCAGAAGTTGTGCTGCAGCACCCTTTGAGGATTTCTTTACCTCGGTTAAAGCACTAACCCCACTCCTCAACCGTGCGATTTCCTCCGCAATCTCTTCTTTCTCGTGAAGCTCTAAACTGTACCTATAGCATGCTTCTGCATAAAACAGAGCTGTCTTCAGTTGCACGTGAGATATCCAGCCCTTTTCAAAATGCTGGTTCAAAGGTGAAACGTTCAGGGCTGCCAAAGCCTCCTCATAGTAAACCCCCACCTGTAATGACGTCCATATCTCTAAGAAACTTGAGACAAAAAGAATATCGATGACCGAACAAACCCGACATAATGATAAGTCAAATTTTATTCTACATGTGGGTTACAAATATGTACTAGAGAGTCCCAAATTACAATTTTATTAAATGCAACTACAGTTCACTATAGCAGCACGTTATCGCTATTGCAAAAATCCCAGTTTCATGTTTTTTTTACGAATGAGCCAAATTAACAATCCTATCTATTTGACCAAATTTGATCACTTATCTAATTCATTTAGTTGTTACCTAACAAATTTTTGTTCACAGACCTGCCTGGAGATCTTGCCGCAGACTCCCGGGGTGCTCCCTTTGGCTATGGTATTCTCGAACACGCATTCCTGCGCCTGCGCCAGCATCAGGCGCTCGAGCATGCCGGCACACTCGATGGATATGTCCACAGTCGAGGAGCTCCCGATAGACGCTTTTGTAGACGCATTATCTCTCAGAAACGCGAACGCCCCAGCCGCCCCCATGAATGCGTGTGATGCCTGCCTCCTTCCATCGACCGTGGCCCGATCGTAGGAGAGCCCAATTTGGCTGTACACGGCGCCCAAATTGAAGAGCACGGCGGCCTTCTCCAAATGAATGTTCTGCTGCGAGGCCTTATGCTTCTGCTTAAAAGCATCGTGCCAGATGAAGGTGACAGTGTTTATGTGGTCCTTGTCAGGGGAGATGGGGAAGCGAGTCTCGACGAGGCAGAGGGCCTTGAAGTAATTCTGAAGGATATCTCGACGGGCGGTTGGGGTAGGGTCGGATAGGCGCTCGATATCGGAGCGGAGTTGGTTAAGAGTTTGGAGGTCGTCCTCGAGGTTCTGGGCCTCGCGGTCCGAGTAATTGAAGGCGATGAAGTTGCGGAGCGGGCGGTAGAGGTCGACGGAATTGGTCTTCTTCTCGAAGATCGCGAGCATTATATTGGTGGCAGTCGCCGATCCAGCCATAGCAGAGGAATCGGACTTGGATCGAAGAAGAAGAATTGGGTGAGTCAATCCGAGACTGTTTTTATTTTTCGGGGGTGATGCAAAGTAGAGCAGAGTCGTGCGATTATGGATCGGTGGGCCCAATTAGTAAAGCGTTACCCACTGCATGGTTAAGAATAGCCCAGGCCCACCAAGTGTGTCCATTACGCCGCGCTTCAAATAACACGGTATCGCACTCTTTCTCGAGACACGTGGAGTCCGCGTACCGCCAACGTTGTGTTTATATAAAAAAAAAATATTTATCATTTATTTTTTTTATCATCTTCTCAACATTTTATAATATAATATTAAATAATAAATTTATAAATAAAATATAATAAATAATTTTTACATTATGAAATAATAATAAAATAATAATAAATAAAATAATAAATAAAATTATTCGTCTATATATTCTAAGGAACAAAAAATAAAAAATTTCACCGATCATTTACTGCAAAAGAACTTGAAAAATAATAAGCTTGCAGTTTAAATTACTCTAATTTAAATTCAAAATCCATTTTAATTCATCTTAATTAATTTTATTTTATTATTATAATTTTTTTAAAATTTTATATAAAATATAATAAATAACTCAATTTTTACACTCCTATTCACAAAATATTTTAACTCCCCTTACCCAAATCACTATATTGCTTCGCTCATCTACCATGAATGAGGTGAAAGTGGGATGCAGACGCGTATATATAGCATAAGTACGTATATATGTGTGTGTGTATATATATATACACGCAACCATCGGACCTCCTAGAGAGAGAGAGAATTTATGCAGGGAAGTGAAGGGTAAGACCCTGAGGAAGTCAAGCCCTAGCACAAGCACGAACTCGGCTCCATCACCTCTCTCCGATCTGCGCCTCCTTCGCTTACTCTTGGATTTAGGTACGAGATTTTCGATCCTTGGTTTTGCGTTTTATCGATCTGCTGAGTTTGCCTAGGGCTTTGTCTGGTTTTATGTACTTCATTGATTTTTCCGAAGGTTCATGATCTGGAAGGTCCAAGTATTTTTTTGTGTGAGGGGTTTTTGTTGAACTCAATCTTTGGCTTCAAAATTTGTAATTTTTATTTGTAGTTTATAGTTTAGTTGTTAAATTTCTTATTTTCTTCTTGACATTATTGGTTTGCGTAGATTTGTATTTTTCTACTTTTTTTTTTAATTTCTTTCAGGGATTTTAGCTGATTGGAAAAACATTATTCAAAATATAAATTTGTTATATCTTGTTTCCCCAATTTGTTTTTTTGTTGAGAAAGATAAGTTGAAGCAAACAAGAAAAAAATGATAAACTATCTTTCTTTCCCTGTATGTTCGGTTGCTGAGAAAGATACGTTGAAGGAAACGAGAAAAAAATGATAAAATGTTTTTCTTTTTCTATTGTCGGGACTCGAGGAAACAGAAGATGTTAACTTCTGCCCTTGCAAAAGATCTGTTTGCTTGGTTAGGTTTCATTGGGTTTTTGTCCGTTTATGGAAGTGAACGCTGCACATGATTGAGCTGGCTATTTTACTTGTAAATTTTCTTAGTATCAGAAAAGGGTATGAATTGTTTTTTTTTTTCCCCATTATGAGCAAATGATATAAGTTTTTTTTTTTTTTATATGTAATCAAGAAGTTTTATTCATAAGAATAGGCAAAGCCGAAGTACTTGGGGAGTATAGATGAGAAGTATGTAACTAGAGTTCACAACCAACAGTAAAAGGTCATGGACATTTAGTGCATGTTTGAGATTGTGGTGAGAAATATAGCTTATTGCTTTAGGACTTATAGCTTATAACTTAAGTAATAAGTTCTACTATTAAAAAATTATTTATTGTTTGATAATTATATGTTTAAAGTACTTTTAAACATGTTACGTTTGTTTGGAAACAATTTAAAAAAGTGTTTTCTGATGTAGAAATTACGATTATTTGAATTTTTAAAAATTATGATCACATCCTTAAAAGTTTTAAAGTTGTAATTATTTGAAAATTGTATGGGTATTTTCGTCCATTAACAGTCTTTTTAAAATTCGAATTACGTTCCGCATTATCCGGAAAAGCACGTTTGAGGAAAAGCATCAAAATGATGTTTTTTTCCTCAAACGTACTTTTTAGCTTATTTAAGATTAAACGTGCTTTAATATGTAATACCCAAATAACCTAATTTTTTCATTAAAGAGTTTTTAAGACTATTTAAGCACTTTTTAAGACTCCTACCGCAACCTCAAACAGGCCCTTAGTCCGTTACAAACAATGGCCCCCCCACCCATAAGAAAAAAATGATATAAAGTAAATGATATAAGGGCCTGTTTGAGATTTAGGAGTATACGATTTATGATTATGATTGTGAGAGTGTTTTCTGACTATATTTTTCTTTATTATCTTCTTTCTACAGGCTTTAGTTATCTTGCACAGTGTAAGCCTTGCAGTTTGGACTTCAAAGTTCGGATTGCATATTTGATAATAAGAGAGTTCTGTTTCTACACATAAGGTAAGAAAGTCGGATCAAGTTTGTTTGCTTTTGGTGTTCTTTGGTGGACAAAGATGTTCTTTCTTTGTTTAACATTTTATTTTGTTATATGCACATAAATTTTGCATATCAAATAATATATGTTGTGCTCTTCGCTTGTAAAAAAACTCTTGTGCGCTGATTTCCTAAAAAATTATGGGGAATGAAGTAGCCTGTTATTGGAAATACAAAATTGGAAGTTGCACCCAAGAATTATGTGGGATAGCTTGTCCATGTTATTCAATTTTTATGTGGTTATAAAGTCTATTTAAAGAATGGAGAAATGAAATGCTTGTGATGACAGGATGCAAGAGGGCTAGAGGTATTTCGTTTGGTTCCCAAAGAATTTCCTATGTGAAAGAAATAGTTTTTGAAAGAACAAAAACAAAACAAGAAATAGTTTTTGAAAGAAGGAAAACAAAACGATGATCAGGGAATTCTAACAGTTTTTTTTTTTTAATTTGGGGGGGTGGGGGGCTGATTTGGGTTTATAAAACCTTTAGGAATACATTTCTTATATGTCAAGAAGTTTACCTGAGATAGATTCCGTAGGGCCTTATATATGATAAGCAAGGGAGTCCTGAGCCTTTTATAAATAGCCAAGAACATTATGAGTATAAATTGAAGTGTTTGTTTAGCTGAAATTGTTGATCTGCCATTTTTATCATCAAAGGAATTTGGCAAAAGCATAGACGCCCCCAAATTTCAATTATCAAGGTTGCCAATACCAGCTCATTCTAACTTTCTCGTTGGAGTATGTGATGTGTAACAATGCATTGTGTGAGTTGTTGAACTGTCTCTGGTGATATCTGATTTAGATCAATTCATTTAAATTAGTGTTATATGCTGAAGTTATATCATTGCATGTCGTCTTGTTCCTTCTTATCTGGGTGGATTGTGTGACATACTACTTGGAAGCATAATTTGTCAAGCTGATATAAAGAATGTTATACATTGTATTATTCATTACAGGCACTTGTCACAACCTGTTTAATAGATGTTAGTCATATAATTGCAAATTCCATATATTGCATACTCCTTGTGTACTTGGGCTATGCCTAATTACTTGATTTAATAAATTTATTTTTACCTGTAAAAAATATTATTGCAAATTCCATATTATTTCTTTTTGTATACTCCTTGTGTAATTGGGTTACTTGGTTTAATAAATTTCTTTTTACTTGTTTTTTTTTTTTTTATCAGTAATCGAGAAGTTTTATTTATAATAATAAGCAAAGCCCAAGTACACAGGGAGTATACATGAGAAGTACCTAGCTATAATTTACAACGGAAAGAAGAAAGTCATGGACATTAAGTCCATTACAAACAATAGCCCCCACCCAAGAAAACAATATTTTAAAGAAAAAAACTTTCAGCTCCTCCATTGTTCTCTCTTGGTTTTCTAAGCTTCTATCATTTTGCTCCCTCCAAATACAATTTCTTTTTACTTGTAAAAAATATATTTTTGTTTTGATTAATAAACAAAATTTTATTGATCATAAGAATAGTTGCATGGTTTAATATATTAGTTGTGAAATACTTTTGGGTGCAAAAAAATTTCTAGGGGTCACATCCTATCGGTGAAAAGCCGATGATTTACTCGGTCAGTGTGATGGGACACATTACACAAGTCTGGGGTTTAAGCAGATAAAAGACTTGTTGCATTTACACGTTCTCCAGGATTCCTCGTCATCAAAAAATATATTAGTTGTGTACCTAATTTGAAATAATTATAAAAGGATGTTTTATTATTCATTAAATGCTCTTTATTATTTTCTACAGCTATGATTTGATGATAGAAGAGCTAACATTGTTTTTTCTCTTCTGTGAGATGTACTTCTGGTCATCATCATACCAACATGCAGGTATTGAGCTGGTTTTTATATTTCAATGGATGCCAAGAGGTTCATCCAATTGGTCGAGGAGAAAAAGAAGAGAGCTTTGGAAAAGAAAGAGGCCCCTTTGAAATGGGAACAGAAGCTTGAAGCTGCTGCCAAGGCAAAGGCTGATGCTGAAGCCAAAGAGCGGAAGCTGAAGGCTGCAAAGCATAAAAGAAAATCTCTGTCCCATTCTGATAGTGACAGTGATGGTGACAGCAGTGATGGGGGAAGAAAATCAAATAAAAGAGCCCACAAGAAGCATGGAAAGCATGCCCACTCCGACTGGGGTGGTGACAATGAAAAGTGCAAGGAGAAAAAATCCAAGAAAAAGTCTAGGAGACGATCCTATAGCTCTAATGATAACAGCGATGATGAGTATGAGAGTGACTCTTATGAATATAGGAAGAGAAAGAAGCGAAACCACAGAAGGCACCGACATCACAATTCGACATCTGATTCTAGTGCTGATGGCTCTTCAAGTGATGATCATGATGATGATCCAATAAAGAGGAGAGGCCATGCTAAGCATCACAAACACCATAAGCTACCGGAATCTAGTGGTTCAGATTTTCCTAGTGAGACAGAAGATGGAACAATTCAAAGGAGAAGTCATCCAAAGCTCCACAATCGCCATCACCGGTTGGAGTGTAGTGCTTCAGATTCTTCAAGTGATGAGGAAAATGGTGCAGTTAGGAGGAAAATTCATGTGAAGCACCATAAACATCATAGACGATCGCATAGGGTGGGGTCAAAGTCATCTGATTCAGATGGCCACAGACACCATCAAAGGAGTGAATCTATAGGAAAGTCATCAGATGACAATCGTGAAGAAGCTAAACGATCAACGGACAAGATTTCTGGCTATCACCACCACAAGCATTGACACCATCACTCATTATGATGACAGAAACCGTTAGCTCAAAACAGAACATGATTGGAAGGGTACAGAGGATGCGGAGCAACATTGGGAACAAAATGCTGCTCACGATGGTGACAAGTTGGGTGAATTTTAGTGTATGGGTTTGATTAATATACTTAATTCTTATTCGCCTTATTTTGTGGTTCGAGCGGTTGAGTTCTTGAAACGTTAATGCGGACAAATTGGGTTTGATTTGTACTCGAAATAAGGCTCTTATTCGGACTTGGTTAGTATAACTGTAGTAATTCAAGATCCCTAACCTATTGTTAAACCAGTCTGTTGGTATTTGATCTTTGTATTTCTCTAGGATTCTCTTTTTGCTTGGTTTATAGAGTTGATACGGATACTTGATGTTAAGTTTAGCTTCCAAATTGGTTGAGCATGATCTCCTACGTCTTGACTGACCTCTCCTCCCCCCATTTTCTTCGTGGTGCAATCTGCTGCGCTTTGTCAAGTATTGTACGTTGGTTTGAACTGTGGGGCGAGGACGAGATGCTTGGTACTTGTTCTTCAGTGAATGGACTAGGTTTCTAAAATATGGTTTATGTGAACGTCGAAGCATGGTTCTCCAAATTAGGGAGTTCAGTTTTACTCTGAACATCTAAGTGTCGTTAAACGTGGACCTCTTGAGATTTTTTATAGAACTCCTTAAAATCCTTAAATAGATAATGGTAATATAACATGCTTAAATAGAGGTATAAACCCAAATACAAATCCATGGGATAACAAGCCTATCCCGTATTAGCTGATTCCTGCCTAACGAGATAAAGAGTTCTCTCTTATTCAATAAAGAGCAACCACTTTGGTCACTTGACACAATGGCTCAATTTCATTATTCGGGATAGCGTTACCTCCGATTTTTGTATGATACAGCGAAGTATTAGGCACAAAGTGGAATGGTATGAATCCAGCGAGTTCGTTCACTCCTTGTCAAAACTTTAGTATGAATCCTGCAACTTAGCTTGCTTGAGAGGCAGTTTTCATTCTGTATCGAATTTAGAAGGATGCTCAAAAACCCTAAAATTATTTTATTTTCTATGCCAAGCTGAGAATATCTTCAGCGATTGGAACAAATAAATCACTAACGGTTGCTCAACAATATTACAAGAACAGGCTCCATCTGGTTTGTCAAAAGTTTTTTAGTATCTTCTCACTTGACACCCCATCTGCTACAAGAATTGAGGTAATCTCCTGCAAAAAAATAGACATAAATTATCTTACCATCAAACAATTGAACTTTAATGACCATGACATGATGTTTGAATGTGGGGGGGACACGCCTTCTGCCATGAGGCTATCACGTATAAAAACGAGATTTATATAAACATTAAGATCAGATAACATGATGCTGTAATCTTTCTACAATTAAAAATGGTTTCATAATTTTCATGTGCCATTGTTCTTGCTATTTCACTAGGATGTCCAAAAGCATCGAAAATATTATGTTGTCTTTAATATGCCAATGCATTCTTCTTCTTTTTTATAAATAATATGCCGATACATTCATGCACCAATATCAATAAAAAGATGAGCATATCACTTCTTGCTAACAAAAGATGGACCAACAAGAACCAGTGAATAACACAGTACGGCCATGAGCAAAGAAAATAAGTTATACCATTAGTCACAAGGAAAAGACCCAGAACAGTGCAGATACAAACAGTAGAAACAACAAATTATGTAGCTAACACAAGATTGCTGGTATTCAAGACTTCTCCTGAGCTAATTGTTGAAATCAATCTAAAAAACACAACTAATTACTGAGTTTCTTGCAAAGATGATGGGAAACTGCATCCATATTTCAAAACCGAACCTTTTTTTAAAAGTAACAACATGAATACCAACAACAGGAACTCCACTTAGGGCTGGTTTGGATTCAGAGATGAGATGAGATGGGATGGTTTTAGATGAAAGATGAAAGTTTAAAAAAATATTGTTAGAATATTATTTTTTAATATTATTATTGTTTTATAATTTGAAAAGTTGAATTGTTTTATTATATTTTGTATGGGAATTTGGAAAAGTTATAATAATGAGATGAAATGAAATACTTTCTAAATCTAAACGGGGCTTACTGTCCCTCCGCAACCCCCCGCCCCCCCAAAAAAAAAAAAAAAAACCTCCCCACACACAAAGAAGAAAGAGGAGAAGGAGAGAGAGACCACAAAGACAGCAAGATTTCCAAAAAGCAGTAACAGGTACTTCATCTCAAAATAGATGACGTGATTTTGCAGTGACACGATTATGTGGAAAGCTAGAATTTATAGAGATCTTCCTAAATACCTTTTATCTTATCGAGGTGACACAACTTTTGACAAGAATCTTGTCTGGTAGTTGGAAAAAAAAAAATGAATTTAATATAGGAAACTGGAGAAGTATGACCTTCTAAAAAGTTTTCATACATTTATGATGGGCAATCTTCTATTTTGAGAAGCAAGAAGTAAAACATAAAATAATTAGACTAGAAAAGTGGCAAACCTCAGTCATCTGTTTCTGCCCACAGAGTACAGCACCAACAGACTGAGGGCTGTAAATTTGCTTTGCTCTACCGAAAGCAGCCTGCAAAAGCAATCATGTGTGGAAATGCTGATTTGATTCTAGGGACAAATAAGATCAAAAGCCCAATTGCTCACAGACACACTCTACCTGTACATAGCCACTTTCGCCTGTCCAACTTTCATCCGGTTGGGATAACACAGGCACAATCTTAACCCCAGAAGATTCCCAATCTCTAAATCTATCCTATAGAAGGAAGCAGCACAAATTTAAAATCAGCTTCCAAATGGTGGACTAGCTGTGCTGATTCTACAGAAAAGGTATGTAACACCGGAAAAAAAAACATTGGGCAAACCTGATAAGCCATTCGCTTAAGGTTTCTAGCCCCATAATAAAGCCTCACATCAGATCTCTTAGAAGCACCAAAACCTGACTCAATGAGAGACCGGATTGGACTGCAGATGAGAAAGTCAAGAGCATTAGTAACTGATGTGGAAATGCAGATGGAAGAATCACCACAAGCAATAACATGTGAGCAGAGAACAAGGAACAATAAAACTTTAAATTGCTAGCTGAACGATCCGTTGAGAAATGTTACATTGTGAACACATGGGTGCAGCAAACACTTGCCTTCACAGATTTTTAAACGAAGATTTATTTTTTATTTTTAGGCAGTAAGCCTAATTATCAGTTACGGACTGGAGTTAAGCAAAATACAACAAATTACAGTAAAATGGACAAGATAAGTTAAGAGAACGAAATACATTTGATCAAATTTTCCACTTTCATTCTGGCGAAAGCGAAAATATTCAAAAATCTCAAACTATCAACGCATTACACTATAGAAATGAGGCTAGACGATAAAGTATAAAGCGGAATCCCAAGCGAAAGGAAGACTACTTTGCTGAAAATAATAATAATGATAATGGTAAAAGGGCTTCTATTCTTCAAATGGAAAAGACTACAACTTCAATTTCATTTCGTAAACGGTCCTTTCGACCATTAAGTTCTTTCCAGGGACAGAACAGGACAATAAGCTTAAAAATCAATCAGAAATCTGACCTGATCCCCGATCCGGTGGCGAAAATAAGAACCGTAGGATAAGCATCGGGCGGATCAATCCGGTCGATCCCGAAGCCTCTCCCCATGACTTGGCTGAGCTCAACCACATCTCCTTTCCTCAAGCCACAAAGAAGCTCGGCGGTGGAGCCGGCGATGCTCTTCACCAGGAACTCGAAGGTGCCACTTGCAGCGGCAAAAGAGGGCGGGGACGCGATGGCAAGGAAGGAGGGCTTGTCGGAGACAGGAACTCGGAGCTGGAGGTACTGGCCGGCGCAGGTGTGGGAGGTGACTAGGTCGGGTGAGTCGGAGATGTCGATGGAGACGTGGAAAAGGGACTCGGCGGCGGGCTCGACTAGGGAGAGAGGCGCCGGGGTCCAAACGGTGGTGTCCTGACGTACAGCAGTAGCGATGGAGAAGCGGCGGTGGGGGTGGGGCCTCAATTTGGGGAGAGAGAGGCAGCGTAGGACAGACATGGGAGGGCAAAGGTGGGCATGGGGAAGAGGAGTTAGGGAGAGGGGGCTGGGAGAAAGAGTAACAGACATCGTTTTCCTTTGGTTTTTTTTTTAAAGAACTAGTCAAAAAAGTAGGGTAAGATGATACCTTGAGGTCTTCGTGACCGGGGAGGGAGGGTGGGAGGGACTGCCGGCGGTAAGTTACGTAGGTGGACTGTTATATAAATCCCGACCGGTGCTTATTTGGATGGATTGGTTGATCCAGGTAACCACACGTGTCTTCTTTCCGAGTGATCCGGGGAATCTAGAGGATAAAGTGGCTACAAAGATCAGAACAGCCCCCAAAAATGAGGTAAATATGGCTAAAAGTCGGTATCATTGCTAATACTACTAGCGTAGCAATGCCATGTAAAGAGGGCATGCATCACTTCAAGGATTACAATCATCCACTCTGACTCTGTCGATTTGCCAATTAAACAGTGTCATGCTACAACTACTTTTGAGGCCAAAGTTTGGAGGGCACGAGCAACATTTCAGCGTTAGCGAGTCCTTAAGCACAAGGCAAGAAAAGATATAATCAACAGATTTCAATGTTTCCAACACACAAAAGGTAAAAATATACATGTCAGCTTTCTTTTCCCCGTTATTTTAAACACCCAAGAAAAAAGGGGCAGACTGTCGGCTCCATTTCTCTTTCACACTCTACAATAATATGATTAAAAACAGAAATGGAAAAATCCTGATACATTCGATCTCAAAAAATGAACAATCCCATTGCCTGGCACTGCCAGCACCTCCTAAATTATTGGATTTCGCAATTATCAAGACAAGGCAACAAGGAGACTTGAGGGAAGGGAAGAGATTTGTCTAAGATGCAGATTCCTTGGCAATCTTCTCTGCCTTAGCAATGACTTCATCAATACCTCCAACCATGTAAAACGACTGTTCTGAAAGGTCGTCATATTTTCCATCCAATACTCCCTGCCAACCAAAACAGAACATCAATGAGCAAAACTCCCATACTTTCATAAAAGCCAAACACCAAAATTCCTATGCCAACACAACATTGTCCATGCACATATGTATGTGTCCGCCGGTATTTGCCAGTGGAAGCCTAATGCCTTGTGTATGTTTGCACAATCATTTTAGCAAAACAAAAAACACACAAACGAACCCATAATACTTCAACCGGAGCAAATACAATCACCACAGCCATACTAACCAAATGACATGGCCATGTAATATAGTGTGAAATGTGCCTCAGAACCACAAGTAGGACGGTTATTTTTTTCAATATATGAGCTTCTTCAGAAAAGAAAAAGGAAAAAAAAAAAAAAGCCTTCTTCAATATATAAACAAGACCTATAAGACCAGTTTAGGACAAACTAGTTCACTTATTTAAAATCCCTCAATACATTCAGATCCTATAAGCTCAATGGGCACAAATATCCAAAGAAAGATATAGATATTTTCCGACAAATGCTCTAGGCACAGCACAGTCATGATAAATTTGCCCAAACTTAATGATCAAATATGCAAGGTGTCATTGGAGCTCTAAGATTACTTTATCAAGAACAGAATTCCAAGCTTATTCGCCATCAATTTAACCAAGAAAGACAAAGTAGGTACCTGGAAGCTAGTAATACTCTCTTTTAATTCCACATACTTGCCAGGAGCACCAGTGAACACTTCCGCAACATGGAAAGGCTGGCTCAAAAACCTCTGAATTTTACGTGCACGAGCAACGGTCAGCTTGTCATCTTCACTGAGCTCATCCATTCCCAAAATAGCAATAATATCTTGCAGATTTTTGTAGTTCTGGAGAACCTTTTGTACCCCACGAGCAGTATTGTAGTGTTCCTCCCCTAAAATGTGAGGGGAAAGCATTCGAGATGTAGAATCTAAAGGATCAACGGCAGGATAGATACCAAGCTCAGAAATCTGTTTAAATTAAAGCAACAGAGATATAAGTAGATGATAACATGGCAATAATTATTCAAAAAACCACTAGTACATCATGAAACATAGAGAAACCTGTCGAGACAACACAGTTGTCGCATCCAAGTGAGCAAAGGTTGTGGCAGGAGCAGGATCTGTCAAGTCATCAGCAGGCACATAAATAGCTTGCACAGAGGTAATGGAACCTTTCTTGGTAGTTGTAATACGCTCTTGAAGGCCTCCAAGATCCGTTGCCAGAGTTGGCTGGTAACCAACAGCAGATGGAATACGTCCAAGCAAAGCAGAAACTTCAGAGTTAGCCTGCAGGATGCCCCAGAAAGAACAGAGAGGATGGCGCAACATTTAGGAAGATGAATCAAAAGATACAAGGAAATCTTCAGGGACAGAAAAGGCTCCTTGCCAAGTATGCTTACTTGGGTAAAGCGGAAAATGTTGTCAATAAAGAGCAGCACATCCTGACCCTCGGCATCACGGAAGTGTTCAGCCACAGTCAGACCAGTGAGACCAACACGAGCACGAGCACCAGGGGGCTCATTCATTTGACCATATACAAGAGCACATTTGCTTTCAGCCTGCAAGAAGGAAACAATGCAATTAAATTCCAACTAGGTGTTTTTACATCCTTTGTGTTTATTACTAAATCTTCATTTACTAAGACAATCAATATACCAATAAAAAATAAAATCCAAAAAATGTGAACTGCATTCTACTAACCTGCTTTTCACCCAGCTTAATGACACCACTCTCCATCATTTCCCTGTACAAGTCATTACCCTCTCGAGTGCGTTCTCCAACTCCCGCAAACACAGAGAAACCACCTGAAAAATAAATTAATTAATAAATAAATTCAGCTAAAAAATTGATAGCAAACAGTGCCTGCAGCACGTATTTGAGTAAACCAACCATGAGCTTTTGCAACATTGTTGATAAGTTCCATGATAAGCACAGTTTTTCCTACACCAGCACCACCAAACAGACCAATCTTACCGCCCCTTTGGTATGGTGCAAGAAGATCAACAACCTGTAGACAAAAACATAACAAACAAATTTTGTAACAGCTATCACCCCACACTTGATCCAACTCAAGATTACATGAGAATCCAGGTTCTACAGTAGAAGGGTCGGGCAAAAGTACCTTAATTCCCGTAACAAGGATTTCTTGTTCAGTTGCCTGCTCAACAAATGATGGAGCTTCTCTATGGATTGGCAAATAGTGATCGGTTTCTGTTGGCATATCACCAGTAAAATCGTCAGGAAACTTACATCATGTGAATAATGACCAAAACCGGTGATCCATTTACAACTAGACAGTCAAGGTTTATATTTCTTACTGATTTCACCCCTCTCGTCAATGGGCTCCCCAATAACATTCATGATACGGCCAAGAGTAGCTCTACCAACAGGCACCTAAAGGAAACACAAAAAGTAACTCAGCAAAAAGAAATAAAAAGTTATCAATGACAACACACTTGAGCGCAAAAAAAAACAAACATGCTGATAAACGGAGAACAGATTGCCAAAATCGAAGAAAAAATAAAGAGAAGTCTTCTACAATAAATTATAAAACTCAGAAATATGAACTGCAAAATATTGAGAAAATGCAACATCCTAGGACTGAGCTTTGGTAGAATTCAGCGGCTGACCCTAATTATAGAAACAGAATATTGATTCGTAACACACTAGCAACGTGTCAAATTGAGTAAGTAAAAAACATGTCCACTTTTCACATCAATCAGCATCATGATTACCATTTCAAACATTCATGCATCTTCTTAACCCCTCGACCCATGTTTGAACAAAACTAAGGCATCTTCTTGATCCCTATCAAAACAATGACTCGAACACTATAGAGGAGATCTCCCATTATGACAACGAAAAACACTCTCCCTGGTTGAGCAGAGAAAACAGATGAGAAAAACCATAAAAAGTTACTACATTGATTTCTGTTACGGGAAAAGGGTGCAACCAATTTGGACAAAAACAGAGCTCGTTTATGACTCGTTGACCAGAGGGTTTCAATTTGGAAAGTCTCAAACAATTGAAAAGATACTTTTTTATAAGTGAAACAATCGAAAAGATAATATTTTACCTTCCCACATTTTCTCAGCACACAATGAGAAACAACACCCAGATCTATAAATCACAAGAGCAACCAAAGCTCTGTTATTCCCACATTATAAACATAAAAATCCCCATCTTTTATAATCAAATCTCGTCAATCAAAAACAATCAGCTAAAGAAACCAAAGAGATAAAGCTCACAGTAATAGGAGAACCGGTATTGAGCACTCGCTGCCCTCGGACCAATCCTTCGGTACCGTCCATAGCGATAGTACGAACCATGTTCTCCCCCAAGTGCTGCGCCACTTCCAGCACCAACCGGATCGAGTTGTCGAGAACCTCCAGCGCTGTTAGGATCGGCGGCAGCCCCTCCTGGAACCTCACGTCCACAACAGCACCGATCACCTGGCACACCTGCCCGATCGCACCGGCTCCGGTGAACTCGTCGGTGATCTTCCCTCCCTTACCGGCGTCCTTCGGTGGAGCCGGTGGGGAAGGCGGAGCGGCCGCAGCAGCCGAGGTCGAGTATTCCGCCACGCGCGAGAGGAGATAGCCGTACGGAGACGCGCGGCTTGGGGGTGCTGAGGACGCAAGTCTAGGGCTAGGGCTCGAGAGGGCCGATTTGGAAGACGATCGCCGAGTGGACGATCGGAGCAGAGAGGATAAAATTCTTCGGGAAGCCATGGCGTAGGAGCTTCAGTCAGGGATAGAAAGAAAGGCTAGGGTTCGTGAACTTTTGGGAGGTTCTATAAACTACAGCTACAGTAGCCCAATGGGAATATTGTCGGTTTTCTTTTTCCGATATATGTAAAGTTTTGTTACTCTTATTTTTATATATTACATATTATATTTATTTTTTTATTTTTTATCTTTTTTAAAAAAAATAGTTTTATTCTTCTTAAATTAATTAATTTATTCTACTCATCATTTATACACCACATATTTAATAAAAGAAACAAAAATTAAAAAATTATATATAATGTGTGCCGTAAAGATTATGAATATAATTTTTCATATATGTAAGTCTAGTTACTAATATATAAAACTTACGAAAAATGATATTATGCCTCCTAAGTTTATTTTTTCAATTTGATCGTTTATGTATTTTATTTTATTTTTTTATTTTTTTATTTAATGATTAATAGAGTAACTATTATAAGTGCCTAAATGCTACTTATCATTCCTATAACACCAATATGTTATTTATCATTTTTGTCTTTCTACTTATCATACATGCACCTACACTAACATATGTAAATATGTATGTTTAAATATAAAAATAAAAATAATAAAGTACATATTACTGTATGATATATGAATGATAAATAGCATTTCTCAATATTCTATTTAAATCATCAAAAGTTTTTTGATCAATTGTGAAAGATTGATAGCTATAAATGGTCAAAACTCAAAAGCTTCATGAAGAACAATTTTTCCCAATAAGCACATTTTATAAATAAAAAATTTATTCATTATCCTTCTATAAACCTTTCACAAAGATGGGCAACGGCAATATTATAAGATTTAAGGATGACAATATTTGATATGAGTGAACCCAACACGATATAAATTTAGTGATTTTGACTTTAATATAAATAGATTTGGGTTAAAACAGACTAACCCGTTAAGACATGATAATAAATTAGTCAATAATGGGTTAACCCGTTTAGCTTGAAATCAACCTGCAATAACACATTTAAGTTTTATTTCAAAATTATAACTTTATTATTGTTTAGTTGTAATATTAACATTTCTCAATTAACCCTTCTACACATCATTCTTACACTACACAACACACTTGATTTTTTTCATTCCTACTAAAAGAATTCGTTTACTCATTATCTATACAACACATATTTCCTAAGAAAAAAAAAGGTAAAAAATCAAATGTTGTATAGGGATAATGACTAGATTTTTTCTTTCTCAATATGCTAATGTTTTTATTATTAGAATTGTAATTTTCGACATATATTCATATTTGTTATTGTTGAGTTTGTAGTATTGGTTTTATTATACATTAAAAGTTGAAAAATGTTAATATTTTTTGTTAATAGTAGTCTTATTATTTTTTTAGATATTGTGGCTACTAATAAATATAGAGTTTAACTTTTATGTGAGATTATCAAGCCAAATGGATTGTGTGGGACCATTAAGTCTATTTATATAAAACGGGTTGAAATCGACCGTAACTCGTTTATAGAGCTATACAAAAATAGACCGCACCAGCCGTCACCAACGCAAATCAATCGCTAGAGTCCGAAACCGACCAATTATATATATATTTATTATACGTATAGAAAACGACATCATTTAACTTAAAATGAGTTAAACAACATCGTTTTAATTCTAATGTTAAAAAAAAATTATATGAAATGATGTCGTTTGGACTTAGGGTTTAATAACCCCGCCTCCTACCCTCCATTTTCTTCTTCTTCTTCTTTCTCTAAAATCTCTCTCCTCTCTCACACGCACTCCTACAGTGCCACACACCTCCACTCACCTCCTCCTTCATAACGTCATCGATGGGAAACTGCATAACCGACCAAAACCACGCTGGCATCGAGACTGTTGATTTGCTCCCCCCTAAATGACCGATTCGGCCGATTCTAAACATCTGAGAAATACATCGGTCCAACATCAATTTTGGACCAAAATTGCATTGACGATGTCGATTTTCACCCCTGCCCATTTATAATTAATATTAAACATATCAAAATGGATCGTGTCGTATCACCTATTATTTAAATGGGTTATGTTAGGATTTGAATAGTTTATCCACTTAGCTTAACGAGTTGTGTTCGAATTGACTTATGTGGTTGAATGTTCTCAACTTGACACTGCACAAACAAAAAATGTAAACACAAATCGCCACCCTTAGAAATCCCTCCCTCTTAGTAAAGTAGCCCTTGCTCACAATCAGAATTAAGGGTGAGCACCAACATAGTCAGAGTTGGATTCCCTTGAATCAAATTTCGACTTCAACTTGTATAGGTTCCGATCCGATTCTGACTCCAACTTGTTGAATCGGAGTAAGATTTGGGCTTTTTTTATCTTCATGTTCAGCCAATTTTTAAAAAAGAATTTTTTGTGGACTTTTAAATTTTAGTTTTTCCAAAAATGAAAAACTAAAACTAAATTATTCATTGTTGATTTACTTCTATACTAATATCTAACTTATTTTTATACTATACTTATACTACATTGTCTAATTATATGTTATCGTACTATAATATTACATATTATTTCTAATATCTAATTACATGTTACTATACTATAGTATTATGTGCTATTAACTTATTATATTTGACTTATTTTTATACTATTGTCTAATTTATTTATATACTAAACTTATGTTATAGGGTCTAATTACATATTATTATGCTATAATATTACATGTTATTATATTATACTAGTGTTTAACTTATTTATGCACTAGACTTATTTCTAGTGTCTAATTACATGTTATTATACTTTAGTAAATTAGTATTATTTGTTATTAACTTATTATACTATATTTATTAGTTAATTATATACTAGTATCTAATTTATTTATATACAATACTTATATTATAGTGTCTAATTGCATGTTATTATACATTAATATTATATGTTATTATACTAATGTTTAACTTATTTAAAACTTAATTATATACAAGAATTTATATTGTCTAAGTATATATTATTACACTTTAGTAAATTAGTATTATGTGTTACTGATTTATTATACTAGGCATATTTCAATATTAGTGTTTAACTTATTTCTATACTTGATTATATATAGTAGTAATACTATAATATTTACATATATATACACACACACTAGATTATTATTAGTTTATTTATATTATAGTATACGTATATTATTTTATACTAATTAACTCATATTAGTATATTATTAAGAATTTAACTATCTAATTTCTAATTATATAGATATATAAATATACTAGTATATATAATATTGAAGTCGGATTTGGAAGGTAAAGTCGAATTCGAAGCAAATCAGAGTAAGAGTCTGCCTAGTGATACTGCCGACTCCAACTTTATTTTGTCAGAATTAATGTAGAATCAAATACAAAATTAAATTTTCAAATTTTTGGTTAACCCTAAATCAAATGTTCAAAGCCCACATGCCCACTAATAATCTCCAACGTGGCAAATGTCAATAAATGAAGCTATTAGGGCTCATTCAGATGTTGAGATGAGATGATAATTTTATAAATAGTAATAAGATAGTTTGTAAATAGTAATAAGATAGTTTAAATTGAGTATTTTTTGAATTTTGAGAAAAGATAAAAAAAATTGAATAAAAAATATTATAAAGTTGAAATATTGTTATAATATAGTTATAATATTATTTTTGTTTTGGGATTTAAAAATTTTGAATTGGTTCTTTTTTTGTTTAAAAAATTAGAAAAGTTGTAATTATTAGTTTGAAAAAATTATAATAATCAATTTGAAAATATTTATATTTAAATTATATTTGAAAAGAAAATTAGATAAAAATTTTGAATGAAATCTATTTTTACTATTAGGATGCCATTCCTTTCTCCCAGATTCATCCTCAAAGTTCAAAAAAAAAAAAAAAAAAATTCATCCAATCCTCTGTTGCCCTTCCTTCATTCTTTTTCCTTCATTTGTTTTTTCTCTCAATATTTCCTCAATTTTCTTTATCATTTGGAGGCTGACGCTTTGTTTTGATTATGAGATAAAATGAGATAATCTACAAATAATTATAAAATAATTTGTGAATAATAGTGAAATAATTTGAATTAAGATATTTTACAGAGTTTTAAAAAATAAGAAAGAAAAAGTTGAATAAAAATATTATAAAGTCAAAATATTGTTAGAATATAATTTTTGTTTTTTAATTTGAAAAAGTTGAATTGTTTTTTGTATTTTATTTGGAAGTTTGAGAAATTTGTAATTATTAGATAATAATTAGATGAAAAAGTTGAAAAAATATGAAATTAAAAAGTTTTTGTGTTGGTGTTTGGATATTGAGATGAAATAAGATGATATGAGATGAGATGAGATGTGAGGTTCTTTCTATCCAAACTAGGCTTTAGAGTTGTTCGGATGTTGAGATAAGATGATAATTTTTGTGAATAATGGTGAAATAGTTTTTGAATAGTATTAAAATAGTTTGAGTTAAGATGTTTTATGATATTTTGAAAAAAGAAATAGAAAAAAAAATGAATAAAAATATTATAAAGTTGAAATATTGTTAAAATATTATTTTTGTTTCATGATTTGAAAAAGTAGAATTATTTTTTGTGTTTTGTTTAAAAATTGAAAAAAATTGTAACGATGAAGTAATGATTAGATGAAAAAATTAAAAATTAAAAATTAAAAACATGTTTGTAATTTAGGTATGGTTTGGATAGTGAGATGATTTTAGATTAAAGTTAAATAAAATATTATTAAAATAATTTTTTAACATTATTATTATTTTAGAATTTAAAAAAATTAAATTATTTATAAGATGAAATACTTGTATTATTCAAATGAACTTTAAAATATTTTAGTCGAGGATAAAAAATTTAAATAATAATTATAAAGAAAATGGTTAAAAGCTCCCGCCAAAACGTAAATTTCCTTTCCCTCCACATTCACTACCGGCTACAGCCGGTAATCCCGGGCTGCCCAATCGAAGTCGAAACAAAGCTACCACAGAGCCGCATATAAACCCAACGCCGCCCAACTTAATATATCCTCCTCCTCCTCGCCAACGTCGTCTGCCTATTTCTCTGTCGCAGGTTCTCCGTCCGAAGCTGCTGCAGTCTCTTCATCTCCTCGATGTGGGTCATCCAATACAGTCTTAGAATTGATTCTAATCCGAAAGCAGCAGAGTCGACCGGTTCCAATTCGAGACGATGAGCGCTGTCAACCTCACCAACGTCGCCGTTTTGGACAACCCCGCTGCGTTCCTCAATCCCTTTCAGTTCGAGATCTCCTACGAGTGCTTGGCCCCACTTAAAGACGGTATTATTTACGGAACCTTCATTTCCGATCGAGTCGTATGTTGTGATTCTTGCTCTTGAGCTTCGTCTAGGGTTTCTGAAATTAAGTACTTTATATCGCCTTTCTGGTGTTGAATCATAGAGACAGAAACCTGTTTTGGTATTTGAAAAGTGCATGAAGTTCTAACTTGTTCTTTGTGTGTTGTGAGGCATCTACAAAGTTGACTTTTTTTTCCCCTTTCGAGTTCAGTTTTTCCCCATTTCCATGTTGTAACTCAAGATAACTTTGCAGATTTGGAATGGAAACTCACATACGTGGGGTCTGCCGAGGACGAGACTTATGACCAACTTCTCGAAAGCGTGCTTGTTGGGCCCGTCAACGTTGGCAACTATCGATTTGTCCTTCAGGTTAGTTTTTATTGCTGCATTTTGCCCAGAACTCACATATAAGTGCCAATTTGCTTGTATGAGAATAATATTCAACTGTTTCTTTCTCGAATCCTGGCTGGCAGGCAGACCCTCCAGACCCATCAAAAATCCGTGAAGAAGATATCATTGGGGTCACGGTACTGCTCTTGACATGTTCTTATCTGGGACAAGAATTCGTTCGAGTTGGATACTATGTGAACAATGATTACGATGATGAACAGCTACGGGAGGAACCTCCCACTAAGGTGTTGATTGATAGGGTTCAAAGAAATATTTTGGCTGACAAACCCAGGGTCACAAAGTTCCCAATCAATTTCCATCCTGAGAACAACGAGCAAGGTGAAAAACCCCCTCCTTTGCCTGCGCATGCTATTGTAACCAATGAGAATGGAGAGGTGCCGCCCTCTTCACCTGATCAACCGCCCGGGGAGCAGTAGTTGTACATCGAAGTTGCTGCTGGAAATTTTCGTACATCCCCGCTTCCAATTTTGACGAACTGATCATTTTGGGTGAGCTTGATCTTCCAAATATTGAAGATCTCCATGCATCCTTGATATAATGTTGCAAACTGATGTGTTGTGAAGTGCCAGTTGGAATGTGTTGTACCATTTTTTGTATGCTAGTGTTGTTACAATCTACGAATCTTCCTCTCTTCACAGCTGGCACATTGATTTCCTTGCCGAGAGCCTGTGAAGCTCGGGATTAGTCGGGACTAAGTTCTGGATGCCAGGTGCCAATAAAAAAGAAGTTCGCACAGTGAGGATAAAATAGATCTTTGAATGATTTGTTTCAAAATACTCACGCAGCTTCTTGCTATAGGTTTGGGTATGTCCATGTTTCCAAGTCATTCAGCTGCACCATTTGGAAACCTTGTGTCAAACACTGAAAGCCTTTTCTCCCGAGAACTAGATATCAACAATTTGCTTACCTTTTATTGGCATTGGTTTCATACTGTAGGTTCCATTTGTTTTCTTGGTTTGCTGTTAAAATCCAATATATGGTTCTGCATGTTTTCTTGGTTTAGTGTGAAAATCCAATATGTGGTCATGCATAATAAAACTTTTGCCAATTTTATGAACACGACGCACAACTTTCGTTGCCTGAAGAATGAAATAAGAGACATTATTTGAAAGAATCGTACATGATCACTTCTTCATTTGCTTCCTCACACAAAGGTTCATATGGTAGCATACTGTACAGCTTTCCTCATACGCCGCATGCCAAGATTGTAGTAACTCCTAAAATTGCACCCTCTGAAAAGGTAACTATAATTGTGGTAGCTCTGATGCGCTTCCCACAGATATTCATAAGACATTTTGGAAATAGAAGTATCACTTCAAAAGACAAGTCAGTCTGTAAAGCTGTTTTTTGTGTGAAGAGAGTATTTATCTTTGAAGCTAATGTGATGGAGATGGCAATCTTGCACCAACATGCTTGCTTTATGACGGACTATGAAGAATGGAGATGATGCATGTAAAAGGCAATGCTTTATCTGGGTCATCAAACTCTTGAGACAAAATTCGGACCAAAACCGGTGCACCTATATTTATGTTAATCTTCTATGCGCATAAAAGTTATAAAACACCTGCATCTTGGTCTAAAAGTGTACGGGCATAGTTGCATATATCTGAAAGTCTTCGATTCATCTCAAGACCATTCATAATGGACTTCGGAAGCGAGTAAAAAGCATTAGGCAGGCCTACTCAATTTTAATCCAGAATTTACGAGCCCTTTGGGATTATGAAATCGTGTCAAGACAGACGTGCAGACCCAATTCTATACTCTAGCATGCTTAATTTTGGCTTTGGCAGGTTTAAGACGGTTCCATCGTAGGCAGGCATGAATTATTAGATGTATTCTGTTATGTAGTGACATCTATTCATTTATTTGTTATAATCAATCTCATCTGGTTATGTACATAATATAGCACATCTTAATTGTTTTATTTTTTATTTTTTTATATACAGGAGATGGAGGATTCGAACATGATTCTCCCATTTAGAAACTAGGCTTTATGCTTTTTGGCCTTGTTTGATTTTAAATTATTTATCTCCTAGTAAAGAGAAATACTCTAGTCACAATGATTATACAAAAAATAATCTCACAAACTGATGTGATTTGTCAGATTGTAAAATTATTTTTATTATAAAACAGATCGGACCACAAGAAATCACGTCAGTTTGTAAAATTATTTTGTGTAATTCCTTTATGACTGCAGCACTCCTCCACCCCTCCCTAATAAAATCACGTTACTATAGCCTTTTATAGCTGTGAAAAGGTTACTAATTAATTCGCTTGATCCACAGGTACGCAAGGATCATGGCCATTTGTATTTGTATGCCCTCACGGAGAAAGCTAGCTGTTAACTCTGCTATCCCATTAATTTTCTTTCTTCCCCCCCCCCTTTTTTATTGGAAACCCCAATATGTAGCAATCTGGAGATCTTGTTATTCAATATGCTCATATAGCTAAGTTGGCAGCAGTCTTTTAAATTACAAACATGCAATAAAACGTGTGATAATCAGCTCTGTTTTAGGGTTTGACTATATATATATATATATATCCCCATTATATATAAGAGGAAAATAAGAGGAAAATACTACGTTTAGAGTTTTAAATCACAGTCCTTTATATTGAATCCTCAGATTTGATCTAACGGTAGAGGTTTAAACATTGATTTAAACTAACTTAAAATAGGTATTTTAAATATAAATACCATATCATACACCTAAAATCAACTTTAATTTATAAAATATTAATTTTTCATGAAGTTTTACTAAATATTTTTAAGAAAATAAAATCATATAAATAATTAGAATTTTTAACATAATTTAAATCTCATAATATTTTTAATTAACTAAAAAAGAAAAGAAAAAGGGAGAGCACGAACATAGAGGGTGGATTAGCTTCATACGAGCTCATTATATTTTCTGCATAATTGGAGGTAACATGATATGCATGTATTGATATCTACTATTAAATATAATTAATTTATAGAGCTGAAACTTTCATTCAGCTTTAACATTATTTTGAACAATTTTATTTTTTTAGACGCATCATTTTCAATTAAGTAAACGGGCAAACGTGTATATATATATATATATATATATATATATATATATATATGAGGCATTGTGACAGAAGAGGACGTGTCTGTTAGAGATTGATGTGAGGCGTTGGTCTGAAAACTTCACTTCCTATTTCTTGAATAAGTAGAAATGTCAAACCCCGATTGATAATTTTATAAGAGTAAGTTATATATAGTTGTGGAATGTGTAAATATTATATAATCATTTTAAAAGAAAGTAAGATTTATTATTAAAAAATTATTATTTTTTATATAGATATTATATTTATTCATTTTTTTTAAATAACTATACGATACTTGCACACTTACGACTACAAATATCATATTTTTTTTCAACGACGTTTGAAACAACGCAAGAGTCTCTAACGACATTGGAAATGGAGTGCCCAATATTTTAGCCTTGACCATCTATCCACATCCAACCACCAATTCGGACTACGAATCATCCTGGAAGAACTCCATTGATCAGCTAGCTAGTTTTATAAACCATTTCAAAAGAATAAAAAAAAAAACCAAAACAGATAATGTCTTGAATGGAGAGGCTGCCTGAATTAGAAACACAAATAGAGGCAATGGAGATCATGCTGCTATTTCTTTAATTCCTACACTTTTTTCTTCTCCATCAACTACTTTATGCGCCTTGATTATATTATAGTACCGCAAACAAGGAGGTACCAATGTTAAGATGGATGCAATTACGTGCACGCCAAGGAAATTGATTCTCTCTTTTATTTATTGTTTTCATGACCTGTTAAAGATTTTGGACTTTATTTTTCAGGAGATGAAAGAGACTTTTTAAAATTTTTCTGTATAGTGAAGTAGCCTAGCTCCTCGGATGTCGAATGGGCCTTGCAACGCAAGCAAGTCTTGTCACGTACTCGTTTAGGGACTCTACGACAATCTGCTATACGGGAATTTATGTTTGTGTTTATGCCAATATGGACTAGGCCGGCGCACATAGGAGAGGGGGACTTTTTTGCTGTGGAACCGGGAAGAAATTAAAGAGTAGGGACGAATAGACCATTGGGTGTGCTTCGATTCCTCTCTGTGGAGGGGCTTGCGTGTGTCCTAGGGATGTTTCGGTTTTGAATAAAATTTGAAATAATATATCATAATGATAAAATATTATAATATATATTATAATTGTGTTATAGATTATAATAATATATTATAATATATAATGATATAGTATTAATAGAACTATTAATACGCACTATATAATATTAGTATAACTATTAATACAATAGACTATAATGATATAAACTTTTTAAAATTTAATATTATATTAATTAGTAATTTATCATATAATACAAAACTATTTTATATATAAAAATTATATACAATATAAAAAATTATAATATATATATGAACCGTTTTGGTTCTGTTCGGTCTAGTTTTAGAAAAAGAAAAATAGAAACTGGACCGATTTTAACTGGTTTTAAAAAAAATAAAATTGGTACCTGACTGAACCAAACTTGGTACCGATTTGGTCTGGTCCAGCCCAATTTACCGATGTACCGGTTTTTTTTTACACCCCTAATCCCTTTCCATTAGGTCATGCACGCCAGAGTTTTCACTATAAGAATTTAAGATTTTTCTATTGAAATTTGCTTCTGGAAATATTGAATTAGCTTGAGTGAATTAATGGATTACATAACCAATTAAAGAGAATTACAACAAATCTTAAAGACTTTGCTGGTTCTGGAGTCTTTTATACAAAATCTATACCAGCATATATATATATATGTGCAAATAATTTGGTTCAGCATGTGCAAGTTGGGTAGGTTAGGTTTGGATAGTGAGTTAAGATGAGATAAATTGAGATGAAAGTTAAAAATTAAATAAAATATTATCAGAGTATTATTTTTTAATATTATTATTGTTTTGAGATTTGAAAAAGTTGAATTATTTATTGTATTTTATGTGAGAATTTATAAAAATTATAATAATAAAATGAGATGAAATAAAATGGGTTAAAAGTGTTTATCGATCCAAACTGAGTTTTTCCTTTAAAAAAAGTGGGATTCATTCGAAAAACCTATTTTTCAGTGATGGGTCTCGTATTTTTTTTCAAAAAACTTATATGAGACTTGAATACCTTGAACTTGTACTTATTATTTGATTTTTGTTTTCTTTTAATATTTAACGAAGTCAGTAATTTATTCTCAAAGTTGAGCGAGTAAGAAGCAAAGACTACCCACTCCTACAGGAAACAAAGAGAAAGACGTGGAAAAGAGTCTATTTAAAGGAGGTTGATCTCAAGATAAAAGTCAGAAACTCCACCTCTAGGCTCTAACAGGAGGTGCGTTAATCGCTGATCAAGGGGTTGGACGTTCTCGTTAAAATAATAAGGCTAATGGTAGGTGGCATGCTGTTTGATTGAAACCCACATGATTTTTCTCCATTCCCAAGCACTTCCTATGATTAATTTTTTTAAGAGAGGCGATGTGTTGAAGCGCGCCACATATATATCGCATGCAAGGACATATATAGATTCTCTTCTATGTACTGTTTTCACGTGTTCATTTGTCCCATATCGTTTTCAATTATATAACGTTTTTGGACTTTTTATGGGAGATAAAAGAGACAAACTTTTCTTTCAAGTGAACTTGGCTGATGGATCATATATGGCTCCTCATCGGTGGGGCTCCTTGCAATGGAACCAAGTCTTGTCTCACATATCGTTTTCAATCTTTTACCGAAGTCTCAGACCAAACAGAATAAGAAAAAGATCTAGAAAAGAAAAGAAAGCTAATCAACACCTAGTCGGAGTGACTAATGTATACGGGGTGCAGCGAGGGGATTAAGGAAAGACACGCCATTGCCATGCTAGCTCCTCGTGCAGATTGTGCAGTCAGTTGTCTGCAAATCTCATGCATGCATTTATAACAGCAGTCTGTGAGAACAGAACCTTGACTGGCATTATATGATCGATGGACCTTCTTCTTGGATGATTTACTTTCGTTGCCATAGAGACTTGTTTGGTTGATCTACTTGATCAAACCATCTGATATTTGAGTAAATTCCCATTATGGAACATTTATTTGTTTGTAAACGGAAGAAATTTGAGTTATTAAGTAATTGAAGATATGTGAAAACGATCAATATATTCAATGATCAATATTTTATATCACCGTGTAGTTTGTACATTGATAAGCTTATGATTTTCCAAACTTTAAAAGTTGACCCTTTCTGGCCCATCAATACTGTATCAATCCTCAGCATACATATTACACACACATATAGAATAACTCTATTCTATATATGTGTGTGTGTGTATATATATATGTATATATATATATGAATGTATGTATGTATCCCGTGAAGTACCTAAATTAAGTTCAGAATAAACCTCTTCACAGCTCTCTCTTTCTGAGATCCCAAAGTTGAGCGTGGGGCTAAGAGCGTTGACTTCCATGGGAGACATAGAGAAGGACATGATGGAAGAGAGTTTATTACAAAAAGGAAGAGAAGAGAAAAGATCAGAGGCTTCACCTCTAACATGGGGTGTGCTCAAACAGGAGCTCAAAAGGTTGGGTTTCTTGGCAGGTCCTATGGTGGCGGTGACCCTATCACAGTACCTGTTGCAGGTGATTTCAATGATGATGGTGGGTCATCTGGGTGAACTTGCTCTCTCTAGCACCGCTATAGCCATCTCTCTTTCTGGGGTCACCGGCTTCAGTCTTCTTGTAAGCCTTTCTTATCATCTATTCTTTTTTCTTAATTTGTTTTCTGTCTTGATCACGTACATATCTTAGATTGTTGTTCAATCTTCGTTTTGTTGAAAAATTTGTTATAGATTCTAATCTTACCTTTCCAAAAAGAAAAAAACAAAAACAAGAGGACAAGAAAAAACTTTTCTATTGCCTTGGTTGCGTAGAAATTTGGTGTATTGGGAGTCAAGGATAGATGCATGACTTTTCAATAGTAGGGTGTCAGTTTCATATGAGAAATTTTTTTTTTCATCAGTAACTACTCACTATTCAACATCTCACATATTATAAAAAATACTTCTATATCCTATGAAAAACATCCCACACCTTATGAAAAAGTTATAGATATGGGGTGTGAGAGTGAGTAGTGACTGATGCATAGAATCTCTTCATAAGATGTATGTAGCCTACTTTTTACGATACACTCCTAATTCTTCTCGGTTCAACAAGCTGTCTTTGAGCAGATAACGCTCAATTACTGTGGTAATTTAGCTGGATTTGCCACCTTACACAATATTCGAACGGTCTTAAAAGAAAAAAGTTCACAAAACTAGAAAAAGATATTATAAGAGCATGAAAAAGGTTCCAGAAAACACAAAAACTTAAACACGAAGGGAAGCCTGTCGGTCACTAAAGAGCTTACTAATTCTTATAAAGCTCTGAAAAGAGGAAATCATGTGCTCTTTATAGCATCTTTCAGGAAAAATATACTACAGGAAAACTCTGCACATTCTCTAAGAAAATAACTTGTCCTTAAGTACTCCATTCTTTTGTTCTTGAACAAATTGTTTGGTACTCATGAGTATGATCCTTGAAGGAAGGATTCAGAGGCGATGAGGTAAGGTAATAAGCTTCAGTCTGCTTAAGATCAGTCATCAATTAATACAACTGAGACATTGTTCAAAAGCACTGCTTTTTTCCTAATAATCTTTTAGGAGTAACCACCTAGTTTATTAGGTTGATCATATACATGGAGGGATGGAACTAGCAATATGCTGATACAGTTCCATAATATTACTTGAATTTATATGGCTTACCTTTATGAATGCTAGTGCATGTTGAAAAACATTTGCTTAGGATGGATGAAATTTAACAATGACAGTTACTTTGAATTGCTACCAATATATATGGGTTTTATTAAATCAGAGCTCGTAGACAATACGAGCAAGTAAAATGTTCTAAAGAAGAATTCAAATTAAATTTTGGGACCTACTTATAATAATAGAGGTTGAAATTATCCATTTCATATAACCAAGTGGATTTATACTTTGTGTGCCATGGACAGTTAGGAATGGCAAGTGCCCTGGAAACCTTATGTGGGCAAGCTTATGGAGCTAAGCAATATCGAAAACTTGGAGTTCAAACTTACAGTGCTATATTTTCTATGATATTAGTCTGTATTCCTGTGTCTTTGATATGGATCAACATTGGAAAACTACTAATCTTGATAGGCCAAGACCCTCTAATTTCACATGAAGCTGGTAAATTTACAGTTTGGCTTGTTCCTGCACTCTTTGGATATGCGACACTTCAACCACTGGTTAGATACTTTCAGACACAGAGTCTGGTCATGCCAATGCTTATCTGCTCTTGTGTTACTCTTTCTTTTCACATACCCCTATGTTGGGCTTTAGTATTCAAGTCTGGTCTGGGAAACCTTGGAGCAGCATTAGCTATTGGCATTTCATATTGGTTAAATGTGATTTTGCTCGGATTATACATGAAGTACTCACCTGCCTGTGCCAAAACTCGCATTCCAATTTCTATGGAGCTGTTCCAAGGAATTGGGGAGTTCTTTCACTTTGCAATCCCTTCTGCAGTAATGATTTGGTAAATCTTTTATTTGTCTTCAGTTGAAAGAAGAGCTTGTATGTCCTGTTGTAATAGACTATTCTTGTCTGATGTATATATTCATTTTGATAATTGCAGCCTTGAGTGGTGGTCTTTTGAGCTTCTTATATTACTTTCTGGACTTCTACCAAATCCACAGCTTGAAACTTCTGTGCTTTCAGTATGGTGAGTTTTCTTGCAGTATTTCAGATCAAAAGCACTTTTGATTTTCTGAGAATTTCTAATCTTTATGCGCCAACTAATACCTGTTCCTCATAAACCCTCGCTTCAATGCTTGGAAATGATCCTTATTGTCAACTTCTCTGGATAGTCTCACAACCATCTCGACTCTGTATGCAATACCATATGGACTTGGTGCTGCGGCAAGGTTTGATCAATGACACATAAGCCATTTATTAATGCATGTTATAGGTGTCTATTGTAATATAAATTGCACAAATAATAATTTTTTCTTGTTTTTGGTTTAGTACTAGAGTTTCAAATGAATTAGGAGCAGGGAACCCACAAGCTGCTCGTGTTGCTTTCTTTGCTGTGTTGTTTCTTGCAATCATAGAGACAAGTATAGTAAGCACAACCATTCTTGCCAGCCGACGTGTTCTCGGTTACACTTTCAGCAATGTGAAGGAAGTTGTAGACTATGTAACAACCATGGCTCCTTTAATTTCTGTGTCAATTATACTGGACAGCATACAAGGGGTACTCTCAGGTTGAAAATCTCTCCTTTTAGTTATTTAACTTCTACTAAGAATATATATTTACACTGTTGATCAAGAGTTGTTAACTCAGGTGTTGCTAGAGGATCTGGGTGGCAGCACATAGGGGCTTATGTCAACCTGGGGGCATTCTATCTTTGTGGAATTCCAGTTGCTGCAGTTCTTGGTTTCTGGGTACACTTGAGAGGAAGGGGCCTTTGGATTGGAATACAAACCGGTTCTTTTGTTCAGACACTTCTGCTCTTTACAGTAACAAGTTGCACTAACTGGGAAAAACAGGTCTGTTCTCCACTTTTTATCTTGCTTTTGATCTTAGTCTAGTCCAAGATTGCTATTTGTTCTGCTCTGTTGCCAAGATACTTGGGGGAAAATAGTAGAAAGTTTTGGATTGTTTTGAAAACCTTTATAGTTTCTAAATGCTTATTAAATACAAAATTTTTACACTTTCTTCCATCTGTTGGTAGGATATGTTCCTTTATATTCTTGTCAATTAACTGAAGACATTTGAACTTTGAACCCCATTTTAATAATAGTCAATCACAACTTAAAGCTCTATTGGGTTTTTGATATTGCAGGCTAGCAAGGCAAGGGAGAGGATATTTGCAGGTAGAGACATCCAATAGCTAATGAGATAAATCAGCAGAGAATTTTTGTGAGCTAAAGTTTCATACCCTTAAAAGTTGCAAGGAGAAACATTATTAATACTAATGAGCTTACTATCTTTTTTTCATCTATCTTCTTTCTGTTTTTATTTCTTTAATTTTTTGGTGGAAGACCCCAAGTCCTATCGTATAATGAAGTACCACATGAGTGATATATAGGAATCCAAATCTGCCAAATCAGTAATATTATGATCTTCTAAATCTTAAGAGCCGGTTTGGATTGACTCATCTCATTACTATTCATAAATTTCAACTCACAAATCTTACTACTATTCACAAATCATCTTAATTCATCTCATCTCATCTCTCAATCCAAACGGTAAGTCTTCCCGTGCCTTCATCAGGTTTATGATCTTCATGTAGCATTTAGACCGAACGACTTTATTTCTCATTAAATTAATAAAATTGAAATGACCGATCCTTATTTAAAATTTGTGGGATGATGCTACAGAGGAAGCATGATGGTAATGATTGTTACCCATTGCTTATATTAATAGAAATTATAATATATAGACAGCATAATATAATTAAATGTTTTAGATTAGGACAATTAATGACTTATAAAAAATATATATGATTTGACGTCCCAATAGCAACCCACCTATCTTCTTGTTATTAAATGTGCTTAAATAAGGAAGTTGGCGGGCGTCTTTTGAATTATAAACATGTAATGAGACTAGTGATGAGACAGAAGATGAGGCTGCCAATCAAGGCTATTTTGGGCTTGAGTTGTGGAGCCTCGGAATCAAAGGAATTCCTTTGGATGTACATGCAATCGGCTCTCCTTAATAAGAATTGCTAGTTACAAGTGTGTATCACCATTCATATAATTTTTTTATAATAAAAAAAAAATAAAAGAAATTATTTTTGAGAGAATAATAAGGTTTCCTATGTCACAAAAATTATTTTTATCTTCAATTCACATTATTTCATTAAACGAATACCTTACATTTAATATTAATGTGTAGTTTGCTATGCGAAATCGCTTGCAAGAATACTTTTTCCTCTTTAATATGCACAAACGCTAAAAAGTACACATTCTATAATTATATGTATATACATTTACATATATATATAAATTTATTATGCATCCTAATTTATAAGTCACATTATTTTCTTGATATGCCATTACAATATTGTGTCATGTTGCTTATTAAAAAAAATTAAGAACACAAACATGAAATGGGTGGAAGAAATTTAGGATTTTAGTCTTTCGTTTTTTGTATTTTCGGGCTCCATTTTGTTTTGAATATAAATTTTTAAATTTTTTTAATAAGTCACGTGATATCACAAGGAATAAAGTGAATTATATAAATTAGGAGATATGGTAACATTATTCTATATTTACATTAATGTTCTGTAGCGACAATGTGAACGGTATAAAAGGAAAGGTTGAGATGCTTACAAATACCATATTATGATTGTTACAGCCCATAAATAGTTGAAAAATAGAGCTCATAAATAGGTCCATCCTAAGTTTTGGACCAGATTGAGAACACAACTGTTCTGGCATATTTTCATACTAATTCACTAATATTTATAAACTATTTCATTATTATTCATAAAAATATTTATGAGCCTATTTTCATGCCTTTGAATATGCAAGAGTGGTACTTTTGGCCATCATTTGAATATGCCTTTGAGCCTTTTTTTTAAATGCTTCGCATATAAAACGTTCTTATGCATATATATATATATATATATATGGTATCATGTGTGGTACTGTGGGGCTGTTCCTTTGGAGTTTTCAACTTAAACGCATTTATTTGGCTGATTACTTGCTTGGTTTATCTCCTTAAATCAAACCATCCGTAATTTGAGCAAACTCCAATTGGTGAGTGGTGATGGCTTTTATTTGTTTGTAAATGGAAGGATTTATAAGTTATTAAGAAATTGAATAAAATGTGAAATTATTAGTAGATTCAAATAGAGCAAGTAAAGAAGAGGAAACTACATATATTTTATTACCGTGTAGTCTGATAACTTGTCGATTTCCCAAACTTCAATGGGTACCCTTTGCTGGCCTACTAATGAAGTAAAATCCTCAGCATATAAGTCGAAAAAACCAAAAAAACCTCCTTTACAGCACTCTTCTCTTTCCTGAGATTCCAAAGTTGAGCGAGTGATCAGAGGCTTAGACCAGTACAGACTTCAATGGGAGGCGTAGAGAAGGACTTGGAAGAGAGGCTGCTACAAAAAGGAAGAGATCAAGATAAAAGATCAGAAACTCTACCTTTAACATGGGGTGCTCTTATTGAGGAGCTCAAGAGGTTGAGTTTCTTGGCAGGTCCTATGGTGGCTGTGACTCTATCACAGTCCCTGTTGCAGGTCATTTCAATGGTGATGGTGGGCCATCTGGGTGATGAACTTGCTCTCTATTGCACTGCAATTGCCATCTTTGTTTCTGGGGTCACCGGTTTCAGTCTTCTTGTAAGCCTTTGATCATGTCATTATCTCTATATAATTCATTTTTGGCATGTCTCTCATTTCTTAGATTGTATTTATCTTTCTTTCCCCCCCTAAATTGTTTAAGATGCTTTCATCTTTCAAAAGAAGAAAGCAGACGTGAAAAGCGTACGTAAAGACTTTTCACTTCCAATCATTAAGAGTGACCAATAAATGCATGCCTTTTCAATAGTATTAGGGCGTCAGTATCATATGTAAGATGCAAATTGTAGCCTATTCTTACGATGCGGTACTCCTAATTCTTCTCGGTTCACCAAGCTGTTTTTTTCCCCATTGGGTTTGCATATTTACAATAGAAATCAAACAAGGCTTAACTCAGAAACCTACTACTCGTCGTTTTGGTTTGGTAATGCTACCGTAAATGACTTTCAAAGTCATGATAATAGCACCGAAGAACATTCTCACAATTAATTATGATCAGTAACTTTTCTGTCGACTTTCGGAAATCTGTTTCACGTAGCTTGACAATGTACAACATTTTGCTAAGGTGGCATGCACTTTTCTCTCTATTTTATCATTGCAAAGAGAGATACGCCTGTAGAGATTAGATTCGACAACTTGACCCTTCCTTTTGTTATTGTATACGGAGGAGGACATACAAATTGAGCAGTGAGCACTACTGCTCAACTGAATTCTGGTGGTTCACCAAGCTGTCTTTCAGCAAACTATGTCAAACTGCAGTGGTTCTAAAGAAGCATTCAAATTGAATTTTGGGACATAGTTATATGAGTGAAGTTTGGACTGATCTATACTTTGTATTCTCGGACAGTCAGGAATGGCAAGTGCACTTGAAACTTTATGTGGGCAAGCTTATGGAGCTGAGCAATATCGAGAACTCGGAGTTCAAACTTACACTGCTATATTTTCTATGATCCTAGTTTGCCTTCCTCTGACTTTGTTATGGACCCACATTGGAAAGTTACTAATCTTGATAGGCCAAGACCCTCAAATTTCACATGAAGCTGGAAAATTCACAATTTGGCTTGTTCCTGCACTCTTTGGATACGCGACGCTTCAACCACTCCTTAGATTCTTTTAGGCACAGAGTCTGGCCATGCCAATGCTTATCTGCTCTGGTGCTACTCTTTCTTTTCACATACCCCTATGTTGGGCTTTAGTGTTTAAGTCTGGACTGGGAAACCTTGGAGCAGCCTTAACTATTGGCATTTCATATTGGCTAAATGTGATTTTACTCGGATTATACATGAAGTACTCTCCTGCCTGCGCAAACACTCGCGTTCCAATTTCTATGGAGCTGTTCCAAGGAATTGGGGAGTTCTTTCACTTTGCCGTCCCTTCTGCAGCAATGTTTTGGTAAACTTATTCACTTGCTTCAGTTGAAAGAAGAGCTTGTATATTCTGTGCAAAATTCCATTATTCTTTTATGTAATGCAGCCTTGAGTGGTGGTCTTTTGGGCTTTTTATGTTACTTTCTGGACTTCTACCAAATCCACAGCTTGAAACTTCTTTGCTTTCTGTATGGTAAGTTTTCTAGTAGTATTTTAGATAAAGAGCACTTTGGATCTTCTAAGAATTTCTAATATTTACGCACCAATAATATCTGTTCCTCTTAACAATCTGATGATTCAAATCCCACTCTTCAACACCGGGTACTGATCCTTATTGACAACTTCTCTGGACATGCAGTCTCGCAACCATATCAACACTGTATGCGATACCATATGGACTTGGTGCTGCAGCAAGGTTTGATCAATCACATAAGATATTTATTTATATATGAATACTACTGGTGTCTATTGTAGTTGAAAGACTGAAAGTGCACCTCTCTAAGAATTTTTCTCTTGTTTTTGGTTTAGTACTAGAATTTCAAATGAATTAGGAGCGGGGAACCCAGAAGCTGCTCGTGTTGCTCTCTTTGCTGCGTTGTTTCTTGCAGTCATAGAGACAAGTATAGTAAGCACAACCATTCTTGCCAGCCGCCCTTTTTTGGGTTACAATTTTTGCAATAACAGGGAAATTGTAGACTATGTAACAGCCATGGCTCCCCTAATTTCTCTGTCAATTATTCCGGACAGCTTACGAGGGGTACTCTCAGGTTGAAAATCTCTCTTTTTTGTCATTAACTTCAAATAAGAATTCTAGTTTTGCGCTGTTCTATAAAGAGTTTGTTTGACTCAGGTATTGCTCGAGGATCTGGGTGGCAGCATATTGGGGCTTGTGTCAACCTGGGGTCATTCTATCTTTGTGGACTTCCAGTTTCTGCATTTCTGGGTTTCTGGGTACGGTTCAGAGGAAGGGGGCTTTGGATTTTTATACATACCGGTTCTTTTGTCCAGACAGTTCTGCTCTCTATTATAACAAGTTGCACAAACTGGGAAAAACAGGTCTGTCCTCCACTTCTTATCTTGTCATGCTTTTGATCCAAGTCTAGTCCAAGAGTCCCTTTTGTTCTGGTTTGTTGCCAAGATGCTTGGAGGAAAAGAGGAGAATTTGGGATTGTTTTAAAAACCGTTGTAGTCTTCAATTCTTGTTAAAGCTCCATTGGATTCTTGATATTGCAGGCCAGCAAGGCAAGGGAGAGGATATTTGCTGGAGACTTCCAATAGATAATGACATAAATCAGCAGAAAATTTTGGTGGAGCTAAAGTTTCATACTCTTGAAGTTGTAAGGACACATCATTTATTTTAATGAGCTTACAATCTCTTTTTCATCTTTGTCTAATTGTCTTCTTTTTGTTTTTGTTTCTTCAGTTTTTTGGTGGAATACCCCAAATCAGTACAACCCAGCAACTTTGTAACCTACATGAACTTGGTTTAGATTCTAAAGGACATTAGGAGAGACTTGAGAGGAACAGCCTTCCTTCAACCCAAGCTGGCAGAGAAGCCCGGGAGGAGGCAAAACTTGATGTTTTTGGTTTTTGTAAAAAGACTAGGGCGGCCTCTAAAATCGGCATTAGGCAAGGTTTTAGTTTCCATGTTCATCTTCCCATGTCATCTAAATGAAGTATAGATGCTCAACATCTATAACTTATATAATTTTAATGTTGCTCTTGTTAAGCTACGTCATGAATTAAGACAAAAGTTATTTGTTAGTTCAAAAGGGTCATATTAATAAGGGTTTTGTTCCACAACCTCCACCACACTTCACACTCCATATTTTTTTTAATTTTTTAATTTTTTCATATTTAAAAATTTTTTTTTGAGTTTATTTTTTTTAAATTATTTCAAATTTTCTATTCATTATTCATATAATAAATATTTGATAAAAGAAAAAAAAAAAAAAATTAAAAAAAATATAGAGTGTGGAGTGTGAAGAGGTTGTGAAGATTTTTTATATTAATAAATATAAAAATATTTAGAATTTTAAGAGTCTACGCTAATTTTTTTACTAGAGCTATGCTCTGAGGATGTAGCACGAGACCGATCCAGAGAAGAACAAATTTTTTTTTTTGTGATTTTTTTTTCATTCATTTTTTTTATATTCTTAATTTTTTTTTAAAAAAATTCGCAACATCATTAAAAAATACTTCATTAATCACTAAATAAAAAAATTATCCGAATCCAAATACATGTCGGTGACTCTAGCATTTTTCTTTTTACAATTAGTCATCGAAAAATGCTACATTTAGAAAAAGCAAGTCGTAGTTGGGTTTTCCATCAAGAGTAATATAGATCATGTAGTTGAAAGTGGTGAATTGAGGAATCTACAACCATACGTTTTCTTTTGTGTAGTCTTTACTTGCTGAATAAGATACTTCTATTGAAGAACCAAGATTACGAACGAACAACTATGGGGGGTTGAAAACTTCCTCCTATTTTACGTATAAGTTTGGATAATATGACCCATAAAGAACCCAAAAGTATTCCTATCAGCAGCTTATTTTGCTAGCAAGTGTGCTTGCTGATTAGCAAGTCTGAGGATCCAACTAAAGCTCCATTCCACGTGGTTATGCAAATGTCCCTTGACGTCTTCTATCCAGTCTCTCAATCTCCATCTGTTCTCTTCAGTCTGCACCATTGCATTCAATACTTGGAGTCTCCTTCAATCTGGAGTTGATCAAACCCTGTTTTTTCTGTCAGCTTACAATCTAGGACTGCTGCTCTACCTTGTGCTTCACATGAGGAGTTGGTTTGGATTTTTTCCATCCATATATGTGTAGGGTTTGTGAAGCCTGGTTTATTGTTGTGGCGGCCCGACTTGATGATCAAACCCGACAATAATTCGTTATGGTTTTTGAGTGGATCTTCAATGAAAAAAATTTTGGCACTGTTTTTGACTCAAGAAGCACCAAGACAGAAAGTTCGCTCAACTTTCAGCTCGAGCGAAGATCTGACAGAAATTTTGCTCGAGTCTTGTTTAATAGTGGCTCGAGCAAAGTCCAAGTAGAGAGTTTGCTCTACAGTCGCTCGACTCGGCTCTCAAGCGAAAACCAGATAGAGAGTTCGCTCAATGTACGCTTGGCATTATGCTCGAGCAAATATCGCAGAAAAGTAGAAAGTAGGGTTTCCGCCATGTAAATATGCTTATTTAGTACAGTATGGCTGTTTTGAACAGTGAAAAATTGTCCTAAAAGTGTATTTTGTGATTTCTCAATATAATAAAATCATCTGTAACTCCGTGGACATAGGCACGTTACCAAATCACGTATTTTGGTATTATGTGATTGATTGTTTGATTATTTCTTGTTTACTTTTACTTTATTGTCATCGCTTTTTGCAATAATATGGAATATATGTCCCGTATAATACCTATTTTCTTTTGGGTAGCCGACCCTTAAAGAGTGTAAAATGACCCAGCATAGAAAATGAAAATGATCAATCACATATTTCAGTGTTTTCTTTCAAATGAGAAGTTCACACTAGCCTTGAAATTACCGTTCTTTTAGCAACATAACTCGGATCCTAGGTATCAAAGTTGACATCTAGTCCCCAACTTGAAATATAAGTTAAGATGTACATGTTTATTAAGCTACCGTTGAAACATGAGCTCTTAAAATAGACGAAATTAAGAATGTTATTCTTTTACAGTTGATGGCACATATAAAAGAAAAAAAAAGATTGCCGAGTAACACGATTTTAATGGTTGAAAAGGACGATAAAAACTACAAAGGGTGGACTGTCATGAGGATAAGATGATATTTTTGATAGTTTGATAATCATAATGAAGAAAAAAAAGGTGACAGTTTTGTGGGATAGAGTGTAATCCAAACATAGGTGAGGATTTGCATTCTATAGGAAAACACGCGCGGTTCTGACCAAGGAACAAAGATTTCCAGAATTAGGAATTTGTGAGTCTGAGGATATCTTGATGATGAAAAATTCGAGTGCATAATTCCAAACCACGAAACCGTGGATAACAATGTCTCTACTTCATGCCTGAAAACTATCGGCACATATTAGGTTACGGTATCAAATTGACTTGTTGAGTTCAAACTAAGTGTTGTTCAGTCCCCACCACTCAAATTAAAAAAAAGACTAAAAGGTAAGAAAGTGCTTTGCTTGTCTTCATAATTCCTATGTCTCCAAGATTCTAATTCTTTTTTTTAATACTTTAGTGCATACAGAGGGCTTTACCTGTTTGTCTTTTCATGCCTAATTTTTAGATTCCTCAGTCCCTAGATTGTTTTTGAGGTATGAGGACGGTACCCGAAATTTATGAATAATCTCATTTATAGCGGATGAATACCCCGTGTTCAATTCCGAGCAACTTAGATAACCAAGATGCTTACCATCCAACTATAAGATGACATGACAAAGCCTCATTCATGCATATATAGATGTGGAGGGAGATATATTATGACTGAGAATATAAGCTCAGATTCAAGAAACCAATGCCTGATATGTTATTCCACAGAACGCTATACATATGCACCAGCAACTCGATCTGATGCATGTGAAGTTCTTAATGATAATCTTTTATTTTTATCTTTTTTAAATTGCTGAAATGGACAGGAAGCATGGTATCATTTCTGATGGTTGCAGAGGATATTTATATTATTTAAGTAAAATAAATAGCAAATTCAGAGAAAGAGAGCAAAAAAAATATATCATTGCTAATGGTGGGAGAAGTCAGGTGACGTACTTTCATCACCTTAACACCAAAAGTCTGAGAGGAGATGATGTAAATTGACATAAACATATCAAAATAGGGTACTGAATACAAAAATCCATTGCTTGGATGTATCATTAGAAAATAGTCGATAATTCAAAAGGAAGATGTCCTAACTTCTCTAGCTTAGTCAAAAAAGCATTCCATTTTTTGGTTGTTTGTTTGGTTGGCCTGTAGGAAAATTCCAAGCCAGGTTCTAGGAAAATACAAACAGTAGAATGTTGGTTTTTAGGAAGTAGCACCAGGATCTTACACCAATGCTCCAATAGAAAACCACTATCATTCCCTCCCCTCGTCCATTTCACACTACAAGAACGTGTCAAATAAAAAACTAAGCCCTTCTTTCTAACTTTGGCTGTCGATCACTCCTAAGATTTCTTTGCTAAATCTTTTTGGCATCAAAACCTCCCCCCTCCAACAAACACCATGCCTTATTCCATGCATTCGGCTTTATGACAAATTTCCCTCAATTTTCCCCCTCTGCTTGTATCTTTTCCTTTGGCAGATCCGCCCCCTTCTAACTATAAAACCATTTTATTTCCTTTCCTCCGTTCCAATCTTCTCCTTTGTATATCAGGAAGCAATGGCTCTTTTCTCATCATATTCAGCTTCCTATTCTATTAGATGTTCTTCGAATAGAGATAATCATGACCAAAATAAGCAAAAGCTGAATAATCTCAGAATTATTAGTACATCAAGTAGGTCCTCTAATAAGGCTGATATACTGAGCCCAACAGCTGGTGTGGCTAACACATTCAATTCAATCACTTCCATCCCGGAAAATGGCTACATCCCCAAAGAAGAGGTTCGCCAAAATATTCCGACAAGGAAGCAGTTGGTGGATCCCCATCGTCAAGGGCTCATCAGTCAAGGAGGTGTTGGGTACATGCAGACTGTTGTCATTAGGTCCTATGAAGTTGGTCCTGACAAAACTGCAACTCTTGAGAGCATCCTGAATCTTCTTCAGGTGAATAAAAACATGTGCATGAAAATGTAGAAGAAGCTCATAGATGAAGAGCTTTATACATTAAGATTGTCTTCTTCGAATTATTTCGTTTTCATGCAGGAAACAGCATTGAATCATGTATGGATGTCTGGTCTTCTGAGCAATGGTTTTGGTGCCACACATGGAATGGTAAGGAATAATCTCATATGGGTTGTCTCAAGGATGCAGGTTCAAGTCGATCACTACCCAATCTGGTTAGCCCCATCATCTTCCTCCTCATGTTTTGAGGGACTAAACATTCAAATTGTTCCAACTATGTATTTCTCACCCGCCTCGTGGCCCTCAACAAGCTTAGAGCTTTCTGATAAAGACGTCTTCGTTGGACTTTAAATAAAAATATAAGAGAAGTTGTCCTGAGCTAAGACAGAAAATCAGTCCAAATTAGGAAAAGGCCGTCCATAGGATTTCTCTCCATATTCAACTCCATTTGCCCTCCATCCATTGGAAGCACCAAACTATTTTTCTTTTCTTTATGATGTATATATTTACTCCACTTCCAAGGTTTTGCAGCCGGAGAAATAGTAAAGCAATCAATATAATAATCTCTATAAGTTATAACTGCCCATAACCAATAAAACCTGATCTCCCAAGTCAGAAAGCCAGTTAAAAGTTGTGCACTTCTTTAAGATGATAACTTGCTTATAGACTTCTACTCATAGATTGTGCAAGTGACTGATGTTCACTCTGAACTTGATGAGGCTGCGTTTGGATGTTGAACTGAGTTGAGCTATCTATAAATGGTAGTGAGTTGAGATGGTGGAGTGAGTTTTGTGGGGTCTACCTAAGATAAGTTTAGATGTATTCGGATATTAAGATGAGTTTAGATGTATTTATGGAAAGTTGAAAAAGGTTGTGGGCCCTACGTGCAAAAATGTGTTGAGTTGAAAAAAGTTGTGAATCCCACGTATAAAGAGATTTCGAGTTGAGATAAATTTAGTGATTTGAAAGTTAAGTGTTTGGATATTAGAAGATGTTTAAATCTGAACCAAACTTAACTGAGCTGAATGCCGTCAAGGAACCAAACGGGGTGTTTCAACTTTTAAAGTAGGCTTATTCACTGGCACTTCTCTGCATGCAGGGGAGAGGTGCTGGAGATTGACACATGGGTTGGAGCATCAGGGAAAAACGGAATGCGGCGAGATTGGCTAATCCAAAGTCAAGCCACAGGCCATGTTTTCGCACGTGCCACCAGGTAATGCCTTAATCCCAAGAGTGACTGATTGGAGTCTGCTCCTCTCCCACATATGCTTACCTTAAAAACATGAAACAGCACCTGGGTGATGATGAACCAGCAAACAAGGCGCCTCTCCAAAATGCCAGAAGAGGTGAGGGATGAGATCTCACCCTGGTTCATAGAGAACCAAGCAATCAAGGAAGATTCTCCCGAGAAAATCATTAAGTTGGACAGTAAAGCAAGATATATGAACTCCAATTTGAAGGTAAAAGACAACACGGCTTCAGTGCCTCATTCTACTCATTCCAACAGCTAAAAAATAAGCATACGCTGACTATTGCAATTTTTCCAATTGGTAGCCCAAGAGAAGCGATTTGGATATGAACCAACATGTAAACAATGTGAAGTACGTAAGATGGATGCTTGAGGTAAAGCACCAATCTGCAGTCAATCTTGGGCCTATCATTTTTTACCCATTTCAGTTTTTTCATTTCTTTTTCCACAGACCATCCCAGATGAGATTTTGGAGTCTCGCCAACTATCCAGTATCATACTAGAATATAGAAGGGAGTGTGGGAGTTCAGACATAGTTCAGTCACTTTGCCATCCAGACGAAGATGGAATTCTGAAAGATGGATTGAAACAAAACAATGATATTAGTCTGCTCAATGGGTTTTCTCTTGCATCAGAAATTCTTGAAGGTGGTGGACTCCTGGGCTCCTATGAAAAGGCACCATTAAGGTATACACACCTTCTGCAAACTCAAGGTGAGAGAGGAAGTGGAGAGATTGTCAGAGGAAGAACCACATGGAAGAGAAAGATGTCCACTGCCATACCTTTCTCCACCTAGTAAAATAAACTAGGCAATTGAAAGGGTTTAAGAAACTTATCCCCTGTGAACATAAATTCAGACATCTCAGCTCAAAAAGAGCTTATCAGGTAGTGTGCAGGTTCGAAGTGTCCCAGAGATTTCTTTCTATGCATGAATATGCTTTGGGGGAAGCTGAATGAAGATCCTAATAATCGTGCCCGAAGTTTGATGCAGAGTAATTCAAGGGTGCCACCAGAGTACTTAAAATCACAGATCGAGCTGAGTGAAATAAGTGATTTAAGCTGTGTGGTGATTATTGTAAAGAAAAACAAACGAGAACTGTCTTAGGTGCATCCCCTTTGATAACATTATTTGAAAAAAAAAAATTACAAAATCAACTTTATAAACCTACTTAATTTGAAGTGTTATGTCAGATTGTAAATCTATTTTTTATTGTAAAGTAAATCTGATGTAGTTAGTTTATAAGCTTTCATTTTATAATTTATCTCTTCTTCATACATTCAAATCGGACCATTTTCCTTCAACGAGCCTCCTTGACATAGAATCCAATCCATCTGACTCAAAATTTATAACGTCATCAAGAAGAAAAACTTGTGTAAATGGGAGGATTGGAAGGGGAATCCAGCCAGCTCTCCTCTCCTCTCCCTCTTCTTCCAGGCTAAGCTGCTCACATTATTCTGTTTAGTTCCTTTCATTTCACATACGGTACCTAATTTCTTAAAGAAATGAAAAGGATAAGGGTCTGCTAAGAGAATAACCCCTCGATTAGATGACTGGAGCTTGGGCCCGTTCACTTTTTGCTACATTATCCAATTGCAGATGACAAAAATGCTCTGGATGAATAAAAAATTAATCCATTTGCAGATGTCACAAAAAAAATTATTCAATTGCAAATGACACAAAAAAACTGAACTACAACACGAAAACTTGGGATGTCCATGAAGGCTCAACAACCAAAAAAAAAAAGAAGTGTTTGTTACAGCAGCACACAAGTAACTCAGGAGCCTTGGATTAGAAGCATTTCCCAGTACCTATAATGTAAGAAAAATCTCTCTCTTCTCAAACAAGTGATCTACTAACCTAAGAGAATGGCATTTACAGTTGTGAAGGTGTTGGATATTTACAGCAATGGATGCATATCCTCAAAGAAAGGAAGCAGTCAAAGAATAATGTATCTCAATAGCAATATCATCGCCTCTTCCTACCTAAACTCTGATGCAGTTGCCAAGACCAAACAAGGAGGAACATGAGGAGGGCCCCTCCAACAGACATCCAGAAAATGGCCAACCATGAAGGCATTGGATTAGGATATAATCCTGGTGGAAGTCGAGAAAAAGGTAATTAAAATCATTAAACAGCCAAAAATTTATAAATGCTTCAAGATGATTGATCTAGACTGACATACCATGACCAAACTTGATGCAAATGAGAAGCTCAACAATGCAGATAGCAAGTGAGAGCCAACAAAAAGCTCCAACTTTTTTCACCGGTTTTCTGGAAAAATAACATAGTAATTAAGCAAGATTAAATGAAAATTCTTTCTTAGTATATAAATTCTTTGAAAATATAGCATTTTTTTTCATGTGAATATGCTGGGGCAGAGAGAGTGTCTGTACCGGTCTTGAAGATACGAATTGTATTCACGAATCGTTGGTATTGCAATTACCCACCACAAGATCAACCTATACACGATCACCGGGTTCCGCGGAGGAATCCAAAGACAAAACTTCAAAAAGAATGTGTTCAACTCCACAGTCAAAAACACAACGCAAAGAGTGAGAACTTGAATGAACCGCCATGGACCAAGCAGAGGGTGCCACTCATCTTTGTCCCACTGTGCTGGGGTAAACTGTCCTAATGTTCGCTTGAACTGAAAAAAAAAAGTGAAAGACACACGTCTATAGTAGAAAACAAGAATATACACTGAGAAAGAACATGGAAGATCTAATCTGTAATATCATGCATCAGAATCAGTTTAATCTCTCCAGAATTGGATTCACGAATCGTTGGCATTGCAATTACCCACCACATGATCAACCTATACACAATCTTTGTCCCATCAATCCAATGTGTAATATCAAGCATCAGAATCAGTTTAATCTCTCCAGAAATTTAGATACAACCACGCAATAATGATGTATTATAACGAGTATGCAAACAAGGGAAGTAAGATGAAATATAGTTCTTAAATATACTTTTTCAATTATATTAGGCTGACGGCTTAGGCCAACCCAGTTGTATGTTTTTCCATCGAAGTACCTGACGGTATGCATCCCTGCCCAGATGCCTGCAGTAGTGCAATGTAAACCAAACAGAACTTGTCATAATGGAGTTATTTCCGAAAAATGCAAATCTAGATATAAAAGATTTTTTTTTAAAAGAAAATTTAAGTTTTCAAAAATGGAAAGACTTGCTGCATCAATCTAGATATATCATCATGGCTTGTGCTCCACTTTATAGCATTGTTGATCCAAGTAATAGGTAATTTAGGTAACAATGAAAGCCATGAAAAACTAAGTGCAAAATTAGAAGTAAATGTGAAATGAGGCATATATTCAAATTTTATAGTCAGAATTTCAGAAGGTAAGCTCAACTAGAAATGGGTTGAATATAGCAGAAAGAGTTTCACAGGGTTGATATACAACATAGTATAAGGTTCATAATCATGGTCTCAAATTCTCGAAGAACTAATTAATATTTATACATTTTACTAGCTCCTTTAAACGGAACCATACATCCAAGATAGCAAAAAGATCTAGAAGTGGCTTGACCCTGCTGTTTTCATAACTATTTAGGGGCATCGTAACATCGCAAAAATTCATATGTTCATAAATGGAAAACTAGTTTATAAATAAGAAAAACTATAGGCAAGTATGTAAGACAAAATGACTTAAAATCACATCATCAAAGATATATTGAAGGTACACAAACCAAAGCGATAATAAACCAGGGTAGAAAAAATGGTTGAGAATCTCACCAAACCAATTGCAGATCAAAACGTCAAGAATTATACTGTCCCACCAGCACTCGTTGAAATTTGGCAACATGTGGCGGAATGTAAACTGAAAATTCCAACATAAAAATCAGACTAAAATCAAATAGCCAGCTTGAGCATGCAAGGATGATTAAACTTCAGGCACATAAATGCAGACAATGAATCCAAACCGAAAATGCGAACCACAAAGCGGCATGTCATAGATAAAGGAACAAACCTCCATCATCTCAAATCCTATTGATAACACCCACAGAAGGGGCTGATTACGAATCAATATAGCTTTACCCCACCATCCAATAATATGAGCTAGCACAAATTCATCGAAAAGTGTTTCCTAAAAAAGGCCAAGAAAAAAGAAATCAGAATTCTGCAGCACCGTGATATTATACTGATGGTACAAGAACAGCAAAAGCAGATTTAGGGAAATCAACTAGACTAAAGATACAGTGAAAGAAGAAATCATACATAAACATTTTTAAACCTGCTTGTGGGATTCTCGGGTACATATATGCGGCAGTCAGCACCATATGATCTTTCTGGAAGTTCTGCATGAAGTCATGCAAATAAAATTAGAGTTACTAAAACAACCAAAAAAGATTTGTTAAATACTTTGGAAATATCACAATACACCACAAATCTAATGATGAGCAAATCCTCCTAATGACTATCAAAATTAAAAGTTGAAAAGCTGTGGATTACCAACACCGAGATCAGGATGGAGAAACTTCATAAATTGCCGAGAATCATCACGCTTCTGGAAAATGAGAAGGTGAAGATTTAACATCAGTGGCCACTCACAGGAGTTCCATAGAATACAGCCATAGAAAATGAAGGAAATTGATTAAGGGAGAAGGAAAAAAAGAAAAGAAACTGAAAATTGAGTAGGCAAAACCGAAGTCTGTTTAAGACACGCATCAGTTTATTCAATTGATCATCCAGGGCGAGGTATTTTTTACGGAGAAAAATTTTCTAACACCGAAAAAAAACAGTACATATGAGATGAGTTTGCATCAAGAATGCCCCCCATAAATTGACCTCGTAACATGTATACGCACATGGGAAAATCAGGTTCGTTTTACACACAAACTATAAGAAAAACTTGGTTCAGAAAAGAAATCAACCTGAAAAAGCAAAAATGTGAGGGCGACAAGGTACACAACAGCCATTCCATGTACTAGGCGCCAAAGTGCAGGATGTGGCCTTATTAGGACCCTGTATTAAGGATTCAGACTGTCATTATGTGACAGGTTCATTAATAAATTACAAGATATCAGATCGAAGTCTGAACTTACGTAGAAGGAGCTTGTAGCAAGCAGTAAGCAAGAAAAACTGCAATCATAGCCCATACACCCCTACAAAGTACAAACCATTAGGAAATCTTAATTGCAAAAGAAAGAAGATTTTATATAGACTTCCCTAAATTAAGAAATACGTACAAGAACACAAACCTTTTCACAGACGTAACAAGATCACCAAGTGCACCACCTTCAGGATCAAGGGCTCCGCTTGCCCAACTGTTTGTACATCAAACAAGCATTCAAACAAAAAGAAACAATAACAGTTAAATTGCATCCAATAAAAGATCCACAACGAAGATGTTACGTATGATACAAACACTGCTGCATTGTGTTGAAAGTGCAGCAGCAACAAAAAAGCACAACCCAAGGCATGCTTGCTACTTTTTAATGAATACCAACCCCTCCGCTTGTAGGAAAATTAGACCGAGAACCATTTCTGATCTCTGCTAGCTGTTTTATTAGAACCCACAGGCCGCGAAAGACGTAGAAGAAGAAAGCACAAAAACCGCTTAATCAAAACACAAACTCCTCTAAAAAATAAATCCATTAAGATGGATGCAAAAGCTCACAAACGAGGGTCTAGAGATCCTTCTTAATTTGCTTCTCTCCTTGTCAAAAGTATATATGGAGCGATAAAGAGTCCAATTTGTAATACTAAATATGCTCAAGTCTATCTCATTCACTGGTAAATATACTAAATTGAAGGGAGAGAAGATCGAAGGCCTAGAAATATTGCATTAGACAAGCCGAAACAGAGAATAAAAAGCCAAAACTTTCTCTTCTAACGAGGAAAAAAGCATGTTTTCTGAAATATTAGAGACACCAACCAGCATTTGATGCATTTCCCAGTGTAAATGAAACTCATGATTAGATAAGCTACGACAATCAGAGCAGCAAGATCGATCTATCACTGTAAAATCTATCTGGTACTGGCTACTAACAGTAATAGTGCAAAACTGAGGCTCACAATATAAAGGGATCCACAAAAACCAGCATATACCACAGGCTTTATCAGATAAGATTGTATCCAGGTGGGAAAATATCATAAAAAGGGAATATATATAATTGTTGAATCACAGAATCAACTTGAAATTATGATTGATCGATACTTTGGAGAATGAGTCAGAACATTATATATATATATAGACGAGAAACCCTTGTTGAGTGGAGCACTCACATAAGAAAACAGGCACCAATAAGTAGCAAGGACACAGTGCGAGGTTTGTATGCCCATGCAGTCCATGGATCAAGTTCTTCACCAACACTCATTGGACTGACACCGCCATTTTCCTGTGTATGATGATCCTTTCTCCTTACTGATCTCCTATGCCCATTAAGCTCCATATATGTTCAACGTACAGATGCAACTCACTTACTGCCCACAAATCATAAAAAAGAAAAGAAAATAAGGCGGGTATTTGAGGCAAGAAATTAATAAATTTCAAACTTGCCAGTAGTACTCCTTGATAATTAAAAAAAAAAAAAAAAGAAGAGAGAGAGAGATGATAAAAGCCAATATAAATCTAATATATATAATGCCAGTACATGTATATATGTGAGCACATAGGCTACAACTACTCTAGAATAATGAGATATTTATATCATGGATACACAGGTTATTCAAGAAACCACTCACACACACGCACATATATATATATATATATATATATCACTGAACCATAAAATCGATGTTTATATATAAGTCAGCCTGATCAACACCAAACCAGATTAAAATGAAAGACTCGATATCTATAGAAGAGTGTTGCCATAGTATGTGGTTGAATGTCCAAACCCAAAAGTGAAAAATAAAAATAAATGAAAACAAGAAGCAAAGCCATGAGAAAGGCAAGTAGTTCACCATGCAATATTGAATGTCCCATTACTGCCATGAGAGTGGATGGCAGATATATTGAATATATCACTAAGCAATAAAACATGAGGTACATATCAGAAAATGTTATATGTCATTAAACTAGACTATACCGGAATTTTAAATAAAAGGCAACTTGCCAACTTCGAGCATGCAAAAGCCTTTCAATAAGGTCACAAGATCAAATTGCTCGCCTGGAGTTCCTTACAGATATAAATGATCCTAACATGAATCCGAGAAGAATCTCATGAACACCATGCATGCATTGCAGAAATTCATACAAATAAGATTACAAGAACATTAACAGAAAATTAAGGTAAATCAGATATAAAACATTAATATTAAGCTTTATACTATGAAGTAAATGACTAACAATATTTACCCAATGTCAATAGTCATATACATAACATACAAGAAATATCACTCGAGTTATAAATGCTAGGTGTCTTTTATATATATATAATTGTGTGTATAAAATCCATCACAAAAGGAGCCATTAAAGACAATGATAGCAAAAAATCTTGAAGTTGAAAAGTTCATATAGATCTGAAAACTGCAAAAGCTATACAATCAGGTTGGTCAACAGCTTCCGTGGCCTTATTATAATTGAAAATTCATTTCATCATTACCCGGGAGACACTGATCAATTCCCGCGATATTGAAAGAGATGGATGCATATGGTATGATCTTATGTTTCCACAAATTTCTAGATTCTTTTTTAAAAAATTTCTTTAATTTAATCTAAACATCTTTTGGACACCAAAAAATTTCTACTAAAAATTTTACTCATCATCATCATCACACAACACATAATTTTTTTATTTTTTATTTTTTTCTCTTACTAAAAATGTGGTGTGCTGTAGAAATTAATGACAAGTAACAAAACTCTTTACAAATGTTTTTTTAAAAAAACACCTCATAAAATTTTTTAACAAACAACTTTTAATACATGTCATTGATCTATGGACCTACCTTTTTCTAAACGAAAAAAGAAACCTATAACACATTAATTAATCTTGATCTACCTACTTTCACAAAACTCAATACAAAACACAACCTTAATTTTTTTTTTTTTCTCAAGGAATGTAAGGCTGATAACTTCTGTGACATTTTAAGAAAATAATATAGAAATTATCTGGACTCACAAAACTAATTAACCCGGATAATCCTACATAAAAGATAATCTCCATATATGAGCTTCCAAAGATATCACAATTCCATTCAACTACTAAAATCTCGTATCTATAAAATATCTCCAGCAAAACCTAATTACGTACATAAAATCCAGATGATTTACGATCCACTTCCCCCATTATTGTAAAAACTTGGAATTAAAGTTATTTTATATTCTACAAACTGCTATCTAAGGCCAGTAAAATATTTCAAAAACAAAGAAGAAGGATCCAAACTCTAATTAGACGATTTGCACCACAAAGATAACAACAACAACAACCAATCCACGTTTCGCTAAAGATATCAATTTAGACCCTATCTGATCCAAATTTTAGGGTAAGTTAATTTGGCGGAGTTTTTGAGCCAATCGAAATGGACAGTACTAAACTATTAACTTCTAGTAGCCACGTCCTTCAGACAACATTTCAACCATCTTCATTAAAACTTGATTAAAGGTGGAATTAAACGTACTCAAACCTCCAAGTAGACCACATACTCCAGCTTAAACATTTTGGGATTACGGCTCAAAAGTCAAATTAATCAATATCAGAACAGTAAAATTTGTAAACTTAATATATCAGTATTAACCATAAACTAATTATGCTACAGATAGAAATCATTGAATAAAAGAGAATTACAACTTATTTCATTATACTAAGATGAACCCAGGACAATATCAGAGTCAATATGAAAAATATCATTCTTTAGAAAATGGAAAGAAAAAAAAAAAAAAAAAAGAGAGAGCCGAGCTGTTAATTAACAACATGTAGTTAATTTAACAGACTGAATGGACGTGCTCAGAATATATAGTATTTTAATATAATCAAGTAAAAATACTGTTTAAAGTTTTATAAACTCGGATAAGAAAGCAACGGTTTTGAAGTACTTCGCTATCTCTGGTATACCCCACGCAGATCCCCATCAAGAGCATGAACGCGGTGAGGCGCTTTACAACTCTAATAAAAAAAAAAAATTGTGTGATCCCCATCAATTAATAATGCCGAAATTTGGATATCATATAAATCAAAGAATCGAACCATTGCATGTGATCTGAGACAAGCATTATAAATTCGAACGGAAAACAATAAAGCAAAATACACATCTCAAAGATTGTCCTAAAAAAATTGAAATAAAAAAAACAAATTTATTTAAAATCAATCCTGATGAATGATTTGCATAGTAAAAAGAAAATGCAAATGAAAACACAATTACAAGCATTTAAATATACATATATACATATATATATATAGCAAATACGAATACAGACTCGGAAATGAAGGCTCGGAACTAGGAAAGCACGGTGTTTAATACGATAAAGATACATACGTGCACAAGTGGGTTTGTATATACATCTATCCATATATATATATGTATGTATACATATATGATATATCTATATATAAGAATTGAGAGACAGGGAGAGATAAAGGAAAAATGATTAAGAAGAAAGGGGGAGGAAAGGAGAATGCTACAGAGAAAAAAGTGAGCAGAAAAAAGCGAGAGGGGGTGGGTGGGGGGCGTTACTTACGTAGAAAAGCTGGTGAGGAATCCCCGACCCCAGACGTGAGATTGGAGAAGAAGGCGATGATGACCGTCGGATCAGGTAGAAAGCAGGGAGGGAGAGAGGAATAGTTGAAAAACGAGGGAGGGAGTTCTCGAAATCGGAGAGGCAAAAGGAGGAGGAGGAGGATACCATGATATAAGAAGAAAGAAGAACTAATAATAGACTTTTTGTGTCAGTGGCGAGATAGAAAGAGGAAGAAAGACTCACAGTGTATCTGAGAGAGAGAGAGAGAGAGAGACAATCTCTGCAACAGCGGCGAAAAGGTAACGATGGATTTTGATTAGATTATGATGATGATGATTATAATGATGAATCAGATTATAATGATGAATCAGAGTCATTGGTTAAAATATAATAAAATGATGAGATAGAAAAAAAAAAAAAAAAAGTACGACGGTCAAAAAACAGAGCACGCTCCTTTCCTTCTTCCCATATTACCCCCCATCTTATCCCACACCCTGCGGTCTTCCTTAATTGCGTAAATAAAACGACTAGTGCTGGCTGCTGGAACCGGATTCCATGCTCATCTAATCTCGTAAATTTAAATGCTTATCTAATCTCGTTAAATTTACGTGATTTATATATATTTTATAATAAAAATAATTTAATAAATTACATCAAATTATATTAGCCTATAAAATTATGTTTAGGTAATTTTTTTATGATTAGAGTATTTCTCTAAAAAAATGATATTAGCCAAAAAGAAATATTTTAAACTCCGTTTTGATAATGAGATGATATGGTTTTAAATGAAAATTGAATAAAATTTTATTAGAATATTATTTTTTAATATTATTATTATTTTGAAATTTGAAAAAGTTGAATTATTTATTATATTTTGTGTAGAAATTTAGACAAATTATAATAATTAGATGAGATGAAATGAAACTATTTATGTATCCTAGTAATAAAGTAATTATATAAAAGTAAATTCATAAACTAATGTGAATGACTTGATGCAATACATTAGATTGTAAAATTATTTTTATTATAACGGATCACATAATTAAACCACGTCAGTTTGTAGATTTATTTTTATATAATTTCTTTGTGTATATAACACTTCTCTTAATAAAAATTAATTTATCTGAAAATATGGACAAAATTAAAGATATACTTTTAAATAAATTTAGAAAATAAGTTTTAGTGATTAATTTATGAGTAAATATTTTTAAGTTATAGTATAAAAGTTTGTATGTTTTGTTTAATTCTATTTGTGTTAACAAATTATTATATGATCCAAAACACATGTAAAAATCTTAGTTTTAAATTTTAAGATCAGATAATAATCTCGTGATTAAATTCTATTAAAAAATAATCCATGAGTCGACTACTTAATTAACGATCAGCGACGTTTAAAAGCAAACCCGAGTATACATCATGTACAAATAAAAGTTAATCTCAAGAAAAATAATATATTAGAAAATTTATAAATATTCTTTTAATTTATATATAACGACATCAAGTTCGAGCAAATACATAATATATATAATATATATAAAACAAGGATATAAGATTTCATTCTTTATCATTTCTATTTCAATTTATAGAAATCTAGAGATTAAAAAACAAATCAAATTAAAGTCCTTCTTTACATTTCAATTGTTTAATCCATAAAATCTAAAATATAGAAAAAAAAATATTTCAAATATTTTTAAAGTTTTGGGAGGGCAGAACCCCTTGTAGATCATTCATCCATGCCTACAGGGATATTTAATTTGATTATGTTGGAAGTTTAAGATCTATAATTAGAGAGAAATAGATGATAGTTCTTGTATCTAACATTTTTAAAAGATCTTATAAAATACGAACGTAGACTTCAGGAGATCTTAATTTGATCAAGGATAACATCTTTTGAAATGTTTCGCTATATTTGTGCTCTTTTAACCTTAATTTTGATCGAAGATTATTAAGATTTTATGAAAGATGAATGACGAAATATTTTCATCCTATTAAAAAATATCATGTAATTAAAATTATTTGTGTAAACACTAATAATTTGTAATGCCATAAAATTCTATAAAAGATGAGATAACTATATATCTATCCTTCAAAACTACGTAATAGGGTTGAAAACCGACGTGGTCGGTGCGGTTTCGGTACAAAACTGACGAGTTTTGGAGAGGCTTAGAACCGATCGAACTGGCTGATTGGGGGATAGAAAACTGGTAGCCTCAATCTCGACGTGAATTGGTGCAGTTCATCGATTTGCCGCCGGCATCTTTGTGAAGGAGGAGGGGCAGCAGCAGACTGTGCCGTCAGTGGGAAGAAGCGAACCTACAAAGGAGAAAACTAGAGGAAAAAAGAAGACGGGGGAAGAAGAAAAATGGAGGTTATTAATCCCAAGATGAAATAGTGTCGTTTTGATAAAATGCCAAAAAGTGTCGTCTCATCTAATTTTTTTTTATAAAACTCATAACTAAAACGACATCGTTTTCACTTACTTAAGTGAAAAAGCGTTGTTTTATGTATATATAATATAAATATATATATATATAATTGGCTGGTTCAATAGTTTGGGTTTGATTTAGACTGAAACCAAATCGGTCGGTGTCGATTTCTTTATTTTTATACTGCCGGCCAACTGATTCTCTGCTAATTTCAGTTGGTCCATGTCGGCGGCAGTCGGTCTCGTCAGTTTCTATCCAGCCCTACTACGTGATGATTACTCAACTTTGATTTCATATAGAGTTATGATTGATAGTGTGAAAACTTTTGTCAATGAATTCTTTTTTCTAACCAAGTCATAATTAGTGAATTCTTAATTTATTCATAGTGGAGTTGTTTGTTTGTTTGCTTGCTAGTAGCATTTACCCGAAAGAGTTGAAAATGGAGGTTATTTTGTTGAGCAGATTTTCTAGATATTATATATGTGAAAATAATTGAAAAATAGATTACTTGCAATCTCTAAATCATGAAAGTTTTTTCTTTTTAAATAAATAAACTCGAGGTAAATTTCAGACCATTAGAGCACTAGCATTGATTCCTCTTATATATTCATATGCAAAATCAGATCTTTTGAAAATTGAGTTTGCATATTGAAAAAAACTTTTACATTGGATTATGCATCTTTGAAATAAATAATAAAAATATTTTTATTATTTTTATATTTTACAATTAGCACCACTGCAAATTCTATCATTTAGTATCTACTAGAATTTTTTTCTTAAAACTCTATCCATCGGTGGAGAGAGAGAGAGAGAGAGAGAGAGAGAGAGAGAGAGAGAGAGAGAGAGAGAGATAGGGTAGGAGAGCCAAAAAAAGTAATAAAATAATATTTTAAGAGTGAACAATATATCTTCAAATTTGTAGAAACATTGTTCATAACTACGTAAATTTTTAGATATGCATAATCTAATGCAAAATTAGATCTTTTGAAAATTGAGTTTGCATATCCAGAAAAACTTTCACATTGGATTATACATCTTTGAGACAAATAATAAAAAATATTATTATTTATTTATTTTAATATTTTACAATTAGCATCACTGCAAATTCTATCATTTAGCATTCACTAGAATTTTTTTCTTAAAATTCTATCCATCGGTGGAGAGAGAGAGATAGGGGAGGAGAGCTAAAAAAAGTAGCAAAATAATATTTGGAGAGTGAACAATGTATCTTTAAATTTATAGAAATATTGTTTATAACTATGTAAACTTTTAAATATGCATAATCTAATACAGTCAAATTTAAAGTCATATTATGTAAATATATAGATGTATATACAAATACATAATCCAATATTATTACTCTTATTATTACATCCAAATAATAGAAAAGAGTATTGATCATAGACTGACAACTGGTTCACACTTATTTGACCACTTTATAATAAAATAATACTTTTTAAAATTTAAACATATCATAATTAAATCAAAAGTTTAACAAAATTCTTCAAAACCAATTTTTTATTATTACATTATATAAAAAAATTGTATATAACTTGTGGAAAATGACTTCCTCATGTCTCATATTACTCCGTAATAGAAACGTTATTGTGAGAAGAGTAATCCCAAGACCAAGCCAGGCCAAATAGGTCTGAAAGGCCTGAGCAATTCTAGGGCCCGAGGACAAGGGGTGGGCTGAGCTAGGTCGGTCCAAAAAGTCCGGTAGGAGAAGCAGTCAGACAACACGCGCTAGCCAAGGGTTGGAAGACATAATTGTTTGACGCCACTATTGGTCGACAACCCTAGCGCGCGATGTCAAGGATAGTCTCTATCCTTGAACCCCGGCTTCTGGACAAGCCTAAAGAGTGAACGCATCTTACCAGGGCAACGTCGCATTTAATGAAGGGCGAAAACGGGCACGCCATAACGTGCCTCCTGGATTGTCAATGGTCGCCACAATCAAGTCTGTTGCACATTAAAAAGTTGGCAGGAACACATGATTCGAATACGTACGGAGTGACACATCCACAATTATCTTCTCAAGAATTGCCCCCAACTAGGTATATATATCCATTTCCTCAATGATGGAGGTTCATACATTTTGATACTTAAGATTTTATAATTTTTACAAAGAAATCACATGATTCTCATAATGCTTAAGATTTATTCATAGCTGTAGGTGGACGAATTAGGCTTCTGTAGAGTTGTTCTTGTTAAGAAACATGATATTAACAGTTATTTTCGTAGAAATCATGGGTGGTAAATTTTTTTATTTTTTCATGGAAACAAAATAAGTAAAAAAATCAAACAGATTTTCCAATTGGCTTTAGCATGATTTGGGAATCCTCTTTTTTTTCTCTTTCTGTGATTCTGATGTGCTTTTTCAAAGGCGATGAATGATGGCCGATGGAATGCTTTTTGTAGGCTTTGAACCTACGACCCAATATATTTATTTAATATTTATTGTTATTATTATCTTTTTTTGTTGTTGGGCAAAGGCTGAAAGCACCCGCTATCATAGTGATGAGTCATTGTTATTGTACAAACGCAGTAATGGTCGGCCGCTTTCATAAATACCGTTTCTGATTCCACCAAAACACTTAGGTGTCAATTCTGCAATTATTATGGAATTTGTATCCTAGATTCCTAATTTCACTCTTAGAGCATTGGTGTTAGATTAAAAAAATATATTTTTATCTTTAAATTTAATAAATATTATCTATATTTATTCTATATTAAATTAATTAAATTATTTTCATCTAAATTATAAGTTACAATAAATTTATTCTTCTTTTTAAATATAAAAAGAACTATAGCAAATTTAAAAATATTTTTTAAGATTATTATATTATAGATATCAGATTTTTATTCATATGAGATTTTATCATCTATATACATATGAGATTATTATATTATAAATTGTTAGATTGTGAAAATAAAAATGAATATGATTTGTTAGAGATTATTAAAGATTATGAAAATAAAATAAAAATTAATAAAAAATATAAATAATAAATAATAATAATATTTTATTATTATAGAGAGTGTGATGACTAATCAAATGATTAGTTAAAGATGAAAAAGTTATATATTAGTCAAAATTTGAAGAATAAGATAGCCAATCCAATACTAATGCTCTTAAACAAAAATATAAACTCGGATCACCTTAACAATACATTACATAACTTATTTTAAAATAAAAAATAATTTAGTAAAATAATTTATAAAAATAACAATATTTTACAAAAATACACTTACTTCAAAATATATATTATAAAATGTATTGTGTGAGTATCATTACCCTTAAAATAGAAAGTTATTTTAAGGCTTCGTTTGGTAAGTAAACTCATCTCAACTAATCATTATAAATTTTTCAAATCTCAATACAAAATATAATAAACAATTTAACTTTTTCAAATCTCAAAATAATAATAATATTAAAAAATAATATTCTAACAATATTTCATCGTCTCAACTCAACTCAGTTCAACATCCAAACGCACTCTAAAGTTAATCTTTTTTCTTAAGAATAAATCTGCACATCAGTCTACTATTGGCTGCAGCTGCAACACACCTTACGTGTGGACAGACTGATGTGCTGTGTAGAGGGAAAAAAAGGAAAGAAGAAAAAAAAAAAAAAACCAGCTCAGGTGTGCTACGACTGATGTGCTACAGTGGGCTGCTCTATAGCTTTACTTTTTTCTTAAATACAACATGAAATGAAACATACCATTATTTTGAAAAATTGTAAGGTTTATTATTAAAAAATTAATTTTTTCATGTAAATTCTGTATTTATGTATTTTTTTTAAAATAATTGTGTGACACTTGTATACTCACAACTGTAAATATCATTTCTTATACAATATATAAATAAATTGGTAATATAAACTAACGGTTTGTTTCCATGTTATCTCAACGCACGATTAAGAAAGATGTTATAACTTATCTTGATGGTTGTTTTTTGTTTAGTTTGTGGATAAATATTTTGAATTATAAAATTATTTTGATAATAAAATAGATTATTATATAAGAAACAGTAGTTTATGATTCGTATGCATATAGATAGAAATTACATATAATTATAGAGAATTTATATATAAATGGATGGTCAAGACGATTCGCGTGCATTTGAACAGGTACGAAATCAAAGGCCCAAAAGCGACGTGTCGAGTAAGATATATGGTGACTTTAAAACCTACCCCCAAACGAATAAAAACACAGAGATCAAAACCATTAACAACAAAAATTACTAATAATATTTTAAAACTAATGCTATACATCATATTTTTATTTTATTTTAATCATATTAAATAGTATATGATATATTTATTATTATTAGATGATAAATAAGTATGTAATAAATAATTATTTAATAATAATAAATATATCACATTATATTTAATGAAATGATAATATAATGTATAGTATTTTTTATATTTGATATATGAATAAGGTGGAAGGAGCCGCCCGCACGAACACCAGTCACTAGTCAGTCAAGCAACACGTGTTTAATTCATTTTGTTTTTGGGTACGAATATTATTAATGATCATGTCTTGTAGTTTGGTGGGACCATTATTTTCAAAGATTGCAAGCGGTGTAACATTTTGTTATTACATATGTTGATTGTTGAGAGGTAATATTTCATTTATTAGTGTAGTATTGAGTAATTTTTTTGAAAAAATAGTAGAATTTATTATTAAAAAATTATTATTATTTTATATAAATTTCATATTTATTTTTTTTAAAAGATTGTGCAGTATTTATGTATTTTATGAGTGTAAATATTATTTTTTTTATTAATAGCATTTAATTTTGTAGGACTTTTCAAAATGCCTTTAAGAACGAACAAACCTGCATGCAAAATCATCGGATTTTATTTAATCAGTCTCAATATTTGATTCTCTTTTTTGTACAAAATTTTAATATAATTCGAATTAAAGAAAATAATTCATTCATTCATTCATATAGTGTCATATATATATATATGGGGTTCTCATGTTTGATCATGTGCGTGCATAGATATGTTCTTGCAATTTTTCCCCCCTGAGCATATGGTTCTGAGATCCTGAAACATGATTCATGACGAAGAGTAATTATGGGAATATACATTACTCTGAGACGTTGTTGGGGGTGCGCCCCCACATGATCAGTGGCCGGGCGCCCCCGCGCGCGCACGCACGCACAACTTCATCGTTGAATTAATAAGCATGGAACGTCGTGACCTGCAGGTCTGTACGCATGCATTTATGTCTAATGAAGTGGTCAAATCATGAATATCACTCATGCATTTACCCCCCCCTTATGGATAGGTTTATTAATTATTAATTGTCCAGTCAATTAAATTTCTCATTGCATGTGATGATTGATCCTCAAGCCTAGCTGCTTGATGTGATCAAAGTCAAAAAGTATAGTTGAGATTGAGATAAGATATCTATATTTTTTGGATTTATAACCCATTAATAGATTAAATATTCCCTTTGCATGTGATCATATGTTATAACAATTTACTTTAGTAATTTTGTTGTTATTATATATATATATATATAGATATCCACAAGTTGTATGTGTTTTCTAACAAGAGATTTAAGGTAGATTTAGAGGTGAGATGAGAATTTTATATTTTATTTTAATGTTTAAAATATTATATTTTAATATTATTATTATATTAAGATTTATAAAAGTTAAATTGAGATTTGAAAAAGTTAAATTATTTATTATATTTTATATGAAGATTTAAAAAATATGTAATGATGTGATGAAATGAGATGATAATTTTGTATCTCATCTCATCTCTTAAATCTGCCCTAAGTTCGTTTGTATAGTGAGATGATTGAGATAAGTTGTGATATTTTATTAATAATAATAAGATTATTAATTAAAATTAGATAAAATAAGTAAGATAATTGTCCTGTATCCAAACAGCCCTTAATATCCCATCCAAGGCAGGCATGTAGTGTCGGGAATCATTACGGATGCAATGATTTTATTTTATTATCTTCTCTTTGTGCTGAGGATAAGGAGACTGGCCTCATGCAATCATTTATATATTCATGATCCTTCAGCTAAGATGAGCAAATCACATACTTACACGCATATAGACCAAACCTGTTTAATCAAATACTGTATATTTCCCAGCTGACAAGCTCTACACTTTCTCCTTTTAACTTAACTTAAATTATCTGATCACGACGAGATATGACCCCTCCAGCTTTTTTCTTATCTATCTCAACTCGTTGCCTCTTAAATTAGAATAATGGTACATACATTCTGTTAGTTGATTAATATCGTGCAGTTATTTAAAATAGGTATGTGATTTATTATTAAAAAATTATTATTTTTTATATAAATTTTATATTTATTTATTTATTTAAAATGATTATACTTACGTACTCACAATTGTAATTATCATTTTTTTTTTTAAATTATAACCTCCCCGCAACCATACAGCGGGATGACGAGGATGCAGTGTCACATGTTTTGGGATCACATTTTGGGTCATGAATCCAACAGATCACAAAACCGGAATAAAAGCACTCGTGAGGAACATAAAGTTTTGAGACATAAAAACACCTTTTGCAGTCAGTTCTGACTTGCAATTTTCATTTCTAATACCCAGCAAATGCTTAATTTAATGAGGTCCAAAATTTATGGGTTAGGATTCGTGGACATGGAGGGCCAAACTTCCCAGCTGGCCTGTCTAATATCTCATATGGGTCAGGTTCCTTTCCCTTGGTTCCAACATTATTTATCTAAGGAAAATGCTATTCTTCCTACTTATTTCTACTGCTAATTTTTATTGTTGTGAATTTTTTATTAATTTTTTTATTTAATAATTAAATAAGTATTTTTAATAATATTATGAATTTTTTTATTTTTTAAAATAAATTTAAATATGTTAAAAAAATATCAAAAAAAAAATATCAAAAAAAAAAAAAAAAAAAAACTCATTTTAAAATTACTAGCAGGAGCCCCAGCAGGAGCTCCCAACAGTGGGAGTAGCATCACTCTTTACCTAATCCATCAGGCACAGGCATACATGACTGAGTACAACCAAATCAATGTCGCATTTCAAGCTTCAGTCATAAAGTTACAAGGAAGAAATTGTGGAGACAGGTTGAGCAGCGTTGATTGTGGTCAGGGTAAGAAATTGGCCCATCGGCAAACCATGGGAGAGGATGCATAGTGACCAAGGATGTCAATTCAAAAGGCTGAGGGCTTCAATTCTTCATAGACTTGGGGTTTGGCTTGGTTCTATTTTTAGAAACTAGACCCATTAGTGTGGAACACGCGTCCCAAACACAAGGAATGGTGTTTGGGACATGCCCCACCCTCAAAAAGTCTAGTTCTAAGACAAACTCGAGCCTTGCCCGAACAAAATTCACCATTTAGAAAAAAGAATTACTTATATATGCAGTTTTGTCTCATTAGTTTGGGGTTGGAACATATACTTCTGTCAAGATATGTACGGGCAAGGTTAGCTTGGATGTATACAAATGCGTTTGAATTGAATTATGTTAATGTTGGGTCTGAATATGATTTACATATTGTCTGTGAATTGCCTTATTGTGGGTGGAAGCGTGCACTGGTTTGTTGTAGAGTTTTGATTCTTGAGAGGGAATTTTGCATGTTAGCAAATTTTTGATCTTGCAGGTAACACATGTCTACCGTGAGGTAAACCAAGTGGCAGGATATTTTAGGCAAAAACTGGTTCTAAAGGCCGGGATCCTATGGTTTATTCAGAGTTGGGAGAGTAACCAAGGCTGTTGAAGTTGAAGGGGTTTGGGAGAGTATAAACTATAAACCAACCAAGAGCCCATATAGAATTGAAGACCCAAGATGCAACGGAGAAAGAGAGAGCTGTCAGTTAATGCCGAAGCTCTGGATTACTACACATTGTATAGAGCAATAGCATGAGCACAGCTTTTCTTCTATCATCAGACAACCATAAAGGTTGAATTCAATATATATTTTGATGGAATTCATCTACTTAACTTAAAGAAAACCAAAGAACCAGCGAAAAAAGGAAATGCACAAACTTCATAACTTCATACTTTCTCATTCCACACAAGACAAACTCGATTCGAATTCAACCTTTATCATGAAATGTACCCCCCAACTTTCAAAAGGGTGAAAACAAAAACGTTCTAAGACAAAACGGAATGAACAAGAAAAAAAATCTGAAGATGCATGGAATTTCATGACCATAACTTTACACAGACAAACTCATGTATTGCTTTCACTCATCCCAACTTCCTACTTAAAGTTCAAAAATCAGTTCTTTCTCACAAGTATTATTTAGTTCTCAAGTCTTAACTGAGGGGGTCTAAGAAACGCAAAAGTTGATATACTCGTAATTCTTCTCCGCATACATAGCTAAGAAGGAAAAAATTGTAAAAACAGAAAGTACATGCTCCATGGCCAAGATGCATGAGTTACTATAGGCTTTGGCTCAATAGGTGTAGCACTTAACAAACATTCCTTTGTTGGCTTTCTCATTTTCACCCTCGGCAGAGTATTTTCCTAGCTGAGCCAGGGAGTTTGCCTTTGCACGTACCAAAAGTGATTTTTGTGCAGCTGTGACATTCTCAAGACGTCCTTGCCATGTCTTAAGCACAGTGTTCTGCAGTACACGAGCATATGAGAAGGAACCATTCCACTGGTTGGGGTTTTGGTACATTGCATTGAGGTTCAAGGTCGCTTCCACTTCAGATTGTCCTCCCAACAAAAACTGAGAAGTAAACATAGCAAAAAAATCAACTAGTTTGGTGAGGAAATCAAATGCATGTAGGTTTGCAACTAGAAGTCAATAACAACATATAATGTCAACAACACAAAAAACACTTACAATCTTAGTAAAAAGAGACAACTTTCTTGCCTCAATGGTAGGACACGAGGCTAATTTGAATTTTGCAAAACCATATAAACCATGAAAAGTCCTAGTTCCAAGTCAATTTTAAGAATATTTTAAACACTATTGTGAGGGAAGGTGTATAACTCTGAAATCATCAAAAAGGGTAAAGGCCTTCTTACCATGATTCCTGGAACTGCTAGAGGAACTCTCCTTTTAAGCACTGTGAGTGTATGTTTGGCAATGGTCTCTGGAGAAGCCTTTGCCTTGTGTTCAGCCCCCGGGGTTACCATGCTGGGCTTAAGTAGGATTCCCTCAAAAACTACGTTGTTTTCAGCCAAGTAGTAGAAGACTTCTGCCCAGACCTTTCCTGCCACTTCAAGTCTCCTCTCAATTGGGTGGTCCTCATCAAGAAGAATCTCAGGTTCCACAATTGGCACAAGACCATTGTCCTTCACATTATAAAAGAATAATGAAACAAAGAAAAAGTAAACAAGTAATGATAAAAGAAACAAAGGTTACAATTTGGAATCTCGTAATCGCTGAAAATCACATGTAAGATCCATGATGATAGAAAAGGTCACACACACAGACACACACACACACACACACACCGTATCTTATTTCCAAAGCCTTGCAAGCATGACCTATAAAGACAGACACAGTGAAAAATAGCTTTATTTGTGATTAATACGATGAGGCTACTACCCAATCACTCACACTGTCTGGTAACAAATTCCTCCATTACTAACTCCAGTACAAACATTTATATGAACCCACATAAAAATAGCTCTTTAAAAATTAGGACATACTTGAGAAATGACAGCATAACGTGCAAGTCCCCATGCAGCTTCCTTAATAGCTAAAGCAGAAGGGCCACAAGGAATGCTAACAACTGTTCACCTGGATATTTCAACAAGACAATATTGAGATAAACTTCTTAGCCACACTGAACCGAATAGAAAGCTTTGCATATGGCTCATTAAACAAATATTGACCAAGAATATTAATAGACTTACCACTTAGCAAAACGAGCACCTTGCTTGTAATATTCAGCAGATCTTGAAACCAATCTATCTAAACCTTGGCACCATGAATCATTGTTTGATCTTGGTAAGGGAACCAAACCCTGATACCCAATAAGTTAAAAAATGGGAACCAACAAGCACATTACCGATAACACAATGTTAAATAAAGCATGTAATACATGTGTATGTCATTCTATTGACATAAAACCTTATCAACTTTAATGCCTGGAACAATTTTGTCATCACACAAGCAATCGACAAATTTCTTCCCATCTGTAGTTGATTGGTACAATGTTTTCTTAAAAAGAATGGCCCCGAAAATGAATTCACCCAGGCCAAGAGCGGTGAGCAAAAGTTGTCTGTATGTCTGTCGATTGACCTCGGTATTATCCAAGCCAATAAAGGCTAGCCTTTTCCCACAGGTTGCGTTAGATTCATCAATGGCAAGGATCCCACGACCATGAGAGGCAATTGATTTCTACACCATCAAGAAAGAAACCAAATGAAGTCAAACATAATAAACTACCATTAATCTCATTCTTTGTTAATCAATTGTTATTCTTGAGCTCGAGTATGCAACCATGTTAAAGCAGGAATATCATCTTTAGAAAATAATTTAAATATCCAAATTGTTTCAAAGCTTTCTAACATAGATAATTCTGGTAAAAGCGATCAAGGATGACAAGAAGTATACCATATAGAAAATAAAACTTAGAAATCAGTGGCATAGCCAATAAGAGAACAATAGGACTTTTATGGAAAATCTTATACTCTTTACGTCCTAAACAAAGGTTGCAAAACCAAGTTTGACCAATTAAGTATAACTTCCTCCAGTTTGACAGAGGACAGAATGATTTAAAGTAATACATATATATACACATACGTGACATACATACAAATGCAAAAATAATCTCAGCATCCCATTTACGGGCTTGAACTGGGATTATAAACCCATAAGCAACTCTTAAAGGGGCAGAGAACAATGTAAAGAATATAATCTAGTTAGAATTTATGTATATGTGTGTTATTAAAAAAGATGGTGAATAAGAACGTCTCCAAGTCAAATGAACAAATACACATAAAAAGAACACTAACAATAGCCTCGTACGTGTTTGTAAATTAGATGATGAAAAAATTCAACAACGGAGATATATTCACAAGCATCACAGTCGACTGATCCAAACGTTAAGTATGCCAATCAGAAACAGATGTCAGAAAGGCAAGGGTTAAAGGTCAAAACCCCAAGGGTTGGAAAGGCGGATCAAAGAAATTATATGACTCATAGCAGTTTGGACGAGTTCGTCTGCGTAAGCCTTGGTGCGGATCGGGACGGAGACTCGGCGAATTGACGATCCGTTGGCATTGGGCGAATTGACGACGATGTCATTCAGCCTCGCAAGGCTCGCGCAGGCCATGGATTGATCAAGAGTGAAAAACCGAGTTGGGGTTTGATGGTTTCCGAATAAAGGCTGCTGTTTGCGAGAACTTTCAGTTTGGGTTGGTGGGTGGGAGCGTGGGTAATAACAGGGTCCGAGATAGGAGAGCTTGCTTTTCTCGGAGAGTCCGCAGTTGCAGCCCAGGGGACTTGCTGTGGCAATGCGACAAGGGACATGTAGCGTTACCAAACAGTCCTTACCGACTTACGTTGTGATTAGGGGTGTAACCGGTCCGGTCCGGTCCGGTTTTAGATAAAATCTATGACCGAACCGGTATGTACCGGTTTTGTATTTTTCAAAACCGATTACGCACCGGTTACCCTCATAAACTGGTACTTCCGGTTTTACCGGTTTCCGGTCCGGTCCGGTCCAATTTTTCGATTTTTTTAAAATGTAAATTTCACAATTTGTCATTAAAAATTTGTTTATAAAAAAAAAAATTGATTTAAAAAAAACTGTTTTATACTTTTATTAATATATTAGACTATATAATAGTATTAATATTAGACTATTGATATAGTTATAAGTTATATATTAGTATTAGTTATAAACTTTTAGTGATTTAGTATTAACATTTTATATAATAATTTATCATAAGAAATTATTTCATATATGAATATATATGTTATATATAAAATTTCACATAAAAATTTATAATTATATATTATATATAAAACTTATATATATTAATATTTAATATATAAAAAATATTTTGTATAAAACTTATATATAAAAATATTATTTTTTATTTTTTTTAATCAACCGGTCCGGTCCGGTCCAAAAAATTCAGGAACCGGCCGATTTTTACGTTTTAAAAACCGGTTTGGTCCGGTCCGGTTTTCCAATTTTTAGATTTAAATTTACACCCCTAGTTGTGATGATCAAGTTGTCCTGTCAAATGACCACCCTGTCTATTACCTTGTTGAACTTTTTTTTTAAAACATATAATATTTATAATTAGAGTGTTCAAACCATATTTGTATAATTTATAATTATATTTAATATTTACATAATCTATAATTATATCTAATATTATTTTTTTAAAGATATTAGAGATATATTTGGTCACGATAAATTTTAAAAGTTTTTAATATATATCGTTTATTGAAATAAAAAATAAATAAATATGTTTGTATTTGAGTCTAAATTGGATATTAGATACGTAGAGTTCAACATAAATTCTTCTTCAAGAATTTTGTAAAAAACTTAATAAATTTTGGAGAAAACCCTACGTCCCAATATCTCTTAAAAATAATGAATAATTGAAATAGTGTATTGAATATTCTCATTTTAAAAGCAAAAATAAAATTAGAATTAAAACAAATACATCTATGAAAATATTAAAGGGATAGTGATGCAATCAAAGATGCGAAAGAAGAAAGAAGCATGGAGAAGTTGGACAATCTCTCACACCTAACAATTAAGGGTTCGTTTGTTTTCAGAGATGAGATGAGATGAGTTGAGATTAAAGTTAAAAAGTTGAATAAAATATTATTAGAATATATTTTTTAATATTATTGTTGTTTTGGGATTTGAAAAAATTGAATTGTTTATTTTATTTTGTGTGAAGATTTGAGAAAGTTGTAATGATGAGATGAGATGAGATGAGATGAGATGTTTTTGGAAAACAAACAAGTCCTAACAATCTCCATAGTTGGTTATATCTACTATAAAAAGGACAAATCTCTTTACTGATTTCCCCCCATCCATATTATTGCTTTTGACACGTGCATAGCAAACACATTGTCACAATAACAAACAAACGTTGTGGCCAACTTACCTATTTCCCTTTGAATACTTTGCACATATACATGTGCACACAAGTTATTCAACTTGCAAATTGGTATAAAGGACAATTATATAGTAAGAGTTGATTTCTAAGATAAATGAACAACAAATTTTAAAATTAGCATATTAACAATGTGGAATATATGTCCTCCACCCTCAATTTGTATTATAAATATAATTTTTCATTTTTTAAGTCATAACACCAATATAGTGTGCCGATAATGTAGTAGTTTTTTTGTTGGCATTGAGTGTTTGGGATATAATTTCAAGGGTTTACATTTTTCGTAAATGCATTTCGGATAATTCAAGAATAAATTATTCTAATTCGATAATCCTAACAGTATGAATGTCAATCTCGAATTTAGGATGTCCTATATATATCGCTTGCTCCGAGACTACTACGCTACCTCCTTTAAGATTAATCAATATATATAGTTGTTGTTACCATGGAATAAATTCTAAGGTTGGATCCCAATTGGGGGAGGATCGGGTTGCAACTCGAGAGAGGGCTAGTTAAACTTGAAGGGGTAATGGAGTTTGAATTGGGTCAGAGAGGCTAAGAGAATGTGGATTTATTCTTGAAAGAAAGGTATTGACTTGTGGGGTTTTGAATTTTTAGATGATATTTTGGTTTTGTGTTGCCGGGGGGGGGGGGGGTCTTTGTGAAATGGGCCGACTTTGTTTCTGTGATTAAAGGCTTGTTTGGGAAGTGTGATCTCATCTCATATCATAATTTATCATAATTTCATTCTCAAATATCACTTAAATACAAATTATTTTTTAATTTAAAATATTTAACTTTTTCATCTAATCAGTACAATCTTTTCAAACTTTCAAGCAAAATATAAAAAAACTATACAATTTTTTCAAATTTTAAAATCAAAATAATATTAAAAATTATATTCTAACAATATTTTAATTTTATAATATGCTATTCATTTTTTTTCTTTTTTTCCAAAACTCAATAAAATATCTTAACTAAAACTCTTTAATTACTATTTACATAATTCTTATCTCATCTCATTACCCAAACATATTCCGAGATTCTGTCTATTACAGACGTTTGGAGTTTTGGATAGTTTATCTTTATCTAGGTTTATTATGTCTCTGCACTCGATCCGATTTGCGCAGACAACTATATGGTGCTCATTGAATGCTATTTTTTGGAGGCAATACATCATTAATTGCTGTTGGGAACGCGACTAGAGTCAGTAGATATTAATTATGCATCACCTTAAATATAGTCCTTTTATCTAATTGCTTCTATTGACATGAATGACAAGTTTTCAAGGCATCGAGAACCACCTAAAATTAACCAAATTGGCAGCATTTCATTAATTTAGCCTTTGGATCATTGCAAAATGAGCAAAGGATAGGAACACTATTAAAATGATAGCAAAAGGAATCTACTCTTTTTAGCAGCTTGACGATTGATTTTCTTTCCCTTTCCTCATTTCTGATGTCCAAATGGAGATCATTTGAGTTAATTTTTTTTATATTTCATTAGCAATCGAATCTAACTCCGAACACGCGACTCAATGGTAGATGATATTCAAATAAATGAGTCCATTTACAATTTAAAATGCAGCAACAGCAAAGACATAAAGTTCTAGTGAAAGGTGTTAGCGGAAGGATTGAGAGTGGCTGTAGGTGGAGTTGGAATTGGAATGATCTAACCGAGTGTTAGATTCCATTTTTTAGGTGCTTGTAAATATTTTGTTGGCTCCTCCAATAATGGAAGGATGCATCATGTAGGCCTTGGATTGGCAATGGAGTCGATATAACAATCTTGGCAGCAATTATCAAGTTCTAGTGAAAGGAAGCAACTTCTTGGTTTGATTTGTATTGGTAGTGGGTAACCTCATAATCTATGTTGTGTTCACATGGGTGAAGGGTTATTAATTAACTCCCTACCACTACTACTACCACTACCACTACCACTACCACTTAACTTTAGGAAAGTTAATTAACCTCTCATGATAAATTCTTTAAATAAAAGTTATACGTACATTAAATTAATAAGTGTGAAAAAGTGTAATGTACAAAAGAAAAACTTTTATCTCTCTCTATAATTTCCTAGAAAAACCATCTAAATCTAAGGGTACGTTTGGGTGTTGAGAAGTGTTGAGAATGTTTGTGAATAGTTATGAGTAGAGATTGGAGTGAGTTTGTGGGTCCCATTGAGAATATTTTGAGTTGTTTGGATGTGTGAAGTATGTTGAGTTGTTGACTTTTGAGTAGGTAGTTGAAAAATGTGTGGGTCCCATAAATATTATAGTGATTTGATTTTTAATAATAAATATTATAATGATTTTATTATAGTGATTTTTTAATATTAATAAATATTGTAGTGATTTTATTTTACTTTTATATATAATAATGATAAATATTATAATGATTTTATTTTTAATTTATATATAATAATGATAAATATTATTATGGTTTTATTTTTAATTTATATATAATAGTGATAAATATTATAATGATTTTATTTTTAATTTATATATAATAGTGATAAATATTATAGTATTTTATTTTTTATTTATATATAATAGTGATTTTATTTTTATTTATATATTTTAGTGTTTTTATTTTTTATTTATATATAATAGAAATAAATATTATTATGATTTTATTTTTTATTTATATATTATAGTGATTTTATTTTTTATTTATATATTATAATGATTTTATTTTTTATTTATATTTAATAGTGATAAATGTTATAGTAATTTTATTTTTTATTTATTATATATTATAATATATTATTATAGTGATTTATTTTTTATTTATATTTAATAGTGATAAATATTATAGTGATTTTATTTTTTATTTATATATTATAGTGATTTTATTTTTTATTTATATATAATAGTGATAAATATTTTTTATTTATATATTATAGTTATTTTATTATAGTGATTTTATTTTTTATTTATATATTATAATGATTTTATTTTTTATTTATATTTAATAGTGATAAATATTATAGTGATTTTATTTTTTATTTATATATTATAGTGATTTTATTTTTTTATTTATATATTATAGTGATTTTATTTTTTATTTATATATTATAATGATTTTATTTTTTATTTATATTTAATAGTAATAAATATTATAGTGATTTTATTTTTTATTTATATATTATAGCGATTTTATTTTTTATTTATATATAATGGTGATAAATATTTTTTATTTATATATTATAGTGATTTATTTTTTATTTATATATTATAGTGATTTTATTTTTTATTTATATATTATAATGATTTTATTTTTATTTGTATATTATAATGATGTTATTTTTTATTTATATATTATAGCGATTTTATTTTTTATTTATATATTATAGTGATTTATTTTTTATTTATATATTATAATTATTTTATTTTTTATTTATATATTATAGCGGTTTTATTTTTTATTTATATATTATAGTGATTTATTTTTTATTTATATATTATAGTGATTTATTTTTTATTTATATATTATAATGATTTTATTTTTTATTTATATATTATAATGATTTTATTTTTTATTTATATATTATAGTGATTTTATTTTTTATTTATATATAATAGTGATAAATATTTTTTATTTATATATAATAGTGATAAATATTTTTTATTTATATATTATAGTGATTTATTTATTTATTTATATATTATAATGATTTTTTTTTATATTTAATAGTAATAAATATTATAGTGATTTTTTTATTTATTTATATATAATGGTGATAAATATTATAGAATATTTGTGAATAGTTATGAGTAGAGATTGAAGTGAGTTTGTGGGTCCCATTGAAAGTATTTGAAGTTATTTGGTATGTGAAGTATTTTCAAAAGTACGAGAATACTTGAAAAGTGTTGAGGATACTTGGTTACCCAAACACAACCTAAATCTCTTAATTTTGAAGCGTGAAATTTTTTAGGAGACTTTAGTAGCTTCTTAAGTAATATAGATGTGCAAACAACAAAGTAATGTAGACTGTAAAATGAGTAAATATCCAGGCTTGTAGGAATTCCTCTGCTTGAGGTAATTCGAATTAATTTAATACTGGTATTAGAGCCTATGCTGCTTGTTTTCGCCCATATGAATATGATTACATATTATTTGATGCTTAGGAATGAGTTTAAAAGCATGTAATTGATAATACATCATGATTATTTGTGTTTCATATTTTTCATTAGAGACTACAATATGTTTAAGGTTGAATTCTCTACATGAAAATATTTTTTATAATGTCAGAAACATGTCTCCTAAATTTGGTAAAGTTTTGTTGCATATAGAATAAGAAATCTGGAACCCTAATTTTAAAGTTCATGTTTGGACTGTGATTTTGAGCCAACTTTTATCCAATCAAATCTTATTTTTTAGGAATAAATTTTATATGGTTCAAAAGTTGGGTTTATAAGCTTTAAACCTTTCTCAATAGTTGAGAATGTGGGTTCTCTATCCATTAAACCATCATGCATACCACTATAATTGGATGTTTGAGCTCATTTCTTTTTTTATTAAAATGGTTAAAGTTAACATTGGTAATTTGTTGGGCTCATGTGTAATGTATGTATTTGTTTTTATGTGAATAGATAAAGTGTAACTTATAAGTATATCAATGACGTGACATTCCTATTTATTTATTATTTTTTTAGAAGTTTTGTAGTAAGATTTTTCACCTGGGCACAAATACATTAGAAACAAATAGGTTTTAAAAATTAAGCACTAAGCAGATGAATTAATTGACAAATATAAAGTCTGACTCGTAGCCAAGGGCTATATCCAAAGAAAGGGTATAAATTATGAAGAAACATTCTCCTCTGTGGTGAAATTTGCTTCCATTTGCCTCATTCTAGTTATAGTTGCACATATAGATTTAAAAATTTTCAAATAGATGTGAAAGTTACATTTCTCATTGGAGAACTAGACGATGAGATCTATATGGATCAACCTGTTAGTTTTGAGGTTGAGGAACAAGAGTGCAAAATATAATAGCTGAAACGTTCCATTTATGACGATAAACAATCGTCTAGGCAATAGTACTTCATATTTCATGAGGTCATTACTTCAATTGGCATTGATATGCTAGAAGAAATCAATTGTGTGTATGTCAAACGTACATGGAAGAGTTTTCTAATTTTATCTTTGTACATGGATGACATCTATTAGCTGAAAATGATATAGAAATAATTCTTACTACAAAAAAGTGACTGTCCTTTATTTTTGAGATAAAAGACATGGTTGAAGCAAATTATGAGACTTACATTATGAAAATTCTAGAACGATTTCGTATGCATAACTCCAAACCCTTAGACACTCCAATTGAGAAGGGTTATACTTTGCTCTAAGAATGATGAGGAAAAAAAAGAAATGGTCAGAATTCTTTATGCAAGTGCAATTAGAAGTTTGATGTACACTATGTTGTGTACTCGACCTGGCATTTGCTTTGCAATGGGATTAGTTAGTCGTTATCAGAGTAACCCAGGACATGTTTATTGGCAAGTAGTTAAGAGGATTTTTCGATATCTTCGTGGGACAGTAGACCTCGTTTCTTACTGTCAAGGTGGAGACATGAGACTGAAGACTTATAGCGATGTTGATTGGGTTAGTGACAAAGATGAGTGAAAACCAAGATAGGTTACACTTTTTTGTTTAGCGGGGAGCTATTTTTTGGTGTAATAAGAAACAATCATGCATTGCTCTGTCTACAATAAAGTAAGAGTACATTGCTTATTCAAGAACTGTACAATAGGCTATTTGGTTGATGAGATTTCTTCAATGCCTAGAGTTTACGGGTCTTGTAGATGAAGAAATTAAGATATACAATGATAGTATGACAATTTTGACATATATCAAGGATTCCAAATACCATGACAGAACCAAAAACATAGATATTCGTTTTCACTATATTCGAGATGTTGTTGCTCGATGTGAGATGATCCTACAACATATTTCTACTAGTAAGATGGTAACTGGTTCTCTTACTAAGACTACTAGTAGAAATATTTTCCAAACTTATGTTAGGAGTTTGAGACTTCATCAGATTTGATATATGTTGGCTTGAGGATACCTTAGACTTTATTGTACATTTGACACTGTTAGTATCTATTGCAGTGAGATTATTGTGTTTATCTCATATTATTAATTAATTGATACTAAGTGAAAAACACACATTATAAAGATGTTACCAGACAAATATCAGTCCACTCACATAGATGATCATCTTGGCGCTTGAATAACAAGCAAGATGAGACAAATTGATTACTTTGGAGCTTGAAAAGTGAGCTAGAGAATATTTTAATGCTTTTGGAGTATTTAAGATAAATTTAAAGAATGTTGCCTTAGCTTGGCTAAGATGAGACTTACAAGAGTCTATTTGCACAACTTCATAGAGTCTGATTGAAATGGAATGTGAGATCTTAGGCAGGCACTAGATGATTGACTGTACTAAGAAACTCAAGTTAGAGCGCCTTTATGGCAACTAGACTAAGATTTCTACTTTGTTTGAACATGACAAACCCAATTAAGTGGGAGTTTCGTTGTAACATACATTTCATACTGTATGTGCTATAGACAATCATACGAGGGAGTTATTGGATTGGTCCTTGCTCCATCATTATGTGAGCCATAATGGATCAATAAATGATCTATTCCTATGCCCTTGAACTTGGAACTATGTCATGTGATAAAAATTTGATGTTGTTACTTTAGCATGTTTTCTTAGGATAACGAATGATACGGTCTTGTGGAGCATGTTTAGGAGATCAGTTAAGTCTAATTGAATTGACATGAGTGTCTAAGGAAGATTATTTGGATTCTTACTTGTTATTTTATGTCTCATAGCCCGGGCAATTATGTCGTTTTCACTCGATATAATCATGAGCATATTATATAATGTGAGGTCAATAATTGCTTTGAGTTATAAACTCACGAGGGATTAAGGACACTTGACCTAGTGAGGTCAAATAGTCTGGGGCATAGACGAGATTTTATGAGTGATGTATTATGTTAATATGATGATGACTTAATCTAGTACTCATACCCTTTGCCTTCTCGTCAGGTCGCACGCTTCATTTTCTGTATGAGAGATAATTAATTGAGAGATCAGGAGGAGATTGTTAATGGGCATGACACCTATTGTGAACATGTGTGAGATATTAGTAGTGGATAACCTCATGATCTATGTTGTGTTCACATGGGTGGGAGGTTATTAATTAACTCATCACCACTACCACTTAATTTCAGGGAATTTAATTAACCTCCAATGAGAAAACTCTTTAAATAATAGTTATATATACATTAAATTAAGAAGTGTGAAGAAGTGAACGTACAAAAGAAAAACTCTCATCTCTCTCTACAATTTCCAAGAGAAACCATTTAGATCTCTTGATTTTAAAGTTTGAAATTTTTTAGGAGACTCTAGTAGCCTTTTAAGCGACGTAGAGATGTAAACAACAAAGTGACGTAGGCTATAAGACTAGCAAAGATCTGAATTTGTGGGAATTCTACTCATTGAGGTAATTCAAATTAACCTTTATTTAACAATTTGTAATCATCTAGCAATGCTAGTGGGATGTTGGTGGACGTGCTGAATCCTCTGAGCACAACGTGCATGTAACTTCCACAACCAGCGGCAACCACAACTATAATTACATGAGCATGTAATTTACTACAAGAAAAAGTGGTATTTGCAGCTAAATCTTCAAGGGACGAGCTTTGTTGCTAGCTAGGGTTTGAGATCTCTTTACTCACTCTGTTGAAAATGAGTTGCTATGTGATCTGAGCATTTCTCAAGGCAAGATGTTTTAGTGGCCATTCGAGGGGAGCATTATTTGCTCGCCCTAGCGGGACATCCTTTTGTCCAAGTGCGAGATGTGTTGCTCTCATCGATGGGACACCCGATGTGCGAGCTGTTGTTTCTCATCCAGTAGGTTTGAGCACTTTTGCTCGGTTAGATTCTATCACTATTTGTTGGCCTCGAGTATGAGCACTTTGCTGGCATTGGAGTTGATACTTTTGGTTGCTCTTCGAGTTGCGATCAATTTTTGCTCGCCCCGAGGTGTCAATATTCTTTTAGTGTTGTCACTCGCTCTTTTAGATGCGAGGAATTTAGCACTTATCCAAGCAAAGTACTCGTTGTTGTTGCTTACCCTTCACAAGGAGTACTATGTTCGGGGTGTGAATACTTTTTATTTGGTTAAGTGAGATTACTGTTTCTCTTTAGGGGCGAGCTTTGTTGCTCACCTCAAGGTTTGATCATTATTGCTCGCACGGGGCTCGAGATCTCTTTACTCACACCGCGGGAAAGGAGCTCCCATGTGATCCCAACAACTTGATTAGGGCCTTGGATAAGTGCTTGGTAGCTTATCTCCCATGCGATCTAATTTATTTCATTGGAGGTCAGATCTTGTACTCAAGAGTTGAGCTTCCACGTGATCTGATCACTTTGATCAGGGGTTGGATACTTATGGAGATTGAATATACTTTACATGCTTGGAAGCCGAACTCTCATGTGATCTGATCAATTGAATTGGGGGTTGGGTTACATACTCGAGAGACGAGCCACATGATCTGATCAATTTGATCTATGATGGTATCATGTGCTCAGGAATCGAGCTCTACATGATCAGACCTATTTGATCATGAGTTGAATCACATGATCATGAGTTGAGCTTTCAGGTGATTTGACCAATTTACCCTACGATTGACATGCTTGGGTGCTCCCATGTGACCTGACCTATTTGATCAAAGGTCGGATCACATGTTTAAGATTTGAATTCCCACGTAATCCGATCAATTTGTATTATGCGCCTTACAAAACTCTCTCTTTACAAATTCAATATTAATTGTCGTAGTGTACGAAAAATTATCTCCCATGATATTTTTGAAACATCATTTTTTTTTTTCCTTCAAATTAGAAATATTGTATAGGCCCCAGTATTTTGAAAAGATCGTTATCGAGGAATAGGATTGGCATGAGTTTTCCACGTCATCAGCAGAACCCCTTCCTCAGTGGGTCCCACCTGAGTTCCGCTCCAGCCCAATGGCATATCGTTCCACTAGAGGCAGCCGAGGCTTCACACTTCTTCCTCTTTCTTCCTCGTGTCTCAGTCTCAAAACCCTAAATTCCAGTATCTCCCACTCGGAGCCATGTCTCAAGATGCTTCTGTGGACCGAAGAAAACGGACCCAAGCGCCAATCTCTGGAAACGCTGACGGAAACAGGAACGGGAACGGATATGCAAACGGCGTCTTAGAGGACGATGAGCTTAGGCTGAGGCTGCGCCCAAACGAGAATCACAAGCCGGAGAGCTATGCGGACTTGCAATTGGATTTCAGCCCGCTCCTCTTCAGCTCGCTTGAGCAGTACTTGCCATTCAACATGCTCAACCTGTCACGTGAGCTCAAGCTTCAGTACATGCGCCACATTCTGCTCCGTTACTCGCCCGATGGCGAACGCACTCGTGTAAGATCTAATTTTCACAATTTGATGGTTCTTATGTTTTCCTTAATTTTTGATTGGTTGTTTAGAGAGTCGAGGAAACGGTGGAATTTTTGAAAAACATGCTTTGTGCTTTTCATTTTGCTTCATAGAAAACGATTTCTTTGTGAGAGTGGGTGTTTCACATTAGCTTAAATGTGTGATGGACATATGGGAAACCGAAAATGCCTTTTTTAGTCAGTTGTTGTTTGGTTGCTGAGGAAAAAGGGAGAAAAAGGGAAGAGAGAGAAAAAAGGAGGCATCGGCGGAATGCCTATGGCAATTCTCCAACAAGAATGATATTGGAAGTTCACCTTCATTAGATCGGGAAATCAAATTTTTCTCTTCGTTCTTCAACTTGTACCCTCTTAGACTGAATTGGAGGTGGGGGGGATGAAATATGGCGTCCCATCCAGAAAAGGCTGGTGTTTGAAAATAGAACCTACTTTGAAGCTCTTTGATCCCATGACGCTCCTCCTTTTCCTTGGATAACCCTTTAGATCAGAAGTTTGACTGATGACCCTTTATGTATAATGTGGTTTTCGGAGGAATGTACTGCTTGCAATTTCGACTATCAGGAAAGGACAGTGCTAGAGTTAGAAACTACTTTGCTCAAATCATTCTATGCGTGGACAACAACTCGCACCATCTATCATGTTTCTTCCTTCCAAGATTTTGTACGTTCTCCTGTCATCCATAAGCGGGCACTCTCTCTTGCATACTTCTTGTGTATCAGAGTTGTTTCCCAGTGCACTTCTTTAATAAAGTTCTCATTACTTATAAAAAAAAAGATGTCGTTCTAGGGTAGTCTCCTCACTCTCCTCATCACTTCTCAAATAGTTTTTCTATGTTTACATTGTGTCGGGTTTCTACTTGCTTCGTTTGGTGTATTTGGAAGGAAGGAACGTAGACTCTTTGAGGACTCTGAACATATGCTGGAGGAGCTCAAAACTTTCTTTATCAATACTCTTTTCCTTTGGACAGCCTCAATATAATCTAATGGGGTAGAATTTCACAATTTTCTTGTATCCTTTTCTCCTCCTAGATAGGTGTCTCTCTTGTATACATCATGTTTACTTTGTTGTGCCTTTTGCGCTTTTTAATGAAGATTTTTTACTTACAAAAAGAAAATCTTCCTATTCAGTCATGATGAATTGATGCCACTATTTTCATTATTCTCCAAATACTGAGGATTTATACCTGATTACTTTGCCTCTCCTGTTTTGGCTCCCCTCATTTTGAGTACGTTTCCTGATGTCTGATAAAATGGATGAAACGTGCTAGTGTTGGGAACATCTCCTTAATCTCTAATTGGATAGAGCGGGGAAATGGTTAAAAGGACCGATAAACTTTACCTCTGTGTTTATGCTTTTGATTTTCCTAATTTTGTTTTGTCTTGGCAAATTATAACAGGTTCAAAGGCATAGAGAATACAAGAAGATGATAATGTTAAATTATACGGTATGTTTTATGGTGACTTTTTGATTGGGATATCCTTGCTATCGGAGTAGGAACTTTTCAACCAATTTAAACTGCTTTCAGTTGATACTTATAATTTAGGATTTTTGAACTACTAAATCTTGATCCTTTTTAACCTTTTGGAGTTTCCTTCTGCAGCCTCTTCACATTGAACTGTATACTATGGATGCTGCAAAATTCTTTGTCCCCTCATTTCTCAAAGCGATCAATGACAATACAGAGGAGAGTTTTAGAAGCATAATGACCGAATCCTCTCCAGGAGTTTATACATTTGAAATGCTTCAGCCACATTTTTGTGAATTGTTGCTGTCTGAGGTATCATCAGTCTTTCTTATTTCATCTGACATCTAGGATTTCAAGTTCTTCTTTTATATAGTTGTTATGCTTTCTTATCAGGTTCTGATTGCTTAGGTAGACAATTTTGAAAGATGGGTCCATGAGACAAAATTCAGAATCATGCGACCTAACACAATGAACAATTATGGTGCTGTTCTTGATGACTTTGGACTGGAAACCATGCTTGACAAGTTGATGGAGGACTTTATATGTCCTATATCTGGAGGTGGTATTTTTCCCTCTGTCATGAGATTCTGGTTAGAAACTTGAATGTTTCAGAATTATAGTTTATACTCATTTTTATGTGGTGTGCTTGATGTAGTTTTCTTTCCTGAAGTTGGTGGATCCACTCTGGATTCGCATCATGGTTTTGTGGTCGAATATGGAATGGATAGAGATGTTGAGCTTGGTAGGTTCTTACCCCCATCTTTTTTATTTCTAACTACTTTTTCTCGGCTAGAAAATTGTCTGGCTCATTACATGTGCACCTTGTGATATGGTTGGAAAAAACATTATAATGAAAACTCTCTCTCTCTCTCTCTCTCTCTCTCTCTCTCTCACGCGCGTGCGCACACACACACACACACATACTACAACTTGCATCATAATGTGTAGACTCACCATTAGTGCCACTTGTCATAAGGTTTTGCTCACACAGATTTGACTCAATTCTTATAACATCTGCAAAATGCTGAATTTAGGATTATCGGATATTCCTATTTCATTACATTTAATAATGTCTTTCATAGTTCCATTTCTGTGTATTTTTTCATCACAGTCTCAAAACTCTGGGCATTAAGCTATGACTTCATAAGCTTTTATGAAATCTGGGTAGCTTATTTATGTAGGTTTCCATGTGGATGACTCTGAAGTCACATTGAATGTTTGCTTGGGTGAGCAATTTTCTGGTGGAGATTTATTTTTTCGAGGTGTTCGATGCGATAAACACGTGCACTCAGGAACCCAACCAGAGGTATATTAAGCTTAAGATCAATTATTTTTTAGTGCAATAGCTGCCATCAAGCCATGCTTTACTTTCGTACACCAAGCAAAGAGTCCTATTTTTATTGATTATCCTACTTTCTAAAAAACCACCCCATATTCTTAAACAATTCATTTATATTATCATCACACATTCCTTAAAGAAAGATTTCAAGTGTAGTGATCCCAAAATAGACCCAGTGGTTGGTCCTCTGCTACACTTTATTCTACATGAGGACATTAAGAAAAGGAGGATGATATAATGATTGGTGAGCTAAGAACTTTTCCTTTTTATTCCAATCCTTGATTGTGTCCAACTTGGATTTTTTGGGTATTATACGCCCACTGGATATTTTGTTAGTTATTTTTGAAGGATTGATTTTTATTTCTAGTAGTCTTATTTTTAGTTATTTTGTTAGTCGTCTATGGTGAATCTTTTTCCAGTATAAAATGGTATATTTTTTTGATTGGTATATTTGTAGGAGATCTTTGATTACTCCCATGTTCCGGGGCGTGCTGTTCTTCATCGTGGTCGCCATCGGCATGGTGCCAGAGCCACAACATCTGGGCAACGGGTCAACTTACTTTTGTGGTGCAGAAGGTCTCTCTCTCTCTCTCTCTGAAACCAAGGCTAAGGTTTTTAAAGATACCTGATAGTGTGGGATTAGCTTCATCACTTCTATATGTGTAATAAGAAGACTATTTCAAAGAGGGCTTTTCATTTTTTTCGTGGTCTAATATCAGCAGCACTACATTGGGATAATCTATATGATAAATGAATTTGAATTTAATATTTTGGTTTAAACCCTCAATTTCTGATCGCTTCAATTAAAGTCTTGATTTTGTTAAAAATTACAGTGTGGGACTGCTAGGAGGATAAGAATAAAAAAACTTTTAAAGTGGAAGAGAAAGGAAACATATCTCCCACCATATGGTCCACAATTACTCAACCTATATGGACTTGCCACAATCCCCTTACTCAACAAATCTTTTTGTATCTCGGTCACGAAGTACTGTTTATAATGTGGTCAATTTGTATGTTCAATCTTTTTGCAGTTCGGTCTTCAGAGAGCTGAAAAAATATAAAAAAGAATTCTCTAGCTGGTGTGGAGAGTGCCAACGTGAAAAGAAAGAGAGGCAGCGTATTGCAGTTGGTGCTACAAAACTGGTATGGTACCCTTGAAATAGAAGGAACAAAGTTACTTATAAGAAAAAAAGAAATAGAAGGAACAAAGTTATTAGGGTGACTCAATTTTTTTTACTGTTGATTGATCTCGTGGGTGTTGATTTGGCAGGAATTATTCAAGAGGTTACAAAAATCCACTTCATGAGCTTGTTTCACGTGCAAGTTATATATTACCTTTGAAGTTGTAAATGAGCAGAATCTGATCCTAATCAACACATGGGAGCATTTTTTGTTGGTCATATATAAAATTTGCATAGGTTTATTATGTTGGTAATGGGATGTCTTTCTGTGCTCTGTTGCTAAAATACATTTTGGGTAGGCCTTTGTTGGCAATATTTGAAGGGTAGCTGTACATCCAGATCAGGTCAATTGCAATGCTGAGACACTGCTAATGCGATCATTCTCTTGTGTGCTTGAACAGCTTGATTTGCTCTAGACTTTGTTGAAAGTAGTTCTGTAGCACCCGTTTTCACGTTGGGTCAGGAATGCTACAAATTCACATGGCACCAGGTAAAATAAGAGATCCATAGATGTAAATACCTCAAACCATTTTTCATTTATCAAAACATATAATAATGCCATTAAATGTTTGTGACATGCAGCATATCTAACAGATACTTATCACTTTATGCTTTGCTTGCTTAGCCCGCCAGCCAGAACGCATTATTAATCTTAACAGATCTAGAATTAAGATTGTATGTTATGTACAAATACAATCTTTATCTAATTATCTATATATACAGATTCATCCCATGATTGGTCTGATAGTTTATAATTGGATCGATGGAAGCAATCAAATATTTTATAAACTTGCTTTAGAAGATGGCTTCAATTAGCTAGTTCTTCTCTCTTTTATCGTTTTCTTGAAAAAATAAAAAAAATAATAAATAAATCAATTACTTTTGTAGTCTAATAATATTGTTCTCATTCCTCATAAAGATGTCTGAAAACTGAATCCTTATTTATTCCCAATCCTCTTTAAAAAAAAAAGGAATAATAATGAAATAAATATAGTCTATATACCGTGAAAAAAAGAACGTGAGAATGATATCTTTTACCTGTAAAGTTAACAAAAATTATTTCAAATTCATAACAAAATAAATGAAATAGAGAAAACCTGAATTATGAATGATGAGAGATGATTAGCTGAGGTGCATTTGCGGAACAAGTAACTTCTTGTCAAGAGGTTGTGTATTTTTTAGATTAGTCGGAACGCTATTTTAGACATCTAGTACTAATAATAAAAAAAATTCTAATAATCTTTTTTATACTATACACTATAAGGTTACACATGATTTATTTTATTTTATTCTTATGAAATATGTGGTATATAGATAATAAGTAGAATACTTTTTTTAATTTAAAAAAACAAGAAAATGAAAGTGTAATATATATTATTGAAGTAATGAATAGAAAAATTAAAAAATTAATGAAATAATAATGAGGATGACGTATGACGAACTTTTTTAAGATCTGCTTTATCAATCAAAACAAAGGCCCGGCCCACTTACGAGTGAACAATCCCCTAAAAGCGGCCAAGCACCGGGTTACTTCTTTTCAGTTATCACTCCAGCTTTCTGAGTCGACTCCCGTTCTCTCCCCGTCCCTTGGTCTGCCGCCGTCCTCCTTCCTCTCTCCCTCTCCATAGCCGAGCAGTCTACGTGTACCGTCACCGGAAAACGGGGGGTATCGCCGGGAAATCAACCCAACTCAGTTTTGGTTGTTTGAAACCCGAACCCGACACACTCTTCGTTGGTTGCCCCCTGTTAGAAACCTGCCGGAACCTGTCGGAACCCTAACACCCCCTTCCCGTTCTCTAACTTCTGCTGAACACGCACGGCTACAGCACTCAACTGCTTGCCACGACCAACTCCAGTGGGCGCCCACTGCGTTCTGGCGAGTTAAACCCTGCTATATTTTCGGATTATCGTGAGATTCAAGGTAAATTCTATCACCTACTGCTTCATTCCTGCAATTTGTCTCGAGATATTCCTGCATATATTTTTCTAATAAGTATTTCTGTATGTCTATTATTTATGCTATGGAATTGGTTTCTTTAATATAATTTTAGGGTTTATATTGGATTTTGGGATGGGCATGACCGTTTGGGGTGATTGGAGGGGAGGATCAAATGCTGAGTTGCTTGTGATTGTTTGAATATTCTTGCTAAGTTTGGCGTTATAGAACATTTATTTGATTTTTTCAGGGGGAAGTGGAAGTGAGTTTGTGGAATAGGTGATTAGGTTTTACGACTTGAAGGCTGGCTGTGAAGAATGGGTCTCCAAGGCTGAGCCTGGCAAGACGGGGTTCCTAGCTCCTTACCTTTATTGAGATACAAAAAAAAATTTCCGCGCTGTAAATTCATGGGGCTGAGTGCTTTAGATTGGGGTGTCATTGTTTTTGGAGATTTGAGTGCCAAGGATCATGCCAAATCTGAATTTTCCTGATTTAAATTCCGGATGCTCATTTAAATGAATGGGGATGCTAGCGGCTGAGTTATGATGAGGGAGGATGTATTGGAGTTATTTTCATGAGGGAGAAAGTGATTTATTTCCATTAAAGGAGCTGGTTATGTTGAGTGTGTAAATTTGCTCGTACAAGAATCCAGACAGTATGCTATTGTTAAGAATGGACATTAATGAATTGTATTATTTATTTTTGATAAGTGAATTGTATTATTTATTTTCTTTTATTATTATTGTTCCTTACCATTTACATATTTTTGTATGCAGTATCACACTTTGCAAGATAGTTGATAATTTTCTTCTAAAAGACAGCGACCAACTTGATGGAGGACTGGGGTAATATTTTCTGCTCTTCTTAGTGATTATGCATGCCATCAAATTTTTTATACCATTGTGGTTCATAGCTTTTTGAAGCTCTTTAGCTATGAAAAAAATCTTTTGGAAGATTTTTGATCCATGAGAATTGTAATCTAGTAGTGGTTCCCGGGTTGGGGATTACTTGATACCCTTGCTTGCTTAAAAAAGGAAAAACGATTCCATTGCTTGACACATGTTTTCTTTAAAAAGGTAACTCTTTTGATTCACGATTTGTTACATATTTAAGTTTGAATTGCCTTCCATCTAACATGTAATATGTTTTCGTTTATGCTTTATTGTGTGCTAAACCTGAATTTGCCTAATCCTAACTATTTGATGTAGTAGATGGTCCATAGATTTACACCCATTCCTACACGTGCAACACCAATCTGCGATGATCACCCTTTGTTTTCTCAAATTATCCGTTGTGAAGATCTTACACAAGGAAGTGGTCCACACAAAAAACGCTGCTTTGAGAGGCGCCTTATGTCTCCAAATACCTTTTTAGGGAAACTGAGTTGGAAGCTCTTGTGAAAGAGACTTAAAAAATGAGTGAACGGAGAACAAACCTTTATCTGTAGGTATCTACCACAATAAATCAGCATGTTGGCCACTCGGTTTGAATGAGTACAAGAGGCTGAAAAAAGTTGCAAAACTGTCCATTTCCCAATCGTGTGCCTCCTAGCTAAAATTGATGTTCCATTGGATTTGTTCCCCCTCTATCACTATGACTTCCGCCATTGAAACATCATTGGCACTTGCAACCCTGAAAAGTGCAAGAAATAGATCCTTTAGAGCACAATTACCACACCAAGTATCAAACCAGAATTTGATCCTAGCCCCATCTCTTAGCCAAAATCTTGTGTGGCGAGAAAAGACCCCCCATCCTCTTCTTATATGTTTCCACAACCCCACGCCATATGCCCCTCTCACTTCGTTGGTACACCATCCCCCCGTAAGCCACCATATTTACTCTCAATCACCAACTTCTATAGAGCTTTTGGTTCTTTTTAGTATCTCCACAACCATTTTTCAAGTAACGCTCGATTAAAAACTCTAAAATTTCTAATGCCCAAACCACCATTAGAGAGAGGACTACATACCTTTGCCTTTGCCTTTGCCTTTGCCATATGACCCATTTTAGTCCACTGATGGTTCCTAATGACTCATTGGTCTATGCCTTTGCCTTTATATTGAGCTCCTTAGTTGAGCGAGGCCATATACGATGCATGTGTAGGAATTGTCCAGCAAACATTCAATTGATTTAAAATGATTCTTAAAGCCCTCTAATGCAGGGGTTTGTGTGCATTTTCTTAGGGTTAAAGTCACTTTAAAATTTAAATCTACATTTTGGTCTAGACTTGGGCTCCAATGGTGGGCTTTAGGGCCTCAAAAGTTTCTAAGTGTTTGTGTATGTGCATGCTGTCATTCCAGCAATGTCAGTGGAGTTTGGCTTGCTATAACTTCTAGGGTTTTGCCACAAGTTTGTGATTTGAGCCGATAGATAGATGACTCATTTAGATGGTATTCACAGTGTTTTCAACCGAGCCCCAAGGAAGGACCAAAAAGCAGCTTTTTTTTATAGGTAATCAAGAAGTTTATTCATAGAATTAGGCAAAGTCCAAGTACACAGGGAGTATACACAAGAATAACCTAATTAGAGTTTACAATCAAAAGTAGAAGATCATGGACATTCAGCCCATTACAAACAATAGCCCCTGTCCATAAGAACAAAGTCTTAAAAAAGAAAACTTTAAGCTTGTTCATTGTTCTCTTGTGGTCTTCGAAGCTTATATAATTTCCTTCCTTCCAAATACACCAACACATACATATATGTACCATTCTCCAAATTGCTGCCACTTGTGAGTTTCCTTGGAGGCCTCTCCAGCTTGCGAGGAAATCCCCCAGTCCAAAAGGCATGACTTATGACAATCCAATTCTTGCGAAAAGATCATCCCCATGGTCTTGGCCACCTTGCAGCATACAAACAAATGATCTACTAATTTACCATTCTTCTTACACATATAATACCAGTCCAATACCAGTACTCGGCATTTCCTTAAATTATCTGTGTTGAGGATCTTGTCTAGATATGCTGTCCATACGAAAAAAGCTGCTTTTGAAGGAACTTTTGTCTGTCATATACTCTTCCATGGGAATATGGTCATTCTAGGGCTTGCTAGAACTTGGTAAAACGATCTGACAATGAATTTACCTTTATTGGAGGGGCTTTAGTTCATCTTATCTATGGCATTCTCTGTCATGCTTACAGAATACAATGCCTCATAGAACTTTGTGATAGTTTCCCACTCTCAGTCTTGGGCTGCCCTAATGAATTCTACATTCCTTTGAGGGGAGCCGCTAGAAAAGACCAAGAGATCGACTGTTCCTGCATCCTTTTCTTGCGTGAGCTAAAAAATGGCAGGGAAGCTGTCTTGGAGGCTTTGTTCACCCCACCATTTGTCATACCAAAATCTGACATGAGAGCTGTTGCCCGCCACAATATGTTCATGTCTTCGGAAGATCTCCCAATGTCTCCTAATGTATTTCCACAAACCCATCCCATATGTGCCGCGTACTTCATTCGAGCACCATCCTCCCCAAGCCTCCCCAAACTATGAATCTATAACAAAATAACATAGGGCCCCCTTTTGTGTTGGTACTTCCACAACCATTTACCCAATAGGTCTTGGTTGAATTTCATCAAGTTACGAACCCCAATCCACCCCAAGAAATTGGTCACTGGTATGTACCCCAATTATTTTTCAAAAAATAATTGGGGTACATACCAGTGACCAATTAACCAAGTGAGATTTGAACTTTTCCCCCAATCCACTCCGCAAGAAGTCCCGTTGTAGCTTCTCTATACGTTTGGCAACCTTTGTGGGGAGAGGGAGCAAGAACATATAATAGGTGGGTAAGTTAGAAATAGTACTTTTAATCAAAGTGAACCTACCACCTTTAGACAAATACAACCTCTCCCAAGAAGCCAATCTGTGCTCCACCTTTTCAACCACACCATTCCAAAAAGCAGACATTTAAAGTTGCTACTGTGCTGTATAATTCTGCAGTGGCTTAATTTTCCCATTCTTCCATTCTAGCTTTGACATGCAAACTTCATTCACACAGGTAGTGCACAATTGATACTTAACTACATTGTATTGTTTTATCATGCTTTAGCTTAGAGTAACCTTTCCAGTGCTTTCTGGTTTTCACCTCTGTAAATCCTTGAGAAGAAGCTGTTTTTTCTTTAGAGTTTCTCCACCCTGAGACTTGATTGTTTTACAAGTGCCTGATACTATTTTATGCAAGTCAGTTTCGCTTGTTATTGACAACAATTAGTTTTGATCTTCTACCATTTAACCCCATCTGGTCAAAGACCCCCTACAGGGTCATGGCCATGAAAGTCCATCAATGAGGCTAGTAATGATCTTTTTGTTCGTCTCTTTTTTGTTGATTATGTAAATTCATAGTTGTAGGAAAGTGTTGGTTGCTAAGAATAATGACTTGGCAATCTATAAGCTAATTTTATGGTATAACAGTTGATTAGCTGGCTAGGATCCCATTATGCAACTTTTTGATCCTGTACTGCCCTTGAGTTCTGCCTGTAACGCTCTAATGGAAGGCCAAACCACATGGCCTATACTCCAAAAAGACTAGTCAATGATACATTTGGAGTCTTATTGGAATCTTATAAAAAGCAATAACTTCTACTTCCCAAGCAATGTGGGATCTCATACACCACCTACTCTTATCCTTATCATATGGGGTATCACAATCTACCTCTTTTAAATTCCTAACGTCCTTGTTGGGCCAGTCTGTTGTAGGTGGCACAGCTGAAGTCCCATATTTCTGGTTAGGATAGACTCTGATACCATTTGTAATGCCTCAATGGAAGGCTTAAGCCACATGACCTATACTTTAAAAGGACTAATCAATGATACAATTAGAGCCCCATTGGAACATTATTAAGAGCAAAAACTTCTTACCAAGCAATGTGGTATTCCATACACCACCTACCCTTATCCTTATCATATGAGATATCATAATCTACTCCCGTCAAATTCCCGACGTCCTCGTCGGGCTTGTCCGAGTCCCACATTTCTGGTTGGGAATCTAGCTCTGATACCATTTGTAACGCCTCAATAGAAAGCCAACCCACATGACCTATACTCCAAAAGGACTTGTCAATGATACATTTGAAGTCCCATTGAAACCTTATAAAGAGAGAATTTCTCCTTCCCAAGCAATGTGAGATCTCATACACCACTTACCCTTTATCCTTATCATATGGGGTATCACACTGCAATTTTCATAGGGTTCATTTAACATGCTCCATCATTTAATAGAGCACTTGGAATAGATCAATGGTTCATACTAGTCAAATAGGCTGACTATAGAATTCCCTCTTTGACGTTGAGACGTTGTTATAGATGATTTCAAAAGTTCTTTGAGGTTTAGATGGGGCCCCAATTTATCTATGCTTCTGTAACATTCCCCTTCTTAGGGCTAGGAATATCACGTACATACGTAACTAAAGCCAGGCAAGAGACTTGCATAATTAAATGTAAACATTGTTTATCCCATAAAAAGACTTAAGAATAAACCATGTCTAAAATTACAATCACATCTAAGTTCCCAAACCAACTAAATGAAAAAGTAATCACAAATGAGATCTAGGATTCATCAGTGCGCTCCTAAACTTCACCCGCCTGTTCATAATCCTCATTCTTCTCACCTGGGTGATTTAAAAAACATGAAATAAAAACTAAAATGAGTAGGAAGACTCTCACAATGTAAACATAATACATGAAAGACTTACATAAAATTTTCATGCTGAAAGAATAAAATTCATGTTATATCATGCTGATGCTCATGCTATGCATGACTGTCTTAATTTATCTGAATTAACTGACTGGTTTGATTTAACTGACTGATCTTACTGGCCCACACATTTAATTCTGTGTGCAAGGTTGTGCATCAACCCCACATCCCGCTACAACAAGGGGAGCCGCTGAGTAGTATTCTGGCATGCTACAGTGGACCACGCTTGAGTCCATGACTTGCACATCCCCTCTAAAACCGAACTGAAAGGCCATCTAATTAACTGATTTGATCTTATCTTGCACTTGAGTTTAAGATAGCTTACGTGTCTTATGCAACGTGAGATGTATGATATATATACTGATATAAATAACTATAAATTTCTGAATCTGAACATGATGCTGAATGACATGATCGTGTGTTGTACTGGGTGACATGCTTGCATGAGTGGTACATAAAAATGGTTGTCAAAGAACTGGTTCTAATAATAATTTATATAAGCTAAACTGTGATGATCTTAATTTGCGATCAAATTACTTATCTCACTGCGCTGCTTTCTGAATCTCACTTCGTAGCTCGTTACCTATATAAAATATTAAACGTCACTAAATCTGTCTAGGAAAATGCGTCCTAATATCCCACTTAATTAAATTCATACTATAGGAAATGATCTAATAAATATTATGTTTAATACAAAAATCAATGAATGCTAATATCTTAAATTATTTAAAATACTAATAACATATTTTTACTTTTAAAATATAATTTGGTAGAATACTTGGGCTATATTTATTCTGTTAAAATAAGTCATGAAAACCTAAGTTCTTAAAATAGGCTTATTTTCTTATAATTAACATAATTATTCAATCTTACAAGAAATCTAATAAGTACTAATATCAATTAAATATTCTTAATATATTTTTATATTTTCGATCTACAACTTTAATAGCATAATTATATAAAATCTATTGCAATAAACAGTAGAAATTCTCTTCATATGATAGACGTTGAACTTAAAAGCGTTTAAAATAAAGATTAAACACTTACTATTTACTGCTAGAATTTAAATACTAATATAATATCTAATCTTTCAAATATCATTTAATATATATTTTTTTTATCTAAGTTAATAAAAATAATTGGTGAAAACATTTGATTCATAAAGATAGACTTAATAATATTTAATATTAAAAATATTGTAGGCTATTACTATAATTCAATCTTAATTTAATACTTAATAACATAATAGAATTTCTACGCCAATATATTTAGCTTAAAATTAAGCCTAACTTAATTCTTAAGCCCTACATAGAATGTAAGTCTATTTAAAAATCCAGCCCAGCCCAACGTAAAATAACTTATTAATTTTTGTAACAAATAAGACTTAAGCCGATCAAAGAGATCAAGCCCATGTAAAATATCAGTCCAAAAACAGTTCGGCCATGTCTTAAACACTAAGGGGTATATATGTAATAATACCAAAATAATCCTTCATTATATTCTACAGGGGAGCTACACGTCAGGCGGTCAAGGGTCTTATGGGAATTTGGTAAAACAGTAAATCTGAATTTACTTTACGGAAGGCAAGAATAAAAGGAACCTACTTGACGTTACCAACAAGAAAGCAAATGAGCCGTGCGGCACAGGGGAGTTTCAGACTCACTGAAGGAGCGACGAAATCGTGCGATGGTGGACTTGGGGTGACGGAAAGTGATCGGCAACAATTGTTGTGCGTGGTGATGGGGTCTTGAGAAAGATTTGTTACTAATTGTGGAGAGAGAGAGACAGAGAAGATAAATCAGAGAGAGATTGGGCATGGCTTACTAGAGTGGCGCTAGACGACGGGAGGTGAAACAGATGGGAGTTTCTGTGGATTTTCTAGGTGTTTTCCAGCAAGGTGGTTGTAGCGGGGTGGTTCACGTGGTTGTTCAACGTTGGTGTCAGCTGGCTATCTCTCGGTTTTTATGGTTGCTTCGCTGTGGACGCTGCAACGTCCTACGGTGCTTAAGGGTGGTGATTCCCTATGGTGGTGGCTTACGGCGAGGGAGAGAAGGGTGCTCTGTTTTGGAATGGGAAAACAGAGGACTTTTCTGTTGGCTGTTATGGTGGCCTCCTTGGTTTCAGTTTGTTTGCTTGTGTTTGACGGTGTCTCCACTGTGGTTTATGGCAAAGCAAGGGCTGAGACGTGGGGGAAGGCTTCTTGTTTTATTTGTCAAGGAAGGACGTTGCTGCATGATGATGGAGAGAGTGTTGCCGTGAGGGTAATTGCTGCGGTTTTTGGGAGGATTTCTGAAGGAGAGGAAGAGTTTAAAAGAAAATGGTAGTTTTAATTCATCGGTTACAAAAATGAGTAACGTCGAGAGGAGAGGGAGAACGTGGAGTTGAGAGGAGGGAAAACGTGGAAGTTAAAGTATAAGTCATCCTAACAACAAATAAAAATATCAATAGTAATAATAATAACAATATGATAATAATCTGTATTAAAATTAACAATGTATTAATAATATAAAATCTGATAAAGTTATAATAATATAATTATAATAATAATAATAGAATGTTTATAGTTATATGAAAATAAATAAAACTTATCTTATGGCCATATTTTAGGATCGGGTTGTTACAGCTTCCTTTCAACTTGATTTGTTATAACATAAAAGAATGTCATTTCTTATGCTATGCTGGTCAATATTTAACTTTTTGTTAGCCAGTTGTTTCTATTGACTTGCACGTGTATGGTAGGGATTTAAAGAAGTTCGCATTAATTGGTTAGTGTTATTTTGTAGAACTTGAGGGACGTAGTATTACTAGTCAGGATTATTTGTAATTTCTTTCCGTTATAAGTTTTTCGCTAATTAGTATCCATATATGCTTTCTAGCTAGGTGTTTTCCCTTGTATACATTCAGTGTATTTGGCTACGCCTATTGATATTAATAAATTTTTACTTATAAAAAAAACTGTCATGAATTATATTGTATTTTGTTTTGTTGGAGCTTGCTATTTAGTTTCTCAAGGCATATGGTTTTACATTCAGAGGAAGAGCAAATTCCACCTGTCCTGGCAAAGGAGCAACCTAACTACAAATGGGATGATGAAGATGTGGATGACAATGATGTGAAGGAATCATGGGAAGATGAAGATGAATCTACATCGGTATGATTAATAATTGAACAATTATCTATTCGCATTTTCTTCCCAACTTTCACATTGGAATAAAGGATTGTGTATTGTTTGATTGATTATATCCTTGAACGACTAATGCTAGACATTGAGGTAATTTTGAATTTGTGTTATGAATCAGAAACTATGATCTCTTAGAATTTGTTTTCCCAGCTCGTGGATTGGAATAAAGGATTGAGTATCAATTTATTTTGATTATATCCTTGAATGCTTCATTTGCTAGATATTGAGGTGATGGTTGGGTTTGTAAACCCCTAGGGGTTGGCTCAATTGGTATGGGCCTTGGTCTTGGGTTATGCTCTCCCTAGGTTTAAAAAGTTCCAACCTTTGGGTGCAAACAATTTCTAGAGGCCACATCCCATAGGTGAAAATTTGATGATTTACTTAATCTGTGTGATGTGGGCATGTTACGAGGGTCCGGAGTTTAACTGGGTAAAAGACATGTTGTGTTTGCAAGTATCAAGCTTTCCTTGTCATAAAAAAAAATTGGTTGAATTTGTATTATGAAACAAACAATTGGTGGAACTATGGAGATCACATCATTGGTAAAACAGGTTGAGTTTATTTCATTACATCTTTATCTGATCATCTCAGTTGGAAAGAATACAAGTTTTCTTGAAGTGTTTGCTAATTTTGGCGTTAGGTACTTAGTGTAGCATAGATTCACAATGGATTCACAATTTGATTGATGCTGGTATATTTGCATTACACAAGGCCTGGTTTTTAAAGGAATAGAGAAGGCAAAGTCATGAAATTGTAAGGATTGTCTTCTTCTGAGGGGTTGAGTCTATTCTTTTGACTATGACATCTGCTGGTGGATGGTATTTGTCGTACAGGTAGTCCAGAATGATAATAAAACATTTGAAATTAAAAAAATATCTCTCTGAAAATCTATGTTGTACAGGACCTGAGTATAACTCGATTTTGGTTGCATGATGTGTATCTTTAAAGTATTAGCAGGCAGGCGCAAAGTGATCATGACTGTGAATTACAAAATTTTAAACGATGGTTAGAGGAGTTGTATGTGTACAAATGATGATTGGTTTATGTAATTGATTGATGCCTTGTGAATTATAAAAAAAGGGAAAAAGAAAGGAAAGAGAGTATGGTAATGATGACTATTATTACTTATAAAAAAAAAAGTAATGACGACTATTATTGTGAATATAATAACATGAGTTTCTCATATAGCATGGTCATTTTTCTTGCAAAAAAGGTAAAGAGATTATCTGCAACTAGACAAATACTCTGTCATTGATAATTAAAAGGCTATTTTTTATTATTATTTTATTTTTTTGGGGTGTTGGGGCAGAGAGTGCTTTGGTTGGTGGTTTGGGATACATAATCAAATGAACATGTTAGAAATGATTCAACCTATAGAAAAAAGATGTTAGAAATGGCTCTCCATTTGGGACAGTGTACAATAATTGATAGAAAACTACTTTAGTTAAGTTTACTGGTCATATGTCATCCTTTGAAGAAGGAATTTGGCTCTGGTCTTGCCTTTTGAATTGAAAGAAACTTCCATACCACGAGACATGTCTGCATTCTTTTTGTTTTCTCCACTTCATTTTCTACTGGTTAATAACAGTGAGTCTGTCTCTAACTAGTTTATTATATTCTTACATTTTAAACTAGGACTATGCCAAACTGCCTGATTGTGAAATGGGTACCCGGTTGTTTCTGTCTGGTTCATTTATTGGACTTCTTAGGACTAAACTGAAACAACTCTATAATGTGGAGCAATGGCTCTCATTTTTGCAATTATTAAGCCACTAGAATGCCATTGTTAGCTGGAAACTTTTATGCTCATTTTGTTATTATATCTGCTATATATCATACTTAGTTCACTTTTGGAAAGAAAATTCCTGTTTGTTATGGGGCCATTTGACGGAGATCCCCAATGTGACTACTGCCAAATGATGTTTGGGTTGCCTGTACAGCTGTACCTGTCTCCCAGCACCAAGTAACTTCGACAAAAGTTGCCTGTCCCTGTGGTAAACTAGTGACTACAGCCATATGATATGTAGGCAAGTGCACTTACAAAAAAAAAAAAAAAAAAGATATGTAGGAAAGTGCAAATCAATTTTGTCTTGTTAGTAGTCCAGTCAGGTGATTGTATGGATGTTTTTTTAGCATGGATGCTTCACTGCATATTTCGTATGTTGTTCCCTTTGGTTTAAAAAAAATTATCTTAGCCCTGAAAATTTCCTAAGGAACTCGTCTTTAACTTTAACTTGTATGATTCATAGATGTTATTGGACCACGTATTAAAATTTCTATAATGCAGCCATGGTGTTAGGGCTTTGTGACATGGAGTGACATGCCAATTCTTCATGTTTGTGATGGTTTGCTTGACATGCCATTCTTCTTCATCCTTTTTTTTTTTAATTTATTTTTTATTTATTTTTTTTACCTATAAAAAAAACCATTGTCTGTATTTGATTGGATCAGGCATCTGAAGTAAAACCTCCAGCTGAAAAGGCCCCAAAGAAACCCACGGTAAAAGCTACTGAAAAGAAGGGGAAAATGGTTGAAGTAGTAAACGAAGAGCCACTAGATCCTGTGGCTGAGAAACTTCGCCAACAAAGGTAAATTCCAAAGACTTGTTTCTGATAATAATGGATACATTCTTCGTGGGATTAATTGTATGTATAGATATTGCTCTGATGACTTGCAAATGTTACCCGAAAAACCATATACAAGTATGGAGCAACTATATATATTATTATTTTTTTATTTCCTGGATGGTAAGGAATTACACTGGATAGTGACTTTTTTTTTTTTTTTTTCGTACAACTTTTCTCTCTGATGAGTTTTACGTGTGGTTAGTAAGTTTAGGTGAGTTCGAGTATAATGCGAGTCCCAAAAAAGTTAGTTATTGTATCAAAAGACTTTGTTTTGATTTGGGAGGGAGGCTCCTTAATTATTGCTGAGAGGAGTTGGAAGGTTTTGAAGGAGATACATCTGGGGAAAGCAATGGTACATTGGTTTATTAGAGTATTGGAGGAATGTCTGAGGGGTTTGGATGAAGGAGATGTACGCTACGACAAGGGAAGGTGATAGAAGCTTCATAGCACAGAGGTGCTCAAATACTCGCGCAGATATATGGCATTGGTGGAATATGGTGGGGGTGGAAGGCATAACTTTATCTTCATTCCAGAAGATGTGGAGGGGAGGGGTTGGAGGAGTTTGGTCGATGTGATGATGGACCATATCTCAGAGGAAAAATGTGTGAAACATTATGGAGGTGGGATTCTGCAGAGGTTATCGGTGATGAAGTTCAATACGCAGCATCAGTCGTATAGGGAGGCGTTGGTGCAGTCCAGGGAACAACTTAGGGATGGAGGCATTGGCGGTAGGGTAACTCTTGGTAATGAACATAAGTCAGTAATGATTCCTAAGCCTCGGGTACAGTATGTATGCAGAGGGAAGGAGGCGTTGGCAGGTCCTCTAATGGCTTGTCGAAGAGAGACGTGCACACTACCTTACAAAATATGCAAACATAGGTGGAGGCATTGCAGGAGCAAATCAATTTATTGATACGGTGCGTGTAGGAAGATGAGGAGGTGGGCTTGGGCTTGGGGGCACAGGGATGTGGGCAACCTGAAGCTGTGGGCTAATCTGATGGAAAGGGCCGAATTGAAGGGCCTAAGGGCTAGTTTTGTGGGCACATCCCACGGGGCTCAACAAGGGCAAATCCAAAGCAGGAGCCCAGCCCGTTTGGAGAATCAGGGAGGAGAGGCTGGCCCATCTACCGTCGGGAGGATGCAGGGTGCGCCAATGGAGAAGTTCCCAATAGGTTCGTCTCCCGTAGAGAAGCTTTCAACGGTGAGTAACCAAGTGGAGACGACGGTGCTGGAAGAGGTCAAATCTATTCCTATGGCTGTTGCACAGTTGATTGTCGATACTCAGTCCCAACAAGGATAGACAAGGCCAACAGATAGAGGTGGAGAGCCCCCTCTCGAGATTCAGCCGGCAGCTTTGCCGACGAGTGACTTTTACCCACTCGATGTAGCCCATGTGCTATTTTCAGAGTCTGGTGATGTAGCACATATGAGTGTTGATACTCAGTCCCAACAGGAACAGACAAGGCCGACAGACAGAGGTGGAGAGCCACCTCTCGAGATACAGCCAGCGGCTTTGCCGGCGAGTGACTTTTACCCACTAGATGTAGCTCGTGTGCCATTTTCAGAGTCCATGGGGCCTTCAAGGATGCTAGTTGTTACAAGGGACTCCTCTTAAGTACGGGGAAAGACTTATTTGTGTAAAGAAAAATCTAGAAGTGCTAATGAAGACACAGTGGGCACCCAGGGATGCGATTGACAAGAGGGGGGACTCGATTCCTCTACAATACCTGCTGCCTGATCAGTCCAGTGTTTCTGACTGGGTGTTGCATGAGGTAAAGGAAATCCAACATTGTGTAGGAATTGAGTGAAGGTTTTGAGGAACAATTTATGGCTTTACTAACAACCATTGAAGTGGGACATGGTCAGTTAAAGAAATCAGATTCCAAAAAATAGTGGGAACTACAGAGGCTAACATGGTCTCTAAATTATGAAGGTAGCTCAAGCTCCAGTAGAGAGAGCTAAGGGGAGGGGACAAGCTCCACATTTATGAAGCCCAAAATAGTATCTTGAAATATCCGAGGGCTTAACACGGCAAGTAAGCGCCTTCGGGTAAAAAACTTGCTTCATGAGTGGAAGGCGGACATTGTGTGTTTATAAGAAACTAAACTGAAATTTATCACAAGGAGGATTGTTCATTGTTTCTGACTGGGTGTTGCATAAGGTAAAGGAAATCCATAGTTTATGGAACTGTACATATGTGGATTGGGCCTATCTTGCTTCTGATGGGGCATTGGGAGGTGTTTTGGTGATGTGGGATAGAAGGGTGGTGGATAAGTTGTAAGAGTTTATTGGGGAGTATATTGTGACATGTTCTTTTTAGAGTATAGATGATAATTTTGTATGAGCCTTCGTTGACATTTACGGACCAAACCTGGACAGCAGTAGAAGATTATTGTGGGAAGAACTTGCCGGAATCCATAGTTGGTGGAATTTACCATGGGGCATAGGTGGTGATTTCAACATATACGTTTCCCAAGCGAACATTCAGGAGACATCAGGATGCGATCGGCAATGATAGAATTCTCGGAGTGTTTTTTTGACTTGGGTTTGGTGGGTATCCCCCTCATGGCAGGTGCTTATACGTGGTCCAATAATCACACGTGGTCTAGATTGGATAGATTCCTAGTCTCATTGGAGCGGTAAACACACTATCTGGACCTTTGCCAGAAGAGGTTGCCTCGTCTTTGTTCGGATAATTTTCCACTATTACTAGATTGTGGGGACATTCAGTGAGGGTGTCGGTATTTTAAATTTGAGAATGTGGTTGAAAACTGACGGTTTTGCGGAAAGGGTACGGCAATGGTGGTCTTCGTATTAGATCCATGGTATCCCAAGTTTTATTTTCGCAGGTAAACTGAAAGCTCTAAAGCATGATTTAAAATTATGGAACACTCAATCATTTGGTGATGTAGGTGATTGTAAAAAGTCCATGTTGGAGGAGCTTTAGGAGGTAGAGAGGACACAAAAGGGTCAGGCTCTCTCTCTAGAGGAAGTTTCTCGGAAGGCTGAATTAGTGATAGAGCTAGATAGGGTTATGTTATTGGAGGAGATCTCTTGGCCCCCAAAAATCAAGAGCATTGTGGCTGAAGGGAGAACTAAGTACAAAGTTCTTTCATAGAGTGACCAACTCTCATAGGAGAACTAATAACATTGAGATGTTGAAAATAGATGGCAGGGATTGTGTGGAGGCTCCTGTGATTATGGAGCATGTTACTAACTTTTGAACAATTGCTTTGTGAGCAGGTGGGATGGCGTCCAAAACTTGATGGACTAGCTTTTGAGTCCATTGATGCACAGCAAGCCTCGTGGTTGGAGAGGCCCTTTGAGGAGACGGAGGTTCACAGCATGGTAAGGAGAATGATCAAAGATAAAGCATCTAGCCCAGATGGTTTTTCCATGGGATTTGTTCAGGCTTGTTGGGATGTGGTGAGGGAGGATTTAATGAGTGTTCCATGAATTCTTTTCGGTTGGGAAGTTTGAGAAAAGCCTCAACGCTACATTTATCGCACTTATTCCCAAGAAGCTTGGGGCATCGGATGTGAAGGATTATCGGCCCATTAGCCTCGTGAATGGGGTGTATAAAATCTTATCGAAGGTGCTCACAAATCACCTAGGGGAGGCTCTGGGGAGAATCATTACAAAACCCCAAAATGCATTTGTGAAAGGTAGATAAATTCTGGATTTAGTTCTTATTGCTAACGAATGTATGGACAATAGACTAAAATCTGAACAGTCGGTGATTCTATGCAAATTAGATTTGAAGAATGTGTATGATCATGTTAATTGAGAGTTCCTACTTTATTTGCTTGGGAGGTGTGGGTTTAGGGAGAAATGGTGCTCGTGGATTAGATGGTGTATCTCAACGGCGAAGTTTTCAGTCTTGGTGAATAATAGTTTATTTAACAGCTCCCAAGGTCTAAGACAAGGAGATCCTTTATCCCTATTTATATTTGTCATTGTTATGGAGGCGCTTAACAGAATGATTCTAGCCTTGGTGAACAGTGGATTTATTGATGGCTTCTTGGTTGGTAATCCTACTAGGGGCTCCATTATTATATCTCACTTATGTTTGCAGATGATACACTAATCTTTTGTGAGGCAGAATAAAACCAAATTCAAGCATGGAAGGCATTATCACTCTGTTTTGAAGAAAACAATCAGGGTTGAAAGTGAATTATCATAAATCAAAGTTGGTACCAGTGGGTAATATTTGCAATATCCAGCAGTTGGCTAATACTCTTGGATGTAAGGTTTCCTCTCTCCCCATGAATTACCTTGGTCTTCCCTTGGGGGCAACTGCAAGGTCTTTATCGATTTGGGATACAATGATTGAGAAGATTGAACGCACACTGGCAGGTTGGAAAATATTGTATCTTTCGAAAGGTGGCAGGATCACTCTAATAAAAAGTACTCTTCTAATCTGCCAACTTACTTTTTATTTGTATTCCCAATCCCAGCAAGTGGCGAAACACATCTAGAAACTTTATCATGATTTTCTGTGGGGTGGGTTAGGAGATGAATTCAAGTTTTATCTAGTCAAGTGGGATAAGGTTTGCTCTTTTGTCTCCTCCGGTGGGTTGGGTATCAGAAAGTTGAAGACCTTCAATTGAGCCTTACTTGGGAAGTGGATGTGGAGATACATCATGGAACCAAAGGCTTTATGGAAGTCAGTGATTGATCTTAAATATGGAAGTATGTCGGGGGGGTGGTGCACTAGAGAAGTTTATGGGGCTTATGGAGTTGGAATTTGGAAACACATTAGAGGGTGGGGGATTTTTGTTAGGCACACTTGACTGGTGTTGGGTAATGGGTCTAGAATAAAATTTTGGATTGACCGGTGGTGTGGAGATCATGCTCTAAATGATTCTTTTCCTTCAATTTTTAGAATTGCACGTCAAAAAGATGCATCAGTGGCTAATTGTATGGAGTTCTTTGGGGACCTACAATGGAACGTGAATTTCACCAAGGCGGCCCAAGATTGGAAAGTTGGCAGCATTGAGGAGTTTTTTGGTCTTCTATACATAGTGATACTAAGAACACAAGGCACTGACACGATATGGTGGATACCCACCGGTAGAGGTATATTTTCAGTTTGCTCTTTTTATAAGACCCTCACACAACCACAGATCACTGAGTTCCCATGGAGAAGGATTTGGTGAAATAAGGCGTCTCCTAAAGCAGCATTTTTTGTATGGGCAGCAACATTGGGTAAGATCTTGACTTTGGACAATTTACGGAAACGAAGGGTGATTATAGTAGAGTGATGTTGCATGTGTAGGAAAAATGGTAAAACTGTGGATCACTTGCTGTTGCATTGTGAGGTCGCTAGAACGTTATGGAATGAAGTGTTCAACAGGTTAGGTCTTCCTTGGGTGATGTCTGCCATAGTGATTGAGCTCTTGGCCAGCTGGACCAATTTACAAGGTCGCCCACAAATCTGAGCGGTGTGGAAAATGGTTCCGATATGTATTCTGTGATATGACCGGGCGTTTGAAGACAATGAGCGTTCTTTGGAAGAACTTAGATTATTTTTTGTCAACACTTTGTTTCTATGGGCCACAGCTGTGGATTTTCGTGGCCTCAATTTTCATGATTTTCTAGTTTCTATTTTCTCTTCCTAAATAGGTGTTACCTTTTGTATACCATCTCGTGTACTTGGGCTATGTCTATTTATATCAATATAATCGTTTACTTATATAAAAAAAATTATATATTATTTTTTTTACACTATCTGCACTGATTATGAACTTGCAGCTACTATGAGTGTATTATACTGTTATGGATTAGTTTTTATTTTTTTACTTATACTGGTGCTTTAGGGGCTCAGGCCTAACTTGGGGTATAACTGGTCTTGCAAGTTAGTTTCTCTCAGTATGCCGCTAGTCTTATGAACTAACAGCTGAGAACTTATATCCTATTATCTAGGATACAGATCTCCTGATGTGGGCTGTGTTCACCCTGGCTCAATTGACGTTTTCTAGATCTTTATGTGCACAAATACCATTGAAATGTTAATGTTGTGATCGATCGGTATGCAGCTTAGTGGTCAAAGGATGGGATTGGGATGAACTTTAAACTCAGGCATCCAGGGTTTGATTCTGCGCTAGGACTTTAGTTCTGGTCGGTGGGGGCAGTGTATATAAGGGTTACTCCCCAAGGGTGGGTCCAAAGGGCCCTGCCTTGGTGAGGTTCCACATCATCAAAACGTGTTAATGTTTGACATGTCTAAATGTTAGATTTAGATATGGCTAAGCTATGGGGGGGTGCCCATTATAATTTACATTGTTGCATTCTTATGACAGTTTCCGACAGTTAATAGGTTTAGAATTTTTGTACAAGAGGTTACCTATAGAGAACGTTGTACAAGAGATGACAAAAGTGAAGAATTCAAATCGAATGCAGTTTTGCTATTTACAAGTGGATTAATTTTTTACTCATGAAATGCTACTTACCATTGAAGTTTTTACTCATGAAATGCTACTTACCATTGAAGTACAGGAAATAACTCATTTTGGTTCACCAAGTCAAAAAATATTAATAAGAAACTAAGTTCCTTTTGCTAGACTTTTCTTCTCTAATTTGAGATACAAAGGGTATATATATTAATAAAAAAATACCAAAGGCATATTGCATTGCAGTAAGTATGATGAACAGTACAGTTAGTTGAAAGTTAATTTGACTTTTTATGATCAAGTTACTTGTTCCTGATTTAGACATGATTAAAATGTGAAACCCAGTACTGTGCCAGCTGCATGTTGAGAGAATTTCTTAAAATAACACTGAACAAAAGGATACAAGGTGAACCCAAAAGAACTAATATCCTTCAACTTGAGTGCATCCTTCCTAAACTCAGATTTTCAGTTTTTGGAATCTAGAAGTCGCCTATCAACCTTGTCTTCCCGTTATTCTGTTCATGGTGCATAATTGAAGGTGGATTTGGCCCACGGATCTGAAGGGTGGCTTGATAAGTTTTTGCCCATTTGGCCCACAAATTGTGCCTTGATGCTTATTTCCTATGTTCCTACTAAATATGGTTTTCATTTAGATGCAAAATCAACTCAAAATATTCAAATACAACTTGTCATCATGCTTTAATCCCACTTGACTAGGAACTTGAACCGATTTCTATTGACTTTAATATTTAAGGCTCGTAAAAAGTTGATTATTTTCTTTTTCGTTTCTGGTATGCTTTGAGGTCTTCAGTGTAATTATTTTCTCCATTACAGGCTGGTGGAAGAAGCAGATTATAGCTCCACTAAGGAACTGTTCAGTAAGAGAGGTGATGAGAAGACCCTTGATAATTTTATTCCCAAATCAGAAAGTGACTTCTTGGAATATGCGGAGCTTATTTCACATAAGCTGCGCTCACATGAGGTGTTGTAAATTGTCTCTGCCTTGTTTAGACAAAAAGATGAAGAGAATTTGAGACTTTGCTAAATTACATATACTTCCTTACTGCAGAAAAGTTTCCATTATATTGGTTTACTCAAGGCTGTAATGAGACTATCAATGACTGCTTTGAAAGCAGCAGATGCAAAAGAAGTCTCATCTTCTGTTTCAGCAATTGCAAATGAAAAGCTAAAAGCAGAGAAGGAAGCGAATGCTGGAAAAAAGAAATCAGGTTTTTTTTTCTTTTTTCTTTTGTGTGTTGTCAAACCTGTGCTAGACACTTCAGAGCATCACACACGGACTTGTATTAAATGAGTTAATCCCCTGTAATGGATGGACTTTCACTTATATGAAATTTATTGGATTGGTCTCACACTTGTTTTAGTTAATTGCTCTTGATTGTTCTTTAATGGGAGTTTTTGAACCACTTACCAATAGGCGTACGTCAACTTGTTTTCCTTGCCTGCAGGCTTGAAGAAAAAGCAGATCAATGTTGACAAGCCAGACGATGAGTTGGCTCTTAATACGTATGAAGCTCTCGATGACTATGATTTCATGTGAGTATCGCAGTTAGTTCCATCCAAAGAATTGGGTTTCAGCATATGGAACAGTGTAGTAGGGATAAGATCCTCCGGCATTTCCCTCCCCAGAGATTAACGAGTGCTATTGCTGTATCTTGTTTAATAAGAGAATGTTTCAGATTGCCATTTATTTGTCATGGTAAATTTTGTTAGTTTTGGATACCAGTTCTACATTTGTCTGCATACAAATGTTGTGCTTTGCATGAGTCGTTCAAAGATACACTGTCTTAAATAAAGTTTCTATTTATTGAGATTTTCTTTGAAAGATTGCATTGAAGAACTTTTGGTTTGGATGACTATGATGCATTGAAAATTAGAGCATAAAATCTATCAGCAGGATCGGTATTGACATGCAAGGTAGATTGGGGCTGCTTTGAACCATATGCTGGGTTTGGAAGTTGTTTTTATAACGATGTCATCGTGCATTGATGTCTGGTAAAACTGCCATTGTTGTCTGTTAAATCGTATTGCTTGGTACTTTCCAAGCCCTACTATGGTCGTTATTGGATTTTTCTTTTCCAGGCAAGATAATATAATGGCCAAGAGGAGGTCTTGGAAGCAATGTTTTAAATTTCATTTCGGTGATAATTCCAGTTGAAGGATTAGACACAAAGGAAAAACAAATAAAAAAAATAGACCCTAGAAATGATTAAAAAAAAGAGATTGAGGTTTAAAATTTAGATTTATATAAATATCTTTTAGATTTTAAAATTATATGAATATCAACTAGGTTTAAAATTAACAAAAAAAACTATCCGAATTTAAGAAAATTACAAAATTGTCATTAAAACAATCTAGAATTGGTTGAAATTAGCCAAAATGGACAGGAACGGGCCGAAATTTGGAACGAAATAGAATGAGAATATAATGTATTGGATACTACACCGGAACAAAAAATTTTGAGTGGAATGGAATGAATTGGAATTCGAAACTATGGTTGGAAGCACATTCAATGATAGGTTACTTTGAGGAATACCTGCAAAGCTACAACAATTGCATATCCAATGGTTTGCCTAGAAGGGATCTAGATTTATGGTTCCCCCATAAGTAAAAGGTGACAAAGTAGGCTCATGTGCTATGGAGAATTGGGTTGCAGATAGAGGTGACTGATGACAGGGTAAGCCTGCTACTCGCCCCATTCGAGCAGATAGCTAGCCAGGGGGGGGGGTTCTGTGGAACTCGCCCCCTAGTTTGTCTCGTACATGCGAGTGGCCCTGTTCAGCTATCGGGTGAGCTAATTGGCCTACAGGTTGTCTACCCACCCTTGGGCCTCAATGGGCCTTGAGCACATAACCTATTTTTAAGGGGTTTTCGGCCATTTTTGGGCCCATAACTTGATCTTCAGCCAAAATTATAAATTAATCTAAAACTATTACAAATATTTTGAATAATTTAAGAATAACAAACTTACATCGCAAAAAATAAAAAGGAATTCAAAGTAACATATCCAGCTTAGTCCCTCCAACTCCAAGTGTTCAATAAAACTAGAAAAAAGAAAAAAAAAATAAGGATGCAAATGAGAACATGATGTCTCAAAAAGAACATAACGTCAATTAAGAAAAAAGAATAACATAAGTACAAACTACAAACTACAAAGAATGAATTAACAAAACATTGGTATGTAAAACTATCAATGTGTGGCTGAAGTAGATTGAGATTGAGCCAGTTTTCCCCAATTCATCCCTACAACAATTAAAATCAAAATAAACTTTTATTAATAAATATAAAACAAAGTAGAATAAGGAATGAATTAAGAGCAATTATCACTTCCTGTGTAATCAACATTTTCCTTCTCGTAGCTCTATGCAAAGTCTATCACCTCCCAAACTTGAATTGGTTTTCCTTAAATTAATCTAATTCTAATTACAAATCAAAGTCTCCATGTTGCTAGGAGATATCAAACTCTTAAATGGGTCCAATATGTGCTTATGGTGTTAAATGCAGACTTTGAGGCTATGGTAGAAATATGGATGACCAAAATATTATGAATTATCTCTATGAGGATATGATATTTGACGGACCAATCTAAAATGTCAAATTCCTTTACATATAGCTGTAACTCGACTGACAAGTATCTTTTCAAGACTAATTGGTTGTCTAAACTCTTCTTTAACTTGTGGGTATCGACAAACCTCATGCCCCACTTACGTTTTTTCTGCTTACCGACTTCAGTAAGAGGTGGTGCAGTAGATGGTGAATCTCGCTATTAACCACATTGAATGTGGGGGAACTCATCATACAACCCTACCTAACATAGACAGAACAGACACTTCCAATCACACAAATCCAACTTCAGATAATCACAACGTTAACTAATCCCATCCTTCATTGAAAACAATTCAAACCTTCATCGATTTAAAAAATACTTGGTTCAAATCTCCCGTTTCCAACATAAAAAAAGGTTTGAGATACTTATAGTTGAGAGTGGAGAGTGGAAGACGACACTTGAGAGAGCGGCCTACGATGACGACAATGGCAAGGGCAGAAACAAGAGACGAAGAGAGAGTCGAGGCAGAAACAGAGTAGAGAGAGTGGGGGGAGATGAGAGGAAAATCTCTGGGATGATAATACGCTGCAAAAACGATGCCGTTTAGTATATATATTAATAAGATAATATAATATTATAATAAATATACGGGCGGGTGGGAATCCACACCAGGCACCTGCCTGTATTTTTTCTCTCTTTTGAACCATCCTCGCATCTGCTTGGTGTGGGCGGGCTCCCCCGCATGTTCGATGCGAGTCCCGGCCGACATGAGTGCCAGATGGGTTGGATGTTGCTACCCACCCCGCACCCCTATGACAGGGTGAGGATGGCTACGATGGGATGCAAAAAGGAAATGCAGGAAACAATGGGATAAGGGGAAGGGGCATGAATTTGAGGCGGATCCTCCCTGCAAACTCACGAGGTTGGTCGGACCTGGATTCAGATACTAATTTATAGTCAGTATTCCGCCACGATAAATAAGTGAAAAAATCTATCATCATCACAACTTTCATCATCTCATGACGTGGCACTAAATGATAGGTTGACAAGTATAATGTAATAAATAATTTTCAATCATCTAATGCTACATCATAGGATGATGAAAAGATGATGGAAGTTGGGATGATGAGTAGCACTCAGTATTTCGGACATAAGTGTTTTGGTTTTTTTTTTTTTCTTTTCCTGGTTATTGGTATCATTTTACGTGATTTTTCTCGTCTAAATATAACATATTGCCGTCCAAACAGGTGAAGCCCGCACCACCCTCTCATATACTTCGACCCAAATTGATGTCTGCATGAAGTCTGCGACCCAAAACTCAACTATTTATTTAACTACTCATTCTGAGGATGTAATGGTACATTCACATATTGGTTGCTTGATTTTTGTAAGCCGTCGGTTGATAAAGTAAAAATGTTAAACTACAGTGCATGCCAAATTTCTAGAAAAAAGTAACCCTTCCTTTGATCTGTCAGTTTTTCTAGTTTACTTTCTCTTATAGAATTTGCACCAACTTCATGTTTTTAGATATGTAAAAGATATACCATGTCTGTTACCACCTAATTCCAAACAAATAAGCTTTTATCGATTACTTAATTATCGTACATTGATGATTAAGCATCTCATTATAAAATTTAGGAAGGTCATGAGTTCTATATTATCTGATGTTAGTGCCTTTCATTTAAGAGAGAGAAAAAAGTCACCATTTTTCTGCTTTTGGAAAAGAGAAAATTTTCACTTTTATAGCACGATTAATGGATGATCATCATCCATCTGAGTTCTCTCTCATGCACAAAAACGACCCTCTCCATCCACTATTTATGCTCATGTGCTCTCAAATCATTGCTGCAGTAGTCAGTTTAGTACACCACGTTTTCTTCTTCTTCTTCTTCTTGTTTTGTTTTTTGTTTTTTTTTCTCTTTTGCAAACATGTTTTGAAATTGATATCACTCGTTTTTCTCTTTCTAACCAACTCAAGATTGGAATTGCCGGGGAAGAAAGTCCAAAAGTGGGTGAAAGAAAGGGGTCGAATAATTTCCATGCTACCATACTTTACCAAATTAGAGTGCACTTTTTTCGTTGACAAAGTGGAACGAGAATCACATGACTATAATTTCTCAGGAGCTCTACCATGTAGAATTTTTCTGAATCTGAAGTAAAAGCTAAAGAATAAGAAAAATAGACAAGGAAACTGAAGCAATTCCATCTTAACTTCCCTTCATAACAGAGCAAATACATGAAACATGTAAGTGATGCATGCCCAGCAGCATTACAAACTATTACATTCCTCCAAAAGCTTAAACAAACTGAAGAACACCATCATCAAACACTTACTAAACTAGCTAGCTAGCTACCTCGTATGCATCTCTTACATCCCATGTTTCCAGCATTAATCCCAAAGAAAAGAAAACAAGAGCAGGAAAAAACTTAAAAAAATACAATAACATGCATGCACATGGTTAAACATGGAAGATAATACAATTAGACCTAAATTTAAAGGCAAATTCGGACCATTACCCTCAATTCCCCGCGATGCAATTAATATTGACGCTCTCCCGATTCTGCTCCTTATAGTAAGTAGGCTAGAAACTCAGGAGAGCGCAATTGCAAAGCCTGGTTTAGTTTGTTCTTCTGCTATCACTTCTCATCCATATTTGCAAAAGAACCCTTCTCTGCCATGTTGCCGCGGCTGCAGACCACTGCTTCCTTCAACCCCACCACCCAAGTCCACCAACTCTGTACTCATCGTGATGTTTTCTAAAGCCATGTTAAAATGAGCTGAAACTTCGAACTACTGCTAGTACTAGAGCTAGCTAAGTACCGAGAAAGAGAGACTAGAAAGAGTGTTTTGAGTATAGGGCTGAGGGGACATCATGGGTCGTATATAAAGGCGAGATTGTAGCTTTTGGTTCAACGTGAGTGGGATTTATTTTGTATTTTATTTTTTGTCTTTCCTTTTCCAATTTGGTAATATATAATTTGTTTTGTGTATATACATGTATATATCTTAAAGTGTGGTTGAAATTCTTGGTCCAAGCTCGTTAGGGGCATGTTCGTGGGGAAATGCAAACAACTCCACTAACTCGATTTTCAAGGATCTTGGAGTTTTCATATTATTCTCATTTGGGTGAGAAAAAGAGGCCGGGCACCGATGGGGGAGAGGCCGAGACGGCTACGATGTGAGCGTTCTCATTGTACGTAGTTGTGATGAACTCTCGATTCAAGCTAAATGTGTCAACTTTTTGTGGTCTAAACTGTTTAGATTTGAAGGGGAGAAAGGAGGCCAATTAAGAAAGAGTACATCAATGCTACTATACATGAGAGAGTAATTCTCATATATAGTAGAGATGCTCTTGGCCGCCAGTGGGTTCGGCTCGTCAGTATATGCATCATGTGACTTACGTGGTGTTACAAATGTCTCACTTGGCGCAAGACACAAGTTTTCATGGAAAAACTTTTAGATTTAATTACCCTATTATTGAGGCTTGGAAAGATATTTACGTAGGATATGGTGGGGGCATTTACCTAGAATGGTGTGCATGGAATTTAGAAAGCAGACTGGCCTGCATATTGGACCAGATTTCAGCTGACCCGGCCTACTAATTGCCTATATATATATATATATATGTGCAATATGTATGCATGGATGATTGAGTAATAATTATATGTGCAAAATGCAATATGCATGCATGGATGTTGGGGCCTTCTTCATTATTATCTACTAGCACCCCAGAAAAGAGTTTCAAAAAGGAAAAATACATGCACCAAGAACTTGCTGTTCATCATGTTGTTGGATATATGTGGAAGAAATTTGACATTTAAATAGTAGCAGAAGTGAGGCAGTCAAAGTATCAGCTTCACTCTAAAACATACAAATATTTTTTAGAAAATACAGAAATGCTTCACTACATTGGAGTGTATATATATACGAGCTATATATCATGTACGTACGTATTATAATCCACCTTCTGATCATGACCACTGATCATCATGAGTACACGAGCTTTCTAGAAAGCGACTTCCAATCTGTTAATTCGAATATGATCACGATGTGATTAACAATCACAAACCAATATATATAGTTAAGCAAAATGTACGTCGTTTTTATTGTTCAATCAAATCACAAACGGATCAAATGTCAATCCTTCTAATTAAATCGTGAAAGATATATATATATATATATATATGTATAATTTCACTTTCTCTCACAAAACACATAAACGGAGCTTTTTAATTATGGCATAATTTGGTGGTAACGGCCTTATGTAGGTAAAGGGTCACTTCTTAAACCATATGTTGGGAAAATGAGTTGGACTAGATAGCATGAAAAATGATTTGTATAGTCATAGAGTAGTGTGCAATACCCGTGCACTCTTTGAAAAAATGAATAAATCTAAGACGTACGTACCTATATGAAAAAAATATATTTTATATGGGTGGATCCTACTATTATTTAAAAGAAGTATACAAAACTTCATGTACACCTTAGAACTATATCTAACATTATTCAGACAATATATATATATATATATAAGTGATATAATTATAGCAATTAATTTCCTTGTCCTTTATTTTCTAGAGATATCAATTCTATTTGGAGAATTTAGGTCGAGTATGTTTTAATATGATCATTTCAATTACATGCATTACACGACGTCTGTGTATAATTATATGTATATATATTCTGACCTCAAAACCAATTCGATCCATATAAATTATATATAAAGGCATGCATTAGTGTGTACGTACGATTAAGTGAACTTTATTATACCACGTGTAACGAAACCCTTGCAAATATCAAGATTTCTTTAGATTTTTGCTTTACATTTAGAAAAAGATATTGATAATGGCAATGCAAAGTATTTCAAGTTGGGCAGATCACTTGCAATTAATATTGGAGGGAAAGTATGATAACTGCTAATTAACCAATAGTTGCTGATCTAGATTTGAAAGAGAAAAAATAATATAAGATATTAAATTTAGTATTCATATGCCATATAAATATATATATATATATATATATATATTAAGATTCACGTGATTTTGAAAACTCAAAAACTCGTACATTTGATTAAAATTGGAGGTATATATGGTCCATCTTCTCTAAAAATAAAAACCCCCACATTGAGTGAAATTATATAGATACAAAAGTATTAATAACAGAATATTTGGTCAGGATTATATATATATTTCATGAATTACTTAATGAAATCTCCTCTTTAATTCTCTCTTCTTTTGACAAATTAAAGGATTTTACTTTACTACTATTTCCAAAATATTGGAACAAGAAAAAAGATAGAGCACTAATGCTAGGCTACCACCCAGCACTGATTGCTGGGCGTGCCATATAGGCAAAATTGATTATTTTTATTTTTTAAAATTTTTTTTTCATATTTTTGTAAAATTTTTAAAAAATAAAAAAATATATCAATATATTAATAGTCACTCTCTTAATTAATAAATAAAAAAATAAAAAATATTAAATATATGAACAGTTAAAATGAAGAGATAAAATGAGAGGATAAAATAGAATTATTAAAAAAAAAAATAGTAGAAAAAGTTGGTAAAAATGGGCGGTAGGGTAGACAAAGCCTTGAATATGAAGAAATAATTGTATGAGACATAGAAACATCCTTTTAGCAAGCAAGGCAGGCAGCTTAATTGGTAGGATCCACAAAGCTAACTAACAAATAAAAATGCAGCTGTATGCATTATCACTACTTTATCGTGGATTTTTGTCCACGACAAGTGTAGAAAGCAAAGATATAAAGCCTATGCATAAGTCAGCGTTCAGATTCTCTCTTTCTTCTTTTGCTGATCATGTTCAAGTCACCCTCTATATTTTCATTTCGTCCCTTCTTTATTTTATTTATTTAATATATATTTATTATTATTATTATTTGAATTATACTATTTTTCATATAATTAGATTTTATCTATCGATCATATTGACTAATGTGACATATCAATTATTGTGATTTAAAAAAAAAACAGTTTATTGTGGCAATTTTTGTTGCAACGGTTTTCAAACCGTTGCAATAATCTATATTTCTTGTAGTGAATTACCACTTATCTTAATTCTTAAAAGTTTAAACCGATGGAAAGAAATAGATGTTATTATTCGAGTTATATTTTTAACACTCTTCCTCATGTTCAAACTCATCATGTGAAATTATTACTTATTCTAAAATTTTAAACCGATGGAAAGAATTAGATTTTATTTTTTTATTATATTTACATCCTTCTATTCATATATATTCCCACCAAAAGTCGGTGGGTAGTCTTTACAACGGAATATAATAGTCTCACCTATTTTCTTTTAAATGATTTGAACTAATTTGAAGTTTTGAACTACACTATTAATAGATGTAGGATCGATATAAAATCCAAATTAATCTTTTATTGGGTCAAAAAGATAAGTATATCATATTATAAATGGGATATATATATATATATATATTATATTGTCCCGGGAAAAATTGGCGTTTATCAACTTAAACGAAACATTATTACCTATCAAAATTTTTGGTTTATACGAGTAAAGCGCTGGGAAAAAAGTAGGCAGTTGGCAGTTCTTAAGAGTTGTGCTATACAGAAACCTCAATATAAAATATGAGGATAAAAAAATAAAATCACATATTTTTAAGTGGGTGTGCAGGATGTGGGACTTATATTTAGAATTTTCCAGTTCTTAATTATCTAACGTTATCATAGAATATCCTGTCAAATTATCACTTATTTCAAAAGCTATTTAATTATTAGTATTATATTCTTAACACTTATTCTCACGTGTGGACTAGACTTTCACTCAATAGGTAGCTCAACACGTTGAATATTTAATTAAATAGGATAGACTGTAGAGTGTGAGTCAATGTTTCAACTCAAGACCTTGCTCTGATACCATATGAAATCACCACTTATTCTAAAAATTAAAGATGATAGAAAGATATAGATTTAATTATTTGTATTATATTCTTAACATATTCATTTCTAGGACACGCAATATCTGGTTTTTTTTTTTTTTTAACATAGTTTAGTTAGTTTAGGAAATAAACTACGGTTGAACAAAAAAATTAGGAACCAAAACTCGTATAGACATAGCTATATGTACTTACATCATGAGCTCTTATAAACTCGTATATTTTTGTATTTATTTTTTATAATATTTTTTAATTTTATAATGAGATTAATTATCTTAAATAAGATAAAAACGAATATTAATGTTTCTACTGATCTTATATGCATGGAATATCGTATTCGTCGTATCTTTCATGAAGGTAATATTGTGATTGATTTTCTTGTTAAGAGCACTAGCAATGACTTATTTATCTTTATCTTTATTTTCATATTTGCATAATACGTCTTTAAATTCATATACATTGACTTATGCATTTCTAAATTTTTACATAGCTATGAATAATGATTTTTCAAGTTTGAAGAAACACTATTAACTCTTCAAACATTATTTTTCATGTTTTTTCTCTCTCCTACCCATTAAAATCAACTTTGTGGAATATGTATCAAGATGATTTTAATATATGAAATTTGTATTAAGTTGATGATACAAAGTGTTTTTTAGTACATATTAATATTTATTGATAAAATTGGTCATTTTAATATATGAATTTGGTAATGTTTAGATATATGGAATTTTTATTTTTGAGCACATGGTGCTAATTGTAAAATATATAAAAAAATAATAATTTTAAGAGAAAAAATTAAAAATAATAATATTTTATTATTATTTGGTTAAAAAATGCATAATCTCATGTGGGGTTTTTCTTGATATGTAAAATCAATCTTCAAAATATGTGATTTTGAAGATGTATATAGAAAAACTAATGTTAGTGCTCTAAGAATGGTGCATGAGGTTTAAATAGGGATTGGGTAGATGAAAGTGATATGCCAACCCAGTTTGGTTTCCTTATCTTTGTATCTCGTAGATTTGTCCTTGGTAAATTTGGTTTACTATGGCTTTTTTATTCATTGAATATTATTATTTGTTTGTGTGCTCTTTCTTGTAGGTGTTGGTTTGTTTCTAGGGTTAGTACTGTTTTTGTTATTGTAATTTGAACAATAGTGATCAATGTTTTATTTTGGTTGGTTGATTAGGTTTTTTGATACCTGAGTTTTGGTTTTATGCTTATTTGTATCACCCAGGTGTTTGATTGTAGCCACGGTTTTTCTCTTCTATAAGTGAGGGTTATCAATAAAATCGAGGTACCATCTTCTTTCTAAAAAAAAGAAAAAAAAAAGCTTATGAACAATTTAAAAGAAGTAAGAAAATTCTTACTTATTAATCCTTCGGGTTTCTTCCATTTCTGCTCTCCTCTATTAGTAACATCCCTTCTCAACTCATCATTCACTCTATTATTAGCCTCCTGATAAGCCTCCAAGCCTCCTACTGCCCCCTACACTACCCTCTTTGGGCTTGAAAATTTATTCTCAAATATGAAAGTGTTTCTTCTCCCCCATATTTTATCCATAATCACCACTACTAACTCTAGCTTATCCTTCGTAAGGCATTCATACATCTCCACCTATAGTTGCTTAAAGTCTCTCCCATTTACTTGCCACTTATGCACTGGACTCCCTCTTTCTACCCATACATTCCCTGCAGCCGGACAACTCCATAGTACATGGGACAATTTCACTTAAGCACAACGGACACAGGGTTCTCAACCACTCTCCTTATATACAAATTTTCCCTTGTATGTAGATTATTGCTCACTGCTTTCCAGAAGAATTGTTTACCACTTTACAAACCCCTGGTATGTCCAGTTCCTATATTTGTTTCCAATGTTTTTGCTCCATTTTCCCTTCTGAAGTCTCTCCCTCTTTCTCATTCAATCTTAGCATCTCACTATAATATGCACTCCTTACTGTAAATTTCTCATGTCTAGTCAAACCCCAAAAAAGTTTATCCTCACCTCCCATCCTGCTTATTGGAATAGAGTAGATTACTTCTACTTCTTCCCTTTGAAAAATACTATTAATAAGCTCAACTTTCTATTCTCTTTTTTCTTCATCAATAAGCTCACTTACTCGAGATTCTACATTCAACAAGCTAATAGAAGATTGGACACAGGAGTTGGCAACCATTTCTAGCCCCATATTTTTATCTCATTTCCATTCTCCACCCTCCACCTTAGCCCCCTCATCACCACCTCCTTAGCTGACCAGACACTTCTCCATATCAGTGAGGATGCACTTCCAACCTTTGACTCTGCATAAGAGATATATTTATAGTATTTTTCTTAAAAAATAGTAGCAACTAAGGCATTAGGGTACTGCATTAGTCTCCACGCTTGTTTAGCCAACATTGCCTTATTAAACAACCCCATATTTCTAAATCTCGTCCCTCCTATAGCTTTTGAATAGCTAATTTTATCCTAACTCCACCAATGTATACACTTCTCATTTTGTTTATTCCTCTACCAAAATCTCGAAAACATAGCCTCCAAATCCCTTCAAAGCTTTTGTGGGAGTCTGAACACACTTATAGAGTATGTTGGTATGGCCTGCAATACTACCTTAATAAGCACCTTTTTCCCAACTTTAGAAAGAAAAAAAATTTTCCAGTTCTGTATCCTTTGCCACACCCTCTCTTTTATACTACTAAAAGTAGTATACTTTGCCCTCCCAACAACTGCTGGTGATCCTAGGTATTTTTCATAATTCTCACAAGACACTGTCCCAACTTCATTAACAATCTGCCTCTTGATAGCATTGCTTGTATTTGAGCTAAACAAAACTGATGTCTTTTGTTTATTCAATGTTTGCCCTGAGGCCTTTTCATATTTGCGCAGAATTTCTTGTATATGTTTTCATTCCTCATGCCTTGCTCTACTGAGTATAACACAATCATCAGCAAACATAAAGTGGTTTACACTTGTACCCCCTTGCCATAGTCATACCCCTTATTTCTCCCATCGTTTCTGCTTCTTTGAAAAGCTAGCTTAAACCTTCAGTACAAATAATAAAAAGGTAAGGAGAAAGTAGATCCACTTGCCTTAAACCTCTTGTAGGAGAAATCATCTTCCTTGGCCTCCCATTAATCAGCACTTAGTACTTCACTAAGCTTACACATTCCATAATCAGCTTGGTTATTTTTAGTCCAAAGCCTAGCCTTCTCAACATTGCCTCTAAAAAAGATCATTCAACTCTGTCATAGGTCTTGTACATATCTAACTTGATTTCCATACTACCCTTGCCTCCATTCTTTCTTGTCTTCATACAATGCAGTAGTTCATAAGCAATCATAATGTTATCCGTGATAAGCCTTCTCGGAAAGAAGGTACTCTGATTAGCAGCAATGATCTCATTTAGCACCCATTTCATCCTATTTGCTAGCACTTTGTGTATTAACTTAATCCTAACACCAATTTCGACTATTTTCCATCCAAATTTGGTAATTATTTATGAGATATATCGCATGTCAAAGCCTAATATATATGTTTAAGATCAACAATCATTTTTTAACTAAAAAGAAAAAAATTAAATTCATTAATAATTATCAAATATGGTTATTAAATAGAGTATTAAATATCATTTTTCTAATTAAGTTGAAGCCTATACACTTCGTCTTCAAATAAAGAAAAATCCACCACAAAAGCATATATGTAGGGGAGGAATTACTAAAAAAAAAAAAAAAAAAAATCAATCATTGGATACTTGACGGTGTAATATTGCGAGCATGGTGGGGGATCAAATCCTAGATATGGAGAAAGTAAATTTTAATTTTTTAATTTTTAATTTTCTTGGTGTCCCAGGATGGCCAGACAAAGAGCGTCGCGTGAAAGACTCCAAAGTGTGTCTCCAGCTTGCACCAAAAGTAGTTCCAGTACTGCATGCCTTTGTCCCCCCCCGCCCCCCTTCCACGTAACCCCAGTTGCACACGGCCACTCCTTCACATTGGATCCCATTTGGGTGCTGATTTCCTCCCTTTGTTTTTCCAATACTTTTAAAAGTTTTGATTACACAAAATACTATCTCATCTTATATCATATAATTATTATAATTTTTTTAAATTTTCACATAAAATATTATAAAAAAATCAACTTTTTCAAATTACAAAATAAAATAATATTATAATAATATTTTATTCAACTTTTAACAAAACATCTCATCTTATTTTATCTGAACTACATAACCAAACAAGACCTTAATATTCTAGATATAAAACTCGAATGTGAACACATTTTCTTTTCAATTTATTGATGCTTTCACATTAATAATACACTTCATGTATTAATTAGTTAGCTCGCAAATAAAAAAGTTCTATTTTATGGTAATTTATATTAGGTATCTTTACTATTTAGATATTTATCCAAGTTATTTATATTTTAATTTATTTTTATTTGGATATCCATATACATTTGAATGAATTAATGCTGACCATATTCGATTTAACATTAATATATATGCACCTTTTTTTCTTTTTTTTTTAACTATCGGCCTCAATAGTCATACATTGCCAAAATATCAGAGTGATTTGGTCATGAAATTCTCTTTTCAAGGAGCTGTCTAGAGATTAGGGCTGCTTTTGGTGGGACACCCAGTTGCTTCTTTTCTTGTCTTTGAGTGATTTTGTCATCTTTGATTTGGCGCATCATACTCAGAGGGATATACCTATCCATATTTATTTGATATGATGATACTGCTGCGTTGTCATTTTCAGGCATTGCTAACTCTGGTTTTTGGTCAAATAGCTTTTCTTAATTTGTCAGGCCAGGCCTTGATCTGCAAGCTGTTCCTATGGACAAAATGCTGAATTATATATAGTTCGAATGATTAAATCATATATATAATATATATATATATATATATATTTATAAGTTATTTACAAGTCAATAGTGAGTACACATCATTTATACTGTTCATATATGCTAAAATTGAAAAAGAAAAAGAAAAAGAAAAATTCAATTTTTAATTTTTTTTTGTAAACCACCTTTTGTTATATTAGTGACATAGATGGAGAATGTGTCATTTCAGTGACTTGCCAAAAATTAATTTTTATTTTTATTTTTATAATTGATTAGAAAAATTGATAAATATGTCATTTCTTATAAATAATGTTATATATAATTTTAAGGTGTACAAATCTCGCGTATCTTATTTGAAAAAGAATAGGGTCCATCAAATTAAATTTTTATATAGATCTCATATATATATCTTTTTTTTTAAAGAAGGTATATGAAGTTTGCATATTCTAAAATTGTATATAGTATTATTTTATATATCTTCATCTAATTATAGCTATTAAAGCACGTGGAAATCAACAACAAATAATACAAGAGCTTTAGAATAAGAATTGAATCCAACAGCGGCTGGAATAGCTCAGTTGGTTAGAGCGTGTGGCTGTTAACCACAAGGTCGGAGGTTCAAGCCCTCCTTCTAGCGGATCCCAAATAATGTGAGCCCTTTTTTCTCAATATTATAAACACCAAATTCATTTTGCACCCAGGAAATGACCTTAGATTTTCGAAGGTAGATAGTGTTCAAGCCACTTCAATTAATTACCTCATAGTGCTCTGCTACTTCTCAATAAGATATTTTTTTCTCGAGATTAATGTAGCTAGTTCGATCAAATTATAACTTTATATTATCACACCAATGAATATTCTGTTTGTATATATATATTGCTATGATCATAATTTGGAAGATTTTTAGTTATTGGTAATCATAATACTAATTATAGTATTATATATGAGTCGCAAAAAAAAAAAAAAAATATATATATATATATATATATAATGTGCTCTTTAAAAAAGAAAAGGGAGAAATACACTTTTCATCGGCCAACTATGATAGATTTGCACTGTACATCCTAAATGATCAGAATTGACACATTGTTATAACTTCAAAGTATAAGAAAATGATACTTTGCACCATTAATTAAGATCTGACAGTTAAGATCGCATCATATCTTCTAATTTTCATCCATCTTAGGGGTCGGGATTGAACAATGGTGCAAAATGTAAAATTTCGACAATTTTGATAATTTGATATACAAAGTGCAAAACTCTTAATAGTTTGTAGTTCAGTAGCTGCTTGAGCCGCTGCCTCTTGTCACCTCCCATTTTGGTCCCAATCCTCATTGTGGCCTTCGGGTGTGTTGGGTTGAGAGTAATTAGTTCAAGAGGCTCATCATCTGCGCCCTGTTTTAGGGTGCCTTCATCCTGTGTATCTATCTCGTGTACAAAGATATCACGGGGAGGGGTAGGTTTTGGTCGTCCAAAGCGGGAAACTCGGTCATTCTAACATCCCTTTCTCTATCTTTGAGCCCCTGTACATAATGTGTTAATTTTGATAATTTGATATACAAAGTGCAAAACTCTTAATAGTTTGGAGTTCAATAGCTGCTTGAGCCGCTGCCTCTTGTCACCTCCCATTTTGGTCTCAATCCTTACTTTGGCCTCCAGGTGCGTTGTGTTCAGAGTAATTAGTTCAAGAGGCTCATTGACTTCGCCCTGTTTTAGGGCGCCTTCATCCTGTGTATCTACCTCGTGTACAAATATCTCAGGGGGAGGGGCGGGTTTTGGTGGCCCAAAGCGGGAAACTCGGTCATTCTGACATCACATTCTCTACCTTTGAGCTCCTGTACATAACATTCTCTGGTGAGCACTTGCTTGTTGTACACCTCCCTAGCGCTTGCTTCTATTGGAAATTTCATCTTTAGATGATACATAGAGGTAATGGCCTTTAGGGCATTTAGGATCGGTCGCCCAATAATGGCGTTGTAAGACGAATGGGTTTTGAATACCAAGAAATATGCCATTGTGGTGGCAGTATATGGGCTTAACCCTGCTGATACTGGCAAGGCGGTGGATCCAACAAGTTGCACCGCTTCTCCTGAGAACCCTTTCAAGGGGTGGGCATTGGATGCAGTCTGTTTTGGTTTATCCCCATCTTCATGAAAGCATCCCAAAAGAGGATGTCAGTCAAACTGCCGTTATCGACTAGTATTCTTCGTGTGGTGTGGTTGGCTACCAACAGAGTTATTACCAACAAAAATGCTAGTTACAACCGAGGGGAGGAACCGCTGCGTAACCGTATCCCATGTGGACATAAATTGAAAACGGTGCGTTTTCATTCCCCACAAACCAGAAAACAAGCCAAATCCTCCCTCCCCCCAAATCATGCTTCGTCTTCTCCGTAGAATAGTCTTCCCCAACTCACAGCCTTCGTCTTCCCACCTTCAAGGAATATCATCAATCATTTACTTTTTGTTTATTTTATGCTCTGCTATGGCAAAAGCCCAGAGAGAGATTGAATGCTACATCTTCAAAATTCCCCTCCCTCTTCAAATTTCAAAAGCTAAAGAAAACCAAAAGATAAAAAAAAAATGCTTCCTCAAATGCCTCCTTAAATTTTGCTGGGTTGTTAACTTTCTTTGCCATGAGTGCTTCATCTTCATAAACATCAAACCAGTACTTATTAAAAATAAAAAATAAAACTCAAACCAGTCCTTTTTTTTCCTTTAATTTTCTTAAAATTTCTGCTGTACCGTATGCTCTCCCCATGCACTTAGGGCCTTATCTTCTTTTGTGATATATGCGCAAATGGTATTCCAGGATTTATATATAATGATGAAGAAAGAGAGGAAGATAAATGGTTTTGTTGGCTGGAGAAATGGTTTTGCCTGGAGAAATGGTCCTCTGATCCCTTGCCTGGGGAAATGGTTTCCAATGAAGAAATGTAAGGAGGTGCTTTGAGAGAGGGACGAGATTGTTTTGGGTGATGTGGGTCTGAGACGGCATTCCTACTGCAAAAGGCAGAAGGGAAAAAAAAGTCAGCTGGATAGTAGAGAAGTGGTAAGGAGTGGCTCTGCTTTTCTTTCCTCTCAAACTGCCGACTGTAACTAGGAAGGAATACCCATTTGTCTCTCTGGCTTCCATTGTCTTCCGAGCTTCAAGGAATACCTTCGGAGAAGAAAAAAAAAGGAGAACAATATAAATAATAAGCAAAACCAATAACTAAAAGAATATCATGTTTTTCTTCTTACTTTTGTCAGTTTGTGTTTTTTTTTTTTTTTATTGATGTCGCTTTATTCCACATTAGCAGATTACCAGGCGGTTTCGCACCGTCGGTTGTAAGTAGCAAAACTCTATTACCAATGCATCATCATGCAAGAAGATTACTCCCTTCTAGTCATCATCGTCGAATGATATAATAGTCGTTGGCTGTGACTTTGGTTGTTTCCATGGCCTTCTGATGCTGAAAACGTCTTCGTATCTGGCCTTGCAAGCATAGGCTTTTCGTCCAAAGGAGGATGGGCTGCCTCCAACAAATCCTCCAGCGATGATGCGGATTTCTCCAAGATGAGCATTATTCTAATCTTGACCTTGGCAAAGGGCTCGGTGGTGTTTTCTCGGGGTTCTTTTCCCTCTCGGGCTTTCACTTCTTCGGAGCCTTCACTCTCGATCTTGTCTCTTTTTGCCAGGTGGCTTGGAGGGTGAGGAATTCCAAGTGGCTAGACACTTGAGCACGTCCTTTGAGCACATCCTTGTGGCAGTCTTCCGTTTGATGCCCCTACATTGTGATAGGTGCAAAAAAGTTGGATCCTTTGAGCACGTCCGTTGTTTTTTTGAATTGGTTCCTCGATCCTGTACTAGACATTCATGTTGGATTATTGGACCCTGGGATTCATCATTCACTCTAGAATGCCTATTTCTCGCCTTCTTTCGTGCGGGTTCTTTTTTGCCCCCTTGGATCCCTTTTCTCGATCTCTTCCCTAGTCGCCTTTCTTTACTCAGTCCTTTAATTGCTCCACCTCCGACTTTCTTGGTGCGGTCAAGGCCTGAAGCGTGTCCTCTACATTGATAATGTTGTCTGCCCTATCCATGAATTTGCACAAAGTAGTTGGGGTCTTCTTGGTTAGCTCTGTCATGAAAAGGTTTATAGGCCAAATTCCTCCCAGTAAGGCCGTTAATGTGATCTTTTCATCTTTTTCGTCAGCCATAATTCGTTCCTTGTTAAAAAAGAGCAAGGTAAGCCTTCAGGTTTTCATCCTTCCTTTGCTTCATAGTGAAGAGATACGTAGTAGGCCTCCTGGCCTCCTTCTCCTTATACTTTCCATAAACTAGGTCAAGAGCTGCCTACCTAACTCCTCAAAACTATTTATGAAGCCCAGTTGTAGCACTCTGAACCATCCTCGGGTAGCTCCTTTCAGAGTTAAAGAGAATGTCCGACATGCGATCTCCCCGGGAAAATCTTGGAGTGTCATGTGGGCTTTGAACGTTTCCAGATGTTCGATGAGATACTTGGATTCGTTGTAAATCTCGACTAGTGGAACCTTAAACTTCAGCGAGCGTGGTATTGCTACAAACTCTACACTACATGGTAGGTCAATGCTAGTGAGCAGTTGGTTGACGGACGAGGATGCGCCTATCTTCTAGGTCATTTCCTCATACTTGTCTGTGAGGCTTCGTAAATTGTGGTGCATTTTCTTCTTCTCATCATTGTTGCCAAGGGGCTTGCCCGTGCTCTACGACTCTGTCTTTGTTCTATCAACATGGTTTGGCACGACGTCTTCCCCCAAGGTGTCGTTCTTATGTATAGGGCCCCGTTCTCGTGCTAAAGAGTCTCCATTTTCGTTGTCATTCTTCTCAATCTTTCTTCCATTTCCGCTAGTCTTCCGTCCATGTTCATAGTCTCGTGAGAGTGTGAGAGCGTGTTGTCGTAGGCATGCAGAAGGCACTTGAATTGCAGAGATCTCCCAGATGGCACCAACTGTTGTTGACGTGTTTCTCACCCCTATAACACCCTTAGTGAACCTACACCAGAAGAACCAAAGAAGGCCTGAAAGGTATTAAACGCCTCCATTGTCTAAGTCAAATTACTTGTAGGATCTTTTTGTGAATCCAAGACTCAAAATCCAGTTACCTCGATTGTGAATTTCCTCCCGTATATATAGAGTAGGGGAGGGCTTGCTCAGGCTCGTATAACAACCCAATCGCTTCATTCAAATTGGGTTCGCCGCCGGGGGGGCAGGGGGGGTGGTTGCGTGATTATCCTATCCGTTGATTATGCTGGATGATTTGAGGCTTACGATTGTCAACCTAAGTTGGCTAGTTGAGGCCAATCGTTATGGGCTTGCTCTATTAGGCTCCTGGGCCTTTGTAGTGTGCGAGCTTGGCTCATCAACGAGAGGGAACTTTTGGTCCCACCGGTTAGAATGATGATTGTTAGGCCTGGTTTAGTTACATAGTTCATATGAGATGAGATGATATATTTTATTAAAAATAAAATAAAATATTATTATAATATTATTTTTATTTTAGAATTTAAAAAAACTAAATTATTTATTATATTTTATATATATAAAAAAAGATGAGATAGTTTAATTTTGTATAACCAAACCAACTCTTAGTCAATAATGAGCACACATTATTTATAATGTTGAGTGTTGACATATGATGAAACTGAAAAGAAAATTAATTTTTTTTAAACTAGCTTTTGTTATATTAGTGACATAGATCGAGAATGCATCATTTACAAATAAAATTACTTTTTTTATAATTGATTAGAGAAAATCGATAAATATGTCATTTTGAATATAATAATGTTAGATATAATTTTAAGGAGACAAATCTTACGTACTCCCTTTGAAAAAGAATAGAATTTATCATTAAATATTTATTTATTTTTATATGAATCCTATATTTATCCACTACTTTTTCTAAAGAGAGTATATTATTAAAATTATATATAGCATCACTCTTCGTATCTTCATCTGTTTATAACTATATCAACGAATCAATAATACAAGGATTATATGATAAGAACTTAAATCCAACAGCGGCTGGAATAGCTCAGTTGGTTAGAGCGTGTGGCTGTTAACCACAAGGTCGGAGGTTCAAGCCCTCCTTCTAGCGTTAATGACCAAATTCTACATTAAGATTTTGTACCCACGAGTTTTGCATGGTCCAAGGACAGTAATGGTCTCTTATTTCACACTACTGTCATTTTGTACCCAGAAAATGACCTTAGATTTTCGAAGGTAGATAATGTTCAAGCCACTTCAGCATTTGATGATCAGATGAGATGATTTTATTTAAAAGTTGAATAAAATATTATTTTTATTTTAAAATTTTAAAAAATTAAATTTTTTATTATATTTTATGTAAAAATTTGAAAAAATTATAATAATAAATTGAGATGAGATAAAACACTTTTACCATCCAAACAGAACGTAACTCATAGCGCTACTTCTCAATAAGATCATAAAAAACTCATCTTCTCTTCGAGGTCTTCCGCAAAGGTATACGTAGCATTCACTCTTAAATTTCTGCCTTTCTTTTCCCATATCCATCCACAGGGACCAATATTCGAACAAACAGGATCACATAAATTATCTTTTACATAATTTATAAAACTATAGTTACAATTTTCAATGCTTTAATGACCTTAGAAATAATAAATCAGCCAGCCTGCCATATATCTTGAAATATGAATAATGTGGTTTCAGATTTTATGGTACAAATGCATGCTGAACTAGCAGCTAGTTGGGAGCTAGTGGTGGAGCTGGGCCTATGAAAGTTTTAGCCCCGTCTATTGTCGGAGGAGGAGGGGGGCTGGGATTAACTCTCCGCATAACATTCCTGATCACTTTTTGATCTGCTGGTCAAAATCATGTTAATCATTAGGAGGAAATCTTAGATACATATACTATATCAATATATACCAATCTGATCATCTCTAGTAGTATATAAAATATATTATATGAACCTACATGCAGCCGTCCTTGTATCAGCTTAATTGCTACAAGCACTTATTTTTTTGTGCTGCCGATCGACACAACATAATGAATGACACAAGTAACAAAATCTAGGGATGGTGCTTACATGTATATATATATATATATATTATAATTTGGGTCTAAAAATATATTTTTAATCTCTTTTGAACTTATGAATAATTTTTAAATCTAATGGAATGTAGTCTATTTTTTAAGTAGACATGAGGCGGGATGGATTCCCAATCCGCCTCACACCCTGCCTACCGAGGCGGGGTATCCCACCCCTAAGATGCGAGGGCGGGGGATGGGGATGAAAACCCCACCCCCCACCCCATGCGGGGTGGAGGCTACCCCGCACCCCTAACAAAATGCATTCGTTTAATTAAATGCCAAGAGAAAAATATTAAGTTCCATTTTGTTTCACAAACCATCTCATTCTATATAATTTAATCTCAACATCTAAACACCATTCAAATACAAATATTTTCAATTATAAATTTTTAAATTTTTCATCTAATTATTATCTTATCATTACAATTTTTCCAAACTTTGAAACCAAATATAAAAAACAATTCAAAATTTTCAAATTTCTACACAAAATAATATTAAAAAGTTATATTCTAACAATATTTTAACTTTATAATATTTTTATTCAATTTTTTTTTCCTCTCATTTCTTAAAATCCTATAAAATTTAAACTATTTCATTATTATTTTTAAATTATTTTATTACATTTATATAATTCTCATTTCATCTCATCTGTGCAACTAATGGGGACTTAATTCACAGCTTTGCATAAATAAAAGTAGAAGAGAAAAACATGGAATTTGTTTGTCTAGTGATTATCTCAAGTTCTTAACTGTTTACATATCTGTTTCGAGTAGTACTGGAAAAGAGAAATATGCTTTTATATATATATATATATATTTTTTATTAAATTAGCAAAATACTACTGCATGGAACTATTCGAAATTGCTCATATAAATTGTAAAATGTCCTGGACTAGATCAAGAAGGTATCGTCACTTTTTTTCTTAAATATTGAGAAATTAATTTAATGATCCATTAATTTGGAAGAAAAGAAAAACGCAAAAAACAAGCAATTAATTTCCCTGGCCGCCAGCTTATCTGCTTATGCATGGGTATGATCGATGTTGTCCAAAGAAACAATTAACAGAAATAAATTAATTAAAGATCGATGCACGAAATCCATTATATATATAAATAAAATGATGAAGAACTAACCTGAATCAATCAAAACCATTGGCATAAGATCATAGATGGAGGCAATCAAGATTATTAGTAGGACGGAGGCAATCAAGACTATTAGTAGAATTGATGCCCGTTTAAAGGAACTGATCATGAACCCCACCATTTCTTCGATCGGCACTACTATCCTTTCCATTTCCTCTTGCCCCTGCTCGATCGGCCATATGTATACTATACATACAGTTAAAGTCAAAATGTTGAACCATTCCAATTACTTGGTAAGTTGGTAGCAATGCATTGCCATACTTCAAATAATCATCCAAATTAAACATTATTTGTAGACTTAGTCCTGGCCCGATAAAATAATAATAAGCTGACTCGGTCCTTAATATTCCCTTGGAGCAAAGGAAAAATGAACGTAAAATATAAGAGTAAAAAAATAATTGAGCAATAACATAACTAAGACTACACCAAAGTTTTTGAATTTTATCTTTATTCCTTGCAATCTAGAAAGTGTCAAAAGCTGCAACGAAAATGTTACTTATAAAATATTCGCAGGTTGTCAGCTTAGCACTCTCATTAGTTATCTTAAATTCCAATCCAAATTTTGGAATGAAGGGGTAAAGTATCCCTGTCCCAATTGGCATCCTAGCTTAAATGAGGGGTTTCATCATAAAGGATGTGAGAGGGGAGGATAAGGGGACAAGGATAGGACAAGAGACGGAAAAATCAGGGAAAGTCAGTGGGAAAGAGAGAAGTAATGGAAAAAGGAAAACACTACTATGCCTACTTTGTTTGACACTTCTATTTAACCGCTGGTCAAAATTTTTTTTTTTATTTAGTAATTAAGGAAGTGATTTTAAATGTATTTGTGTATTTTTTTTATTTTTTAAATGTATTTAAATATGTTAAAAAAATGTGAAAAAAAAAAAACTTTTTACGCTGGACGGTATGCCCAGCGGTCAAGTTGGGGCGGTAGAGTAGCCGCACCATGGAGAAAATATAGAAAGTGGAAAGAAATGAAGTCAGGCATATAAAAGAGGACAATGAAGTGACGTAAAGTCAAGTTCTTCACCTACCATTGACAGAGGCCAATAAAATAGATCAAATTGATTGAGAGAATCAGACTCTCTTATAATCTTACCTTTTAGCTGTACAAAAAGTGTATTACCTCTTGTAATTCCATATAAGAATACTCAGGCAACACTCCCTTGGTTAAGGGTAGAAATTACAAAAATTCGAACTGTCTTACCTTGTTTGTGGTATCAAGGAGTGAGGCCAACGCCAACTATCTTATGGGACAATCACTATAGTCAAAGTTCAAAATTATAATTGGCAAACACTTTCAAAAGTTTCAATGCAAGATTACTATGAAATTATTACTTATCTCAAAAGTTTAAACTAATAGAAAGATGTACATTTAATCATTTATATTTTTCTTAACACTCCCTCATGTGTGAGTCCAATACGTGGAATATTTAATTCAATGGATGAACTGTAGAGTTAGGATTCAAACTTGGTCATCTGCTTTGATATTGTATAGAATCACTATTTATCCCAAAAACTTAAACTGATTGAAGGAGTAGATTTAATAATTTATATTTGTCTTAACAAATACAAGGTGTGATGGACTATTTGACATAAGAATCTTGTTAAAGTCATAAGGACATGCTTCTTAAGCGGACACTTTTCTCTTTATATGTCACCAATATGATGTTCAAGTATTCATTCTAATCTATGTGGATGATATATTAGTAATAGGTACACATGATTCTTTTATTTTTTTCACCGATAAAGAAGTAGTAGTTGGAGTTTGCTCTCAAAGATCTAGGTCCTCTGCATTGTTTCCTTCCTTGGCATTGAGGCCACTCAAGATGCCATGGTCCTCACTTGCACCAAAGTAACTATATCATTGATCTATTACATAGAGCTCAGACGGTGGGTGCAAAGCCTGATATTGCACCCTGTGTTTCTAGTGGAAAATTATCTGCAGTGGACAGTGTAGACAACTTGTAGGGGCATTGCCATATTGCACTCTTTGACACCTAGAAATTGCCTATTCTGTCAACTATGCCAACATCTTCATGCCTTTACCACTTCCCACTAGCACTTTGTCAAGCGGATTTTGCATTATCTCAAAGGTTCAATTGATCATGGCCTCTACTGCACTAAAGGATCTAGATGACAGGTAGTCTACAACTAGTTTTGGCATCTTCCTAGGCCCCTCACTCATTTGTTGGTGCTCAAAAAAATAACAGGTCGTTTCTAGATCCAGTAAAGATTCTAAATATTGAACTTTTATAATGACAGTAGCTGAAATTTACCGGATATGTATGCTTTTAAAAGACCTCCATGGGCCTTTACTTGTCCAACATTAATATGGTGGGACAATCTAAGTGCCTTATAAGCCCTTGCATCCAATCCAGTTTATCATCCTCGATCTAAACACATATAGATGTTGATTACTATTTATTCGTGTTAATAAATGCCTCCCTTTGCATGATTCCCACAACTCAAAGTCAAGCTCATCATGATCTGTTCCCTCCCCATTCAGTTGATGGGGGATTTTTTTTTTTTTGAAGGAGAAATATAATTAATTAAACGTGAACAGAATCTCGAATGTAAATCTCAACAAAAATATAAGGGTCTTTGTAGGCTCATTAACACAAACAACAGCTTTGAAAAATAAAAGTTGCAATTGTGTATTTTAATAACAAAAAATGTTGGGAACTCTACCAAAAGTGTAAACGAGTTGAAAACATCTCTCAGTGATCTTCAAGTAGCGACTTGATAATATCTGAATCACTTGGATCAACAATGCTAAGGCACAACACACGAAAATACTTTCCACAAGTAGTTCCCAGATCAACATTGTTTCCATTGTAATGGTGGACGCCAATCTTAGCAAGCATTGCGTAGTATTCAATCTCGGACTTGCGTAGCGGGGGGCAATTGTCGGAGAGGATGATCAGCTTCCCTTTGGAGCTGCGAAGAGAGCGAAGGATGGTTTTGTAACCGAGAGTATATTTGTTGCTCTTCATAACGAGGGCAAGCTTGTTGTTGATGCTCTCATGGGTCTTCTTCGTCTTCTTCACCGTCACCATTTTTTGTTGTAGGTGCTCAAATACAAAGGAGCCAAAGTGCAGTCGGCGTCTACGACGAAGAGCGGGATGAATGTTGTGAATAATTTAGTTGATGGGGGATGTTAGCAGGACTTACTTATCTGATCAAGCAATAGATGAAGATCGAGCAACAACAAAGGATAGGAAAAAAGGAGCACCTATAGTATGTGAGCTGTGAAGTAGACAAAGCTCAAGATTACAATCAAGTTACATAAGATTAGGATAATCTATAATCTATTGAGAACAATCATGTAATTCAGAATTAATTGTTGTATATTAAGTAGGATTCAAATTGTACATCTTTTAAATTTGATCAATGCACCACAATTTTGATTACGTTGAACCAAAGCACTTTTATTAATTTATTTTCATGATACCAGAGCCTCAGGCTCATGCCCCATCTTTTATGGCAAATGCCACTTCTATACCTGTTGCTAGTACCTTCACACCACCTATTATTTCTCAGATTTTATCAATAAAAGTGGATGGGTCTAATTACTAGCTAGAATTGGGTCTTCCCAATCCTGTCTGTCCTATGTATATGTAGTAATCGCTTACAAATAATGAATTAAAAGATTGAAATGCTACAAAATAAACAAACCTACATTAATAATAATAATAAAAAAAACATGTTGCATGAGATCAAAACATTTTCTGTGATGTGAAGGTATGGGCGTGCTATGTAATTTATTAAACTTTTTGAGATTTTTTCTTTCAATGACTTGAAGTGCGTCCCCAATGTATTGAGTGTGGCTAATTTGTTATCTATTCGGTAGAGTAGGGCTGCTAGCTGCCCAATCCGCTCGTTTTGCTAGGAAACGGGTGGGTAACCAATCGGCCCCAAGTGCAGGTGTGGGTTAGTGCCTCGCTAAGGGCTAGTTTGGAAATATAAGTGTTCTAAAGTATTTTCATGTATTTGTTTTTAGACATCATCAATTAAACACAAAATATTTTTAAATTTTAGATTTTTAAATTTGTCATCTAATCATTATCGAATTATTACAACTTTTTTCAACTCTAAACAAAACAGAAAAAATAATACAATTTTTTTCAAAATTAAAAACAAAAATAATATTAAAAATTTATATTCAAACAATTTTTTAACTTTATAATATTTTTATTTTACTTTTTCTCTTTTTTTTTTTTTCAGAACTCAATAAAACATTTAATTCAAATTATTTCACTATTATTCATAGATATTCTTTTATATTCTATGATCCCATTTGGATACTTAGAATGTTAACAAATGAATTAATTAAAATATTCATTTTTTTACACTAAATAGATATCATCTATTTTCCATAACAAGGGCACATAGGGTTTGTTCTCATGTTTAGGTGGTCCATGAGTTCGGCTAAAAGAAAGGGAAGAAAAAAAAACAAGACAATAGATGATGGAGGGCTGGTATAGAGTAGTAATCTGTTGCAATATCGTAAGTCTTCTTCTATGAGATATTTCGTATCTTCTCTTAATATTCCATATTAAGAGACTCTGTGGTAAGAGTGCCACACATCCAAATTAAGGAACTCATCTTAGGCAATTGGCTTAGTCATTAGGCCTTACGTATGCACACGATGGGAGTCTAAGTCATGCATGTTTCAAGTTGTTGAGAAAATAAGAGATAATTTCCACGAAAAATGAGGAAGGAAAAAAATGCATCCCAGCAAGTTGTAGTAGAAGGGGAAATGTTGACCAAAGAAAAAAAAAGTTGACTTAGTTGGGCTTGTAGGGTACACCCAAGAGCAAGAGTTCGGTTAAAAGTATGAGAAGTTATTGCATCTCCAATTTGCCCCTTGACATGATTATTTTCCATTTAGCCATTACTTATTGATTTGCACTATATAAACGAGCTTAACACACCCAATTATTCCCCCATGCCTTCTTTTTATAAACTGGAGATCTACCTCTCTCTCTCTCTCTCATCTCATGGACAGTCATGTTGTTAATTATAGAGAAGCTGTCCAATCTCTTGCTCTTGGATTTTCTAGTAGCCCTTTTATACATCATCCAATTGGTACGACCTTGCTTGGAACTGGAGGTTTTGGCTCTGTATACAAAAGCGCATTATTTGACGGGACAATTGTTGCAGTTAAAGTTCAATGCTTTCAAAAGATTCGATGCAGAATGCAAGGTGTTACGAACTATCCAACATAACAATCTGGTTAAAGTCGTGTGTACATGCTCTAACTCTGAGTTCAGAGCTTTGGTCTTGCAATACACGTCGAAAGACCGCCTTGAAAGATGGTTATACTCTCACAACTTCTGCTTAAGTCTTTTTCAAAAAATAGGCATTATGCTCGATGTGGCATGGGCATTGGCCTACCTCCTCCATGGACAATCAAAATTTGTGGTGCATTGTGATTTGAAGCCTAGTAATATCCTTTTGGATGAGGATATGATTGCACATATCGGTGACTTTGGCATTGCAAAGATGTTAATCAAAAACAAAGAGGCAACACAAACCAAAACTCTTGGAACACTTGGCTATATTGCACCAGGTACGTGAATATTTCACTATTATTTAAGGCAATCTAATAATAAATAATTCGATAAATAACAACAACTAACTTTAGAAATATCAATCTTATAGGCATTAGACTGATATGAATATGCACTAGAACTAGGATTTACACCATTTGAGGTTGCTTGGTCATTGAATTATTGCATGTTGTGTTGATTGTGAATTAGTCTACAAAACATCAAATAGAAACTAGGAAAAACACACTTGTATGAAGGATACTTGTGTAATGTGTAGCATATTTTTTCCTTCTTTGAAAATTCGCATTATCGAAAATAACGTGTTGTAAGATATTGATTGAAAATGTAAACATGGTTGATTTGGCTTATCATACTCCATGTCCACTTTTACACCAAGTAGGAAAATGTACACAATGCACAACTGCTCCAAACCAATACAAATTAATTAAAAATCAAGTTTAAATAAACATACAAATGCAACACATTTGTAGTTGTATTTATCAACCTAAAGATACTCATCAAAGGTTCTCACTAGATAATTGAAACTGTTTTCAAGCAATCTGGTGTCAGTATTCGTTCAATGCATGTGCACCAAAATATATGAATTGTTTTTCGCTAACAATTATTGGTTTAGTAACTTAAAATCTCTTTGAAATTTGTGAGCATTGATACAATATGGATCAGAAGGAACAATGTCTATTAAAGCAGACACTTACAGCTATGGTATAATATTGTTGGAGATGATCACAAGAAAGAAAACCAGTGATGACATGTTTGCTGGAGAATTGACGTTGAGACAGTGGATAAATGTTTCATTTCAGAATAAAATGATGGAAGTTGTGGATGATGGTTTGTTAATGATAGAAGAGGGAAAGACCCGATTGCTTTGCAAAGTATTCTTTCTGGCATCATGGAATTAGGCTTGAGGTGTTCAAAAGAGTTGCCAAATGAAAGGATCAATATCAAAGATGTGATTGTCAAGCTTGACAAAATCAAACTGTTACTTTCTGAGAACGGAAACAAGGGTATCTGATATCTTTAATCCCGGTATTGCAGGTTAAACACTATTAACTTCGTTGAACTATTAAATTGTAACTGTCATATGTCTGTATATGTCTGTATATGTTATATGTCATATGTTATTATGTCTGATATCTGATATCAAACTGTCATATGTTATATGTCTACTTATTTCTAAATAATAGTCTACTTATTTTTTTGACAAATGAAATTATGTCTACTTTATACTATTTATTTTATTTTTAAAACTACCTTAAAAATGAAATTAACCTTGCCTTCAAACCATTCAAGCTTCGTCCATATTCCTATCCGTCCATATATTATTTTATAAATTGTTAACTCTAACATTCTAATGTAATTTTTACAGCAATTTCATTGAACGTATAAGAAATAATGGATGATAAACCAGATTGGTTAGTAGAGGGTGAAGAATATGTAAGTAGTGACGATGAATGGAGTTCTAGTGGTGATAAGTACGAAGCGCTTGAGCTAGTTACTATTATTAGGATCATATTATGTCAACTGGGATGGCATCGTCGAATGCCACAACACAACATAGGCATTCGGGGAGATGAGTATATTATAGGAATTTTGAATGGACATCTGGATAATTGTAAGGACGTGTTTTAGATGTAGGTATCAACATATCGTGCATTATGCCCATTGTTATGTAGAAACCACTTTTTGCATGATTCTAGACGATCGGTGACCGTGGAGGAATCTGTCGCCATGTTTTGTGTAATTGTGGGCCACGCACAGGCCCAACGAATTGTTGGTGACCAATTTCAATATTCAACTCAAACAATTAATAAATATGTGAGAATGGTGAGAAAGGTCTTATGTGAGCTTGGGAGACATATTATCAGGTCAAAATTTCACAGACGAGGTGCATTCATATATTGTAAGAAACAACCGAAATTTTTTGTGGTTTAGGGTAAGGAATTCTCAGTTATTTACAACAAAGAATTATTTTTCAAACTACTGAATTTGAAACTAAAATGTATAGTGTATATGTGAATTCGATATGAAGTTCACATTTGTATATACTGTATGTGAGGGAATAGCGCATGACGCTTGTGTCTTTCTCCATGCGCTGAGTTAAGGATCTGTCCAATTTCCATGGCTGCCTGAAGGTATACTTCTTATTTCATTTAATGCAAAGATGTTTGACTTTTTGTCATGTTTTTTTCTCTTTCAAATCATCTCAATGTGTTTCGAAATTTATGTTGTTAGGTAAATATTATTTAACCATTTTGATTTCCCGTGCACTAGGGGAATTTTGTTCCCGTATCCCCAAGAACGGTACCATAGAAGTGAACATCATAATAAGCGTCGATTTCGAAGGTACAAAGACTATTTTAACTACCGTCATTTCTCACTTCGTGATATCATAGAATGCACTTTTAGGAAACTTAAAGAACATTTGAAAATTTTTAAGTTTAATGCCTCATTATTCTATTGGGCGGCATTGACTTATCGTGACAACATGTTGTGTGCTACATAATTTCATTAGAATAGTGACACCCGACGACTAGTTTTTCAGTATTGGGGTAGGGTTCAGCTCTCTGTTATTGAGCAACAAGTTGATGACAAGGCGAGGTCATCTGGTCATTTCGAAATGACGACGGAAGTATCAGAAGCTATGGTGACAATAAGAGATGGGATTGTCATTCACTATGTGGAAAAATGGAGTGACCATTGAACGTCTAATTAAAAATAGTGATTTATATATTAAAAATAGTGATGTATATATCAGTTTGTTTATGTATTTTAGTGGTGCACTTATTTACTTAGATTTGTTGTATATATTTTAGAATATATTAATATTGATACTATTTAATGTGCTTTAAACATAATTAGTATTATTTTTTTGGAAAACATAATTATTATATGTGGAGTAATTGTTAAGAAGAATAGTTGTATATATCATTTCTAAATTAACTTGTACTATTATATAATTAATTAATAATTTCAAAAAATAATAGTTTTCGTGACATTATTATAAACGAATACTTTAATTTCAATATATTAATCACTTGTGAGTTAAATAATAAAATTTAATAATATATTAAACAGCATATTACCTAATTATTTTAAAATATAAAGTTTATTTTATTAATCTAGTATTGCAACGTTATGTAATTTCTTTTTTTTCATATTTGATTTGAATTAAGGGTAAATATTTAAATAATTATTGAGACCCTAGCTGATTCACTTCTATCTCCAAAAAAAAAAGAAGCTATATGTAATTTTTCTTTTGAAATAAAACTGGAAGTATCGACACGGAAGGACTTTTGTCCTATTCGAGACAGCCAATACATGGTTTGTCCAAAGGATCCTTTCACGTGCATAAAGTTACTGAGTGGGTCCCACTATAGTCATTTCAAGTACTACAAAAAAGTTAAAAAAAAAAAATATCATTCCATCTCAATAAACCAACAAATTTATAAAAATAATTTCTTTTCATTTCAATTAATATATCTCAATATTATTACACATAAATTAAAAAATCTAAACTAACTCGAGCTAACAGTAGCTCAACTCAGAAAAAGGAAATCTCAAAGCCTGTAATTAGTATTGGTTGCTAATCGGTATTTGCTTTTTTCCAATTTAAAATTACAATGAAGGATAACTCGTACCCATGGCTTCTTTTCAACCATTTCAAAACAGAGGATCCAGATCCTTCTACCCAGAGACCTTTACCAGAAGAGCTGTGGGGCAGGATATATTTTTAAAAAATAAAAAAATAATAATAATAATTAAATACACAAGCCAAACTAGCATTTTCCTTTCCTTAATTACCAGAAAGTTCTTCCTCAATTCCCATCACTAGAAACAACCCGACTGATTCACCCCAAAAATAATACAAATAAAATTGGGAGAAAATTAGATCATAAAATTATTTTTTTGGGGGTCATGTTGAATCAACTGAAACCCTAACCTTCTAATTTAATGATTTGAATTCCTCCAAAAATTTATTCTCACTTGCCAGTAGGAATGAATGATCCCAAAACCTGCAAAAGCCAAAATAGTGAAAACAGAGAAAGTAACGAAGGAGATTTATAAAGAGGAGAGGAACAAGATAATCTTACCAAACCATCGGAGCAGATGAAATTATCAAAGCAGGAAAAGATAGGGAAAAGGAGGAATGGCAGGAAATCAGTGGAATGGGTGGTCTAGGAAAGAACTTCCTCAAAAGAAATCCTTCTTTCCTAGCTTCCCAAACCCAAAACTTCCTGCACTTCTCTCTCCCCTTCCCTCTTCACCCTCTCTCCCCGCATACATATTTATAACTCACTCACACAGAACAACAAAAGAAACTGCAAACAAACTAAACGAAGAAAGATAGTAAAGACTTATTATTATGAGCAGCCGATCTGGATTCACAGAAAGACTCGAATAAACCGCCCGATGATGCAGAAAACAGCTAGAATAATCGATCGAAGCAAGAAAAGCTAGCGAAAGGGAGGAATAGCAGGAAACCAATGGAATGGGAGGAGTAGGAAAGAAAGAAAGAAAGAAAACAAAGATGTTTCTGACAACACTTTGGTTCTTTCCTATCTTCCCATTCCGAAGAACTTCCACAACTCACTTTCCCCATCGCCCATACTCCTCCATCTTTCTCACCAACTTCCCACAATCTTTACAGATCAAGCACTCTTTATATAAAGACATCGGAAAAAAGATTCGATTTTGGGACATCCAATCTCACGAGAATAAAGAGGAAAGAGAGGGACCACAGGAAATTTGTGGAATTGGGTGGCTACATCTGTTCAGAAATGACCGGTGCTACTTAGCGCTCATTATTACCGTTAGTTATGTTGATTTTTTTCTTTTTTTTAATTCTCATTTTTTAATTATTTTTAAAAAATATATTAATATATTTAAAATTATTTCTTTAATCATTAAATTTTCTGAACGGTAAGAATTAACGGCAAACAGAAATTCTATGGATAACCGCGTGCGTCCTGCCACGACCTTGTGGCTGATGTGGCATACGGCCACGTCAGTCTTATTAAAAGAAAAAGAATGAAAATAAAATAAAAAATTAGAAATAAAAATAAATGTCGTCAGCTTTGTCTTCGAGTTGCAATCCCAAACTTCATCTTCTCCTCGTCTTGGCCCAAAGTTTGTCTTCTCCCTAGCTTTATCAAGTTCCAGAGTTTATCTTCTACCACGAGTTCAGTTTAGTTCTGTGTGGTAGTGGGTGGGACCGAAACAAACACTCTCATGTCTACCTCTCTCTCTCTCAATCACATATTTTTCTCTTTGATTGCTCAACCCAAAAGGAAAATTTGAAACACTCATAAAGAGATTTTTTTTTTTAGGTGTTCAAACCAAGATTCTTCTCGTTGTAGTACTTGTTTGTTTTCTCTTGTTGATTCGGGTGTTCTATTCAAAATCGGGTTGATTTATGTCGTGAACAAATGGTGGAGATGGATCGAAAATTATTTTCATGTTCACCAGTTCCTCAAAATCCCTGAATTCAATGAAAGTAAGCAAGAGAATCAACTTTATCGAAGAGTTTCCCTCTACCTTAACTCCTTGTCTAGTCTCGAAGATTTCAATTTCAACAACCTTGTCATCGACAAGAAGCCTAACGACATCGTTCCCTGCCTCGACCCCAACCAGATCATCGAGGACAACTCCCCAGTTTCGAACGAACCATATAAGAGAAAGCTTCACTTCTAAATGCGGTCGAGGGTGATAATACTGTTTGTACTTGACGTAGGATTCGAGATCGGACTTCACCTTGTTTTTGAGGTCGTCTTCCATGGTGATGTTATCAAAGGTGGAAGCGTGCGTAAAGGGAGTGGATCTCCACCTTCCGTCACCACCCTCGCTTCGAGATGATGATGGTGATAATCGCGCGTCGAATGAGATTTAGTGAGAAGAAGGAATCGGAAAAGGAAACAAAGAGAGTTTGGAAATGGGGAAAGAAATCGAAGGCGGAGAGGGAAACAAAGGGAAATGAGAAGTAAACAAAACGACATTATTTTTGCCTGCCTGCCACGTGGGAACCAATTCTGTGGCGGGGGCAAAGGGACGGTTGTCCATAGAATTTATGAACGACAAAACAAGTATTTTTTTTTTAAAAAAAAAAAATACTTGGTAAATTTCAATTCCAACCTCCCGTGTAAAAGAAAAAAATAATATTATATATAATCGTTGATTATATAAATATTATATAATTATTTAAAAAAAATAAAATATATTATTAAAAAATTAATTTGTTTTATATAAATTTTTTATATATTTAATTTTTTTAAATATTTACAAGATGATTACAAACTCATCATTACAACTATAATTTTTTTTTAAAAAAAAAAGGGCGTTGATGTCACACTAAAAGACATAAAAGACAAAGTGAAACCACCTCGGAAGTAGTATACCGCTGAAAGTGAAACAAGGTCTGACGATGAGGATACAGACACGTAGTAGTACTAGGCGGACAGTACACGTTGCATTCACGTTAGGTGAAAGGATCTTTCACGTGTGTCTGCCGTCTGCATATCCAAATTATATATTATATTTGAAATTTTTATACATAAATCTTACATAAAATAATTTACCCATCTCAAATTTTGAACAATAATACGATGATATTTGCCGAAAGTTGTTTTGTTTATAGTCTAATGGTTAAAGTTAAATTTAAGTTTTAACTAATATCACATCAATTTATTTTTATCTGTTTTGTTTATATTTACTCTTTATATTAGAGATTATCTATTTATTATTTATATAATAATAAAATTATATTAATTTAATTTTTTTAATTTATTATATTTTACGATTCTACTAATTATATATTAAATAATAATAATATTATGGCTCTAAAAAAACTTCCAGTACCAAAAAAATCCAAGCCAACATTATATAAAACTCAGCATCATTCTTCCCAAATCAAGTATATCTTCTACCAAAAACTTGTGAAGCCAAAATAATAATAATATTATTAATTTAATAATAATTTTTTAAAATTATTTTTATGATTGATTTCTTTTTCTAAATTAAGAGTTAGAGGAAAATATTAATGTTCTACCATTAATTGGAAAAGAACATATAACGTACACAAGGTGCACAAAACACTTCATTAAAAATCTTAAAAAATTCTATTTACAGTCTTCAAGTGGAGACTATATATGCACACACATTATTAAATGATAGAAAACATAATTTCAAGAGGGATAATTTTATAATTTTAAAAAATTTTAAAGTTAAAATAACTTAAGCTTGTATTGCAGTCTCCAAATAAGGACTGTATCTAACATTGCTAAAAAATAATACATAACGTACACAAGAAAAGAAAAGATTTTTGTTTTAATTTTATATTTGTATAATCTAATGCAACATATTTTGAAATTCTATTAGCCAAAATCATGCATTTAATTTACATTTAAGAAGTAATTTGCTAGAGTCACCAAATATTGGGTATCGATTGATTCGACAAATTTTTTTATTGTTTTTTATTTAGTGATTAAAGAAATATTTTTTAGTGATGTTGTAATTTTTTACTTAATAATTAAGAATATAAAAAAATAAATGAAAAAAAATATTTTTGCTCTTATCAGATGGGTCTCATGCGGTGGATGTAGCTGCTCTAGAAAGAATGACAACAAATAATTATAACAAGACTAAACACAAAGAGTTTATCATAAATAACATAAAATAAAGCTTATGATTAAAAAAAAATATCAAAATTACTTTTACCCAAGTATCAAAATTGTAATTGTCAAACCGAATTTCAACATTTCACTCCCTTGCCTCAAATTTAATAAATATTCATAATTATATGAATGAAAAGATAAATTTTATATTTTGATTCTACTTCATATTTTATGATGTTGATCTGATATTACTAATCGGACTTTAAATTTATTATTTAAAAATATAAAATGTGGATATTCTCCACATAATTGAGAAGTCTTATTTTGATTTTGTTTTATGTTAATTTTATATGAGTTTTGCTATGTATAAATTGGTGTGTTAACACACTACTGAAGATCCATTATAAATTTAAAATATTTATAACACTAATAATTTTTTAACATAACTGATGTGGAAGGCTTATGCTTCAACTCATACAGGGTTAAAAATGAGTTACTCATCATCTGAACTTCCATCATCCTCCCATCATCCTATGATGTGTCATTAAATGATTGTAAATTATTTATTATATTTAACTTATAAACCTATCATTTAATACCACATCATGAGATGATGGGAGAATGATAGAAGTTAGGATGATAAATATATTTTTTTCTTTATATAAATATTCTTATTTTAAAATATAGTTATAAGAAATTGTAAAAATGATTATATATTTATCAACACTTTCATATATGTTGTTCGATATGCAGCGAGGCACATAAATATTTGTAGGCATGATGTGTCAAGCGGGACGTTGAGCCAGTTGTTTGTTGTTGGCAGGTTGGTTTAAACTTGCAGGTAAATGATAACCAAAAGGAATCAAACACCAAGGAGAAAACGGACACACAAAATAATTTTTGTACTGTTTATGGGCAGATGGAATTGCTCTATACCACATATTTTGGCCTGACATTTTTTTTTGTTTGTTTTCGTTTTGGAATGGTGCTATGCATCTTTTAACCCTTCGAATCACCAACGCCCATATGGCCTTGCTTTTTGTCTGAATGACAATTTCAATATACTCATTACAAAGTCGATTTTGTGATTCTTAATTAATTACTATTTGCTAATCCGTAATACATACCCCCACAATGTATCAGAAACAGTACGCCTCAAAAGTGGCTCGATCATTTACCACTCACAAAGCATCATTTGTGCCTAAAAAGAATAATGCTAGAGATACCCCTCGCATCTTTTTTTTTTTTTTTTTTTTTTAATTTCATGATTAAAGAAGTATTTTTTAATAATATTATAAATTTAAAAAAAAATATTTAAAAGTGTTAAAATAAATATATATAATATTATAAGTTTCTTAAAATATATATATATAAAAATGTTAAACAATGAGCTACCAGCGGTGATTGTAATGTCTTGTTTTTCTATAATTTTTTAAGGAAAATAATACTCTTACAACTGGTTTTTACTGTTTAATATTAAGAAATTTTTATTTTTTAATTTTACATAGTGATTAAATAAGTATTTTTTAATAATATTTTGATTTAAAAAAAAAAACAACAAAACAAAAAAATCAATTATGCGTGAGGGTATCTCCCGCTGGAGCGGTGGACATAGAATCGTCCTCCTAAAAATGGATAAGTTTTGGCCTAAAAAAGAGAGAACGATTATTCACCTTGGAAAATGGAAAAGGTCAAAAAGGGAAGCTAAAAATGGTGGAGACCTCCCACTGAGGACAGGTTCTTTTTTCCGCCGGAGCAAGATTATGATCTGAAATCTAAAACTATACGCACCAAAGCAATATGGGATACTTATTTTGATGGATACATATATATATATATATATATATATATATATATAGAATGTTGTATAAGAACTTCTCTGGTAAAAGGTGAAATCTGATCCAAGTTTTTAGTAGAGGACTCGGACAGTTTCCATTTTTACTGGGCCAGATGAATGATACTATATAAGTCTTAAAAGCTAATTAGGGCTTATAATTTTTGACAAGATCCATAAGTCCAACATAAACATGATACAAAATAAACATTGAAACACATCTGAAGCTCAGTCACAAACAATAAGTAACTAACATATAAAGTTGCTAAATCTTGGGCCCAGCTTAATTTGGAGGATCCCTTAAATTAGGTGGGGGAGATTCAGGCCCATTGAAGGAGAGGGTCGTGGTTTTTGTTGGTCATGTCAGCCCAAGAATATCTACTCCCCCGGCCCCCACCTTTTGGGTTGAAGACTTAAGCAAACCGAGGTGACAATATCGCACCATGAATAGAAAAAGAGTTTCTTTCTGGTTGATATTCAAATCACCAAAATTGATCACATATAAGCTGAACATGATCAATGTTTCAGTATGTCGTTTAAATGGAACCAAAACGGGGCAGATATAAAAGAAGAGTTTCCTCACTCTCTGCCACATATGATACTATTTATTTTTTGTCTTTTGTATGTCTATATTTGTGCTTGTTACATCAATGTGTATTATTATGTACTGTACCATTTGTTTTGAGTGTTGATGGTGTTTATAAACCGGACCCAAATATGGCTTTCTCCTGGTCAGTGAGTGCATGACGGAAGTGGCACCTATGGCCGTAGGGGCAGGAAACACCAGCAAGGACCATTCTGCAAACCTCAGTCTTGTAGCGTGGGTGGCGGAGGACTGGGCGGAGCTCCTCAACGCCATGAGCAAACTGGCAGTGGTTTGCGTAAGGGCATGCACCAGTCTCCTGCCACTTGTTGCATAGCTCTGTCTTGAACATGCCTTGGTTGTACACTTCTAGTTCAAGTGGCTCCTCCTCTTGCTTCCCTCCAGGCACGTACACCTTTTGCTGTGTGATTATAAACATGCAGGACAGCTTATAGAATCAGCTCAACAAATACAATCAGCATGAGGAAGAAAATTATAATCTCCCTAAAACGCCTTGATGCTTTGGAAAGGCCAATTCTCTTTTACGAAAAGCTATTTAGTTTGGGACCAATGATGCTCTAGAGTCTAGACTGGGGCCAATGAACCCCTTCCTTGTTCGGGCCCAACATGCAGCCGAATTCAATATTTAAAAGTAGAAATTCTCTCTCTATTGCCAAAGAAAGAAATTACATATATATTTGAACTTATTAGCAGTATATGAAAAGAGTCGTGCTACTCCCTCGTAGTCCGACAACTTCTCCCAATAAAATTAAAATGTTTTTAAGAAAAATTCATAATATCATTAAAAAATATTTAATTAATCACTACATAAAATATAAAAAAAAAATGTCGGTAGACACTCTTGAGATCCAATCTCGAAACCCAAGCTTTTCCCATATGAAAGCAGGAAAAAGTCAAGGTATGATTTTTTTTTTTTAAATCTCTGCTATAACAATTATCATACTTCACCTGTTTTTACCAATTTCAGCATCCCCACCCCTTATATAAACACATTATAGAAACTATTCACAAAGAGCACGTTGGCCCTTTTCTTTCATTGCAGGCTTGCAGCTTAATCAATACACAGCCGAGACACCGTGGAACACGTTAAAATCGTTCTTCTCCCAATACTCGATGGCGCACAATCACCGAAAAGAACAAACATGGATAAATACAATATATCGTCACTTATCATATATATATGTATATATATATACATATATATATATATACATACACACACGCATACACACGCAAAGGAAGTCACATAAAAGTATAAAACTAACGGAGCAAATAGTGTTAACATGATGAGGTTGAGACAGATGTGGAGGTAGAGAAGTACAGAAGACGCAACGGTTCAGCTTTTTCTGTTGTCGGCAGATTAGAGAGAATAATTTAATCTCAATGCAAAACCAAAAAAACAAGAGATCAAGATTTCAATTTGAGTCGATTGTTTGTAATTGGGTTGTACTATATTTCTTGCCGGGTATGCAGGTTGATACAGGTTCACTTCAAAGATTTTTTGTGAGAAGTTATCCTAGAATTTCAAATTGGGCTTTCTATCAAGAAAGACTCAAGGGGGCTGACTTTAGGCCGTGGCGTTCGATGAAGAAAGGAGATGGCAAAGAAATTAAGGTGATGGAGGCTGATGACTCTTTGCTCCGTTAGTTTCAAACCATGTTTTCCTTTGTTTTAAATCTCTACCGTCGATGAGTAGAGAAGTGATCGCATTCTTCATTTGAATCCAAAAATAACAATCTCATGCCAAAAAAAATAACAATATTATGTTCGTCAGTCAGATGATATATGCAATTAGCCTTACCGTCACATTGAGTGGGTTTGTACTGCGAAGCCCAGTCGCGCTCCGAGTCCGACCGCCACCACTGGCATTAGCCTGAGTAGCCACCTTCAAGTAACCATTGGATCTCACTGAGATACTTTTTGGCAGCGAGAACCGCTCCACATCAACATTCTGGACCCTTCCGCTCTCGATCACGCTCGTCGGGCTCCCCTCCGCCACGTCATCCCAAGCACTCCCCTCGTCCTCGATACTCAAGCCGCGAAAGGCGTCCAGAACCTCAAGAGACGTCGTGTAATCGGTGGAGGATGAGGCGAGATGGTTTTGGGCCGAGGCGTGGAAGAGGAGGCTGAGCTGCTTGTTGAGCTCGCGGTTCAAGGCTTGGAGGTGTGTGTTCTCTTGGCGGAGAGCCTCGGCTTCTCTGGTGGCCTCGCGGAGGTGAGTGAGGCAAAGAGAATGGCGGTTCACGATCTCCTGGTGCTCCTTTATGGAGCGGGAGTGGTGGAGGTGATTGGAGGTTGCATCAGAGAAGCCTGAGTCCGACTCGGAAATGGAAGTATTGGTAGGGAAGACTGGGGAGTAGGGGGAGGTGTATAGGGCGCCGTCTGGATGGAGTTGAGACTTGAATGGGGAGGATATGTTGATTGCGGCTGTGGCGGTGGGTCCGCAACGGGCGGAGGAGGGGTCCTTTTGCATTTTAAGCTCTTGGAGTATTGCTACACAGAGAATCAGAGGAAAACGATAGTTATTTTACCGTCTATAATCAACACTATTTTTGTGATTATTCTTTGCTTCCTTGGAAACTTTTCTCTTCCAAGTCTCAGTTGCATTCAATAAACATTTTTTTCTTTCTAGAATTTCACGAGAAAAAGCCGACGATACGTACAGAGATTTCCGATCGATCAACGAGGTTATAACTAATTACGCAGTAAAGATGAAACATAACTATGACTCTTTCACTAAGAAAGCGATGGATCACAAGCACAAAATGTAGAGGAAAATGGAAAGGAGGAAAGGCAGAGATTGGAAACAATCAATTTGTCTATAAATAGAAAAAAGAGAGTAGAGTAGTTCGCCTTCGAATTCATGAACCGAAGAACAAAAGTATCAAACATAGACAGAAATCGTATTGATCAAACAAATATTGTAGAAAATAGAGAGAAACAAAATGCTCACCCGAAACAAACAGCGAATTAAGGACAGGAAGAACCTCCTCCTTCTCTGTCTGATCACTCACTCTGGAATGTGAGGGAAGGTAGGGTAGGGGTGCTTTTATATTCAGACTCCAGAGGATTTGGAGAGAGAGAGAGGGAGTGAGAGAGAGAGAGAGGGTTTGGTGCGAGGGAAGTAAAAGAACAAAATGAAACTGAAAACCGTTTTGATTTTGGGGCGTACTACTGCGACAGCGCTTAATAAGCAATCCCCGGATATTGGTAGCTCTTTTTACTTCCAAATATTTACCCTCGAGTTATACCTCTAAAACATCTTTATTAGCTTGTCCGAAGTTAAAAGATGGTTAAAATTTAGATAATTTGTGTTATAAAAACTTCACATCAGAGTGGACATCTTTAAAATAATTTGAATTTTAGCTACAGTGATTCATCAAATATAACTAACTACAGTTACTTCATCAAACATTAAAATACTAATTTCTCATTTCAAGCAAATAAATTAAATTAATTAAAATATAATTAATATTTAACATTTAGAATATAATTATTATTAACATTTAATTGGTAGAACTACAAATTGTGATAAAAATAAATAAATTATTAAATTAATAATATTTTATTATTAGATAGATAGTAAATGGATAATCCAATGTGGGGATTTGATTTAAATGGAATAGGCAAATGTAAATTCATGTGATATTAGCTAAAATTTGAAAATGCATTTGGCCAATCCAATAAGAATGCTCTAAACAAATAAGGTCATGTTTGGATATAAAAACGGTTTCATCTCATCATTACAACTTTTACAATTTTTCATACAGAATATAATAAATAATTTAACTTTTTTAAATTTTAAAATAATAATAATATTAAAAAATAATATTCTAACAATATTTTATTTAACTTTCAACTAAAACCATCTTATTTCATCTTACTATCCAAACAGAGCGTAAGACTATCATTGATTATTAAACAATTAAAGTATATAAATCTGTTGCCCTAAAAAAAAGTATATAATTATAATTATTGATATATGTATAGATAACTAATATAAAGATATTTATAAAAGCTTGAAATTAATTTTTCAGATTTTGTTGCTATATATAGTTATAAAACATAATATAAAAAATCAATTTTTTCAAAATTAAGTAACTCAAAATAAGTTGAGCTGTTTGTAAATATAAAATCTAATTCAATAATAAGTTCGAAATCGACTTGTATATGAATAAAAATTAAACAGTCTGAATTTGATCATCCATTACCTACTCAAATCCCACAGCTTATTTATAGTCTTTAATCAGCTCAAATGCATGGCATGCGTGCTATCACGACATTTCAGTAAGAAAAATAATTAACTTACAACTCTTTTATTACTATTTAAAATTGATAGTAGTTATAACGAATGACGTGATTATGTTGGTTGATTATAAAATGAGTTATAAAATAGCTAAAAATAATTATAAGCATATATATATATATATATATATATCATTAGTTTATAAGATTGTATCATTACCCTGTATTACGTGCCTGTTGTATATACTTGGAACATTAAAAACAAAATTAGAACAATCAAATGAAGGTAAGATCATTGGAAAAAATCAAATTTCAAGTTTTTTTTTGGCCTATCAAATATAAATTATATATGTGTGTATGAATGAAGGTAAGATCATTCATTGTGAGTTAGAACCTATCTTTTCGATTTTCTTCAAGTAGCAGGAATTAAGGTAGTGTGTGGTTGGGTTTTATGGGTCTTTTTATAGACGAGAATGGTTTTGGTGTAACAAATTAAAACCTTCATTTTCGATAACTAAGACATTTTTTCATGCTTTCATTTCGTTGTTATATATATATATATATATATATATATATATATTAGAATATTTGTAAGCGTTTTAATTATCATACTTTCATTATTTTCTAATATGATAGCAAACGATTCACAGATTAAGCGACAAAGAAGTAATTTTCTTAATTATAGATTTTGTCATTTCCGATCATAATTATCGATTCATGAATTAAGCGAAAGGACGAATACATCCCCTATTTTATACAAAAGGGTCAAATAAGTGATCATAATCCCCACACAAGGGGGCCCTTTTTATTAAATTATATATCTTATGTTAAATACAACATATATACTCTTTTTTAATTTTTCGAACATTTGAACTGAAATTAAGATAAGGAGGTGGTGACATTGACAAAGCTCCAAGGGTGTGTGTGTGGATCCGGAAGGTCCCACTGCGGTTAGAGACGCATTAATTGATTATAAGAGTTGCTTGGTTTAGAAGCTTACCGGTGGGTTTGGGGTTTCAATGAAGTTTTCAAAGTCATGCAACCAATACTAAAGACATTTGTATCATTTAGGAAGAGAAGTGCCATCAACACTCCTTTTTAGCTTGCTTCTTTATCACAACTATAACAACCACCTCTTAATTTTTATTTTATTTTTTTTTGGTCAAATTCTATTATCAAATGTTTGGTGAATATTAGCCCCATCATGTTCATATTCCCTCCTACACTAAAAAGCCCCCATATATAAATAAAAGTGATGGTGGTTAAGGAGGGCACACATTTATATCTTAAGTGTAAACTGTTATATATTGTTTATCTTTCATTTTCATTGAAATTGGTCATTTATTTATTTAGGAATTATTCTATTCTTAAGTCGGTGCGTAGATTGTAGATTACACTATCAACATCACTTAAATTGTAAGATTTGATTTGTAAGATTCAAATTTTAAAATTTATCTTCCGAATCAAATTATGACATGTAAGCATTTTATTCGGTGTGATCTATACACTAACTTGAGAATATAATTTTTCTATATCTATATGAGAAAAGAGAAAATATATTTGCAACCGTGAATTGTGCAACTGCCGTGTAATTGTTTTGAAAAAAGTGAGTAAAATATGAAACCCACATAAAAAAGTTAATTTTTTAATAGTATACCCCACTCTTTTTTAAAACGCTTACACGGCACTTACGCATTTCACGATTATATGTAAAATTACTCTATTTATATTCCTTGTAGGCTGCGTGTTTCAATTTCAATTTCATTGAAATTGGTATTTGGCAGGGTTGGAACTCCTTGTTTTTGGATTAAGTTTTGTCATTAAATTATATAAATATAACAATTTTTAGATTAATAATATTGAAGGCAGATCAGAGACAGAAACGTTAAGCGGGGACTAGTGCCCTCTTCAAAATCTCCTAGCAAAAAAAGAAGTCTTTCCCTAAGCACTGCAGGGGTTGGGTTATTTCACTGGATAAATCACACAAGGTATAAAATAGACCCAAATACTCGTTGAATAAAACTAAAAGGGTGGGCATAAAGGCCCATGCAAGTTTGTCGAAGACAGGCCCAATGCTACTGGAGGAGGGTGAAAGTAAGAGCTAAGAAAATATAAGTCGGTAGAAATCTAGAATAGAGAATGGCTTCCTTCCTACAGGTTGGAGGAAGGGTGACGATGATATCAAATTGTGCTTGGTCATCACGAGGACAGTTGGTTGGGAGCTTTGCAATTTAAATTTAAGTGATGCTTAGCCTATTATAGTAAAGAGCCTTGCTAGGTACGATTTGGCGCACTAAATCGCGTACCAACACTTGCATAATTTTTTTTTTAATTAAAAAAAATAAAAAAAAAATCGAGAGAAGAAGAAAATCCTCTATCTCACAAAAATTATGTCTTTAATTCACACCATTTCATTAAACGAATGCCTTACATATCAATATCGGTGTGCAATTTAATATGCAAACCCGCTTGCAAGAAGATTTTGCCTATAGTAAAACGTATGTAAAACCGACAGATATGCATTTTGTGTAAACAGGGGGGAGAGGGTTTCTAAGCATGCACAAAAATTTCCTAAATCTTGTCATCCTTAATCACACTTGTCGATTCGATACGATATGATACATTTTAAGTGGTTTCCTGTGTCAACAACTAAAAATATGTCACATACCCCGTTACACCTACGATGTAATAACAACATCTCAGATGAAGAACTTCATTTTCGTTCGCATAATACCTAAGTGACAGCTCACAGTTTTCAGGACAAGAATGAAGAAACAGTTTGAAAGGAAAACAGAGTTTAGATCTGTAGAAACTTATACAATGACTGATCAACTAAAGTTCAGGGAAATGATTTTCCCATAATTTCTTCTCTAAGCCTCATAAACTACTTGTATAAATACAAAGCCTCAAAATTTTTACCTCTGCTAGAATTGAAATATATCTACAAGACCAAGATGCAAAGCTAATAGCTCCGTGTCACGTCAACGGTATCAGAGGCATAGTTCTCCGTCCTTACAAATCGTCCTTTTACCCGCTTCCGAATATCAGCTCTAGCTTTCCGAGAGGGATATCGAATTTTGCTTTCATGCCTTGAAAAAACAATGGAAGAAGAAGAAAACTATATTTACCATAGGGAGCATAACCAAATGAAACATAATTCACATTCCTTACCAAAACCTTGAGCTGCAGTTCCACAACCGTAATAAAGTTACAGATGACAGAAAAGTTCGCGAAGAATAGATGATGCAGTTTCAGTCACAATTAAGTCTCATTCAAGAGCTTTGATAGAAAAAATTACCACCTTTTTATTTGCTTTTCATTGCAGATTCTTCCACACTGTTTTTATTTGTCACCTAAATCCAAAAGGGTAAACCGCTAGTTGACTTAATCCAAATCAAGCTAAAATCAAAATAAGTTTAATTTAACGATTAGCTTCTCCCATATTCGTGGAGAGTGTATTTGTTTTGGCTTTAATTTAATTTTGCAATTAATACAGTGTGGTCCAAACTGTGAGACACAGTTAACTAATCTAAGCCTACTAAGCCAAAACAGGAAAATGACAACTGTGATCCTAAACCAGTGATTGATATCTCAAAGCAAGTTACAATACTCACCAGCAAGTTATGGTAAATTTCATACTATCTCAACCATTGTTTCTGAAGTAAGGATCCAGATTTTACTAAACGTATAGGATTTAAACTTATTAATTTGAAAACAACAGGTAGGATTTGAGGTTGCAAAGTTCTCCAACTCTAAAAGATTTTGGTCCGAAAAATCTGGTTGAAGAGAGAAACATAATACTCACAGTCGAGACTTCTTCTTCTCCTTGTACCTCATCTTGGCAATCTCTCTGGCGTCCAAATGTGCACCCTCAAGGTTAGGTGAATTGTGAGAAGGTTCTCCTATAATATAAGGAGAAAGTCCACTATCGAGACAATCAGAAACACTGCTCTCGGCACTGAACCTTGAGACAGAAAATGACAAAGTTGAATAAGATGATCGAATTGGGCGAGGACAATCAGCGCTTCCTGGAAGGTTAAAAACTTGGTCAGAAGGACCTATGTCCTTGCCCATCTGAGCTGAGGGAGTGATGTAAATGGAAGAACCTACTGAGGCATCCTGTCATGATAGAAAAGGAGCAGAGGAGCGTAAAAGTTTTATAGCAAAACTAGATGCATAACTCATGCTAACTTCCAAAATGTGCTAGAAGTAATAAAATCTCATCTAATTGTATGACAGGTTCACTAATAAACATCGTGTGAAACAATCAATGACCAATAATCACAAGAACTCTTATGCTTATCAAAGTTATCATGACTAAGACATAGTTCCGTCACTTGACCTAGCTACCTGCATAATTGCACCAAGCTACCCAGTGCCAAATGAGTCCCAGCAAGACTGGTACCACGCTCCAAAGTTCGAACAATATAGTACCGACTGGTGGAGCAACAATGCAGCCCTCCAATGCAAGATATTGATAACAATTGTAGCAACTCAAAAGATACACATGATCTACAAAATGATATTTATGTGTTAAAATGTTCTAGATGTTCTTCTCAGTTCCAGACCTACATTTTAAGTTTTCTGACGCCTCTTTTTCTATCCCAAAGTGTTTCTCCCATTTATCATTTCTTCCTCCGATTTATTAGGGGAGTTGGCGAAGCATGTCAACACATTGAAAATTTTAATCTCAGCAATAGACTTTCGACTAATCTAAACTTTGAATTTTCAATTAATGGACTGGCTAACCGGGGCGCTGACGTGCAGGCTCTTTTCTCACATCTCGCTATGAATTGTCAAAGAATCTCATTGGAATCTACACTTTGAATAGAGCAGGAACTAACCTAGCTTCAGAAACTAGTTTTTGTTTCTTTCGTTTCCTTTTTTCCCATACCTGTGAATGGCATAGTTTTTTTCTTCTAATGTTTCATTTGCTGTACCTATGTTTCCCTCCACCACAAAACGCAAGGATGCTATTTTAACAAAGGGAGCTTTTCTGATTTTTTTTTTTTAAAAAAAAAACTTATTGTGACCTCTTTAAAAACACAAGATTAAGCTTACACAGAATTTTAAAAAATGAGTTGTGATTCACCTCCATGGTTCTCCTATGACCATTATCTGATGTATCATGGGACACATCCTTCTCTATGGAGGAGCATGAGGCGTTATCATGAAGCAGAGCATTGATTGGATCTTGATCGCCTCCAAATAGTTCTTCAAAACCTTGAAATGTTAAATCAACATCAGGTATGTTGAAATCATCATCGCAAAGTAGTTCTTCACAAACCCCTAGGTCTTGCATATTTTGAGACCACAACTGCAAAAATCAATTTGGAATAATTAATTGCTTTTGTAGACATATGTAAATATGACCACAAATGAAATGACAAACATTTACTGCCAAGCAGCTAACTATGACTTTCTGGTTTCCAAACAGATAAATGTTGGAAGATTGAGATCAGGATCTTGTTCAAGTCATACATATGGTCACTCATCAATCATACAAGCTATTGCAGCACGCAATGTGATAATCTCACTTTTGTTATGATGATAGGGTAGAAGAAGAAGGGTAAGACAAGAGCATCATGAATATGAAACAAGTAGTCATCTCTAAGACGCAGTTCTACACTACGACAAGAAAAACTAAAGTCAACAAAACGTTTTACTGTGAAACAAGAAAAACTAAACTCAACACAACTTAACATAGCTTTGTTCCACATTTTTGGATTTGAGTTGAGATCCTAATCTTCCATTCCACATTTACCATGGAATAAGTCTTATTACACTTGAAAGGAGTTATTAACTGTGAATCACAGCTTAATATTCAGAAATATGTGGCATTTGTTTTAGGGCCAAACTTGTAGACCTTATGTTGTTGAGGGCCTAATTGCTACAATGGACAAGTGAAACAGTGTTTAGTATATGTTCTTAGTCATTAACAACGCCATTCATGGAATTTAGAATCAAAACTTCAGACAGAGTAAAAATGAAATGGTAGTGAAAAATGAATTAATACTGTACACTGCCCCTTCATTGAGAAGCAGGAGTTTCAGTTATTCTATGTGCGTAGGCAGATGGCAACAGAAACGTCTATGCTCTTGCGCCCCTAAGAAAGAATGCATCATTATGCAGCTAATCTACAAGTGTTTCATCCCACAATGTTCCAATGATAATAATCAAACCTGACTAGTTTGAACTGGACTTTTCCATTGCCAGAAGGATTCTCCATTCAAAGGAAGGCTGGTAATCGACAATGAAGATAAATGCTCCTGTTGAGGAAATGTGAATGATAAAACGTTCTCTTTCAGATCCTGCTGTGAATTGATCCTTTGCTGAATATCACTACTAAGATCCTGGAGATCCTGGGACTGCTGTAAATGCTGATCAAGATTTTCATCAAACTTCACTGAAGGATAATGTATTGAAGAAGATATTTCCATTTGTTCTTGACCACGTACCAGAGGTAAATGGTCAGAACTGTCAGTGAGCTGAAGCCTTTTCAAGTCAAGAATCTGTTGGAGAAGATGGCTAGTGGGGTGCTGTTTAATCTGCAAGTGAAGCACAATACTAAGAAGAATTATAGAGGTTTTTTTATACAGAGTTCTTATATACTTAAAACATAAAAGTTTCGCATCAGTTTAGTTAATCACCATCAGATGAACAAATAACTTTATCCTCCTTTTTATATTACATCTCTTGTGTCAATTCAATAGTCAGGATGATGGTAAATTCATCAATATAGAGTTGCAAAAACTTTGTTTTGGCTTCGAGTTTATGGACAAGGTAAGGTGAAATGGTATAAACCTCCTGCAATCCAGCACCATCCCAAATCTGGGACTCACTAAATCAGAATTCACATAAACTTCTTCCAACTTGACTGGTAGTTTTACCTCCTACCTGGGCCCCAAGTTCTTAGAAGTCATGAAAGGATAGGAGAATTTAGACATAAAAAAGGGCCTGTTATCATTGAAGTCGTCAAGGAAAACTATAAATATACTTGTGAGTGTAAATCCTGCCTACCTTACTTTGTTGACTGCTTGATCCCACTTCAGATCCAGCATTGGAGACTGGAGTTGCACAATTCACTCTAGATGACACTGAAGAGCCTCCAATTTGTGAGAAAGGTTGTCTTGGAATGTCAAAATCTACAACACTGGAATCCCCAGAACCACAAGAAGTGGACACAAGATGATCGCAACGAGTACTATCGCTGACTTCATTCAGTTCAAAACCCCACAATGCTGCAAAATCTTTAGCAGAAGGGCATCCCATGTAACTCCTGGTTCCCTTTTTCTGATGCTGGGAAGAGCTGTCATGCAGGCTTCGGTCACAGCTGTGACACATGAACATTTGGTGATCTGTACACCAAACATAAGCTGGGCGGTATCTGCACAAGTCACACAGGACTTTTCGCAGATGTCGGCTGGAAAGTGCATTGGCCGAATGGACTTTGGCATCACAAGAAAGGCAAAGATGTGCTGTGTCAGCCTTACAGTAGACCACTGGCCTCAGTTCTGTGCAGAATTCACAAATTTTCTCCATCATTTACTCTGCAGTCATACAGAACTACCAGACTCCAAAACCTTATAAGTTGAAGTTTCCCGATTGAGTTTCAATGAATAAGGATATCAACTCGCTAACCTTTTTATGAGCTCTGATACCTTTAGCATTAAATAAGTTGATGTCAATTATTATCACCAGTATTATAACCCCATACTTCAAAATTCTTAGAACAGAACCAGCGTCACAAAATTGAGTATCGATATGTTAAAACAAGGGAAAAAAGAGAGTAAAAAATTAAATCATACACCTTATTAAGTTCCACATCTAAAACCTTCTGTCGAAAAATTAAGGTTGTGTTGATGAACAGATCTTATACATGTGTGTGTGTGTGTGTGTGTGTATGGAGCTGAATTTAGACATTTAAGGCGTGTCTTTCAACAGATATTTATATATTATTAAATTTCCCTAGATTATATAAACTTCTTCAAGGATGGTTGGCTCTGAGGACTACCGTACAATAGAAGCCTATCTTTTTTTCTTTCTTTCATTTTTTTTTCTTTTTTTTTTTAATAAAGAAAAAACCCCTCTCTAAGGTGGAGGAATCGCCATAATTACAACAATAGAAGCTTATCTGACTCTCACAACCCTTCGATTGTAAGAGTCGGATGTAGTTAGCCTTCTTAATAAACAGCTAGTTGTAAATTTTCAATGCAGGGTCCTTTTACGGCTTTGGATGGAGTCGGGATTCCAATTCATGTTCCCTACACTCATAAAATGATAACTAATTGTTCAACAAAATGGAAACAGAAGGAAAATTGGGAATTTAACCACTTAATTATTCAGAACTAAACTAAAAGGGAGATCTAAACTAAAAATAAAGTGAAAAACCTCAGACTCAAGCCCAAATCCCGTTTAATTTCACCGATCAAAACTTTTTCGAAATTGTATGCAAAAGAAATCAAGCTTCGAAGTAAGTTTGAACGAGTTGAAATTACCAGGATGGCATGCCCTTCAAAAAAGAGAAAAAAAATAGAAGAACCTGTGGATGTGCACAAGAAACTAGAAGCATCAAGAGAAATAGATCAGCCTTTATATTTGTTGGAATTCATGGAACCTATTCTTTTTTTTTCCGGTCGTCGGAGTCGCGGAGCTTTGCTCTAGCTTCTTTTTTCAGTCTTTCTCTATCTATTTTTAGGATATTTTTGGTCTGAAACAATGCTACGCACAGGCGACTTTTTGCACGAAATAATACCTGAAGTAGTGTGACATTAACCGCCGGTTTGGATTGGAAGATGAATTACTTTTATAGATGAATGATAAAAGTTGAAAAAATATTATTTTTTTTTAATATTATTATTTTAAAATTTAAAAAAATTAAATTAAAATTTGAAAGTATTAAATTATTTATTATATTTTATATAAAATTTTAAAAAAATTATAGTAATAAGATGAATAAAATATTTTCTAATCTAAACGTACCTAACTTTTTCATATTTTTTGTGCTATACTCATTAAAATTATTTTATATTAAAAAAGATAATACAACTAAATATAAAAAATACACAAAAATGATGACATTGCGTTTGGATTATAAAATACTATTAACTCATCTCAATTTATCATTATAATTTTTTCAAATCTTAACACAAAATATAATAAATAATTTAACTTTTTTAAATTTTAAAATAATAATAATATTAAAAAATAATATTCTAACAATATTTTATCATTTCAAGTTAACTCAACTCAACTCACTTTAATATTTAAATTCATATCTCTCGTTTTTTAGATGAACTTTCCAGCGTGGAAGTAGGGCACGTGGCGTTGTGTAACGTGGGAACCGCTGACGTCATCCGTGAGTTTTGCTTGTGAATATGATTTTTTTTTTCTTTTTTTGAGAAACATGTGGACAGTGAATGTGATTTTGATCCAACAGCCTACCTGCCTCCGCGACGGCTTCACCTCGAAACTGACGTTATCCGTGAGTTGTTTAAAATAAGAGTAAAATTATATATAATTGTGAAATATATAAATAATATATAGTTATTTTGAAATAAATGAAATTTATTATTAAAAAATTAATTTATTTTTATATGAATCTTATATTTATTTATTTTTTTAAAAATAACTGTACGATAGTTATACACTTCTAATTATAAGTATCATTTCTTTTAAAATATGTAAAATATATTTCTCTATTTGAAAATTAAAAGTTGGTAGGTAAAATATTTTTTTATTTTATTGATACAGGAAGATTTGATTTATAAAAGATTTGAAATTCAATAAAATAGAATGTGTATTTTGCACACTAATTTTCAAATAGAATTTTTCAAACCGACAAACTTTGCACATAGTTTATTTTAAAGGTAAGCTCGTACCATTAACGTGACTTGTTTTGATGTATCGATTATACATAGTTTTTATTGTAAAAAATCTTGACTAAATTATATTTATTTTGGGGAAATTTTTTTTATAAATTTACCACTTCTGTTTTATAAATATTAAAGAAAAATTTAGTTCATCTTATAAAAATATGTTAACAAACTTATATGACTTTGTTATTGCATATGAAATTGTAAAATATTTTTATTATAAAATAGATTTAACTATAAATACTAAAAGACTAATTGATTGTTTGGATTGAGAGAGTCTCTCAACTCATCTCATCTCATCTCATTTAATCATTATTTTTTTAAAATTCTCACATAAAATACAATAAACAATTCAATTATTTTCAAATCACAAAACAAAAATAATATTAAAAAAATAATATTCTAACAATATTTTATTTAACTTTCAACTTTCATTTTAACTCACTATCTAAACCTTCCCTAATTCTTTGAAATAACTTTTCACAAATAGAGTTATAAATAACTAAGGCTTGAGGAAAAAAAAGCCAATATATTAAAATGTCTAATATTTATTGTTTAGGTCAATATGTGTAACATTAAATTAAGGAATGTGAGTCTGAATATAATATTTATCTCTATTTTATAATTAAAAGATTATTTACTATTTATATATTATTAATTAATATCATATAGACTGGTGGTTAAAAAATATGAATAACTCCATCTGTGTGCGCAAGCGAAAGATTAAAAATTAACTAGAACATATCAATTTAGAAGAAACCTCGTACGTGATATGGATTAGATTGATGCCTACTAGGTTTCTCATGATTCTCCTCGCCCACCACCATTACAAAATCAAAACATGTTATGTTACTGATACAACCAACAAGAATAGGAATCATTATGACATCAAAATCATGTTATATAAGGTCTTGTTTGGATAGTAAAAAAGTTTTATCTCATCTCATCATTATAATTTTTTTCAAATTCTCACACAAAATATATAATAAATAATTCAATTTTTTCAAATTTCAAAATAATAATAATATTAAAAAAATAATATTTTAATAATATTTTATTCAACTTTCAACTTTTATCTCAACTCACTATACAAACGACACAGTAATTAAAAAAAAAAAAAGGGAACAACTCGCTTCAAACTTTATAGCAATATCCATTTTAGACAGAGAAATATTTTCATAATAGACTCAAATTTGCTAAAAAATTAACTTTGACTTCCCGTTCCAATATAGATTCTTTCTTTTAGACAAATGCAAGAAACAATATGGGAATTTATTGCACTAGAACATCTGCACAGGCAATTGTTGCATGAATCCATGACAAAAAAGCTCAAGCGAGTTATCCCAAAAAAAAAAGTTTCAATAAATACAGGGCCAAATAAGAAAATTGGCACTCTTTTCTCAATTATTGTTCATGACTGAGCCGCTTCAGCTTGTTGCAAAAACTGTTTTTCCAAGCGATTTCAGAAATATCCATGGCGCCAAAGATTCAGGGCCAAATATTGCACAACCAACAAACAGAAAAGAACTATTGCCATGGTTGAAGCGTAAACCTGAATCAAAGCAGATGTAAGAAATTTGGAAGGTTTGTTTCAGGTTGATAAGCTCAAAATAAACCCACAACACTAAGTGACATAGTCAAAGTAAACATCCGAGTTAGAACCAGAATAAATAGGAAATTGCAAAGAAATGCACACAGAAACAGAAGAATTACTGACAGCAAGAATGACAAAGCAAGTGAACCAGGTATAGAAATGTTCATGGCTGATGGAGGAAACTCCCCCACCCCCAAACCAACTCATCACTTCCAAACCAAAATGGGTGTCATCCTCCTAGACCCTCTTGTTCAATTTTTTTTTTTTTATAAGTAATAATATTATGTATATATATCAATAGGAGTAACCAAGTACACTGGACACCCTCTTGTTCAATTAATCAATATATCCTTTCCTATTGATCAATCTGGTTCTAAAAGAGATGACAAAATAACTTTAAAAAAGGTAAAAAAAAGACATGAAATGAACTCCCAATGACACTAAATAAAGCCTGGCAACAGCTCCATCACATAAACTTAGGCCCCGTTTGGATTGTAAAATGGTCTCATCTCAACATCCAAACACTACAAATATAAACACTTTTCAATTAAAAATATTCAACTTTTTCATCTAATCATTAAAAATTTCCCAAACTTCCAAACAAAACACAAAAAATAATTCAAAATTTTCAAATCTCAAAACAAAAATAATATTCTAATAATATTTTCACTTTATAATATTTTTATTCAACTTTTTCTCTCTCTTTTCTCAAAACTTCATAAAATATCTTAACTCAAACTATTTCACTACTATTTACAAATTTCTCAACTCATTTCATCTCAACATCCAAATAAGGCCTTAATCAATTCTATTTGTTTGAAAAATATTTGTAGTCATAAATCAAAAAATGATCTTCTAAGAGATGTCATATTCTAAGAGTCTTGAACGAGTAATTCTACATACAACCATGAAGTGTATAAACACAGCGTAATCGCTTTGAAAAAGAGTAGGATCCGCTATTAAAAAATTAATTTTTAATTTTTTTCATGTAAGTCTCATGTTTTATTCACTATTTTCAAAGCGATTACGCAGCGGTTGCACACTTCATAGTTGTATGTAGAATATTTTTCACGATTGTACAATTCACGGTTGCCAATATTTTTTCTCTTGTAAGTATGATTACTTCCCATAAAAATTCAAAGCAGCCAATTTTCATAAGCATGTCCAAAAGCTGATCTTGGGAATGATACGGCTGAAATATTTGAAAGTAGAATGGCACACAAAACTGAAGGATCAAAAGGGAGAATAGAAACTATACAGTTACATGTTACCTCAATCAGCTCGACTTAACATGCACCTCGATAATGTCATTATCCTCCATACCAAGGCCATCAGGGGTTGCTGCTGGGTTTATTTTATCCCCATCAAAACTAAATGCTAATTTCTCTATGTCCAGCTTAACTCTATCTGCATACATTTTGAAGAGCCGCCCAAAGGAGTCATCCTGTGGGATTAAAAGAAATCCACTCACAATGTGTGTAATTGTTGAATTCCTTGACAGTATAATACATAAAACGTACAGCCAAAAAAGGAATTGAAAAATGTAACATTTAAACACAAAATAAATTCGTATATTCTTGTATGAATATCCAGAATGAAGAAATATAAACATATAGCACCAAAACTAAATAACTGATGAAAAAATTGAATACAGAAGAGCGACTTCGCTAACTAAAGCAATTATATTGATTTTAAACCACCAAAAGCAGTTCAATGGCTCATTGACAGTAAGGTTATTTATTACCGATAAAAAAAAAATTTGATTTTAAACCACTGTATGATTTAATAAAATCAGAATTAAGCTTCATATCACGCTGACTTCAGCCCTATGACTCGTCAACCCAAACATTTTCCACCAGTAAGTATTGGAAAGTATTACGAACATTATAGTTAATTTACCTTATTGAAATTGAAATATTTATAGTTTTTTCTATTGGAAACGGATTGACAGATTTGGGCAATAATCCAGGAAAATAGCAGAGATGTAAGTGCATTGAAAAAAGCTGAACTTTCCTTACATAGTATTGATAATAAATGAGGCAATAATGATTAAGACATAATTCCAAAATCCTAGCATGAAGATATACCATGTATATGCGAAATTGTTTCAGCCCATCCTTGTCCTGAATAGAAATAACTATCTTAACTCTTTCACAGGAAGGCTTTGATGGTTGGTCAGAGACAGCCTCCAGAGAGGACTGCCTTGAATTCCCGAGTTCTCTTTTTGCAGACTCCTCCACAGCTCGCAACAAATCTTCAGCTGATTGTGCAAATGACACGAGCTCTTGCTTTTTTAACCTATATCCAAGGATAAACTTTAAATGGCAAAAATGGGAAGGAGTGAGTGTTAATAAAACCAGAAAAAATAAAAAATAAAAGAAGTCCTAATGACTTTTTTCTTGACAAAGTGCTTGATTAAATAGCGTAGAATTTATAATATTGCTACCAGATAATATATAAAGTATGACTTGATCAATGTTCATGACTTGAATGTCTACAATGGGTACAATTCTCTCAACCATAGGATGCTTGACATCATCCCAAAAGCACTTCACGTTACGTGTTAACAACTCTCAACATCATCTAGATTCCAAAAACTACATGGAATACAGATGCAGGTAATTAACAGAATGTTACTTCACAGCATTAAAATTTAAGCTTTACTTTTCGATGGAGACATTGTGACTTCACGAAAAACATCCAGATTTCATTGACATTATAAACAAAGCTAATTCAAATCCCCATTCTCTTCATGAGGCATGGACTGGAATTAAATTCTAATTGGCATAGATATTTGGCCTATGGTGCACGGATGCAATGTTTAAATGAAGTAGCATTTTAGAAGATGAGAGAATCTACTTATAAAAAAGGGCGAGATAATCATTTCTCCTTTGGAACCCCCATTCGATGCGGAAGAGAACAATGAGAATGGAGGAAATAAACAACAAATGAGATACTAGGTTTGGGAGATCTTCCCGTGCAATTTCTTCTTGTAGCAGAAGTATATCGAGTTAATTGAAACCCTATATGGACTTATGTGTATACCTTAACTTCGTTATGGTAGAATCCTCTCCAACAATCTTCTGAATATCCCTCGAAACCTTTGGTGGAGGTGCTAGCCAATCCAAATCGTCCTTTTTGTCACCGTCCCCGATTTGTATGACCTTCGCATTTTCCTCCACATCCTCAACAACCTAACCTCCCCCCAAAACACACAAAAAAAAAAAAAAAATCATTACAATCATCAAATAAACTAAAGCGTACGATTCTCTCTAACCAATTCAAAACTCACACTATCACCACGTACACGCACATGTAGGTAGATGAAAAACAGAAACAAAAAGAAAATCTTACAACAGGTTCGGAAATCTTCCTCCGTTTTGGGAAGAAAGCTGGAGATGCATCCGCATCATCATCATCTGCCGGAAAAAGGGTGAAAATGGTGATAGAAAGAGAATAAAATTTCAAATTTCACGGTTCAATTGCTTCCATCACCATAAAACACAGTCAACTCAGGCTCGGCTGAGCTAAAATCCCATTTTAACGACAGGTATTAAACAATTAAGCACGTAAAATTCAAGACTTTTAATGATCCCACCAATTCCTAAGCTGCCTCGGCAACCAAACAAATGATAAAAAGATGAGAGCCGAAAAGGATTGCGTGAAAAAAAAAATAATAATCTGAAAGGAGTAGGAACCCACCTTCGAGGCACACGAAATTGAGAGGCTGAACGCGGCTGTAATCGAACAAGGGCTCAAATTCTTCAGTGGAATCCGGCTGAAAATCAAAACGCAGAGTTACGAGAGGGAGAGAGAGATAAACCCTAGGTTAATGAAGGTTAGAGATTACAACTGAAAGCCACTAGAAGCGTAAGAGAGGGAGGCTCACCATTGTAGAGTTGTGGTAGAAGCTGCTATGGCTCCCCGATAGTCTATTCTTTTCAAATGTGTCCCGCCGAGCACCTTAAGATTTTGTCATTTTAATAAGAAGTTGAATCGTGAAGCTCATCCGAGTTATGGGCTTTATCTTATTTAAAGCCCATCGAACATGAACGGATAAGCCTAGGGAACAAATCTAGGCCCGATACTAAACCAAAGCCCATATTAAATCTCATGGGCTGATCTTATTAAAAGCCCGTCATCTGAACGAATAAACAACGGGAACAAAATCTAGGCCAGGTACGCATACCAAAGCTTATACAGCATTTTCCCCATCATTTTAACGTTAAGGTTTCGTTTGGATTGAAAGATGAGATAACATGAATTGAGATAATTTATAAATAATAGTAAGATGAATCTTTCAATCCAAACCGGCTCTAAAACTTCAATTTTCAATTTTTTATTTTTAAAATCGGAGTTTTGGTCTTGAAATTGAGTTTCAAAGTACAAGTTGGTGGATAAACAAATCACTAGGACCCATTATAATTTTTTAAAAAAATAAGAACAATAATAATTCTTTTAATGATAATTTATGTTGAGAGTTTTTACATTAGTAATGTGTTTGGTGTGTTAATAAAGAGCTTTGCAAATAGATTTTTTTCCTTAAAATTATCAAATTTAAATGTAATACACTGAGCAAGGGTTCTACATAGATAAATAAACATAAAATGAAATTAATGAGATGATAAGAATGCAATAGTACTACTTAATATTTTTACCAAATAAAATGAAAATTTATTTTTATGCCAAAAGTAGTGGTAAGAAAAATAAGCAAGAATGTTATGACAATTTGATCACATCTTTGAGTACTCTATATATCAGTATGCTAACTTTCTTCCATTACGCAAGTTTAAAGAGCTCCTTTCTTTTAACAATACAGATAAGAGGCACATTAAAAAAAAGAACACAGCAGCAACATAACAAGTTCAACCGAACAACTCCTAAACATCAAGTACAAGCTTCGACTCAAACAAACCAGCACCAACAACGTAGCGCAAAGGCTAAAGCACCATTACCAACAAAAAATCAAGCTCCAGCAAATATAAAATAAAATATGAAAAACTACTGTGATCAGCAGCAACAAGCTGAATTCCAGAGCAAACAGCCACCTTTAGCCACAACAATGGCAAGCACTACTAGAACAGCTACGTACACAAAAACAGTACCACAATATATATAGCAAAGCTAATTAAGAGTAACCAGAATGCAATTGCAACGTCATAGCAGCAAAGCAAAGGTACTGCAGATCATCAGAAGAAGACCAAACTTCCAAAGCAGCAAAAGGAGTAAGCTGTAGTTCACGAACCACAGGTCCAAGTTCAATGCATGCATGCCTACTTTTGAATTAGGCATGCAGCACTTCTCTCTATTATTCAATCATGAGGGATTTTATATATATTAAAAACTATCAAGCCTCCTCCTTCCTGAAAGGGGCTTAACACCACACTGAGGCCTGTTGGGCCGCTTCACGGGCCTAGACTACAACTCAAGCCAATAACTCAATCTCCATAAAGTCCAATCCATCTCAACCATTGAAAGAATAACCGACTGAGAGTCCTGGACAATGAGAGCTATCCGATCATTTAGATTTGGCTAAACTCTCCATCCCGAGACTTGAATTTCAAATAACAAATAAGCTCGCAATTGCATGGCAACAGAAATCTCATGGGCTCTATATATACATATCACTTAGGTATGTGAAGATCATCTGATTCATTTGTTTAGAAAAAGAGATTCTTATTGTGATCGCTGACTTAGGCATCAGAGGTGTTCCCCAAAACCCCCAAGCCACAACTCATTGGTTGCAAGTGATCGTGTGTGTGAAGCTATGAAACACATCCATAATAGTTGACGTCGTCTGTGTGATTTCTTTATTTGTCCTACAACTAGCATGTTCTTCACATGCCCATCACTACTCGATCTCAGGCAACCAGAGACCAGGAAGTGAGGTTACGAAACATGGAGGGAAGGCTCATGGAAATGGAGGAAATTGTAAAAAAATTCACTGTTGAAGTAGACTCACTGCAAAAGGAGAATGAGACCCTCAAGGCGAAAAATGGGCCATCAGGGGAGATACAACGCCTAGCCAAGCCAGGATCGATATGGAAGAACATAGTGCTAGAGTTGGCTGACCTCCTCAAGAAAATGAGGAAATGAGAAAGCTGCACCATGACCTGTGCAATTTGATAGACAAATACGAAGAGATGACCAAGAAAATAGGGACAGCTTCTTCAGTGGATCAATTGTTGACCAGTACTAATCTGCCGTACAACGCAGAAATCACGGCAGTACCCCTACCACCAAAATTCAAAGTCCTAGCAATAGACATGTACAACGGATCTAAAGATCTAGTGGAGTACTTAGAAACTTTCAAAGCCCACATGACACTCCATGGATTTCCTGGAGAAATCACATGTGGGGCATTCCCTTTAACTTTGAAGGGAATGGCCCGAGGGTGCTTTCGAGCGTTGCAACCGAGATCCATCGACAACTTAGAAGAATTGGGCAGGCAATTTTTAACCCAGTTTATGGCTAGTCTGATGCGGAGAAGGCTAGCAGCATACCTACTAACCGTGAAGAAGAGGGAAGAGGAGAGCTTGAAGGCATATCTAGCACGGTTCAATAAGGAGAGAATGACATCCAACGATCAAGCTGAAAAAATATGTTGGCTGCTCTACTTGGGAGAATTTGGCCAAGAAGTTCCTTTATGGTCGAGTTAGCGAGGAAGACCCCCTCCACCTTACGAGAATTTATAGACAAGGCAAATAACACTGAAGATACATGATCACCTTGACAGCCAAACAGGAGAAGAAGGAAGAACAAGCGCCCAAAGGAAATTCAAAAAATGAGCAAGATGGAGGGTCGAGATCGAGGAGAAACCCACACGAAGGAAGACGAGACACCCACACAAGTAATCACGTGCATTACTCTAGTGTACACATGCAAGACAAAGTCAAAGAGGCTAGGTGTGGCGAGGAACAAGGGCAGGGGTGACAGACCCAGAAGTATTGCACCTGCTGCAATATGAGCGGCCATAGAACTGAAGATTGCTATACATTAAAACAAAAGATTGAGGAGATGAGGGGAAACGATGAGCTAGAACGCATTGTCCCCCCCCCCCCCCTCCCCCCGGCGTCTAGGCGATAGAAGGTAAGAGCACAATGCCAACGAAGTGAAATCCCAAGAAGGAGAAGCTTGCCAAGAAGAGAGAGGAGATCACATGAACCACAAGAGCGGCACCCTAGGCAAGACTAAAAAATCCCTATAGGTGAGATACGGACAATCGCCGGAGGATATGCCGGGGGTGGCCCCACTTCCTCCGGGAGGAAATCATATGTTAGGTGGGCTAGGTACAAAGAAGTATACAACATAGGGAGACCTACCAAGCAGCCCCGAGTGCAAGTTTCACCCACGATCTCTTTTGACGATGATGATTGTCGAGGAGTAGTCTACCTACATGATGATGCATTAGTAGTAACAATGTTAGTAGCAAATTACACCGCACAGAGAATATTGATCGACAACGAGAGTTCTGCGAACGTCTTATTTTGGGATGCATTCACAAGAATGAGAATCAATGTAGACCAACTGCGCTCGGCACAAACTACTTTGAAAGGTTTATTGGGGAAGCAGTACAACCCATGGGGTCTATCAAGTTATCGGTAGGACATATTCCCACCTTGCCATTACCATGACAAAATTTTTGGTGATAAAAACCCGATCAACGTATAACGCTATCATTGGCCAACACATGTTGAATGCTTTAAAGGCAATCACCTCCATCTACCATTTGGAGATGAAGTTTTTCATAAAAACGAAGATTTGTGAGGTACACAGTGAACATGTGCTTGCTCGAGAATGCTACGTCCAGGAGCTCAAGCAAAGGGGAACGAGAAGTAGAAGTGGTCGAGACATGGGACGATGTTGTCGCAACCCTCCCACTACCACTTGAAATTTTCATGAAGAAGTCGAAACAAGAGACATGGGGAGGTAGACGAACCCGTAGAGCTTATCAACTTTGATTCAGCCCAACCGGAGAGCTGCGTGAGGTTTGAAACCAAAATGACAAGCGATGAAAGGTGGCTACTGAAACAACTCCTCCTCGAGCACAAAGATGTCTTCGCATGGAGTCATAAAGACTAGGGGTGTAAATTTAAACCGGAAAACCGGTCTGGACCGGTTGGATCGGTTTTGAACCAGTCCGGTCTGGAACCGGCTCCTATATTATAAAAACTGGTCCGGTTTCGATTATGTAGTTTCCAGGACCAGACCGAACTGGACCGGTTGAAAAAAATATATATATAAAATTTAATTTTATATATTATAAAATTTTTTTATATATATAATTTTTATATATAATATATAATTATATATTAAATTTTTATATATAATATATAATTATATATCCATATGAAATAATTTTATATTATAATTTATAAATTATAACATAATACGTTAATCTTAAATATGAACATTTGTAATTTGTTTGATCATATGTTATTAATATAATTATATATAAGATAATATTATTATAATTTATAAAATAAAAGTTTAATCTAAAGATAAAAATTTAATTGATCATATGTTTTAAACATAATATATATATATATATATTAAATTATTAATAACATTTTATTATAAAAAGTAACATTTTTTTTAATTTTTTTTACATTTTAAAAAAATTGGAAACCGGTAAAATCGGAGTTACCGGTTTATGAGGATAACAGGAGCGTAATCGGCTTTGAAAAATACAAAACCGGTACATACCAGTTCAGTCCTAGATTTTGTCCAAAACCGGACCGGACCGGTTATACCCCTACGTCTAACACGTCACAAACAGGTCGTACAAAAGGCAAACCAGGCCCCATCACAAACATGGCCATATACAGGGCAACAGAAAAGGCCACACCTCTCGCGTCGACAGCTCTACAGTGCTAGTAAGGTAATTCTAAAGCCACCAAATCCGGGATGTTAAAGTTGTCCCTTGCGGCGTCCAATTTGTGACGGGAAATGGTTGAGGACCATCGATGACCCAAAAAAATTGAGCGACGAGCATTTTTCCCTTCCTTGATAGGGTTAGTAGCAACCCTTTAGGACGAACAGGGAAATCGCTTGGTCATGAAGAACTAGCTCCACCAGAGGAAGCTATAGGAATCTAGGATTGCGCTTAGAGGAAGCCATAGATTCGTAGTGAAAGCTGAGAGAGAAAGTGCGAAGAAAAGAAAGTGCTCGAAAGAAGAAATGAGAGAATCGAAAGAGGAGAAGTAGGAAAGAGAGTGTCTGAAGATTATAAATACCTGCGACAATTAAAGGGAAATATGCGAAAGGGCGCAAAGGCGAAACGACATTCTAACAAAGGGGCACAATTGACAGAAAGCCCAGATAAGGAAGCGACGCTATGATTACAAGTCTCATCACACTGCACATGATGAGATTTCGTGGGGTAATTGGAAGGGGCTTAACACCACTCTGAGGCCTATTGGGCCGCTTCACGAGCCTAGGCTACAAATCAGGCCAATAACCCAATCCCCTGAAAGCCCAATCCATCACAACCATTGAAAGACTAACCGACTGAGAGTCCTGGACAATGAGAGCTATCCGATCATTTGGATTTGGCTAAACTCTCCATCCCGAGACTTGAATTTCAAATAACAAATAAGCTCGCTATCGCATGGCAACATAAATCCCATGGACTCTATATATACATATTACTCAGGTATGTGAAGATCATCTGATTCATTTGTTTAGAAAAATAGATTCTTATTGTGATCACTGACTTGGGTATCGGAGGCCTTCCTTAGAATCTCCAAGCCACACAACTCTTTGGTTCCAAACCCTAACCCTACCCGTTTAGATAACGGGTTGTGTCATGTCACCCGTTTTGACCCGTTTAATAATTAATTAGAAATATGTTACCACAATACGACTCATTTAAACCCATTTATTTTTTGTAAATGGGTTGAGGTAAAACGCATAACTGATTTGACCTGATTAACATAATTTTACATAAAAGTTAAAATCTATATTTATTAATAACCACAATATATTAAAAATATATATCAATATTTTTCAAATTTTAACATATAATAAAACCAATATTACAAACATACAATAACAAATATGAGTATAGGTCTAAAATTACAATCTCAACAATAAAAACATAAGAATACTGAGAAATATCAATATTACAACTTAACAATAATAAAATTTTAATTTTGAAATAAATTATAAATGGATCAAAACGGGTTGATTTCGTGTAAATCATGTTGACCCGTTTATAAGTCGTGTCTTAATGAGTCAACCTGTTTTGACCAGAACCCATTAGCATCAAACCCAAACCCGCTAATTTCGTATCATGTTTATGTTGAATTCACGGGTCGTGTCACATGTTGCCACCCATACCTTTAGGAACCCTCTTTCCTCACCACTACATATGCATCATGCAACTTTGCCAAAAGCTTAATTGGTGAAAGAATAACATTGAGTCGTCTCAGCTTTGGGTGCGATCTTATCCTCCAAAGCCGCTGGGCAGTAGCCCCCAGCCTTGTAATTTTGAGCTTCCTTTCATTGCTACAATTTGCACCATCCAGCCTTTGGTATCTTGATCTCCTTCTCCAATACTGTTTCAAGTTTCCGTGATATGCAGAAGGAAAGATCTCCATCAATTTTACTGCTATATATATTATGAGAAACTGATTTAACTACAATTCTACAAGATCATGTATGGCGGAGAAATGTGGAGAATTAAATTAGGTCAAGTGAGAGAGGCTTTATATAGACGGGAAGAGAGGACATGCGTGGTAAGTACATGTTCAAATGGGTTTGGTATGTAGGAGTATTGTCATCGATATTCCAGGAAAGAACATGGTGAATAAGAGACAAGAAGAAAACTACACTGCATATATAATTTGGTCAATATCGCCTTTCTGACCAGGCAAGGGTTATATATATATATATATTAGTTGATTAAAGTGTAAGTTTTGATATATTAATTCTAATACAAATATACAATGCACGGTTTGATTAACCCTAGTTTAGGTACTGAGAATATCTCAAATATTCTCGTAATATTGAGAATATCTTATTACTATTCATTATTTGTATATCATAATTTAACGGTCTTGGTCTAATATCCTTGCAAAAATATATTAGCAATGATATAATTTCCTTGCAAAAACAAATTAAATTATAAAAACCTCATTACCAACGATATATCTTCTTTGCAAAAACATCATCCTCATTACGAACTATATGATTTCCTTGCAAAAACATGTTAACAACGATTTCAATTTCCTTGCAAAAACATGTTAGCAACTATTTCAATTTCCTTGCAAATTGAAGAGTAGAATTATAAAAACCTTATTACCAACGATATCTTTTCATTGCAAAAACATCTATCTTCATTTCCAACGATATGATTTTCTTGCAAGAACATGTTAGCAACAATATAATTTCCTTGCAAAGATAAATTGGCAACGATTTCAATAATTGTGTTGTTAAAAGTAATTATTTGCAACGAAAAAAGGCTATTTGCAACGACATATGTTTCTTGCAAAAATTAAGCATTTCCTGTTGTAGTGATGATCACCAAATTATCATAATTAGAAGAGAAATACACTATATGTAAACTCTATAATATTTAATTTTATTCATAGATATTATTGTGAATTTCGATATTAAATATTATGGACTTGCGCATGCATACTCTAAGACTATATGTAACATTACTTTTATATATATTAATTATTAATTGTAGTTTTGAGAGAATTGTAAGAAATCGGCCTGATCTTACGTACTAGTGAATCCAAATCAAATCCAAGTTACAATTAATATTTCCAACGCTTAGCTATGTTGACCAAATAAACTCTGGGAATATTCGTCTCATTCCCGGAACACGTTACAAGTCGTTGAGGATATGCATGCATGCCAAAAGTTCCGTGTGAGATCAAACATATATATACTAATAATTTTATAAATAGCTCTGAATAATATATAATCCAAACTAAATAAATCATATATTATTAATTATTCATTGTAAATTGTAACTTGTAACTTCTCTCTCTCTCTCTCTCTCTCTCTCTCTCTGTTTGTTAAAACATGTACAGGAAGAAACTCAGAAAGCCATGCTAGATGATGCCATAAAAAGCACAATCAAACAGCTGGAATGTAAATGAACCTTAAACATGATCATTAAAAACATGAATACTAAACACACATTATGTTAAAAGGCAGGATTGGACGCTATCCTTTGATAGATTTCCAAAACCAACCTGGTTTGATCAACTTCCTCACCACAAGAGACAATCGAAATCTGTCGGCCTTTAGGAACTCTCTTTCCTCCAAACAGATTAACACTGTTGGGGTTCCCAACGTTGCCAGCCAAGCGAATCATCAAGTCAACATATGCATCATGGAACTTGGTCAAAACCTTTATGGGTGAAACAAGAATAATGTCAAATCTCAGCTTTGGGGATGATTTTACCCTCCAAAGCCGGCGACCACTAGCACTACTACTACTACTACTATTACCCCCAAGCCTTGCAATCCTGAGCTTCCTTGGATTAGTATAACAGCTTGCACCATTAATCAGCCTTTGGTATCTTCTCCTCCTCCAATACCTCTTCAAGTTTTCATAATATGCAGAAGGAACAATTTCCATTTTTCAACTACTTTTATGTGCAAGTAGGTGTTTGTCTGAGAGATGAGGAAAAAGGGCAAGTGCTAGAGGATTTATGTAGAAGATGGGAGCCAAGACTTGGTGCCAATTCTGATGTGGGGTTTGAATATAGTAATGTTGTTATCGATATTCGGGAAAATAAAGGACATAATATCGGATATAAAGGGCCAAGGAGAAAGTCATGCTTTACTTGGTCAATATAGTCCGACTTCTAATTTGAATAAATTAAAGGCTTTTATATTCTAATACATTGTTAGATTCGATCACAGGTCCCAAATAAGGATCTGATGTACTAGCTTATAATTTGACCTTGATGGAATTTTTTTATTTTTTGTTTTGTCATGGAATTAATTTGCTTATATACTTGGAAGGCCTGATTTGGATATATAGTAAAAGATGTGAATAATATTAAGATATTTGAATTGAAATGAGTTAGAAATTATTTGAGTTAAAATGTTTTATGAGATTTTGAAAAATGAAAGAGAAAAAATTGAATAAAAATATTATAAAATTAAAATATTGTTAACATATAATTTTTTAATATAATTTTTATTTTGAGATTTGAAAAAATTGAATTATTTTTTATGTTTTGTTTAGAAGTTTGAAAAAATTGTAATAATTAAGTAATGATTAGATAAAAGCAATTAAAGATTTGAAATTGAAAAATGTTTATATTTATGATAATTAGATATTAAAATGAGATAAAAGCATCTCTATCTCTATCTAACTAGGCCTATGTCTTTGTATTGTAACGAATGAGTTTGTTTAACAAAATGTCTTTTTTTTTTTATCCTTCGATAAGGTCAATAGTCAGGACTCAAAAATTGAAATGATATCATATTTGTATTGAGGAAGAAGGGAGAAAGGAGAAAAGGGGCCGATGGTTGCTGAGAGTGTTATATTCTTTATATTGATTGGGGGCATGATGTATCAGGGCTAGTCATACATACCATAAACATGTATCTGTGTCAACAGAATCTCATGGAAAAAGCCATGTTAAACCGATAGCATCATCAGTTTCGAAATCATGATTGGAAATCCAGTTTAATCAACTCCCAAAACCCTAATTTCATGGGTAAGAATACGATTTTGCTCCAGTAGAATGCCAGGAAATTTGCTAAGATCAATCATATCTGTACGTCGTCAAAACAAGAACCACAGAAAACAGCTGAGCAGTCCATGAAATCAATCGATCTAATGAGGGATGATGGTCTTTTCCATGTTAAAAGTTCGAGGTCAGGTATCTGCAGATGAAATTTACATCCTAATATTATCTTGAAGAAATAGGGACACGTCTGGTAGCCTCGAGCTATTTGCAATCCAAGCCTAAAAGTGATCAGAATCTCCTCCCACTTTCCAATGCATCAAGCATGGGGCTTGAGTCCGCGGTATTGACTCCTGATATTTCAACGATGTGTTGAGGTCGCATGTATTCACTTCCAAGCTCTGATTGCTGCACATTGAGAGTATTTGTGTTGGTTGTTGCGGAGTGAATGTCATTTCGAGAGTCTGCCAACATGCGGAAATACGCATGAGGTCCCCAACCTGTACATGTTACATAAAGACAATGGAAACTCATGAATGAATTACAGGGAGCTGTAGCATAGACGGGGATTATGTGAAATTCATGCCGACAAGCTGAAATCCAAGGACTGAGAACCGTCCTCCATAATACATAGAGATATTTGTAGTTTCATCATGGAAGAAGAGAGTCCTTTAACACCTTTTGTCTAATCTAGCTAATTCGTTTAAACAGTACAATGAAAAAATCATTCTCAAGATTGTTAATCAGGTACCCTATCGATGCTCATAGCAACCTGGTATCATGTTTAGTATGCTCTAGAATGTTTATGTCAAAGAATAGTAAATCCTCGTAAAATCTTTCTTTATCTTATAAGAAACCATCTACAACAACATTTCAAAGCCCACAAGCAACAAAATTCTTATATCCACAAATTTCTTAGTCCAGCTAAATGACGGCAATAGAAATTTAGTTAAACACCAGAAACAGACATAGTGCACTGGACTTTGGCCATTTGTTCTGCGCATATTGAAGAAGTGCTTAGACGCGGGTCACCAAAAGGTTAGATCATAGCATCAACATAGGCTAATATATATAATTACATAATATATGAAAGAAATTAGAGCATATTACACAACCAATTGATTAAAAAAAGGATTAGGTGCTTACCATCTATGTCATATGGGGGTGGAAAGAATTGTAAGTAACAAAATGAAGCAACTGTCATCCCTGCATAAAAAATTTAAATGAGAAGAAGGGAAAATATTTCATTCTAAGAAGCTACAGGGAGCATTCCATGTACCAACAAATAGTACAGCACAAGACCAAAAAGTGGAGAAAAAATAAAAAAATAAAAAATCGACAAACAGACCTATAAGACCTCCAGCAAATACATCTTGCCAGTGATGCCAATAGTCATCAACTCGAGAAATACCAACTAAAGAAGCAGCTAGTATTGGCAACAAAACAATACATAGCTTTGCAACGTGGCCCCCATGATCAAATACCCTGATTTTCCCTGACAGATACCAAGCAAGAAAGCCAAGACCAGCAAAGGAACCTGAAACCAAAATCCATGATTTGTTAAGCTGAGGTTTTCATTGAACAAGGTGCTCAGATAATACTAAAAAGATAAAAAAGAAAAAATGAACTGATATTAATATCCAATTCCCTCTCTCAACACAACCATGTGTAGAGACAGAGAATGAAATCTTGGGTTTTTTCTTCATATAAAAAAGTTATATTGCGACTAACACAGCAATCCTAATTACTAGTTAAAAAAACCCTTCATTTCTGTCAACATGTTATATTTCCAGTATGAGTTTGAAATACATATGATTGCAATCTCCAGGGATGAAAACAACGCATCAAACAAAAGGCAAAATGGAGAAGAACACAACCACTAGGCTAGCAGCATAAACCTAGTCCTGAAAGAGATTAGATAGCTTACAAGATGTATGCCCACTAGGGAAACTTTTGTGTCCTTCCTTAATGACACTCTTATCTCCGGTACACATAACATTCCTTGTGACCTGCTCAAATACCTGCACATGTGATGCACCAGCAGCATGTTGACTGTAACGAACTGGGGAAGGGCAAAGACTTCTTCTATCATAAAATCTTAAAATAAACACGGAGAAAAGTAAAACCAGGGGAATTCATGAACTTGAAAACCAACCGCTTTGCCATCAGGAAAACAACGCCAAAAGAAGTCTGGACGTGGACGACCAACACCATCTTTGATCGCATCCGTTATAACTGCAGTGATCAGTATAGAAAATAGAAGACCTGGACATGCACACAGTATCAATTTGACGTTATCATTATACAACAATAACATGCAAACAAAAACCTGCACGGCAAAAATTTTAAAAGGGAGGAAGAGCTACCCAATATGGCTTGGTGCAGATCAAAAACATCCCTTCTGATGAAGTAGTAGATGAGAATGAAAGCAAAAGGCAACAATATCCCGATAATCTGTCAAAATAATGTACACAAAAAGATTATTTTTGACGTTGCAACTAATGTGCAATTACCTCATGCAAGAAGATTCCCTTTGAATTTATCAGTTCAAGGGGCCAAAACTTACTGGAACAGCCCAAAAAGGAACAGTATTGTCTTTCAAAGGGTATCTGAGGTCAGTCATCATCCCCTCTCCAACATAACGGTGAAATGGTTCTATAAGGTTCAAAATGATGTCTAGCACCACAAGAAGGCCAAGAATTAGCCAGTCATGCACATGCATTCTTGCCACTGTAACTCCATGTGATCTTATAGTGTGTACACCCAAATGAATTTCTGGCATCTTTCACTGATCTGAGGCAAATTAAAAGGTCTGAACATGAAACTAAAAAAGGTTGAAGAACTATAACTGAGCAAATATATAAAGAAAAAAAATTAAAAATAATGTCACAGGAATAAATGTGAAGACTTCAAGCTTCTGTAAAGGGAGGGACAATATACGAAAGAAAGAAGGGAAATTAATTCATTAAATAACTATCTTTATATCGGTTTAAACTTTTGAGACAATTGATGATAAAACACCTATAAAACCATGAAAAATATGATGATCAGACAAAAAGACATAATAGGAGCACAAAAAGACAAAAAGGTCAACTTCAAAGTTTCTGGATCCAATCCACGATTGATACCCTCAAGTTCCCATTTTGATATAATATTTATTTGTACAGATTTTTTATATTTTTATTTTATGGAAGTTGTACAGATTTGAAGGCCAATCACGGTACTCACAAAACACCAGACTATGAACAAGCACAATGATAGCAGGGTGGCATTTGTTCATCAAAGTAAGAATTAAGGACTATCATGTGCCAAAGATGACTGCCTAACAAAGAGTCAAACGGTAATCCAGGTCAACTTATTCCAACAGAGAACTAGGAGGTCTGAACAGGCAATCCACTCAGGATGCCTGCCTTGCTTTTGCCTAGCACACTTAAAAAGTATAAAAAAACCTTTCCATTTCGAAGTACATAAATCACAATAAACAGCACCACCCTTTCCTAAGCTAAAATGAATTTTGCATCAAAGTTTGTAGAATTTAAGCTGCTTGATGGATAACCACAGATTATGATAAGATGTAATAATCCACTCGCCAAAGAACCAAAGAAGAAACTTAAAATTCATTCTAATTTCAAAGGCACTTATAATCATCTATCATAATATCTCAGTATAGCCCGCACGTTATAGGAACTAGCTGAGAAATGTTTTGATAACCATGCAGTCCCCCTAAGACAACCTTCTCTTTGAATTTGAAAGCGGTTAATGGATGAAGCACCACTTTTAAACATTATACATCACCAGAACTATTTTGAGAAAGTTGCTGGCTCCCCAAATACAGTTTTTCCCAGACTACGCTGTTATGGATCAAAGGAACATCTGAAATTTAAAACCAAATAATATATTGATTATTTGCACATAATCATGGATCTTGCCAGCATCCATCGAAATTAAGTTATAATAATGCTTTAATTTAGTAATAGCATTGGAATAAAACCGTATAGCTCTGCACTACTGAGTTTTAAAATTACTTAAATTTGGCAAAATGCCCCGATGGTTGACCATTACAGCTCCGTAGCATGTTTATAAAAAATGAAATCGGGAAACCATAACTCAATTGACAATTATGAAGGCAATAAATTCCATCTGTGCTCCAGATACCCTAAATAAATTTTTTTACGTGAAAACAGGATAAATGTTCCAGTAGAACTGAAAATAAATAAAACATAAAGTAACTATTTTCCAGTGGTCAGTTTAAATGCGGATAAGAAAAAGTAAAACAAGTTATCGATTTGAGCAGGTACTGACACTGTAACCAAAACTGCCAAAAAAATGAGCATAATATAGATATACTTCGGGCATAAGGCACAAACAGAGGATCAGAAAAAGTATTGAATTCTTATAATTGTGAAATGTCTAATTTCAATAATCCTAAACAAGTATAACGTATTCAAACTTACCGAAAGAAAAAGGCTAGGGAAGCACAATTTCTTAATAAAAAAAAGGCCCTGTTTGGAAGCTAAGAAAGTGAATGAAAAGAGAAGAAATCAAATATCCAGATATTATACTAGGAGAGCAAAGAAAAAGAAACGCAACTCAACTCAACTCAACTCAGAGCAATAATTCAAAAATCATCAGAAAAATAAAAACCAAAAACGTTATAAATTACTCATAATTATACTTCCTTCATATATTTACTTCGTTTTCCGGTGAACGAAACGAAAAGGCAACCAGGAGAATCCACACTCAGGTTTGTTGACACATGGAAGAAAGTTCTTCATAACAAAAGCATGCGAACACCACAACAGTAACAAGCGAGAGAAATATAGCATCGCAAAGTGCACAAGAAAGCGAAAAAAGAATAGATTCAGAGAGAGAGAGAGATTAACACAGGTTTCTGAAACATAAATTTTTCCTGAAAAATATACGAAAGTGAGAGGGGACTGGGAGCGTTTTCAGCGACAGAGAAAGAGAGAGAGATCTAAGATGATTTTACATTGCAGGCAGTGGAGAGCAGGCACACGGCACAAGAAATAAAAGCGATCAATAACAAAAAGAAGCTGATTTTTCAATTGTAGTTGAAGGCGGTGCTTGTTGCCTGTTGGGGACAAGTAGCGACTGCCGTTTCGAGCTTGCTCCTTTTGATACAGGAACGGTATCATTATTATAATTTTTTTAAGTTTTTATATAAAATATAATAAATAATTTAATTTTAAAATAATAATATAAAAAATAATATTTTATTTTATTTTTAATTTTTATTTAAAATCATCTTATCTCACCATTCAAACCAACATAATTTGATGGTTAGTTGCACTTGCTTCTCTATGAAATAACTAATAATAATAATAATAATAAATCAAGTCCAAAGTTAAGTATTGATTAAAAAATAAAAACAAAGAGAGAATCTATTATTTAATGTGAAACTTTAACTCATTCCAATTTTTGTAAGATAACTTATTTTTCATAATAAAGTCTTTATTAATTTTTTTAAAAAAAATAATTATTAAGTAATATCGGAATACAGTTGAAACCACACAGTCAAATTACCGGGGACTATCATACAATTAACATGAGAATACTATTAATCCAAGACCATTGGACAAGGATGAATGAAGGTTAGCATTCTTCAAAAATATTTGAGTCAAAATAAAGTGAATGAAGGGGGTTCAAAATTCCAAAAGCTACATGTCCTTTTTTATTAAATCGAGAATTACTTTATTACTTTATTCCATAATTTCATCAAAAACGAGATGAAATTATCATATTCTGTAACCTAAGCCTACATGGATGATGACCATTTGTCAAAACTCTTTATATTCTTTGCTTGTTCTTGTTACACTTGCTTTTTACAATTTCATGTCTTTAAGACAAAGGAGTAGGTGGCGGAATATTATACGTGGATTATAAGAGAAGCACGTTTAGATTGAAAGACATGTTGATAAATTTTGATAAGGAAGGGAAAATTCATAATCAATATTATTCTTTTATTTCTTTTTAATTCAATTGACAAGGAGAATTTGGTAAATGAAAATAGACATAAGCCTAGGCAAAATGCTTATTACATTAATATATAGGACATTTTCCTTAAAAACCTAATGTATAGTTTATACTACCAAAGTTTCGATTAAAACAATTATAGGCCTCTTCCATTTTTAAAAGTTTAGAGGCTTCAAATTTACCAAGAAATAAATATATAAAGTAGGTTATACAATATTTATTACTTATTTAATGTTGTCAAGAATATTTATACGAACAGTAATAAATTTTATGTGTTTATTTCTCTCGTACTCTACTCTCAAACTCATACAAGAATCAAAGATATATGAGAAATCATTTCTATCCTATCTTTTTTTATATAAACATTAATTTTTAATAACACGACATTTTAGTAGTACGATGAGTATTTTAAAACTACTTAAATAATTACTCTACTTGGAACCATATTGCAAGAGTCTGGAGATCATGATAGCATGAGAGTCATCATTAATGGCGTGCGATCTAAAAGAGATGGATCATTCTCATGGCTAGCTTTGTTTCAAAGCTGGGGAACCCCGTTAACATTATTCTTTTCACTCCTAACATTTCGTGATGACTTCTCATCACTCAAACAAAACAGATAAAGTGGTATTTCCAGGAATGCTTTTTACACGCATCATCCGTAAGGCTGACTACATTAGGATATAAATCCCAATTCTTGAATTTTCACGCGTGAAGAGCTTTATATTAGCATAATTATGCCCAAACTGATGGGCTTAAGTTTTTGAATTGGATGGTGTCAATTACGTATTGGGGCTGCAGACTGTGGTATGTGTATAGACTGATTTAAACAGAAAAGCAGATTTTCTTTTACCATTATTAGAGTACCATTTTCAGGTCATCTATCACCTTACAGGTTGCATTCTAGATTTGCTAAAACTAAAATTCAGTCGATTCAGGAAGTTATCATTTACATATGAAGAAAAAATTCAAGGGGAGTGGGATTTACTTAAAACACAAGATATACAAGATCACCTCTTCCCTAATTCCATTTCATCAAGTGTGGGGCTAAGATTTCTGTTGAAATAGAATGCCGCAACATCATGTTGCCCTGCTTGTTGATTCACAATCTCAATCTCTGCAGCCTGCACATTCTGGACATTCGTTTCATGGAACGTGTCTGTATTGGCAGATGACTCCTTCAAAGCTTGGAAATATGCATAAGGGCCCCATCCTGAAACCAGAATATCATTAAGGAAAACTCAATTAACCTAATTGATTTTCGGAAAGTAACAACAGTACTTCAGTTTTAGAAATAGCGGATCATAACGAACAAGAGAGGAAGCAATTCACCGTTGATATTTTCAGGTCACAAACGCCAGTGACTAGATAGCTAGAGTTACTTGGTTTTCGAATTCTATTTCTTTTCAAAGATTCCAAGCTCTACCCTTCCGATTGAAGCATTGTTAGTATAGTAGATACTTAAAAGAAGATTAACACTTGCAATCATATTATATGATTCCAAACTTTCTCCCCTTATGGTAACTATGTGGCAATCCGTGGAGCATTAGCATACTCAAAATTGCAATTCAAGATAAAGCAATCACTGACTATTCAGGATGCATGAGTTCCCATACATTCATTCTTTATTGTCATTCCCAACACAAAAGCAGATTTTTTCTCCATACATCGATTCCTCATTTTCTAATATTTTATTACTTTACACAAGCATGCATGCATTTATTTTTTCTGGAGAAGCATGCATCCTTTGAATGTCACTGAAGACATTCAATACCTTTAATTGAATGTAATGATACTATAAAACTTCCTGTGGACTTTCTAGTTCCTTTGTTATAATTAGGCATGTTCTTGTATATACCTTTTGTGTACTTGGGCAACCTTTTCATCGTGTCTCAACAAACTTTACTTTTACCAATTAAAAAAGTGATACCATAAAACTTTTACTGATGTTTCGAGACAAAGGTAGCAAGAGTATTCTTTAGAAAAAAAATTGAAATTCCAATGAGAATGAATCACTTCTTGAAAGAACAAAAGATAAAAGGATGGATACCTTCATCGTCATATGGGGGTGGGAAAAATTGCCGATAGCAAAATGCTGCCACAGCTAGCCCTGCAAATGATGAACCATGTAAAGCTGTTAAAGTTATATACTGAAAATCTGATTCCGATTTCATTTTCTAAGTGATGATACAAAAACATACCTAGAACACCTCCAGCAAATACGTCTTGCCAATGGTGCCAATAGTCATTAACCCGTGAGACGCCAATGAGGGATGCAACGAGCAGCGGAAAGAAAACAATGCATAGTTTTGCCACATGCCCTCTGCGATCAAATACTTTGAGTTTTCCAGACAAGTATAATGACAGAAAACCTAAACCCGCAAAGGACCCTGCAGAGAAAAATCCTAAATCATATCCAACGAGCATTTCATACACTGCTTTGATTTTGGTGAACTAAGAAGGTAGAATATATTTGCATTCTTTAGTAATTCGACAATCTATTTAGAAAATTGTCTGCTTGGTTCAAAATAGGAAAGGGAAGCATGAGACCACCATCAACCAACTTACATTTGGTATAAGTTTTCCCAGGTGTAATAGATTATGGATTCGCTAATGTGATTTGATGAGTAATTTTTTCCATTTCAATTCACCAAAATACATTAGAGCCAGTAGCAGGAAGTGTTGCTTACATGAAGTATGACCGCTTGGGAAACTCTTGTGTCCTTCCTTTATTACACCATGTTCACCATGACATACTACGCCTCCCCATACATCATAAAGCTAACAAAAGAAAAAATCACACAAGATCAACAATAAAAGTACTTTGGAGCAGATATTCATAATTCTTTAAATGATATATGGGATATTCAGGCCAGAAAAAAAGGTCCAGCAATGACCCCCACGCCCCAAAGAAAAGCAATTAGTTTGGGAGAAACTCAGACCTGTAAAGTTGAACTAACAGAAAAGAAAAGGAAGTTTAAATTTACACATTAATCCAAATGATTCTTGATTCCTGAATAGGATTTTCTGCCAAATTTGGAGAATTAACTGAGTGCCAAAATTTGGCAACCATTGGATTTTTTTTTTCAGGGAAAGGGGGGAGGGGATGGAGGGTACATGCATATACCTAGTACCACACCTCATTGATAGCTCTGAACACCTAACCAGCAGGTCAGACCCATCCCCCCCACCCCCTCCAAAAAAAAAAAACTCTTTACCATCTTTTTTGTCAAGGAAAATAGAGAACCCATCTAAGGTATAATTAACTAAATAAAAAGTGGGTATATGTATGAAGAAGAGGAAAAAATTGGCATATGCCTCATTCAATTCGTTGAAAAAGTTACATTAAAGTGGTTGATGAGGATGTGACATACAATGCTAACAATGTCATGAATCCATATGGAAATTTTAAGAGAAAAACACTGGCACATATAACTAAAACAAAGAGGTAAAGAATTTGGAGGAAAGTGGGAGCCTACATCCTTTCCATCAGGGAAGCAGCGATAAAAGAAGTCTGGTCGAGGCCTACCAACTGCATTCTTTATTGAGTCCGTAATAACCGCAGTAATCAGTACAGCAAATAAGAGACCTGATCTTCAAAAGAGACGTAAGTACTTTCTTTTCTTTCTATGCAACTTCACTCTAAAAGAATAAATATGATTACTACTATTATTCTAGGGGCTTACATAAGGTATCACAGAATAAGATCGAGATAGGGATTCAGCAAAGGAGATGTAAGCCATTTCCTTAGATAAGAACATATATGCTGTTCAAAACTTAAAAAAAGGTTCTAGCTGAATAATGACTGCGAACTAAGATTACCAAGAATGCCGTGGTGCAGATCGTAGACATCTTTCCTACGAATATAGAAGAGAAGGAAAATGGCAATAGGCAACAAAACTGCGTACATCTGACAACAAAAAGGAAAAAGAATCCTGTTATCAATGTTTGCCTCCAGCAAATTAATACAGCTATGTTAAAATCATTCCAGTTTGTATAGTCATAGCACCTTATGACCAAAAATTTAGATTTTTCGAAGAAAAGAAAAAAAATTCCATGGTGGAAATAGTCATGTATTTGCATCAAAATTGTCCTTTTCCATATAGCACACTGTCAATAATGGAGATTTTTAAAATAAATCTTACAGAAACTTGCATTGCAAAGTTGATTAAAACAGAATACTAATTGTTGCTTTTAGTGACTAAACAGAATCTAGCCAGTTCAATTTAATGAAAATTAAGCTAAAAGTTTTTTATTAAAGAAATAAAAACCAGTGACAAAGAACTTACCGGAACAGACCATACGGGAACTGTGTTATCTTTCATGGGATACTTGAGGTCTGTCATCATATCCTTTCCCACAAAGCGGTGAAATGGGCCAGTGACATATACAACTACTTCTATCACGGCAAGAAGCAGCAATATAAGCCAATCATAACAGTGATTCCATGCAAGAGTGGTACCATGAGATTGAATAGTGTGCGTTCCAAGCTTCACCTCTCCTGTTCTTCGCTGCTGTAACATGTACATAACACCAAAGGTATGATGATTCCTTTTCATGATTCACTCATGCTGGACCATTCAATCATTTACTGCTCTAAGATCTAGAGAGATAGCACAATGAACCTAAATTCCATGATGCAGGACAACGAGGGTATTAGAGTATTCTGCCATCCGCTGACAGATACAATCATTAGTTGGTTAGCCTAATCAACATTCAAGTTAGTTACTACCATGTGTAAATATTAGAGTTAATTAGTGCAGATTCAATCTATTATGTCTATATATATTTATCATCCTGATGTACAGAACTGCACAAGTCACAAGATTACGAAAGACAAGTTCTGGGTTACTGATTTTTCTAAGTTCATCTTCTTGGTTCATAGACTTTCGGTGATTGGATCACCTTGCTTTCTTTACACTCTGTTCTCCTACAGGAGGAAGAAAATTACTGTTCTAACTTCACAAATGATCGGACAAACAGATGGTGTACAGCAATAAAAGAAATAGTTAGTGTCGCACCGACCAAAGATGCAAAAGAATCACTCTCCTGCATCGAATTTCGAGATTCCAAATGAACCACAAATCTGTCTTCATTACTCGAGTTCCTTGGTTTTTGTTCAAAAAAGAATAATACGAACAATAGACTCTTGCTAATCACAACCAAAACACAACGACAATCTCAATGGACAAGTCCAATAAAATATGAACTCCCAAGTAAACCAAATAACCAAGGAATAACCGAAGCCTAACACACTTCTGCAACGCACAGCACTTTCCACGTCGCTACACGACTCAGTTATATTCTAAAACAAAAAACGTACAAAAAGTGCACAGCAGCTGACTGCATCGTTCAAACGATGAGATGAAAGCTAAAATCTGGCTTAAATCAAACTATAGTGTGCCGGAAAAAGGTCCATTTACAGCTTGTTGCAAGCAATATACGCAAAAAAAAAAAATTAAACCAAAACTGAATTACCGTCAGTACTAAATAATAAACCTGCTTTACGCACCTCTGAATTATATTCGGAAATAAAGAAAGAGTAAATTATTTTTTTATTAGATGATAATCAAAAATTTAATAAAGTGACTGCTAATCTAATCTAGATAGGATGTCTCAGCGTATATATATACATATGCAAAAGTGAAAGTAGGGGAAAAAAAGCAGCAACTCACTAACCTGAGAGGTATTCCGGAATTTCCAAAAGGAAAGAAACGATGCCATATTCCTCCACGCCATGGGACGAACAAACGCAGAAATATTTAAAAGCACACTTGTCAAATTTTTAACCCCAGATCTAATACGATGGCGAATCGATTTAATAATTACCTAAAAAAGGAGGAAAGACACTAATAAGTAAGAGAATCTTATCTTCTACAGGAATGGAAAAGGAAAAAAAAAAAAAAGTAGTGATTACAAAGAGACGAGATTCACAGAGATAAGATAAGGCACTGAAGAAGATTAGTGAAAAAGTTAGGAAGTTTTAATACAAAAAAAAAAAAAAAAAAGGTGCTTCTCTGTTCCCTCAGGATACTAGTAGCTTTTTCGAACCGAACAGTTCTCAGAAAAAAAGAGCGAGTGGGAGACACAGTGCGAGGTTTGAACTATACGATTTGCCGCCGGACGGTTACCGCATTGGATCGCCGGTTAACAATCTCCGGATTTATCGGGTTAGATTTTAAAAAAATAGGCGTGAATATCGAGTTAACGACTTCTTTTGAAGTCTTCTGCCGCGGTGTACGGGGGGCCGGGGGCCACCAACAAGTTAAACACGGCATGCAGCTACCCTGTAACCACCACCATTGAGCATGTACACACAACATTGCTGAGCTCATGCATGTGCGTTGGGCCATTTGGGTTAGGTATCAACCATATTAATTATTATTATTATTAATTATAAAGAAAAATTATTTTTATAATTTTAATCGAATTAAATCTTTCTATTCATATTTAAAAAAATAAATAAAATTTGTGACACACAATAAAAAAAATTAAGATTTTTATGATAAATTTTAATTTTTTAAAAAATGTACTTGAGACTTACACACTCTAAATTTAATTAATCAATTATAAACCGTAGTTGGATTTTTTTTTTTTTTATTCCATTTCTATGATTAATTTTTTATTCACTGCAGAGAGTAGACTTCAAATAACACGCTAGTCTTTGATTTATTCACTTTTATTTTTCTCTTTTTCTGTTTCTTTGGGCTATATTTTAATAGAGTATCTAAATAGTGGACCTGATTAGAAAAAAAACAATAAAAATAGTGGACCTGCTGCATTTGGGAGCGGAGTGAGAGTTGAATACCCACCCCCACTTGCAGTTGCAGCCAGATCATGTTGGGTTTGGACAACCATTTGTTTTGTTTTAAGATAATTCCAAGCTGTCAATTGGGACTTTAGGTTTGGTCCCACCTTGTTTGTTTTCAACTTTTCGTATATGAAATAAAATAATTTGAAATAAAAATTAAAAAATTAAATAAAATATTATTAAAATATATTTTTTTAATAAAATTTTTATTTTAGAATTTGAAATTTGAAAATATTAAATTTTTTATTTTATTTTATTTTATATAAAAATTTAAAAAATTATAATAATTAGATGAAATGAAATGAATTGAAAAATTTTATAAAAACAATCGAGGCTTAGTTACCTATTAATTTATAATTCTGTTCACCATATTATATTAACGTGCAGTTCAACTATAAGCTTCAATATTTGATCATTTAGCTGCTGAATTTTCTTACTTTCAACAACTAATTATTTCAGCCCACTAGTAAAACCCCCTAATCATTTCAATAAAAATTATTTACAAAAAGGAAAAAATTCAACCTGAAAGGCATGATTTGGATAGAATTGTAGAATTGAATATTGAGATACTCTCATCTCAATATTCAATCACTACGTGCATATTTAGAATTATAATGAGAAATATAACTTATAACTTTAAGGCCAATAGCTTATAACTTAAATAATAAGCTTTATGCTTCAAAAGTTATTTACTGTTTGATAAACATGTATTTAAAGTACTTTTAAAGTTAGTTACATTAATTTTTTAAAATATATAGTTATCTGCAGGAGCTTTTTGATAAAAGCTTCAATTTGGTGCTTTTAAAAAAATTGGATTTTCAACTTTTTTAGGTGATTAAAGTATTTTTTTATAAATTTACCAAACATATCATTTTTTCTTTAAAAGAGCTTTTAAACAGTTAAAAGCATTTTTTAAGCTTTCAAACTCAATCCCAAATAGACTCTACAAAAATAAACACTTTTCAGTTTTAAATTTTTAACTTTTTTTATTTAATTGTTACTTAATCATTACAAATTTTCCAAAATTCCAAACAAAATATAAAAAACAATTCAATTTTTTCAACTACTAAAATAAAAATTATATTATAACAATATTATAACTTTATAATATTTTTATTTAACTTTTTTTTTTCTCTTTTTCCAAAACTTTAAAATATCTTAACTCAAATCATTTTACTATAATTTATAAATTATTTTACTATTATTTAAATATCATTCTATCTCAACTTACTATCCAAATTACTATCCAAACTAAGCCCAAGAATATGAGAGTTTCAATTAAGAAAAATGAATACACTTATCCAAAAGCGAGACGAATGGCATATAAGAAGTTCAATATCTTTGTTACACTACACACTCTTATAAGCTACAAAAAAGAGCGATTAAAACATATGTTTAACTAGAAAAAAATAGTAATAAAAAAAAAGAAATCTATAAATTCATGCAATTCAATGTAATTAGTTAAATTATAAAACTAATTTTATTGTAAAATAGATGATCATACTTTGATTATATTTGGTTAATTGCATAATAAAAAAATTTATATTAACAAACTTATTTATAGATACATGACCCCATTTAGATACAAGAAGTATTTCATCTTATTTTATCTTATTTAAAAAGTCTACTTACACCCGGGATTGGGAAACCCCGTGTACCCGAGTCTCCACGTAGACACTAGTGAAACGATGCGTTTTCACTTTTGGTTTCTGAAATTCGAAAGAACTCCATAGCAATGGAACCCCACATTTCACATCGCACGGAACTGAGACATGGAAACCACAGAACACCCTGCATGGAACACAACAAGCTTCCCAAGCAAGCTGCCCCACCGACGACCACGAAGATAATTCACGAAGGGAGGTACAAGTGCTTCTCATCTTCTTCTGCTCAAACAAGCTGCCCCACCGACTACCAAGGCACTTTCTAATCAATCTTAAAAGGAAAGGCTGAATGGGTTCAGATTGTGGCAAGTCAGCAGACAGAACTTTGAAGAATCGTCAATGAGTAGGCTGAGTTTTCTTCTTCTTTTTCTTTTCTTTTGAGAAAGGGTTTTAACTTCTCTTCTTCTTCACGTTCACGAATTACGCTGCTTGGGAAGGAGAGGTTAAACCCTAGAACTAGAAGCATGAGGAGTGAATGAATCTGTCTAACTCTCATCCAAAAACTCTTGAGGTCGTTTTCTTCTTGTATTTTTTGGAGGATGGGGATTTGTGGTAGAAGTGATGGTCGTTGTTGGTTGGGATATTTCCGATTGTGAAATGGAATTTTTTAATGAAGATTTGAGCAACTTTTTGCCCTTTTTTCTCTTTTGTAAATTTCCCAAATTGATTGCAATTTCTTCTCTATGAATCTAATTACAGTAATTTATATGAGGGAGCTAAATAGATTTCTCTCACGTAATTATAGTAATATCAAGTGTCTACACAATCATCATCTAAGAAGCAGATTTCCTTGTTCCCCTTCAACAAAATCTGCAATTTGATAATGAGGGTAATTGCAAGCTTAGGATTTTAATCTATTCATGCTAAGCTGTCTCTGCTTTTCATCTCAAAGATTTGTTGATTCAAGTCAATGGTTAGGTACAAGTCAATTGAATTCGAAGCTGCCTCACTCTCTAATGGAGAGGGCTGGAACTACTTGCAGATGGGTTTCAGCGTGTAAAATGAACGCCATTCATCAATGCTTGCCATTCGACAACACATCGGCGCACTTTCTTCTGGGATGGGTTAGCTGAGATGCAAAATATGAGGAATGATTTAGGCGCTAGGTGAGATAGGTTTGATTACTGTTTCTAATTTTTTTTCTAATAATATCGGCTGATGTGGCATCAGCGGATTCCTCAAAAAGTATTCAAAGGTGAGTACCTGTAGCAGAATTGTATTTTATTATTATATTTTTTAAAATTTTTACATAAAATATAATAAATAATTTAACGTTTTCAAATTTTAAAATAATAATAATATTAAAAAAATAATATTTTAAAAATATTTTATTTACCTTTCAACTTTCATCTCAACTTATCTCATCTCAACTCATTATTCAAACGGTTTATAATGGGTTTGGATACACAGTTCAGATGAGATGAGATTATATGTTTTGTTAAAAGTTGAATAAAATATTGTTAAATATGATTTTTTAGTATTATTTTTATTTGAGAATTAAAAAAATTAAATTGTCTATTATATTTTTGTATAAGAATTTGAAAAAGTTGTAATGATGAAATGAGATGAGATCAAATAAAATAAGATAAGATGTTTCGTGTATCAAGATTCAAAACTCACCTGAGCATTGGCATTGGTTTCATCAAAAGTCTAGCCAAATGTAAAATATGATGAATTTCATCAAAAGAGAGCTGCATTGGATTAGTAAAAAAGATAAATATAAAACTTTAAGCTATAATAAATGGATATGTTTCTTCAAATTTGAAGGGTTATTGATTACTCATCAAATCTATTTTTTATTTACTTTTAATCTTCAATGATCTTTTTTATTCACGTTTAATCTCCAACCGTCTTGTAATAATAATGTAAAAATTAAATTAAATTATTAATTAACATATGATTAGTGTAATTATAAAATGTAAAAAAATAATTATTATTAAAAAAATAATATAATATTATTATTTTGATGAATTTAATAGTTAATTTAATATAGAATTATGAATAAAAAAATTTTAAATAAATTTAAAAATAATGAGTCAATACTAATGCTCTAAATGCTCCAATAATACTTAAATATTTACTTTTAAATTGATTTATGATTGAGCAATCAATGCTATCGTACATTGGAATCTCTTCCTTTCAATATAGACGACTGGAAGGTGTAAAGGTCCATAATGGCAGCGCAAACTCTAGTCCATAATCTAGCCAAAATAGGCCCATCACTATGATAGTTATGCCTCCTTCATGTTTTTTGCACAGACAACTTTGAATCATTTGTTTCCCTTTTTGTTTAGCGAAATTATTTGTAAGTCCGCGTAATTATTTTGTAAAACATTAGATTCTATTTTGAAATAATGTAAAAAAACTTATTTTTTTAGTAATATTTATTTTTATTCAATACTCTTACATCATATGTCTACTTTTCTTTTCTTTTTCTTTTTTTAATTTTTTTTTACTAACAAATGTAAGATGTAAAATAGAAGAACTCATAATGCTATATGTAGTCGTGAAGTGCATAAGCGCCTCACAATTGTTTTGAAAAGAAATAAAATTTACTGTAAATTAATTTTTTACGTAAATGCCTCACAACATGATAGACTGTTATTTTTTTAAGAGAAATTCTACTTACAAATACCCTTTGCATAACCCCATGCAACCGCTCCTTTTCATGAAAAATTTATTTTTTTAACATTTCCATCTCATCTTCTTATCATTCGTTCCCTCTCTATTTCTTTATCAATTTTTTTGACCTTCTTCTTCCTCCCTCTACATTTTCAGCACTTGAGTTTTCTGAGAGTTGAGCCCTGCACATAGTCTCCACTACATTTTTTTTTAGCTTTTCCATGCCTCTCAGCCTCTTGAAAGCTTCTCGTCTAGCCTTCCCAGCCTCTACCATGGCTAATGTTGGAAGGGAATCTAGAAGTTTTTGCGCTCTTGGTAATCCACCGACTCACCTCACCATACGTAACTTCGAGAAATCACCCAAAGACACCAACCTTCCAATATACATTCTCCTGCAAGCCAATTTAGCAGCAGTGAGTGTTTTGCATTTTATCGGTTAATGTCCTCTTTGGTTTCTGCTTTGCCCAGACAAATTCACAAGCACTAGTGCAATGGCTAAAGACGGCGTCGTCACGGTCTACAACAGCAGCGCCATCACTGACTCCAAGAAGAACCCATTTTCGCTCAAAGCTGGACTAACCCAGATGCTGCACGGCAAGGCTATTCTCGAAGTCACAAACGCAGATCAAGCCAAGATTGCCGAAGAAGCCGGCACTTGCTGTCTTATTGTATTGGAGCCCCTCCACCGAGATATTTCCCGCATGCCCGACCCGTCCCTAATCAAGGAAATCAAATGCACTGTCTCAATCCCTGTAATGGCCAGAGCCCATGTCGGTCATTTCGTTGAAGCCCAGATCCTCGAATCCATCAGGGTCGATTACATCGACGAGAGTGAAGCTCTTGCTCTTGCAGACGAGGAAAACTTCATTAACAAGCATAACTTTCGCTACCCATTTGTTTGTGGATGTCAGAATCTTGGGGAAGTGTTAAGGAGAATAAGAGAAGGGGCAGCGATGATTAGGACTCAAGGGGATTTATCAGGATTTGGAAATATAGCAAAGACTGTGAAGAACTTGAGAACAATAATGGGTGAGGTAAGAATTTTGAATAACATGGATGAAGATGAAGTATTCGCCTTTTCAAAGAAGATAACGTCGCCGTATGATCTCGTGGCGCAAACCAAGCTATTAGGCACTATAATGATCCACATGTGCTGGTGGAGACTAGCTGCGGGTTGGAGGATAGCATGGCTGGTTTGAGTCTCGGTGAGGACAGGATCGAACAATTTGCAAATGAAGGTGCTTAATGGTTCAAGAATCACTGGAATGTCTGTCTCTTATCTGTTATTAGGCATATGGTTGTGTTTTGGTCAATTTAGGTTGTTGAGCATATGTGACTCTTCTTTTCTTCTTCTTCAACATGATAATGTAGATGGTATAAGACTATATAAGTGTTCCGTCTCATCGTTGTGCTCATTTTACCATGAATCTAATACCAATTTGGTACGTGTTGAATCTGATTTTGTGGGAGTACAGAAAAGGAACTTGAATAAATTCGTGAAATCTCGAGAACAATAATGTGGCAACTTGCATCTACACAATAAACCAAATAGTCACTTCTGGATGAAGAACTTGTTGTTTACCATTAAGTGATTTGTATAATTTAGTTTGAGAGGAGAATCCGTGTTAGTTGGTGCCAAAATTCCCATACTTCAATTGTAATGCATCGTTATGATATGATTATGTTTCTTAAAATGGATATTCTTATATTTGTGGAAATACATTGTACTCGACAAAATTCATGCATATGCGTTGTGTTCGATTGCTTATTCCCGTTTCTCTTTTCCATGTATTTTTTTTCCTACTCTGTTAGCTCTAGAGCATATAAACTTCTGGATTTCCTCCCAACATTAGTCATGGTAGAGGCTGAGAAGGCTAGACGAGAAGCTTTTCAAGAGGTTAAGAGGCATGAAAAAGTTAAAAAAAGAAGTAGTGGAGACTATGCACAGGGCTCAACTCTCAAAAAGCTCAAGTGTTAAAAATGTAGAGAAAGGAAGAAGAAGGTCAAAAATATTGATAGAGAAACAAAAAGGGATTGAAATGATAAGAAAACGAGACAGAAATGTTAAAAAATAAATTTTTTCATGAAAATAGGCACCGGTTCATGGGGTTACACAATTGCTAGTTGTAAATAGAATTTCTATTTTTTTAATAATTTGAAGATGTAATATGCCAATTATTAAAAGCTAAAAATCCATATAATTTCGGTTTTTTTTTTTTTTTTTAACTTCTACGTTTAATTTCGCGACCTTTTTATAGTTACTGTTTAAATTTAAAAATGAGATAGAAATAGATTAAAATAAATTATAAATAATAATAAAATTTATAAATAATAATAAATAATAGTCAGCATCTCCCACTCCAAACCGGGTCATAGTTTTCTTGATAAAAGAGCTGTCGCTGCTTGCACGTAACCACCAAAAAGAATTCAGGCACCGATCAGAAAACAATCAAGTTTCTTCCTCCTAATCCAGAGCACCCCCGAAAATAACAAAAGGAACGTTTAACTACAGAAATGGCGACGACGATTCGATCCGATATTCGTTCGGCTATGCATATGGCGACTTCGACCTTCCGCTCTCTCAGCCCCAAGGTCCTTATTCCTTCACGCGCCGCCGCGCGTCGTGCTCTACCGTTTTCTTCGTCCATCTCATCCTCCTTTACGGCGGCTACAACCACGTCGCTCAGCCTGAGAGGTTTCTACTCCACCGACTCCGTGAGCGACGCCGTCCTGAAGGCTCCGGAATTGCCGTCCATATGTACGGCCGATGAGCTCCATTATGTCTCCGTAGCAAGCTCTGATTGGAAACTCGCCCTTTGGCGCTACCATCCTTCTCCTCAGGTTCCTGGAAATACAATATTTTATTTATCTTTTTTTTTTCTTAGTTTTTTTCAGATAGCGTCTTTAGTCATTCATTTCAATTATCCAAAAGATTAATATAATTAATATCTTTCTGTAAATTATATGTATAAATAGGCACCTCAGAGGAATCACCCGCTGCTGCTATTGTCTGGGGTGGGGACTAACGCCATTGGATACGATCTCTCCCCTGAGGTTTTTCTTCTTCTTCTGTTTTTTTTTTTTTTTCATTTTTAACCCTCATCTTACTAAATTTATGTATCTCAGCGTAATTATTGTAAATTGTAATGTGAAGTTTCAATATCAATGCATGCTCAAAAAAAAAAAAAAAAGTTTCGATATCAATGCATTTATTTAATTTATGTGATGTCTTATAATGGCATTTAACTTTTGGTGATCGACAATGTTGTTAATGACTTCATGTGAAAACTTGACAATTGACAGCAAAGGATTAACAAAAAAGCTTCTGGTGCCGAGATTTTTGTGTTTTTAGAAGCCTTCATCCATTTGAAGGGAAAAATCTATGATATTTTGGTGCATTTGACACAGAGCCCTATGACCGTTCTTTTGCCGGATAAAATTTGATGGAACATTCCAATATTGCATTTCTCTGGAATGGGTATGTCAACTAAGGAAAGAATGGTGACATAGTGACGCATTTGAGGATAGAATGGCAGAAGAGAATACCTGTGATTGATCCCCAATCATTTTGATGACGATTTACAGAGCTGATCACAATCAGTTGTGTTGAGAGTGCACGACTTGTAAACTTCTGAACTAAACTATAACAATATTCTTTAGAATCTAGAATGTTGTAGTGTATTTATGACACTGGGCTTAACAAATTATGAAAATAAAATTTAAAAAAATCTGAAATAGGACCAGGGATGGTAAAAATTGATTTTTGGGAAAGGGGGAGACCCAGATTGACTCTTTATCGTAGTTTTAATGATCATTCATTAAGAATGAGAGACTAAAATGTCATTGCTTATCATGTTGTGGTGGAATATGAAGTATACAACCACATTCAGTTTATTGTCTCGTTGTTGGGAGCATAAGAGAGAGCTTTACAAAATGACACTACAATGCTAGCATGGCTTACCCAACTCAATATGAGCTGCAATCCCAATTGTAGTCGGCATATGAATCCTTTAGGATTTAGCTCCATTAAGAGTTGTGTCCTCTGATAAGACAACAGAAATTAAGTATTTTCTAATCACCCATACCTATGTTCTTTTTGAAATTTAATTCTTCTGGTAACATGATTCTTTGTTATGCTATTTGTTGGTCTGCTTCCCTGAAGAATTCTTTGTTATGCCATTTGTTGGTCAACCCTGTGACCGTGAGTTGCCATAATCAGTCTTATAGCTGTCCTTTTGCTTTCTGCTACATCTTCTATGTCTCTATACCATGCTATTCCAGCTTACTAATATATGAGGTATTTTTTTCAGTCTTCATATGCTCGGTACATGTCAAGCCAAGGGTTTGACACATGGATCCTCGAAGTTCGGGGTGCTGGGTTGAGTGTGCAGGGAGCGAATTCCAAAGAAATTAAGCAGTCTGCCAATAAAATATCTGAGCAGATGGAAGCTGCTTCAAGGAGTGCAACCAATGGAGCTTTACCTGTGGGGCTTCAGTCAACTAATGGTCCTGGTGCCTTGGCAAAGCCTGAGACTTTTTCTGTCAAAGGAAAAGAATCTGAGAACATAGCTGTAAAAGGAGACATGATGCGGATAGCAACAGTGTGGGACGAATCAAGACTGGTGATGAAGTTGACAGAAACCTTCATGCGTTTGTCAGAAAGGCTTTCTGGTTTTCTCAGTGAAGGCCAGTCCAAGATCATGTTCGCCAAATTATCTGACCAGATTTCCAAACTTTTGGCAGATTCCCCATTGTCTGAACGATTTAATGAGATAAGAGAAAAGCTATCAAGTTTGTTGGAAACAAGGCAAAATTCCAGTATTGCTAGCCAAATTAGGGATCTGAGTCAAAGGATAGTATATATAATCGAAGAGGGTCAACGATCTGTCTCACCTCCATTGTTTGACTTGCAAGAGCGTTTTGCGTCAACAATAGAAGATTTTCAGAAACAACTTGACTTAATAGTGAAGTACGATTGGGATTTTGATAATTACTTGGAAGAGGATGTGCCAGCTGCGGTGAGGTGACATTTGATCTTTCTGCATAGCTATAATCAATAAACCGAAGATGCCTGCCCTTGACATGATGAACTGATAGTATCCATTTGTGTCAATATAGATGGAATATATAAGAAGCAAAAGCAGGCCAAAGGATGGTAAGTTGCTGGCAATTGGACACTCCATGGGTGGTATTTTGCTTTATGCGACTCTGTCACGATGTGGTATGGCTCAATCCCTTGTAGTTTGTCATGTTATCATTATATCAGCATAAATATTTTTTGACAAGTATTATATCAGCATAAATATTTTTATTTTATTGCACCAGTAAATAAGCTTTTCATTGTATACTGTGGCTTGCTCTAATGGGCTTGACCTTATACTAAGTTGGACTGGAGGGTTGTTGCCGTTTGCAATCTTTCTTTCAGTTCTAGTTTGTCATAATCTTGACTATTTACATCCAAGATCCTTGCCTCTTTTTTGCCTGTATAGTTGTCAATCTCTCTCTCTCTCTCTTTCCCTCCCTCCTTTTCTTTTACGGCGTTCTGTTGAAGATTAAGATTTGCAAGCAAAGGTGGATGCTTTAAAATTGAACTGAATTAAAGGTCCATAGTTTCGATTATGTATGAACTCTGTTTGAGTGTATCTGCTTGACCAATGAGACTTCTCTCCCTGTGTTTGAAAATGTTAGGAAAGGAAGGTAGAAAATCCTAATAGTAGCCCAGCCAAGGTTTCTAAAGGAAAATCTGGTCAGGATACCAATTAAATATTGAGTGTAGGCTTTCATTATTTTGAAATTGAAAATTTTTCTATTATTTTTTGTTCACACGATTTAAAGGGCTCGTTTCATTGTGGGAAAATAACCAAAGTCATGGGAATCAGCAAACAACAAGAGGGAATGTGTCGTTCCTCTCTCTCTCTCTCTCTCTGAAATTAACTTTTTCTTCCTGAGATTTTACACTTTTTTTTCATTTCTTCTCGACATTTTATGCACACATTTATATCAGATGGTCGTCCAGCTTTTGTGTAATGTACTTTTCTTTTTAAGGAGTAGTTGTTGATTTTATGTTAAATCATGTTCATTAAGGGTGATGCTGATCGCTTTGGGGGAAGATTGATGACACTATAAAATCTCAGTTAGTCTGTTCTCACGAGGACGTCTCAAAAGTGATGGTTCTAGTTGTGTCCAATCCTGGTTCTTGTGCCGAGAGTTGAATGTTTTAAGTTTTCATGTTATTTGAGATGGGTGTTTTTATAATGTCATTTCTATGACCTTTCTTTATTTTCTTCCTTTGTTTTATTTGGAATAAAAAGAAAATTCCTAAAAATGTCATTCCTTTGATTTTTACAATGTCATTTCTTTTAGTTCTCTTTATGCTATGTTTGTTAAGTTTCATGCCAATTAAGATGGGTATTTTATATTGTAAGCTTTTGAAGGAAGAGACTCCAGATTGGCAGCTATCGTTACATTGGCATCATCCCTTGACTACACTTCTTCAGAATCGACTCTCAAATTGCTCCTACCACTTGTAAGTAGGTGTATAATACTGTTGTTGGATCATCCCTGAGGTAGTTCTAATGACTGTCTACTAAAAATGTTTGTATTATGCCCTTTGTTGAGAAACTAATATCAAGGCAGTTGTCATACAGGCGGATCCTGCACAGGCTCTTAGTGTACCTGTTGTTCCTTTAGGGGCATTACTGGCAGCGGCTTATCCTCTTTCATCGCGACCTCCTTATGTCTTGTCTTGGCTTAATGATCTAATTTCAGCAGAAGACATGATGCATCCAGAGTTGTTTGAAAAGCTTGTCATGAACAACTTTTGTAAGTCTTCCCATAAATGTGATACGTAATAATACACTTGTATGCGTTCCCCAGTCACGCTTTGCTTGTGCACATATAAAAGTGTGAACATGGGCATGGATATTTCTAGGAGAAAGATTTTGTATTCATCACAGTTTGTGAGGACACCTTGTTCTTGTTGAGGTGTACTCATCCCTGATACCCTTAAAGTGGACATGAATTGTTTTGGAAAACAAAGAGAAACAAACAATGTCATGTCTTCATATAAAAGTTAAGCTGATATTCATTTTGCATCATGAATAGGAGAACTTACTTTCCTTTGGCTTCATTTGTGGGGGTTGAACATGGAGACTGTTTTTCCCTTGGTAGCTAACAAAATGGTTTAGAAGATTTTTTTTTTACAAGTAAAATAACTTTTAGTAGTGATAGTTTAAAAGATTATTTTTAAAGAAATATTACGATTAGTGATATCCAGGGATGGTTATCCCCACGATAATGGAAAAAAGGTGTATTAGTGATATTAAAATGGATGGGGTACCGAAAAGAAAGTATCTCATTTTATTATTATCTGTAGCTATGTGAATATAGTCCACTAGCAGGCAGGATGAGGGGAAGTTATTAGGGTTATTTGGTACCTGAGAAAAATTATTCATTCACTTCCACTGTAAGAACCATGAGATATTTTGGCTGAGCCTAGATTGCTTAGGTATGGGAATGTAAGGTTGAGGGTGTTGCCATATAAGGGAAGTACGATGGCTTTCGGTTGAATAGTTTGGCTCAAGGGATCAATGGATTCTTTCAGTTGGAGTTGAATATGTAAGCAGTTAATGCCTTGGTAGTTGGTTTCAGCACATGCATAATTTTCTCAATCCTTGACTTCTGTACTTATTTAAGCACCCTTTGTCCAAACGCTTTATTGTTGAAGTCCTAATCACTATATCCCAAATTTGCTCTTTTGACATGGACAAAGTGGGGGGACACACCAAGAAGATAGGTGATTTCATTATTTGAATTAGATTACTGATTTTTTGCAAATAAAATAATGAGCCAAAAGGGTCAATATGAACCGATGGGGGGATACACCAAGAAGTAGAGTCAATGCACATTCTCCTCAAGTTCTAATTAAAGTCAAATACTTTTTTCCTTGCCTTATAGCCTGTAATATGGGGTGGAGCATACAAGATCTTACCAATCAGTGGGCCATGTCACTTCATCAATTAAATGGTTCCAGCATATGCATGATATCTTACCATAAATTGCATTCACTACTGGCAGACATAACCTACGATTACAACTTGCAGGTACCATACCGGCCAAACTTCTCTTGCAGCTAACAACAGCTTTTCGAGAGGGTGGGTTGTGTGACAGGAGTGGTAGCTTTTCCTACAAGGATCACATACACAAAAGCAATGTCCCTATCTTAGCACTTGCAGGAGACCAGGACCTTATATGCCCACCTGAAGCTGTAGAGGGTATGTTTAAATTAAAATGATTTATCTATCTATCTATCTATATCCGTTTGATATTGACAGTCTATGCTTCTTGCTTACGATGATTTGGATGGACCAGACACTGTCAAGCTGATTCCTGAGCACCTGGTTACCTATAAAGTATTTGGAGAGCCTGGAGGTCCACATTATGCCCACTATGATTTGGTGGGAGGACGATTGGTAGTACCTATTTTGTTCTTTGTTTTCTTGGAACTGTGATGGCATAAAATAACAATTCTGTCTATCATTAATCTGCAAGGCTAATTGTTCAATGATCTAAAATGCAGGCAGTGGAGCAGGTTTATCCTCATGTAATACAATTTCTTGCTAGTCATGACTCAACATGATTACCTTGGCAATGGAACTTCGGGTCACCGAACGATTTTGATTTCCAAGCAGGCATGAAATCTGTATCTCTGGCAGCTTGAAACATGCTTGGACTTTTCGTCCCTCGTGATAAGTGTAATTGTTTGCCATTTTGATTGATGCAGGGAGTAAAGCTAGCATCCAGATTTTTAGCAGAAGTTGCGATTCTTCACTTCTGTGTCGTAGATTAGCATTACAGTTGGTAATAGGAAAATCAAAACCGAGGAACAAAGGCGCAAAAACGCATGCTTCGTTTCATCACATATATATACATACATATATATATATATATATATATAGCATGTGGATAATATGGATATCGAAGGAAATTATTTCTTGCTTGTGTAAAGAAGCTGTAACAGCCCAAATTTATCGACCATTTGAGGTGTCCTATAGCATAACAGGGATATTTTGCTCTGATTAACCTTTTGTTTATTGACTGTTCTCTTCAAGGCCAATTTTTAATTACAGTATTTATTTGATTGGAAATGCAATTGACACATACATACAAAAAAAGGCAAGACTTAAGGCACAATGTGGAGCGAAGTTGATTCAAAGCTTTTTCTTCTTCTGAACAAAAAAAGGTTTTATTGATTATATACTAACCAAGATACAGAGATGAGGGTGGAGGCCCTAACAATCATTCCTATAAAATCAATACAGTACCATTAGAAACATAAAAATATAAAATTAGAGATAGACAAAACAATTGATTGGGGTCTAATGGCTTTTGAGGCCAACAGGTCCAGAAAAAGATTTGCCAAAATGACTGTTTTTGGAGCCAACCTAAGATTGGTCTGTTTTTAGAGACGCTCGTAGTAGTAGCAAGACACGGAAGAGTAGATTGCGTTTGGATGTTGAGTTGAGTTAAGTTCTTTAAGAATAGTAATGAATTGAGATGGTGAAGTAAGTTTTGTGAAACTCACTTAAGATGTGTTTGGATGTTAAAATAAATTTATATTTTTTTATGAAAATTTGAAAAATGTTGTGCGTCTCGTGTGTAAAAAAGTGTTGAATTAAAAAAGGTTATGGATTTCAAGTGTAAATAGGTTTTGAGTTTAGTGATTTGAAAATTAAATATTTAAATATTAAAATCAGATTAAAATTAGATTAAATTGAATTTATCTCAATATAATCTAACAATCAAATTAAGAAGAATTTCCTCTTGGCATCCTCCGTACACGTTTGCACACGAAGCATCAACAAAAGTAATACAAAGCTTGTGTTGGCACACTAGGCAGTAATTAAAAACAAAAACAAATTTCTTTGCCGTCAATTTCGAGAAGTGGAACATGGAACAAAAGGTTAAAGGTTAGAGTCGTTGCACATATATTTCTGTAGTCGTAATAATTTGTGGCCCTTTTATGCATAATGTTGCAGGATGTTATATGGTTTAGGAACATTTTCTGCAGACAGTGCGAGCTTAGACTGTCTTTGTTTTCAGACCTGTCTGAACTAGAAATCCGTGCCCCATTACGGGGCCAAACCTGTTTTTGTGGTTAAAAAAAGGCAGAGATCACAGAGGTTACAAATGTGGTTTTGTGTCGGATGGTGGATCTGATATTCACAGATGGTGGGTGGGTGATTGTGTTTCTGGTTGTAAGAATAGGCTGAATTGGAGAGAACAACTGGTGTTCTGAAGTGTCATTTATTGTCGTAGGTGAATAGCATCCTTCTCTAGGCTCTTGGTGTGGAGGTTCATGGGAAGTGGGGCTTTGATCAGATTGCTGTTTCCTTCCCAAGTGGCAGTTTAGCAGTACTGTCGTCGAAGAGAGATTCCAGTTAGAATGATCAGAAACAAAAATTTAGCTGAACAGTATTGCTTGCCGTTTGTTAAGATCAATAATTCTTTCAAAATTTAATAATATTTGCGAATTCATTCGTTATGAAATTAAAATAAAGTGAGTTGAGACAGCTAAAAAAGCATAAATTAGGAAATAGAAAACTATCATATTTAAATAAAAATTAAGAACTCAATTAGATATATATTAATATAATTCATTTAATGAGTTTAACTTAATAATACTTATTATTGATGTATATCGTCTGGCCCTCATGTAAATTGGCACCTTAGAAGAATAGCTCCCAAGACATGAGGAAATGTACTAATTGAGAGTTCGCTCGATACTTGCTTGAAGCTCAGTTAGGTGAAAACTAATTTAAGGCTCTCGACATTGATCAACTTGAGAGTTGACATGACAAGTACTGTAATGCCTAGGCCTAGCAGCAAGCTCAGGCCCAGGCCTGCAAGAATGGCAGCCCACACCACTTAACGACGCCGTTTAGGTAAGCCCCTACACTCTCTTCTTCCTCCCTTCTCCCCCTCCCAATGGTTTTCACTTCCCTTTCCCCTTTTTGATTTTCAATTTTCCCCTACCTCCGATTTCCTCTCCCACGTATTTGTAACCTCCACCCCGGTCTCATTCATACACCCCACTTGAACCCCCATGTCCATAACTGATCTCTTCATTCATTGGACTAATTTTCCCCATAAGTACACTCTCTTCTCTCATCTCCATTCGGTTTGAGGCCATACCCCGCACACGCTAGTAAGGATCTCACCCTCCCTCTCTCCCTCTCATTCTCACTCTCACTCACGCACACACTGAGACTCTCACTCACTCTCATATTTCACTCGCACATACACCCCAACCCTCACTCACAATCTTTTTTCGTAGATCGTTCTTCTCCATCGAGTAGTGCCACCCACCCTGGTTAGCACCGTCATCGGACGTTCTCCACACTGGTAAGCCATTATTCGTTCACACCCTCATTAAGATTCAGATCTCTCTCTCTCTCTTTCTGTTCATCGGATTACCCGAAATAGTGGTATTCGATTTTACTCATATTTACTTTAATTATTTTATTTAATTATTCCTACTTTACCAATTCTAGAGTCGTGCAACACCCTTCTGTCCATGTGTAATTAGTTGCTAGTAGGCCTGTGCAAGAAGCCCGATGGGCCGATCAACCCGCATGACCTGATTGGATTCGCCCGACAATAGTTGGGTTCATCGGGTCCAAATCATCTAATGAGTTCGATAATTCTCATGTCAGTTGAAACCGATCACCGATGGATTCGATCTTGCGTCGATCTTTGGCAGATTTTGAACAAGCTATTTGCAAAAACCCGTCGATCTTCGACGGATTCCCCACTGCTAATCAGACCCACCAACAAATCAACAAAGTTTTACATTTTCTCTGAGAATAAATCAAGCAAGAAATCAACAAAGACCGGTATGAGGTTCCACCCAAAACCTCTGCTTCCTCCCGAGGTGAAGGTCGTCCATGATTTCAAAGAAAATTGAATAGATCTCAAAGAAAATGAAATATATCACAAAGAAAATGAAATACATCATAAGCTTCATCACCGGTGAGGCATCTGACAAGTTCTAGAGGTAGAAGCGACGATCAACAGTAACGACCTGCAGTTGACCCTAACCACCCTCGGCTTTGAGGACTACGTGGAGCCCTCAAGGTGTACCTGTAGAGGGAGGGTGGGTTTGAAAGGGGAAAGGCTGAGCTGCAGAGGAGAGGAAGAGGAAGAGGAGGAACGAACGATGTGGGAGAGGCTAAGTTTGCAGAGGAGTAAGAAAGGGGCGTGGGTCTGCAAATGAAGGTGAATGGATGAAACCATGAAAGATCGAAAACAATAAAAAGCAAGACGAACGGGTTTGACCCAATCCGACATTTATGGTTCGGGTCAAGTCGAGATGAAACCGTCTTTCCTGTGGGTCGGGTCAGGCCGGGTCGGGCACAGATTTGATCGAATCGGGTCTCTGTGCAGCCTTAGTTGCTACCAACGCCCCTATATTCTTCCATTTCCTCTGTACACGAACTCCAACGTTGGTAAGCCCCTTTGCTGTCTCGAATTGTAGTTCGTTGCCTTCCTTGATCAATTTATTTATTTTCTCTTTGTCACACAATATTCCCTCACTAATCCTTGGATTTTCTCACTCGGCGCAGCACATACATTTATTAGAACTATAACAGATCAATCCTTAACAACACCTTCTTGCCATCGTCCTAGTTGTATCAATTACACAAGAATTTAGTAAGTATTCAATCACTAGCAATGCAAACTTTCTGTTAACTACGCATTGTATATATATGGTATAGCTTGAAAGTTATTTGTCTCTTTGGCATGTTAGAAATGGTGAATTGGGTTATTTCTGGTTGAGTCGCTGTTGTGAAAGGTCTCTTGATTTGTGGAAATTCTCTTGGTGTAAGATTGGATGAGTTAGAAGTTGTGGCAGGTTATGCAGGTTATGGAGTTATGTGGCCGTCGGGAGTTATTGGTGGGTTGCTTTGAGCTATATGTGGGCTGTGTTAGGGATTTATACAGGCTGATAGTTTGAGTTTGATGTTGGTTAAGATGGATTGATGAGTTGCTTTTGGGAACTGATAAGTGGCTATTGGGTTGGTTTGGGTTAATGTGCTTGTCTTTGAGTATTTAACTTTGGGAGTAAGTAGGTTAACTAAGAAGTATGAATATACACTTGACGTAAGTATGGTTGCGGCCTGAGTTACATGATTGCTTTTGGTTGACTTGTTCTTATACGGAAATAGTTGATAAAGTTAGCTATGACGAGTTTCGATTATTAAAAACTCAATGAATATTTTCTATTTTAGGTGGTGAAATATTTAAAGGTCAAACTTAAGACTAAGATAACACGCTACAAAAGTTAAGGTAAGTGGAGTTTCTATATTAGACTTTACATAAAAAAAATGAAATGAGGTTAATTTTGAAAATATGCATACTTGCTTTGAAAATAAACCTGAAAACAACCTCATATATGTGTTTCTACATACTCATGAAATTTGTATAAGAATGAAGTATTTTCTGTCATGACTGATGTAGACATGAGCTTATTTTAGCATTCTGTTTCTGAACTGCAAAAAAGAGCAAATATGAGATCTAAAATGCTTTGCTTTGATTATGTTATTTTGAATATGTGAAATGATCTTAAACTATTCAGTACTCTGTTTTGATACAATATGTTATCTGAAAACATTGGCATGAATTTTTGACTCTGATTCTGTATCTGATTATAAACTGATTCCGATGTTGTTTCTGTTATGTTTTTGTTAAGGCCTTGCCACAAGTATAATAGTGGTATATGGCTCCTCCACGGGTATAATAGTAGTTTATAACCCTACCGTGGGAGTTAAACATAGTATACGACACTGTCACATGTATAATAGTAGCATACGACTTTGCCACAGGTATAATATTAGCATACGACCTCCTCACGGGTACAATGGTGGTTTATAACCCTACTAGGAGGGTTAAACATGGTATACGGCTTCGCCACGAGTATAGTGATAGTTTATAAACCTACTACGGGGGTTAAACATGGTATATGGATGCTCTGATATGATATGAAGATGATGTCTCAGTTTATGATATACCAAAGAATTTTTGAATAAGAAAGCTTTCTGAAAGTTTCGCTCTGATATTTTGATAACATGTTTTGATTTTACATTCTAAAAGTAAATATTTTGTTATGCATTCTGAGTTCTATAAATCCTCATGTTTATATATTAGTATATGTTCTCTACTTACTGAGTTGTTGATAACTCACCTATTTATCTTCACAATATTTCAGATGACTTTGATGGTTAAGTTGAGGATCAGTACTAGAGTGCATGAATAAAATTAGCTGAGGATAGTAGTTGAGTACCTCGGGATACTACTGCTATTGGATGATTTATTTTATTTAGTAGTTGGACTTCAGTATGTTTAGATGGTTTATGGAGACTTATGTAAAATTTGTATCATTTTATTTTGTTAGTTGAGATATGAGAGACAATTGACCTATTTTATCTGGTTTATTGTATTGATGATTTAATATATGAATATATGTGGTTAATTAAATTAGAGGTATTTATGGTTGATTTGGAGCATTTGGAAATATATATATTTGGATTTGAAAAATATATTAACATTGATAAAGTATCAAGTTACAAGAGTTAACTTCCTAGCCTTCTGGGAACAGGGGTTACAAGTACTCCCTTGACATTAGGTTGAATGAATTCCTTTCAAAGAGTTCGTTTGAGATTTTGCTCGAGACTACGAATTAAGTTCGCTAGATATGCATGAGAACCTTTGGTTGAGCGAATAGCACAATTTTTTTTATACGACTTGTACTCGTTTTAGGTTTCTTTTTGGATTCTAGTTAGAAAGAGAGACAGAAAAAGAGGTAGAAATAGAAAAACAAAGCGAGAGCAATCCACTAAAGAATCCCCCTTCACTTTTTTCGAAAGATAAGGAGGATAAGACAAAATGAATGAAACAGAATAATTACTATGTTTAGACTAGGGAGAACAATATTCATTGATATCATTTGATTTTATTCAATTTGAGAGCGTTTATTTCTATTCCTTGTGATCTTAGAGTGAACTTTGAGATTTAAAAAAAAAAATTAAAAAAAATTGCTTCATTTTCGTAAATTAGATCTGTATTTGATCTGTTTGGCTGCATTCGTAGCGTCAGATTAGGTCTGTACGCTACATCAATTATCAATAGGCAGTAGTAATTATTCCATGTCCTCTAAGAGATATATATATATATATATATATATACCGCTAAAACTTAAAAGATACGTGCCACAGCCTTGATAACCTGTTGGGCTAAGCAGTAGAATTGAACATGTTGGTCTAAGCAGTTCATACTCGTATATATCCGGCATCGGTTAGTTGCCCGGACTGGACCCAGGCCAACCCAGGGAGACCAACCTGAGAAGGCTGAACCTTTGTAGCAATGTTAGGTAGCAGGATCCGCAACTACTTTTATTTTGCATCAGTCTGGCCATCTTTTTGTTCTTCTGCTACTGTTACCGAATCCCATATGTTTTTTGCATGTTTGACAGCAGCAGAAGAGGATAAACCTTCTTTCAATAATACATGATGGTAAGGACGCTTTCTTGTCTTCAGTGTCTACTCAGCTGCCCCCCCACGCCCCACTGGCACAGTTTGCTTTTGATCTGCTTCACATTTTCAGTTGTTTTTTGCCCAAATGTTCTATAAATAGCTACCTCCTTTGAATGCAAATCCGCACACCATTGCAATCGACACAGCCTAGCTAAGTACGGTTGACTGCAATATTCCCGATCATGGATTCAAAAATATCGGGATTTCTTCTCAACTCCTCAAATCTTCAGTCAGCTCATTTCGAAGCCAAGCAGGATGATGATGGTAGCATTGATCTGGGCCTTAGTCTGAGAACTCTGCAACGGCCTGAAGATTATCATCCCTCCGGCAGTAGTCGCCGTATGCCCTTGCTTTGTGCCTTGGTTTTTGTTGCATGTTGTTTTTTGTTGTTTATCTAAGTTACTCATGTCTAGCTAGCTTTGAATGCTTTCTAGTTGAGATTAAGGCTTTCATGCATTAATCATGGGCAAAATGCCTCGCCATCATGGTGACACATTTGGGGTATATGGTACTAATTTGACCCAAGAACAAATAAAATCATATGATACGTTGTTATGTGCCAATATAAATCATTAATTCGTGGTGGTATTGCACGGATGGTTATGCTTTTTGTTAAAGGTTTACTCATTTATGATCTAAAAGTTCTAGGGTTGTTAGATACTAATTTAGTTAAATCTTTAACTTTTAGCTTTAAAATCATGCATCTCAAGACTCACCCCATAGTCTTTGCTCCGGTACTACGGATCGTTAAAAATCTAATCATTGATTCAAAAACCCTAAAAAATTATTGGATATTGATTTGGTTAAAGTTTTAATATTTTTGATCATAACACTTTCATGATAATGCTTAAACGGAAATTTTTTTAGGCCTTTCAGTTTAGTAACATTAGTTGCAATGTACTGACTGGAGTGTTGCATCATTTGGATCAGTCTTAAGCCTTGAGGGATATGATGATTGGCCTCATGAGGCTAACCTGAACTTGAACAGTTTAAACAGTATGCACCGAAGAAATATCCCAGAAGGTTGTGATGAAGAATCGGAGGGAGTCCAAAGCAAAGAGAGTTGGGGTTATGTGAAGGTTAACATGGATGGGGTTATCGTTGGCCGGAAAATTTGCATCCCTGATCATGGCGATTACTCTGGCCTCGCATATCATCTGGAGGACATGTTTGGTAAGTAAAAGCTACCTTGCTAGAAATTTAAAAATGATAATTTTTTTAGTTAAATAATAACCAATTAAGGATTAATTCCCTCAATATTTCAGGGACACAAGTGGTATCTGGGTTAAGGTTGTTCCAGGATGGATCCGAATTCACACTGTTGTATAAGGACAGATCAGAGGAGAATTGGAGGGCTGTTGGTGATGTGCCATGGAAGTAGGTCCTTAAATAGTCATAATCTCCTGCTTGCTTTTAAGAATTGGCATTTTTCTTGTTCTCTTTTATCCCAAATGTCAGTTTTCACTATTTTATACTGTTTATTTACTGTTCATTTAAGTGGATGTTTTCAAAATTTAAGAGATGAAATATTGTATTTAGATAGCCAAAACTACCGTTCGGTACAACTCCAGATGAAATGTTTTCATCTGTATTGACTAACCAAACTGGGCCTAAAGTACAGGAAAAAGTCTTGGAAGCAGCTAGCATTGTGTTTGACTGTTTTGTTTCTCTTGCAACAGGGTGTTTGTGCAATGTGTGAAGCGGCTGAGGATTGCACGAAAGAAAGCAGATCCTGTTCCTGGTTCTTCATCAAAATTCATCTGAGTTTTCTTCATTCCCTCCCCCCTCTCTCGTGTTTTTTAAGCGTATCTGACTAATTAGAAGTAAAGTTAAGGTGGAAAACTTCCCAAGAAAATGTCTTTCAAAATCGCAATGTCCACTGCAACTTTGGTAATCCTAAAATAATGTAAAGGAGCTAGCATCTTAATGAAAGACCGCATAAGCAGGCTGATCAGTATCAACTTTTAGTTGGTGGATGTTCAGATGATCAAACCAATGTGTTTTTAAATATTGTTAGCACTATCTCGTGTTAATTCTAATATTTCCATTAATTTTGTTATCTCTAATCGCATGATTTAACATATTTTAATTAATTTTTTTTATTTAAATGATTGACTTATAAAATACTTTAAATGTACCATATCAATCAGTGTGATTGACAATGACAAAAACATCAGAGAAACATTGCTTTTTCTTTATAGTCTGCATCCATGCGTGAACAAGATACAAACTACACTTTTAACACTAGTAAAATTATATGTGAAGATCGCACAAAGTTGACGTGCATAAAGAAGGGTAGCATCCAGAAAAGAAAGATGTCAATTCAGACATGCACCATAGGTAGAAATAAATCCGGACTAAGCCGCATTCGCTAACTACCAGAAACAATATATAAAATTCAAATAAGGGGCCAAAACCAAGTTAAACTTGATCTTAGAATGCTAGACCACGTTTACTTCATGCTTTCACTAATGTGAAGAGGCCAACGAGGGCATGCTCCCAGATAATCTTGTCTTGAAGCACATCTTTTGCTGGGAAAGTTCATGATAGTATATAACAGGCCATTAAATCAGGAAACAGACCAAAGGAGTTCAGCTGGATGGATCCCATACCCCCAAGTAACATGGTCAGCACAATCTCAGTTTTGCATACATGCGATCAGTATACACTTTTCTATTTTGATCAATTGTTTCAGGATTCATTTGACAGAGTAGAGTGGAAGAAACAACAATAAAATAATTAACATGAAACAAGAAGACAAAAAGGGTCTACTTCAAGAGCTAAAAGAAAAAAAAAGACGTGCTTTTACATATATTCCAACAGCCAGCACATTGAAGATAGGATATGAAGGCTCATCGCATGCTCCTCTAGCAGACCTACCTTCACCTAGCCCCTATGCAATGGCAATTGACAAAGAGAACCTTACAGAGAATAAAGTCACCAACACAAATTGACCATTTTCTCTCTTCCAACACTTCAATTCTGATATCGGTTCTATCTTAATTTTTCTTTTTTCTTTTTTTTCTTTTTTATGAATTTAGGAAAATTCAGCTACCCTGTATATCTCAGTGAAATGACAAGCTACATCAATGATCAAATTCATAATTGTATGGGGCTTCTCAATCAGTGGACATGGTAAGTCTGTCTAAAGCATCATACACATGTCTCATTGCTGGTCTGCTTTCAGGGCTGCTATGAACACAAGCCATTGCAATCTTTAGAACTGCAATCATCTGCTCTTCATTATCTGCATCTAGAGCCAAATATGGTTCCAAAACATCTGAAAGTGGCTTCTTTTCTTCAATGCAGAGCTGAATCCATTGTACAATATCCATCTCTAAGGTACCCACATGAACAATGGGCAATCTTCCGGTAATCATTTCCAGTAGGATCACTCCAAATGAATAAACATCCCATTTCTGTGAGGGTTTGACCACTTTAAGTGCCTCAGGAGCTTGATAATTAGATCCTATACTAGTACCTGAGCTAATCGTAGTAACTTCTGAGGTTGCACTCTTATGTTGTCTTTCTTGTGGTCTCTCAGTGGCCATTCGATTAGATTGCAGGGTTGGGGACCCTCCAGCAATATTAGCAAGGCGCCCAAGTCCAAAATCAGAGATGTGCGGTTCCATATTCTCTCCAAGCAATATATTACTCGGCTTCAGGTCTCCATGTACATATTTTTTGGGGCTAAACTCATGCAAATAAACCAACCCTTTTGCAATTCCTTTCATAATTTTCAATCGAACAGACCACGATAGTGGTGTAAATGATATCATTCCAGGTTTCCCTGATGACATTAAACCAACAAAATCAATTCCAAAAAAATTACATTGATAAATGCATTTAATAAATCAAAATAAGGTAAGTAACCAGCACAAATGAGAGTACATAAAAAAAAAGAAAAAAAGAAGCAACCTAGTTCAAGAAAGAGGGCTGCGTAAGACTTACCATGAATTGCAGTAGCAAGGTTTCCACTGGGCAGATAATCGTAGATGAGCAGTTTCTCTTCAACAGACCAATAATAGGCTCTTACTGTTACAATATTAGGATGCCTTACTTTTCCAATTGCTTCTACTTCTGTCTGAAACTCTTTAAACCTCTGAGAACCTCCCTCACCCAACCTTCTCACAGCTAAGGTAAGCCCATCTTCAAGTACAACTTTGTACACAATTCCAATTCCACTCTTTCCTAGAACAAAAGCCGATGCCTTAAGAAGCTCATCCAAATCAAAAGCCACCTGTGTATCCAATGGCACAAGGTCATACTGCTCAACATTTTCTGATAAAGTCTCTGATTCATCCTTCCTAAAGCACAAACAATCCTTCCTTCCCTTACCCCCCTTCTCAAAACCATAATCATTTTCTTCCTTACCCTTACCACAAGCACAAATCCTTGCATAACAAGACGAGAACAGCAATCCAACGAGGCAAATGCCGATTACATCACCCACTACAATCGCAGTTACAGCACTCTTACTTAAGCCTCTTGCTTTCTTTCCAGCACTGTCATCAGGATTCTCAGGTGGGTAATTATCTGGCAAAAATGGAATGGAGGAAGGTGAACTCGCACTGTTTGTATCTGAAGAACATGGGTTCTTCAGTGGAGGGCCACAGAGCCAAGAATTCCCAATAAAAGCTGTTGGTCCTCTGTTCATTAGTGCACCATTTTGGGGTACAGGCCCGCTCAAATTGTTATAAGTGAGATCAATATATACCTTCTCAGGAAGGTTTCCAAGGCTGGCTGGGATTGATCCAGAGAAACGATTGTGAGATAAATCAACCGTACCTTGCAAGCTGGACAAATTTCCCATATCACTAGGAATTGAACCATTGAATATATTGAATGAAAGATCAAGTTTTTCCAGAGAAACCAAACCAGTTCCAAATCCAGCTGGCAGAGAACCGGTGAGATTATTTTGACTGAGATCAAGGATTCTGAGTCTCTTGCATTGAACAATTGAACTCGGTAAAGACCCATTAAAGAAATTCTGGGATAAATCTAAGGTTTGGAGGTATGTGAGCTTCCCAATCTCACTAGGTACGGACCCAGATAAGAGGTTCCCATACAGTACCAGACTTTGTAGCCCCTGAACTTCAAAGAGCTCAACAGGCAAGCTTCCAAACAACTTATTGTTCCTCAAATTTACATGGCGGAGCTGAGAGAGAGCTCCAAGAGTAGAAGGAAGAAACCCATAAAGTTTCTTCTTTGGAATGCTAATAGAAATAACCCTTTGTTCTTTGCATGTAATCCCGTTCCATAAACAAGGGCTCTCATCAGAAGAGTTCCAGTTACTCAGAGACCCTTCCGGGTCTACTGTAATGCGCCCTTTGAACGACAAAAGTGCATAGCCTTCATCATTCAAAGAACCCACTAGACAATGAGAGTTGCAGAGAAGAAGAAGAAACAAAACCAATGGACACATATCCAGGAAAATAAAAATAATGACGGTTTGAGGAAATCTAAATAAAAGATGGAATTAACAGGACTTACAAGTCTGTAGCAGAGAACCAAGCGACGAGAAAGGTTGGTCAGATAGAATGGAGGGGTGTGGGTGTGGGTGTGGGTGTGAAAGAGAGACCAGGAAAATATGAAAGCTTTGAAGGGGACGGGGATGGAAAAGAGGGAGTGTTGAAGAATGGTAAAGGTTCAGGAGACAAGGACCTCGGGAAGATACAAAAAGATTAGAGAAAAAGAGAACAAAGTGGGGAAAGAAGAAAGTTGGAGAGAGAATCCCGCGACATTTTGTTCACTTCACTCCCGACGAGGAATTGAGGACAACCACATTCGCTGCTAACGCAGAGGGATTTCTTCTCTTTAATAATCTAGAAAACGAATATAATATTAAGAAAAAATCTAAATCACACTCTACTGTTTGTAGAATCTCCAGCACACTCAACGTGCTGGGGTGAAAAAAAAAAAAAAAGGTTCTTCACAGTGTGCTGCGGCTTCCGGCTACTCCCAAGCATTTCTCTAATATTAAATAGTTATACGATAATTTTTTTCCCCCCTTGCAAATAGGGCTTCGTTCCGGATAGTAGATTACAAGAATTGTCCATCGACCGTTACAATGGAAGAATTACAATCCAAGCGGGTCTGTGCCACTGTGAAAATCTAGAGGACGTGGATAAGTTGAGATCAGGGTTATGCTTTCATATAGATAATTGGACACAATAGAATGCGTGTGTATCGATTCAAATCTTGATAAATTTTCCTAATTTGCCAGCTTAAAAAAGTGTTCAATGAATTCCTGATATCTTTTTATGATAGGTTGGATAATCTACTCTGAAATACTTTCCGAGTCATTTACTGTTTGTAGTGTTGTCAGTGAATCACATGCAATTACCAATTTTTTCAATGTGTTTTTCCTTGGCTTCGTAGACTCCTATGAGCATAGCTGTAGCTTCTCCATAGTTTGGATTCAAGCTGGGGATGAATCTATCTTAACAAAGATTGGGAATCCCTCTTCTGATCTACATATGGTTGCTGTTGTGATGCCTGAGCTTCTGACCACCATATCAAATGTAAAGGTGCGGTGTTCTCTAGGTATGGCTCTCCACTTGTGACTATCATTAACTTGTTTATTGCCCCAAGCTTGACACTGCACTTTAAAAACTTTGATGGTGCCAGTAACAAAATTCTCAATATTCAGTTGGATGGCCTCATGTATTATCTTGTTTCTAAGAAACCAGATGCTGTCCATGATTATGATGGCAACGATTTGGAAGTGATATTCTTCACTGTTGGGAATGTTGAGACTCCTTGAAGGGGTACTTATACAATCCATCCATTGTTTGATGTCCCTATTGGCAAAGTTAGTGATATCTAAGGGCCAGGGGACTGCCTTTAGATAATTCTTATGAAAGGACAAGTCAAAAAGATATATGTATTTGTGTTTCTTCCTTAGTGTTGCATATGGGGCATTTGATATCCTCTTCACTCAGAGGGAGAAACATTTTCAGATTATTTTTTATGGGAGTGATGTTGTGTATGACTTTCTAGCAAAAGAGTTTTAGACGATCTTGGATCCTAATCTTCCAAAGTTTTTTCCATTTATTGAATTGGTTAGTAGAGTTAGTGTGATCTTGGTTCATGGAGATAGCTGCATAAGTAGACTTGACTGAAAATTTCCCAGAGTTATGATGTATTCACATGAGTTTGTCTTCTTGGTTATGAAAATCATATTGGGCAAGAGAGATTTTTCTAATCTCATTCACTATATCTTGATGGAAGAGGGCTTGAAGTATAATTATGTTCCATCCTCTGGGCTCTTCCATTATTAATTCAGAAACAGTTAATGCTAGGTCCTTCTGTGTAGATGGAGATTTTGGACTGGGTTGAAAGGTGGGGAGAGTGGGGATTTAAGGATCAGTCCAGACCCTTGTGCTCACACCATTCTTAATATGAAAGCACACAATGCTCTTCAAAAAATCTTTTTGTTTTGAGATCCCTTTCCATATCCATGAGTCAGTGTTCTTTGGACTGATTGCAAAGAAAGAAAGGTTTTTCAAGTACTTTCTGGTGAGCATTTTCTTCCAAGTTGCTTCACCTCCATAAATCATTTGCCAACCTATTTTTCTAATGAGTGCTTTGTTGAAATCAAAAGTTAACCTTACACCATGGCCACCTATTGATTTAGGATTGCAAATAGATTCCCACGATTTAGGAGTGAAGTTGTGAGATTTTACAGTGGAGAAATCCCACCAGAATTTCATGAAGGATTTGTCAATGAAGCTAGTAACAACTTTTAGAATTAAGAGGGTGGGCATTTGATAAGAAGGAATGGAACTGACTACTGATCTTATTAAGGTGGTCTTGCCAATCTAGGAGAGGAATTTGGCTTTCCAAGATATTTGATATTTGAGGTGACATTTTTGAAACCAATGATCTCTTTTACTTCTCTTCTAATTTGGGGTAAGGTGTTGCCACTAAATTGTACAAAGGACTTAGCAGCATGAACTTTCTGACCTGACCAAAGAGAGTATTTTTCAAAATAGTTACGGAATCTTTGTGCATTATTCTTGGAGGCTTTTCCAAAGAGGATCAAATCACAAAAAGCAGATGTGATATAGTGGGTCCATTCTTGCTAATGGAGATGCCTCTAAGGTGACCAAGATTTTCTTCTTTTGTAATAATACGAGTGAGGACCTTAGTTCCAAGAATGATGAGAAAGGGGGATAAATGATCCCTTGCCTAAGACCTCTAGATGGTTGAGAGTAGCCACAAGGGCTTCCATTTATAATCACAGAGAATGAAACAGTAGTGATGCATTCTTTGATCCAGTTGATCCATTTGCTATGGAAACCAAGATTGGACATTATACTAATAAGGACATTATACGAGATTATTTTGTTAAAAAATTATTAAAAATATAAAAAAAAATCTACATCATATATTCATCATTTGTAAATTAGATCATCTAATTAGAATTAAAGAGGTTTGAGTATATAAAGGCCAGTTTGAATTTAGAGTTGATATTAACTCATCTCATCTAATCATAATAACTTTTTAAAATTTTCATACAAAATATAATAAACAATTCAACTTTTTAAAATTTCAAAACAATAATAATATTAAAAAATAATATTTTATTCAACTTTTATTTTATCTCAACTTAATATTTAAAGTGGGGCCAAAATCTAATCCAATCCCAAATAATCAATGTTTGGAAGTAATAATGATTAATGATGAAGAATCTATTGGAAATTATATATGGGTGAATATCCCTTGCTGCGTGTGCAAATTAGCTCAAAGAAAACAAAGGAAAAATCATTTGCTCTTCTTCTGTTTGGAAAAAGAGGGTGGACTCTCCCTCTCCCTCCCCCTCTCTCTCTCTAAGAGTATTTACATTGGCTTCTTCAAATAACATTTCATCTCTAAATTTAACTAATTTTATTAATAATTGGCCCACATTGAATTAGCCAAACACTTTTTATTCTAAATATTAGCTACAGTAATTTCATCATTTTCTTCAAAGATGAAAAGAACTGTTTCACCTCCAAATACATTGTTTATTAATTTTGGCTCTCTCTCTCTCTCTCTCTCTCTCTCTCTCTCTCTCTCTCTCTCTCTCTCTCTCTTCTTCCCTCTTTCTCTCATGCGTTTCTTCTTCTCTTCTTTCCTATTTCTTTCTCGCATCTCTTCCTCCGTTCTCTTCTTCTATTTTTTTTTTCTCTTATTCTTTTATTCCCTATCCCGCGTCTCTTCTTTCTTTCTCTTCTTCTAATTTTTTTTTCTTCTTCCCTCTTTCTCTTCTTCCGCAACCATTCTCTCATGCGACGACACTCTCCAGCACGGCACCGCGACAGCTTTTCTCTAGCACGACAAGCACACGATAAGATTCGAAACTCTAGTCTTGATTTTACTCTTGATTTTTATTGTTTGGGTTTGATTTTGTTGATGTTGTTTGGGTTTGAATCAAAACCCTAATCTTTATTCTACTCTTGATTTTATTGTTTGGTTTGATTTTGTTGATGTTTAGGTTTGATTTTGTTGATATCTGAGTTTGATTTTGTTGGTCTCGGGTAGTTTCTTTGGTCCCGCTTGTCTTCGTGTTCGCTTGGTAGTTTCTTTGATTGTCTCGTTTGTGTTTGTGTCAGCTTTAAGCAAGATTAGAAAAAATATAGCACTGAAACTATAAAAATCTATGAAGATGAACAAAAGAAAAAACTAATTGGGAAGATGCAGTATAGAGACCGAGAAAGTTGCTCGAGCAGATGCATTTATCAAGAACATAATTGTGAAGAAATTTTCTGATAGGAAAAAAAAATAGAGTTACAAAAAGTTGGTGATGATGTTTGTGAGAATTGGCTTGGTTGCATTGAAGATCGATGTAATTGTTTTGATAATATTGATATCGTGTGATAAAATTTTATTTATTGAATTATAAAAATAAAAATGAATATGATTGTTGGAGATTATATGAGATTATAGGAGGTTATGAAAATAGAATTAATTATAAAATAAAAATTAATTATAAAAAAATAATTTTTTTTTATTTTATTATTATAGAGAGTGTGATGACTAATTCAATATAGATTTTAAATTTTGAATGATTAGTTAAAAGTAAAAAAATTACATATTAATCAAAATTTAAAGAATAAAAAATTCAATACCAATAATCTAACGAAGGGAAATGATGATTGGACGGTTCAGAGTCGAAGAGATAGCCAGAGTCAATGCTTTGGGCAGCCATGATTAACCTCTGATGCTTATCAACCGTTTGGGAGACATGCTATGATTATGGTCACTTTGTGCCCCCATCCTATGTTTATTCATTAGAAACCCAGTTGGCCGAAAAAGATACTAATATATGAATGGCCCTGATCTTTCTTTGCCTAGTGAGTGGGTCCATAGTACGGCACCATTGTGTATGTGCCGCGTGTCGAGAAAACGGATCTCCAAGCCACGATAGCAAACTTTACTAGTAGCCGTTTGTGAGTGGGTGTGAACCCCACATTAATAGGCTTTTGTTTGAGACTGATATGTTAGTTCTTGGTGTATTAAAAGGAAATCGAATCGTTTTTTGAGGTACTTCAAATTAATATTTTAGGTTAAGGGAGTACTGTTTTGGCCGTCCTATGTTAATGGTGCATTTCTTTTATAATGTAGATATATATAGAATAGTTTTATTATACATCAATCATAATTTATTATTACACTCCACACTTGATAACTTTTTTTGTATCTTTTTATAGAATATAAGATATATGTAATGAATAATGGCTAATAAAAAGAATTATTCTATATAAAAATAGATGAGTCTGTAACTTGAAGTACATTAACCTCATGACTTTCATTGAAAAACCAAACCCACAAATCCAATACATTTTTCCTCTACTAAGTTTGAATTTTATTGACCTGATCTGTATGAATAGAAAGAATGATCCTATGACTGATTGAAAGTGTCATCCAAGTCTCAGCAATTAGCATCTTGTGCAACTAATATTAGGTGATCTATAGCTTGCATATACTATATACTACGTTGATGTCATGTTTTGCAGGTTTGGACAACAATGGTTGATACAGTAAAAATCGCACAATAGGTCGGAGGGAGAGAAATATTCATTCACAGCCCATTGAGTTGACTGGGTGTTGTTTGGAGCCTTCGGCAGTGTTCATGTGCGGCTGTAAGGTGGTAGCGCATACGTCCATGGTGGTAAATAGAAAATAAGTGCAGAGAAAGTAAAGAGAGATAGATACCAAGATTTATATAATTCGGCAATAGGCTTACGTCCACTAGGGTTTTGGGAGGAGAGTCTTAACTATAATATATTTGTTTACAGTCACTCATAGTTCCTTGTTGGAGTTCTTCCTGTTTGAGATGCTGTCTTCATCGAGAAGTTTGCTTAAGAAGAAGATCTGATTGAGAGAGAGTGTGAGTTCGTGTGAGAAGTTGTCTAAGCATTCCCTTTTATATGATCCTCTTCTTGCAACTCTTGGTAATTGTATGTCTGACCCTTCACTGCATATGCCAGCCTGCCATGAGGTGGCTGGTTTCTTTTGCGTGTGTTAGCTTCCCTTCTCTTCATTCTTTCCCTCTGACTCCTCTAACACTTGTATGCTCTAGTGTCCCTCTTGTCTCTTTTTGTTTCTCCTTTAACTTGTCTCTAATGGTGGCCTGCTGAGCTGAGCCCAACTATGAGCTATGGTATTTTATCCTCCACATACTATATTTTCATTTCATTTATCATGATTTGACATTCTCCTTACTCCATACCACAAGATTTTCTGCGTTTTTGTTTCCTCCTTCAGGCCCACAGAAACTGAGCCAGGTCTATATATTCTGAAGACCAGGATTTTCATGGATATTTTCAAATCCAAGAAAAAGGGAAACGGATATTTGCAAATCAGGATCTGGGCCCGTTTGCAAAGATTTGAGTACGTGATGATCATACGATGCTTTGCTTATCTTAAAATTAGTTGAAAAAAGAATATAACTATTTATACCTATTTTTCTTGTTCATAAAAAAGCCAGCGTTGTCACTTGTCACGGCAAAAGTACTAAAGACATTTGGAGATGGGGATGGAGAAAAGTAACGTTTGTGGTTTGATATTATAGTATAGGAAAGATGCGCAAATGTGGCAAATTAATAGCCAGTTGATATAAAAAGAAAGCAGATAAGAATCTCGTTGAAATCTATAGATAAGTTCTGTTTTTATTTTCTTTTTCTTTGTTTGATAGGTAGGAAATTAAATACTGTTTTGTAGTTCAATGATCTCAAGCTGCTCCTCTCTTGCACCAATTTCATGTTTACCCATGTCAGCTACTGTTTTTGTTCAACAAGTTAAGTACCATCATCTTCTGCATTAATTGCTCCCTTCTTCATCCATCTTTCATCTTTGTATTCAACATTACTGCAGGCAAAGAACTATCTTTACCTTTCTCTGCAAGATACATTCAAGGAGCTTGAGCTTCTGCTAATATTGGGAGTGGTCAACATTCTTCTCAATGTTTCTCACAACCTCCATGACCTGTGGGAGTTTACCTAACATCGCCCTTTCTTCTGTCACGAGTTTCACCTCATGATAGTCCATTAAAATTAGCCCATTTTTGTATGATTCTTGGCTTTTTTGGGGACTCTTATCATTCTAATTGTCAGAGTCAAACAATGCCTCACACTCTTACTGGTTTTTTGAACATTCAATGATCACAATCACATCGGGTAACTCCATTAGAACACAATTCAAATATGTACATTTGTTGTGTATGAATGAAAAAAGTAGGGAGAAAGAGAAAGTACTATATTGCAAGGCAATCATCATTGAATCAAGAAACTGAAAATCTGCTTTCATTGGCTTATTATTCTTACATCAACATCCTCATATCCTTACCTCTAAACACTTCTGGATTGCTATGTACCATAATGTTTAGAACAAACAATAGCTTTGACATTACTTTAAAGCAGAAAGGAATTAAGCAGTCCTTTGGCACAGTTTAAATTCAAGCACCGCAACCTGCACCACACACGGCTGGACAAGCTGTTCCATACGTATCATTTTGGGTGGCCGAGGCTTTGTCTTTGGATGCTCCATCTGCACAGCCAAAGATGACTGCTGTAATAAGAGAAAGCATGGCCAGCACAAGCCAAAAGATCATTAAAACTGCACTGCTTAAGCTTTCATTAATGTTGCTGCTCCCATCCCCTCGCACTGCTGCTTTCCATTCCCTGACCATCTATATATATATATATATATATATATATATATATATGTTCTAACAGCTTTATTTCTCTCTAGCTCTTTCTGTCTCTGTTGAAATGGCTTGCAGCTTCTATGGTTCCTTGCAGGAGATGCAGACTAATATATACGAGAAGGAGGCTTTACTCCGTTTACAAGCGATTATAATTTTATCAAATAATTTGATCTTTCTGGCCAAGCCGTTCACCACGTAGCAGTTGTACTGATCACGTGCCCTGTATTTTCTTTGGATTCATGATTAAATACGAAATTTCATCGACTCATAACATTGGGAATCTTAAAAGTCCTAGACCATTTCAATTTTGAATCCAAACGTTTGTTTTCAACTATCTCATTTTATCTAATTATTATAATTTTTTTAAAATTTTAAATAAAATTAATATTAAAAAACTCTATTCTAATCATATTTTATTCGAGAAAAATGCTTCTAAACAGCCCATCTGGTTTATAAGAAAACCAGCCCTCCAATCCTAATGCGACAGGTAAGCAATTGTCGGATGAACACCATAGACCAAAACACAGGAGATCGAAAATAGAAAGAGGAGAAATCGTGTAGCCCACTGCACCGAAACCAGCAACTAGCTTCCCCTCTGCACAGCTCCACGCTCTACCAAAGGCTCATGGTTCAATTGAAAACTAATCAAGAATTTCCACATCACTTTTGTTACCCTCTGATATTTGATTTCCAAAATCGACCAACTTGATCACAATCTTCACATGCTCATATGCAAGTGAATAAACCCAAAGACCGAAAGGAATAATGATATAAATACCCATCACGAAGTGGTGAGGTACAATGACAGAACAGATAAGCAAAACTAAAGCCCAGTAGTACTCCTCTCACTGGGTTCCAATATGTCAAAAGTAGTTCACCTGCACCCTATAAATATGCAGGAGGTGTTCAATGTTAGCAGTGTCCATATTCTCATCCTATGTTCTATATTCTCAGTCATTGAATTTTCTAACAAATCCAAGGTTTAAGCTATACTTCAACTCGCCTTAAGGGAGCACATGAAGCTTTTCTCTGGTCTGATTTCTAACTTTTTTTTTGTTAGTCTAAGCCAGTTAAAGATTTCTAACTAATAGAATACTACCATGATCACATCTAACTAAAAAACATGTCATCCTGGTCATCAAGAATAATGGGGTGAGATGCACCAATGATAGGTAATGAGCAGTGGCTGAAGGGGCTTTGAGACTTTTTTACAAATAGTCGGTATTTGTGGAGTTAGATGAATTATCAATCCATATGCCAAGATAATTTCCATAACCCAAATTACAATCACTTTGAAATGAGATCTAACTCCAATACAAATTTTGTTAAGCATGAAAAGTTCAAAATATACATATTTTACCAGCTAATGAAAATGCGATTTCTTGCCGTCAGGGATGAGTGGGGTGCTGTCGAGCATGAGCTCCTTCGAAAGGCAATTGCCGGTTCTCTATCGTCGAGGATGAGTGGGGTGTCGTCGAGTTTGGGTTGGGATGAAGTGGGGTGCCGTCGGGTGTGAGATCGAATAGGAAGAAAGGGATTTAGGGGGAATGAAGTGTGTTGTTCGGGTGTAGTGGGATGCATGGTGATGGTGCTAACATACTGACGTGTCATATTCTGATTGGAGGTTGGTTTTTATGAGATAACCAAATGAGCTGGTTATAAGATTTTCTCTTTATTCAATTTCATCTCGTCTCGTCTCATCTCATTAAACGACACCTAAAAGTTTAAAGATTGATGGTTGATTATTCCTCCCTCAAGTTTATGACATTTGTATAACTTACTCTATGTAGTAATTTCTCATATGAGAGATCTATATTCATATGCGAGAATGCAGTTTGGTGGAGAAGGAAGATGTCCAAATCTTATCCTTTTCAAAGTCAGATTTGTTGATTAGAAAAAGGAATGGCCGAATGGGAATGGGAATGAGAGAGAAAAGAAGGGTCTCTTTCTTTTATGGAAAGGATCCGGAATCATCGCAAGTTGAGATGGTTGAAAATTGATATGGCAGCTGATTAGTCGTCTCTCATTTGGGCTCCTTATCCTTGTTTACCTTTCTTTTTCTTTTTTGTTTTAATTTTCATTTTGTTGTTTATGCATATTGGTGCTGTGTCGGCAACTGCAAGGCCCTCAATCGATTCACTTGTCGAAGATCGAATCGAAATTCTCTTATTTATTTATTTTTGATTAAAGTAGTTACTTTAATTTGTTAGGATTCTCAAAATTGATCTCAAGGAGCCAGTGTCAAAATCCTCATAGGTGTCGTTTGGATATAAAAAATATTTCATCTAATCTTATCATTACAATTTTATCAAATTTTTATATAAAATATAATAAACAATTTAATATTTTCAAATCCTAAAATATAAATAATATTAAAAAATAATATTTTAATAATATTTTATTCAACTTTTAATTTTTATCTCAACTCATATTATCTCAATTAACTATACAAACCACACAGCATGAGTTTGGCCACCACTAATGTTTGAATGTCAAGATTACCTCAACTCATTTTCAAACTAATTATAGATTGGACTGATTACTTTTTTAACTTTTTATAAAAAATTAAGCCCATCTCAACTTATTTTATACATTTAAATATATAGCTTCACATATTTCATACACTCAAATATATCTAGACTTACAAACTATTATTATTTGAAAATTAATTTAAATAATTTGAAATCATCTCAACATACTGTTAAGAACTTGATTGTGAATGTTGTTGTAATGGAGGATGATGAAGGAATGTAAGAAGATGGTTGATGCAAGAAGAAGAACAGAGTGCACATAATGTGTTTGATAAAAAGACTAGTAGAATTTGTATTGTCATGGGAGTACTTTGAGGGCTCTCAAACCTCCTTATAGAAATTCACTACTACAATATTCTTCTCAAAGATGATTCTCTCGTCTCTCTCTTTCCCCTTTATTCTCTCATTTCTAACATGTAACTAACTCTTACTATTTGATAAACAAACCTTGCTAGACTTGCAAATAAACTGACAGACCCATTAGAAATTAACTCACAGATTTAAGATGCACATGTATCCTTCAACCCCAACACGCCGTTTGAAGTCTTTAAACTCAAACGGTGTGTTTTACACTTATTAAACGCTCAACCCACTCACATAAAAACGCATGCAACCTTAACATACTTAAAACGCACGCACCCTTAAGCTTAAATAAAACGCACATGCATTGTCCCAAACTCAACACAAACGCACGCACACGACTTCTGTCTTCTGGACCCGCAACACACATTTTCCTTACCTTTACGTCATCGTTTCCAATTCTCACTTAAGCACTTCACACTTCCAGTTCGATGCGCAGGATCTCTTCACTTATTCTTCTCTTCACTTCTCTGTTCTAGGGTTCATGCTCTTGTCCGAATTCTAGCCACTGGGTCCATGACAAACTCCCTCTCATCACAGCACCTTGCCCACAAGGTGTGGGTAAAGGCCTTGCAGACGCCACAGTAACTCCCAAGTATTTTTTTTTAGTCGGCAAACCCAACCACTTCACGAGGACCTCGGTAACGGCTCTTTTCCCTTGTTTCTTCATACGTCTTTCAATGATTTTTTCTTGCTCTGGTCTTAATTCCCCTGTGTGATCTGTAGGTGGTAGTGATGGAAAAATTGGAACTTGGGTGCCGATTTTCCTCTTCAAGCATGAGATATGAAATGTCGGGTGAACTTTGGAAGACTCGGGAAGCTTTAGTCTGTAAGCCACTGCACCTATTTTAGCTTCAATTTGAAAAGGCCCATAAAATCTGGGAGCTAATTTCAGGTTGTGTCGGATAGCTAGGGTTTTTTGTTTGTACGGTTGTAACTTCAAATAGACCCAATCGCCTACATCAAACTGCCTCTCAGTCCTTTTTTTATCAGCAAAGTGCTTCATTCGATTACTGGCTTCACTCAAATTATTCTTTAGTAATTGTATCACCTGATCCCTATCCCTTAAAACTTGGTCTGCTGAGCTATTAGTGCTTGTTCCCAGAACATAAGATAGCAAGGTAAGGGGAGGGTGCCCGTACATAGCTTCGAAAATGGTCATTTTTGTAGATATGTGATAAGTGGTGTTATACCACCACTCTGCCATAGGTAGCCAAACTGACCAAGACTTGGGCTTAACCCTTGCATAGCATCTTAGGTAGCATTCCAAACCCTTGTTAAGCATCTCGGTTTGCCCATCGGTTTGAGGATGGTAGGCCGAGCTGTAGTTAAGAGAGGAACCTTAGGAGTGAAATAAAGCCTGCCAAAAAGAACTCAAGAAAATAGGGTCCCTATCTGACACCACGGACCTAGGAAACCCATGCAACTTAAAGATATTTTTCATAAACACATCCACGACAACTTGAGCCGTGTAGGGGTTGGACGAAGTTATAAAATGGCCATACTTCGAAAAAATGGTCCACTACAACAAAAATAACACTGAATCCCTTAGAATTGGGCAAACCATCAATAAAATCAAGGGATATGTTAGTCCAGGGTTGATTGGGAATGGGTAAGGGTTGCAACAACCCTGCTGGACAAGTTGTTTCATATTTAATAGCTTGACAGGTCTCAAATTCTCTCACCAGTAGTTTGATGTCCTTCTTCGTCCCTTTCCAATAAAAATCACGTTTGGCCTGGTGATATGTTTTTAAATACCCGAAGTGACCTGCCTGGGGGCTATTGTGAATGTACTACAGAACTTTTAGCTTAAAATTTGAATTCGGGTTCAAAACCAACCTTCATTTCTTAACAATCAACCCTTGTTGTAAGGAAAACCCTTTAGGACTATTTTGATTTTGGTGTAGGTTTTCAAGTAACTCGACTAACTCCATAGAATCTAGGTAGCTTTTCTTCAACTTCTCAATCCAAAGAGGCGTAGGAAATGAAATCATAGCTGAGCAAACACCCTGTTGGTCTTCCCCCTCCCTTCTTGAAAGGGCATCCGCCACCTTATTTTCCTTACCATTTTTGTATTCAATAGAAAAGTCATAACCCATTAGCTTTGTAATCTATTTCTGTTGTGTCTTAGTCCCCATGCATTGTTCTAGCAAGAACTTAAGGGCTTGCTGGTCAGTTTTTATGATAAAAGGCTGCCCAAAGAGGTAGGGCCTCCACTTTTGTATCGTTGTCACAAGAGTTAATAATTCCTTCTCGTATGGCGAAAGTAGCAAGGCCTTGCCCTTAAGGGCCTGACTCAGGAAATAAATGGGTTGTCCCAACTGCATTAACACTGCCCTTATCCCCTTTCCGCTTGCATCACACTCAATTACAAATGGCTTGCTAAAATCAGGAAGTTTAAGGACCGGTGGGTGGGACATTTCCTGTTTTAAGGCTGTAAAAGCCTTGCTGGCCTTCGGGTTCTAAGAAAAATTATTTTTCTTGAGTAATGAGGTAAGTGGAGCAGCGATGAGACCATAATTCAGGATAAATTTTCGGTAATATCCCATGAGCCCTAGGAATCCTTGTAAGGCCTTCACATTCTTAGGCTCGGGCCACTCTACCATAGAAACAATCTTAGAAGGATCAACCATCACTCCTTTATCCTTAATAATGTGGCCCAAATAGTTAACTTCATTAATCGCAAACTGACACTTGGGATTTTTTTGCAAACATGTAGTGTTGTTTTAGCGTGTTTAAAACTTCTCTTAGGTGACACACATGCTCCTCCATTGACTTGCTATATCCTAGAAAGTCATCAAAGAATACAAGCACAAATTTTCTCAAAAAAGGTTTAAAAACATCATTCATGAGCCCTTGGAATGTGGCGGGTGCGTTAGTAAGGCCAAAAGGCATCACTAAAAATTCGTAATGTCCCTCATGAGTACGGAATGCTGTTTTGGGGATGTCACTAGGCACTACTCTCACTTGATGATAGCCCAAACATAAATCGAGTTTAGAAAAGATCACCGACCCAAAGAGCTCATCTAGCAGCTCATCTATAACTAGAATAGGAAACTTTGCTTTTACCGTTTCCTCATGCAAAGCCGCCAACTACCATCAGCCTTACTAACCAGCAAAACAAGGGACGAAAATGGACTAGAACTAGGCCGAACCACCCCTGACATCAACAATTCAGCCACAATCTTCTCAATCTCAGTTTTCTGGTAATATGGGTATTGGTAAGGTCTATTGGAAATTGGTTGAGTGCCCTCCTTGAGGACTATATGGTGGTCATGGCTACGGAGTGGTGGCAGCCCTTGGGGTTCACTAAATGCCTTCTCAAACTCCTCTAACAGATCATAAATTTGCCCGTCCACACTTCCACATTTTTTGTTTGTTACCTCCTCACACATGATTTGTAGTAAAATGCCTTTCCCGATAGTCATAGTCGCCTTAAGCAACTTATCACCATCCTCTACTACCGATGAGTTTAACTTTAATCCCTTGAATTCTATAGGTTTGCCATCCAACACAAAATTCATAAGGGATTTCGAAAAATTCTAAATGATAGGGCCAAATGTTTCCAACCACTGGATGCCCAACACAATGTCACAACCAGCAAGGTCCAATAAATGAAGAGATGGGTTTAGCAGGTTACCTTGGACCTTTAAAGGGGCTGATATGTAGATTCCTTCACTACTCAGGCCTTGCCCATTGGCTACGTGCACCCTCAAATTAACTAAGTAGTCCACTGGAAACTTTAATCTTGAGACCACAGCCATGCCGATAAAATTGTGTGAACTACCTGAGTCCAACAATATAACCACTTGTTCACCAAAAATACTTCCAACTACATGCATAGTTTTTGATGTGGGGGTTTCCAGCAATAGCAGCCAAGGATATTTCAGGCTGTTCTTTGCTGCTGGAAAGTATTCTAGCAGGGTTTTTCCATCATTCTCATCACTAGGCAGCTCCTCTTCCTCATCACCCTCATCCTCACTTTCTTGTAACAAATAGATTTTTGGACTTTTACATTTATGTAACGGGTTCCACTTCTCATCGCAATGGTAGCATAAGCCCTTACGACGTTTTTCATCCATTTGCATTGAATAAACAGGTTTAGTACCCTCCGTTGGATTTTTCCATTTGTGATAAGCCTCACCCGAGTAAGAGCTTTGGAAAGAATTACTCCCGCCCATGGTATTTTATCTTTCTCCCGTAGACTAGTGAATTTTTTTGTACTGGAATGATATTCCTCTTGCATTTTTGCTAACCCATATGCTGCATTTAAATGTATAGGGTTTAAAATACGAGTTGGGATGCGAACCTCATTTTTCAAGCAGCTAAGAAAGCAACTCAGCTTGTGAGAGTCTGAGAGACCTCTCATGCGATTGGCCAATGCCTCAAACTGGCTCATGTAAACAGCCATAGTACTGGACTGTTTCAACCTCGTCAATGCCTCCATTGGATCGTCATACGCCATGGGACCAAAGCGAAGGAGTAATGCCCATGAAAACATCTCCCAATCCCGTAATCCACCATTTTCAGCTTCTTGGAACCATACAGGGGCCTCGCCCTCCATGTATGTGGTAAGAAGCCATCAACAAACGATGAGGTAGTCGGGTTTGGTGGAAATCAAAGTAGTGGTTGGCTTTAAAAAGCCAAGCAGCTGGGTTAGATCCTTGAAAATGAGGAAATTCCAGTTTGACACCCTTGGGGTTGAATCTTCTTGGGTCTTGGTTTTCAAATTCCAGTTGGAATTGGTTGTGGGAGTGGAGGTGGGGGAGGTGGAGGATTGTTTTGTTGGTCGAAATGGGCTCGTAGCATGTCCTTAATCTCCTGAACATCTGTCTTAACCTCACTGAGCTCCTGTTTAGTTTGGTCCATCTGAGCTTGTAGGGCATCAACTTGTTGCTGCTGTTGGTTTTTTGATCGAGTGTTTTCAGCCATGGTAGTCTATGGTATGGTAGGGTTAAGACTAGGTAGAAGGCGTGGATTTGGTGGCTGTTTGGATGAATTTTTGTGGGTGTTTGGGTATTCTTTTGGTGGTTGTTTGGTTTGAGTTGGTGGCTGTTTGTATGAAATTTTTGTGGGTGCTTGAGTCTTATTTTGGTGGCTGTTTGGATGGGATTTTGTGGTTGTGTGGGTTTGATTTTGGTGGCTGTTTGGGTTTGATTTTGGTGTCTGGTTGTATGAAATCTTGGTAGGATCGGTTAGCTGTTGGTACCATTTGTTAAGAACCTGCTTGTGAATGTTGTTGTAATGGAGGATGGTGAAGGAATGTAAGAAGATGGTTGCTGCAAGAAGAAGAACATAGTGCATAGAATGTGTTTGATAAAAAGACTAGTAGAATTTGTATTGTCACGGGAGTACTTTGAGGGCTCCCAAACCTCCTTACAGAAATTCACTACTACAACATTGTTCCCAAAGATGATCATCTCGTCTCTCTCTTTCCCCTTTATTCTCTCATTTCTGACATGTAACTAACTCTTACTATTTGATAAACTAACCTTGCTAGACTTGCAAATAAACTGATAGACCCATTGAAAATTAACTCACAGATTTAAGATGCACAGGTATCCTTCAACCCCAATGCTCCGTTTGAAGTATTTAAACTTAAGCGGTACGTTTTACACTTATTAAATGCTCAACCTACTCACATAAAATGCACGCAACCTTACCGTACTTAAAATGCACGCACATTGCCCAGACTCAACTTAAAACGCATGCACCCTTAAGCTTAAATAAAACGCACGCACACTATTCCAAACTCAACACAAACGCACGCACACGACTTCTATCTTCTGGACCCGCAACACACATTTTTGTTCCCTTTACATCGTCGTTTCCAATTCTCACTTAAGCACTTCATACTTTCAGTTCGATGTGCAGGATCTCTTCACTTATTCTTCTCTTCACTTCTCTGTTCTAGGGTTCATGCTCTTGTCTGAATTCCAGCCGCCGGGTCCATGACTTATACAAACGCAGGCTTGTCAAGCATTCTTTGGCGGCTGAATCCATGTGGTTGAGCGCGAAGAACTACGGAGTGATCCATTAAATTTTGTTGGGTAGCATGACAATGAGGACCAACCAATTCATGTCCAGTAAATTGGTAGAAACATAAATGCTAAATTTATGTTCAAATCCCAATTCTCTTTCAAGATGGCATGTCAACTGTCAAGCCGCCTTCAAAACATTAAAGAAGCCACATGATTTACGAACAAGTTGAGCACTGTCGTTCAAAAAAATATTATATATATATGTGTGTGTATATATATATATATATATATATATATATCTTCTCATCTTTGTTTATTCTAGACATTAATGCCTCGAGACATCTTCATACTGCCGAAAGCATTTTTACTCACTTTTACCTTTTGTCTCCTCGTTGCCATTGCCGACCCCAAGCCGACGTCAGGCTTATAGCTAACCATTGTAGAGTGTATTTGAAATAGGTTAGCTAAAATAACTATTATGCCTTCCTTGGTTAAAATTTGGCTAGAAATATACATAATTCAACCCCAGCGCTATTATGAGTTAAAAGCTGGGACGATGATGTAATTTGAAATGGAGGACAATAGATTGAAGTGTTGTTTTTATAAATTCGACGTAACTTAATATAATACAAAAAAATCATTTTATAATAAAAAGATTTTGTATCGTAAGTTATATTATTATTTTTTATATAAAAACTATTTATAAACCAATTATTTCGATTTTAGTCTTCATGCTCTTACATATATTTTCAATAAGTTTATTTAAAAACATAAATATCATATGCTTCAAGTGTTACGATTATTAGAAATAGTGCTATAGCACATGTACAGAAAAATAACCTTCTAGAAAAAACTATAGACAATTGTTATTGTTTCTTTACTGTTCTTGTAACCACTTTTATTCCATCTTGCCTTGTATAAATACCTAATAAATCATCAATGAAATGCAATGAGTATTGAGCAAATCCTTAGTCCGTTATGGTATCAGAGCGGCAAGCCTAGCTGTCACACGATTCCATGGCCCTAGCTGTCGCACGATTCCATGGCCTGTCCAACCCACCCCTTCCTTTCCCAAACACCTCCATTGCTTCCTCCTTCTCCCACATTGTCACCACTAAGTTAACTACTGAAAATTATACCTTATGGAAGGTTCATATCAGTGCCTATCTTCGAGGTCGGGATCTTTATCAATTTATTGATGGCTCTCGTCCCTCTCCCTCTGAGTTTTTATCCGATTCAATTGACCCTAATCCAGATTTTGCCTCATGGAAACGTACCGATCAACTTGTTCTTAGTATCATTTTTTCTTCTCTTTCCGACTCTATCATTGGTCATGTCCTCCCCTCTACAACCTTTCTGGAACTCTGGTTATCTTGGAAACAATGTGTTAATGCCAAAAATTGCACAACAGACTGGAAAGAAAGAAAGAGTCATCTCCGACCTACGTTGGTGATTCGGATTTCGATACAGTGCTCTTCACGTTCATCCATGAAGTAAATAATAAATAAACAAATAAAAATAAATAAAAGAAGACACAAGAATTTACGTGGTTTGGCATAAAAGCTTACGTCCATGGGTTGTTGGGGCAAAATCCACTGTATCAGGTGATGATTTTACAATATTTCATAGTCTCACATATCGCTCAATACAATGAGAGAATTTAGTCTCAGGAGAGTCACTCTAGAGAATTCGTGGAGAGTGCATGGAGTGAGCCTATCAAATTTGTGGGGGAGTTGCTCCTTATATAGACGTTATTTCCTTGGAGTGATAGAGTCCAACTTGACTTATGATACATTTTCTTTTTACGAGTCTGAGCCAATTTCTTTGCTTTATTATCTCTTGGCTTAGTGATAGATTTCCAAAGGATTTAACCCAGTCAATTTAGTCCATAACAGATGCCCTCGATTCTTAAGGTCAACTTTCAAGAAGGTCTTGAGAATCTTCAAATCAACCGTGGTGGAGGTAACCTGCAGAAAAAGAAATTTTAGTAGGTGGTAGATTTTCATTATTATGCAATGGAGATCTCCATGAGTGGCCCTCAAGAAGAAATTATAAAATTTGTAGTAAGTGCCTTCGAGGATGGGCCTTTCCGAAGTTTGTTTGTAAGAACGTCTACGTAATGATTGTATGTGAATGTTTATCATTAGTAAAGTGCGTATATTTCCGTGCTCGGTGGACTCAGTGGATTTTGCCTTGTGCTGTGATTTTTTGTTAGTGTTTTTCCATTTTGATGTAGATGCAAGAGTTTGTTTGTAGTAACCCGCGCTTAAGTGGTCAGGGTGCCTGTTGACCCCCTAGATCCATCTTTGGCTGTTGCTGAGCTCATCGACTAGTTCCCCGAAAGACACTCGCGTGAGGCTGTTATAGAGCTTGGAGGTTTGTTCTTGAAGGTAACCCGCTAGCAACGGTTGTAGCGAGTGGAGACACTCAGATGGGAGTGTAGCAGGAGAGTGACTCGACTATGTAACTCTGGCGATGGGAGTGTGGTGGGAGATGCCCTTGACCACGTAACTCTTGGTGATGGGCATAACAGGAGAGATCCTTGACTGTGTAGCCTTGGCGAATAGGTGTAGTTGGAGATGCCTTCGACCGTATAACCTTGGCGAGTGGAGTGTAGCGAGAGATGCCCTCGACCACATAACTCTTAGCGATGGGCGTAACAGGAGAGATTCTCGACCATGCAGTCTTGGCAAATAGGTGTAGCGGGAGATGCCCTCGACCGCGTAACCTTGGCTTGTGAAGTGTAGCGAGAGATTCCCTCGACCAAGTAACTCTTGGCAATGGGCGTAACGGGAGAGATCATCGACCGTGTAGCCTTGGCGAATAGGTGTAGCGGAAGATGCCCTTGACTGCGTAATCTTGGCCCGTGGAGTGTAGTGGAAGATGCCCTCGACCATGTAACTCTTGGCGATGGGCGGAGAGATCCTCGACCATGTAGCCTTGGCGAATAGGTGTAGCGGAAGATGCCCTCGACCGCGTAACTTGGCAAGTGGAGTGTAGCGGGAGATCCCTTGACCGCGTAACTCTTGGCGATAGGCGTAACGGGAGAGATCCTCGACCGTGTAGCCTTGGCGAATGGGTGTAGTGGGAGATGCCCTCGACCGCGTAACCTTGGCGAGTGGAGTGTAGAGGGAGATGCCCTCAACCGCGTATCTCTTGGGGATGGGCATAATAGGAGAGATCATCGACCATGTAACCTTGGCGAATAGGTGTAGAGGGAGATGCCCTTGACCGCGTTGATGTTAAGGTTGAGCTCAACTGCTTTGTTGTAGTAGGAGATAAAACACGACCGCACTCTGTGGCGGGAGCTAAAGCTCTCCTTAAAATAAAAACCAAACTAGTTAAATTAAATAACCCAAATCACAAGTTTAAGGTTTGCAAACCTTGGTTATCTCGCTTGAGTGTGGCGAAGGCTGGTGACCCACGGGTAGCCATGCTTTGGCATTGATGAAGGCCTGGGATACCCGTGTAACATCCCGTTCCTTCTTTCTGACATAAGCAAATTCAACTACGAGCCTCGTTATGCGTGCCAATTCTCAATGGAATGTTCTAAAGATATTATGTGAATTCTAAAGTACGCCCAATGTTTTAAATGCACTGAAAATATTTATATGAGGTATTTTTAATGTTATTGAACTAAGCTTGATTTTAAATACGACAACTATAATATTTTTGAAGAGCTCCAAAAATATCATAATTATAGAAAATCATTTTAAAATTATTATTAAAATGATTTCAGTTATTTAAATATTATGAGATTTGAATTATGTTGAAAACTCTAATTTATTTAAATGGTTTTATTCTTTTAAAGATATTAAATAAGATTTCATCATTTATTAATGATGAAGAAATATTATTTTATAAACTAAAGTTAGTTTAAATAATATTCTACTTTAATTCCTCTCAGTACTTTTAATTAAGTTAATGTTTACGCATTTTCAAATTAGTATTTAAAACCCACTGTTAGATCGTTTTGAGGATCCCAATATGAAGGGCCTGTATTAAATACTCAAGTCCCCTCTCTTTCTCCCTCACTTTCCCTTTCCCTCTCTCTCTCCTCCCTCCTCCCTGCCTCAGCTCACGAGGGCAGCAACCCCTCTCCCTCACCTGATTCCCTCTCTCAGCTCGCCTAGACCCATGTCGCCGTCACAGCCACGCCGCCGGCCACCAACGCACCTCCATCCATCATCGGTGACCACCCCACCAAACCCAACCCCTCACAGTAGCCCTCTCCCTCTCTTTCCCGAAATGGGTTTACCCACACGGGTTCCTTACCCATCCAGCCACCATGCGTCGCTGTCGCCAACCCCCAGGCCACAGAGCACCACCACGAGCCCCTTGAGCCTCCCCCTTCCTCCCCCTTGGCCCAAGGCCCATAGCCTCCCTCGCACGCACGAGCTCTCTCCCTCACACACACGGGTTTCTCCCCGTCCACCGCCGTACGTCGCCACCCACGGCATCCAACCGCTGTCTCGAGCTTCCTCTGGCCACCATCGGCCTACCCCAACCACCCATAGCCCCGATCTGCCCCTTATGCACGCCCCCCTTCTCTCATGGACTCTCCCTCATGCACAGCTTAGATATGCAATCGTGGTGCCACCCCGACGCCACCATCACCTAGTCGAGGTCCTTCCAAGCCTTTCCATGCTCAGCCCCTTCCTGAACCACCACTTTACGTGGTGGATAGCCATTGTGCGTGGCTGACCGCCACTGTACACAGCTAGATATGCCATGTTACACCCCTCGCCGCCACCACGAGCCATTCCAAGACCACACTTAGCTATCCAAACGCCCAAACAGCCACTGTACGCAGGTTAGCCGCCACGTACGACCCTTCCGACGTTATCGACCGTGACGATCAGCGAGCAACGCACGGGTCAACCCCGTCAATGGTATAACCCTCTATCCCTCGTTAATTATGTTATTTCTTGGTTAGTTAAATTGTGAACTGTGCTGTTAGTATTTGTGAAGTTCGCTGTGTAGTATGATGATGTGATGTGCTGTGTAATGAATTGTTGGGCGTAGTTGGAAACTGTGCTGTGAAGTGTTGTGGACTGTACTGTTAAGTGTGGTTGTGAAGTATGTGTTGTAGTGATGATATGGCATTGTGTGGATTGGGAAGAGAGAACACGTAAAGTGTATTCTTGTGGCGTAATGTGGGATAAGGAGAGCATATGTAAAATATACCCTCCTGGTGTAAGGTGGAATGAGAAGAGTACATGTGGAGTGTACTCTGTGAGATGTAGCGTGTGTGAATGGAGTACATATGGAGTGTACTCCATGTGGTGGAGTGATGCACCATATGGCGAGTGTGCCGTAGTGGTGATGGGTCGTAGAGTGTATAAAGGGAGTACACGTGGAGCGTACTCCATAAGGCGCATCAATACACCATGTGGCGTGCGCAAAGATAAGGATGATTGTATGGTTGATGGGCGTAGAGCGTGGTGAGTAGTGTCAGGAACTGTGAAACAATGTCCCGAAGTAACTGTGATGTGGCTTATAGTCTGAGGTGACAAGTGTCACCATGATTGACTTATGACAAGGAGTATGTGTGAAGTGGCAGAACAAGTGTAAGAGTGTGCAGCGGAAGCATGACTGGAGAATGTCACGAAGTGACATGGTTACTGGCAGTTGTGCTTGTGATGAGTGAGGAGTTACTATAAGAATGATGTAGCAGGAACGTGACGAGATGTCACGATGTGACAGGAGTACGTGAGGGACCGTACTCGTGATGAGTTAGGAGTTGACGTAGAAATGATGTAGTGAGATGTCTGGTGACGTGACACGGTCACGGTATAGCTTGGGAGTAGTCTTGAGCTATATGACATGACATAAGGCGTAGTTGTGAATGGAGTCTTGTCGTGTTAAGTGTTGAGATGAACTGTCAAAAGGGATGGGTAGCATAAATAATCATGCTAGCTGAGTTGAGAGAAGGTTGGTATCGGAGTATGGTGCTTGTCCTTATGAGCATGTGATCAACGTGTTATATGTTGGTCTTAGGTGATAAAGGGGTAAGGTACATGTGTAATCTGATAAGACACATGTGCAGGACGGATTCACTATATGTAATGGGTAATCTGTCCTAAGCACAGGCACACGGTGCTTAAGCCTCAAAGTCGGCTTAGAGTCGTGTGGCCTGTATGGATGAGAATGATGATTTAGTGTGAGCTCAGATGCATGAAGGTAGTGATGGGTGTATTGTCTAGGATTGAGATGTGTGACTCTGTCGGTCGGAATCATGCGTCGGAATGTGGTCAATAGGAAGAGTAAGATGAAGATCTTAGTGTCTTAATCCTAAGGTGAATCATGGGTTCACCTTAGTGGATGGACACTCGAGGTAAGACCTTGAGTTTGGAAGATGTAGTGACCGTAAGTGGATCCCGAAAGTTTTAATATAGTAAAAGGCACGTAAGAGCACGGGTTATGTGTATGCATGTAGGTTGCCATCTGACACGCACATGAATAGACTGCATGATATGAAAGTAGTATAGAGTCCAGGTAAGTATTACGTTCATACTCTTCTAAATTTTTTCTAAAAAGATATAAGAAATGAAAACGAAATGCCTTCTCTTTACGATGTCTTACGAAACGATACGAAATATGTTTTAAGAAAAACATGTTAAGTATAAGTGTTCAAATGAATACGTATGTACGACCCTCCTAGGCAGCCCCTTTTTACGCATCTAAAAGTATTAATTGTACGCATGTGAATGAATGACTATACGCAGTACCTATTGTATGTATTTTTCACGAAAAGAAATGTTGAGGTTGATGCTTGATGCTTTAACTGATGCTTTGAACGACGCGAAGAAAGTATTTTTAAAAGGTCTCTACGAACAGATGCTTTAAATGATGCCATGAAAGATGATGTTTAAGCTCATGCTTTTAAATAATATTTTTCCATTAATGAACTGCTAAATGAAAAGGACTAAAGAGGAAAGGACTGAATTGAAAGAAAGGACTGAACGTTTAATGTATGAAAATACGTAATGGCCACATGAATGAATGAAAATGGTATCGAATGAATGGGTAGATTGCAATGTTGGGTAAGTATACTGTAGTGCAACCAATGCTGCCCCCTGATTGAAAAGGGATTCCCAACCCGTGGGCATGGGTGGAGTCCGGGTCCAAAGGAAGACTGTTAACCCTAACACACAGAGCATAACAGTGTGTATCGGCTAATGAAAGTGATAAGAAATAACGTATAAATGTATGAATGCATCGCATTCTTTAATAAATGAAGGCATTGACGGGAGAAATGTTTTATGAAGAGAAAACCTCTTTTTAAAGAAAAACCTCGTCTAATGATGTTTTCAAACGAACGCATGCATGCATGTACGTATAGTATGTATGGTATGATGAATGTATGAATGAAAACCTATGTTATTATATTTTAACTATATGAAGTAATGCTTACAAGTCATCAACTCATTTTAATTTTTATGTATGCCCCTCCCCCCACAGGAATTGAATGAGCAGTACGCGTCAGGAAGGACACGACCCATGAAGAAGAGCATGGAAGTCTAGGCATGTGAGTTTAATTGTATGAGAGGCCTTTTTATCTCAAGACTAATGTTTTCTGTTGTAAACCTCTTTTATTCTCAAAACACATTTTATTTTATAACGTAGAGTCTTGCATCCTGGGTATGGAAGTAAAAAGTTTTAAATCGAACGGTAATTCTCTTCATTTTTTCTAAAATTATTTTATAAAAAGTCCCACCACAAGGACGGACGTTACAACCTGTGATACCAGCAAAAAGGCCCGAGATGCTTGCGATACCGAACAACCTATTTTGTTGAAGATAAATTGAGATGCACAAGTGGAGCCCAAGATCTGCTTCATTATTGGTGCTTCATGTCATGCGATTAATTTTTAGTGAAGTATGTTCCCACGACATGTAGCAACCAAGTTTCTAGTGGAACCTTGAAGAGCTTCATGGGAAAAGTCTTTCAAAAAATCAACTTTGTTAGTAAAAATAAAATAACAAATTTGAAGGAGCCAAACCAGAGTAATTTGTCCTGATTGAGATCATTCACTATTGAATGATTTTTGCACGAGGAATTTCATCCTTGAGCGCTTTTGTAGCAATGAAAATTCTTCGTCTCTGGCGAGTTCACTTTTGAGTCAACTAGCTCAACTTTCTTTATTTCTTATTCTTCTATTCTTTTTTATTTTTTTATTTTGAGTGTATGTACAGTGTTAGAATGTAAACAACAAGAAAAATAGCAAAGTTGAGGACATCTTATCTGATGTTTCAATGACGATCTTGTGGGTGTAGGATTCACATCGTGCAGGATAGCATATAATAAATATATATCTGTTTATTTTTTTGGATACGATCTCACGAACTAAGGAATCTAAAATTTTGTAGATGATCCCGTGGGTCAGAGAATATCCTTCTCCAAATTCCGATATAGAGAAAAAGTTGATTCCACAGATGGTGTCAACTGTTAATGCCAAAAATTGCACAACAGATTGGAAATGAAGAAAGAGTTATCCCCAACCCACGTTGGCAATTGGGTTTGGATACGTTACTCTTTGCGTTTATCTATGAAATAAATAATAAATAAGCAAATAAAAATAAATAAAAGTAGTTACAAGAATTTATGTGGCTTGGGATAAAAGCGTACGTCCACGGGTTGTTAGAGAGTGCATGGAGTGAGCCTGAAGAGAGCCTGTCAGATTTGTGGGGGAGCTGTTCCTGATATAGACGTTATATCCTTGGAGTGATAAAGTCTAACTTGACTTGTGATACCTTTTCCTTTTAGGAGTTTGACTCAACTTTTTTGCCTTATCTCTTTCTTACCTTATCTCCTGGCTTAGTGATAGATTTTCTAAGGGCTTGACCCAGTCAATTTAGTCTCTAACACCATATTTGCTTCCCATTCTCAGGCCAAAGAATTCCATATTTGTTTTCAATTAACCAATCTCACTCAAGGTACTCAATCAATCACTGATTATTTTGCCAAAGTCCGTTCTCTTGCAAACATCTTAGCAGCTACTGGTCATTCCCTTCCTGATAAGGAATTCGTGACCTACTTGCTAATTGGCCTTAGATCGGCTTATGAATCATTTGTTACATCAATCACTACTCGTGCTGAACCCATCTCCTCTCTTGAACTCTACCAACTGCTTCTGGTCCATGAGAGTCGCATGTCCCACTCCACCAGAAACTCCCCTTTATCTGTTGAGCCCACTACTCACTTCTCTACTGTTGGTGGTCATAATTAGTGAGGGCGTGGTTCCTTTCGAGATGGACACCAAGGTCGTAGTGGCAAAGGTCGATCTGCCTCGTTCTCTCGTAGTGATCGTTCCTGTTCCCCTACTTCTTAGGCTCCCTTCCAATGCTTTGTATCTACTCATCCCACTTGCCAGGTCTGTAACAAAATCGGTCACGTAGCTATGTAGTGTCTTTATCGGTTTGACCATGCATATTAACTTAAGGCACCAACTTCATTCTCTGCCAACTATACAACACCAAGCTCCTTCTCAGGCTCCACCTGGTATCCCGATTCCGCTACAACCCACCATATTACCAATGACCTCAACAACCTCAACCTCTCATTCGAGCAGCATCATGGCGGTGAACAAATCCGCTTGGGTAATGGCTCGAATCTTCCCATCGAGCATTTCGGTGACTTCTCTCTCAACTCAAACTTCTCCTTTATTCTTCATAATATTTTTCACATGCCTTCCATAAAAAAAAAACTTAGTTTCCGTTTGTCAATTCTATGTTGATAATTGTTGCTTCTTTGAATTTCATGTTCTGTGAAGGACAAAACGACCGAGAAGATCCTCCTCACCGGTCCAATCCGTGATGGCCTTTATGTCTTCCCTTCTGCAACGTCCTCTGCTTCGTTTGCATCCACTCATCTCGGCGAACGCACATCAGTAGCTTAGTGTCTTCACAGATTAGGCCACCCTTTACTTCAGCTTGTTTCAACTATCTTGCACACCAACCATTTGAAATTTTCGCACAGAGACCCCTCTTTTCACTGCTCTGTGTGTCCTCTTGCAAAGAGTCACCAACTTCTCTTTAGCTCAAGTCAGGCCTCTTACACACAACCCTTATAATTAATTGTAGCAGATCTTTGGGGCCCAACCCCTTTTATTTCTTGTAATGGGTTTCGCTATTATCTATCTTTTGTGGACCAATATACACGTTATACATGGTTTTTTCCTTTAAAATTGAAATCGGATGTCTTTCATATTTTTACTTTTTTTTTGCCTTATGTTGAACGTCTCTTCAATACAAAGCTCATTACACTTCAAACTGTTGGACCCCTCACTCCTATGTGTCAAAAACTAGACATTACTCATCGATTTTTGTGCCCTCATACCCACAACAAAATGGGTTCATCGAACGTAAACACAAGCACATTATAGAAACCGGGCTTGCCCTTTTGGCCCATGCATCACTTCCTCTCAGCTTTTGGGATGACGCATTTCAAACCGCAACCTATTTAATTAATCTTTTACCCAGTTTGACTCTTCAAAATAAATCTCCCCATTTTATGGTTCATCATCGTATTCTCGATTACAATTTCTTAAAAATATTTAGATGCGAGTGTTGGCCCAATTTAAGGTCATACAATAAAAATAAAATGCAGTTTTGGTCCAAATCCTGTTTATTCTTGGGCTGCAGTGCTAATCACAAAGGATATAAATGTTTGGATCTTACAACCCACAAACTTTATATCTCACGTGATGTTAAATTTGATGGAGCTCTCATTCCCTTTCTCTAAGTCACGACCCATCCCTCATTTATCCTCTCAGACCATACCTCAGGCCCACCTTCCTCTCTTCTCGTCATCCATTCTTGGCCCAGGGCCTAGCCCATCCAAGTCGTTTTCTTCAACACACTCAACTCCCTCCACGTCTTCTTCATCCCCTGTTATTCGTGCTTCCTCTTTGATTCGTGCTACTGCTCCCCACCCCTCCCATATCTCACATCTAGCTTCTGCCTTAGTCCCTCCTCGTTACCCTATCATTACACATGCTCACACACACTTTTCCCATCCTCAAGTTGCCATGGATGGTACTGTGTCGTACCCGTCACGAAATTGTTTCACCACCACTGTTACTATGCCGGAAAACCTAACAAGCTTCTCCAAGGCCTTTAAATTTCTCGACTGGTGTGATGATGCCATGTCCAAAGAGTTTTATGCCCTAACCCAGAACCATACCTGGACTTTAGTTCCACTCAATCCCTCTTCTAACATTCTTGGATGCAGGTGGGTCTACCGCACAAAATTGAAGGCAGACGGTTCCATTGAACGAAGGAAAAGCCAGATTGGTTGCCAAAGGCTACCATCAATACGCTGGGATCCACTATGATGAGATGTTCAGCCCTGTTGCGAAGTTGCCCACCATCCGTTTGATCCTTGCCACAGCTGTAGCTTGAGGATGGCTCCTATGACAAGTTGATATCGACAATGCTTTCCTTCATGGCTTATTAACTGATACTATCTTTATGCAACAACCTCAGGGTTATATTGACCTTGTTCACCCACTTATGTATGTCAACTTCATAAAGCAATTTACGGCCTTAAGCAGGCCCAAGGGCTTGGCTTGCCCAATTAAGTTCATGGTTAGTAGCTTATGACTTTACTATCTCCAAAGCTGATCCATCCCTTTTTATCTTTAACCATGGTGATACATGCATCTACCTATTAATTTACGTAGATGATATAGTAATCACATCCTCCACTTCTTCTGCCATTGACTCCTTTATCTCTGCTTTAGGAGTGACCTTTCCAGTAAAAGATCTTGGCCCATTGTTTTTTTTTCTTGGATTAGAAATTGACTACTTGAAGAATGGTCTCCTACTGTCTCAACGTAAATACATCAAAGAACTTCTCACCAAAAGCAAAATGCTTTATGCGAACCTTATGCCATCTCCCATGGCTGCTTCCATTAAACTGTCCAAGTTTGACCCTCCAAGCTATGAAGATGATCATCACTTCCATAGCATAGTAGGAGGTTGGTAGTATCTCTCCTTCACAAGACCCAACATCTCTTTTGATGTGAACAAAGTATGTCAGTTCATGCACTCACCAAAACAACCTGACTGGACTGCAGTCAAGAGAATACTTCGATATCTCAAGGCCACCATCAATTTTGGCCTGTTCTTCTTGAACACTTCTCCCTTAAGGCTCCAACCTTATGGTGTGACAACATTGGGGCCACCTATTTGGTTGCAAATCATGTTTACCACTCAAAAACCAAACACATGGACATTGACTTCCACTTTGCCCGTGATCGAGTTGCTACCATCACACTCCATGTTTCCTACATCAATTCACAAGATCAGCTAGTAGACGTCTTTACAAAGCCACTGGTTTCAGAAAACTTCTTCAGATTTCGGACAAGTCTCAAAGTGTTATCCACCCCATAGGACTTGAGGGGGTATATTAGAATAGATGATAGTGCTACGACACATGTACAGAAAAATAACCTTCTAGAATGAACTGTAGACAATTGTTATTGTTTCTCTATTGTACTTGTAACCACTTTTATTCCCTTTGGCCTTGTATAAATACTTGATAAATCATCAATGAAATGCATTGAGTATTAAGCAAATCCTTAGTCTGCTAACGATACATGAAGAACATCTACTTTCTACCTTAGCACCACTACAAGAAAAACGGACTTTTGTGGTCATTTAATTGCGACGAAAAGACTATTTGTGACCAAAACATCCTCATTTTAGCTGTAAATAATCATTTCGCTATAATTAACTGGTCACAAATAAACAGTTTTCTTGTAGTACTTACTGATTAATAAATAATTAAAGAAACATAACTAGCCCTTCACAAAAATTACCTTCTAAAGTGATATTGCATGATGTGGTATTTTAGGTTTATAATTTTTCTTTTGTAAAGAAAATGTACTATCTTTCCGAACAACATGTTAATATTCTGAGTTCTCCATAATATTGTTTTTTAAAAAAATAATTTAAGATTTCATCGCGTAAACCTTATATTCAAATTTCAAACACCAATATAGTAATTTTCCAAAAAAAAAATAACATTATGGTAAAAGTTGAGTGCGAAGAACTACATAGTGATGCGCTCAAAAATGTCATATGATAAAAAATGTCATATGATGACGGGACCGTAGCTTAAATTAAAAAGTGCAAATCTTTTTTAATTGTTGGGTCAAATTGGATGGTTTAATTCTAAAAGAAATTTAAATCATTAAATTCGGTTTGTATATGATTCTCAAGCAACAAAAACTACACAAAACATTTTAAAATTATATTTATCTCCTTTTAAAATTGAATAGATGTACGAAGAAATTTCATAAAAATGGAGACGTAACTTGATGTAATACATTATATTTATTTTAAAATAAAAATTATTTTATAATCTAACATATTACGTCAAATTAAATTATTATTATTTGATGAGTTGAATTTTGTAAGATTATTGTTGGCAATTCAATATAGTATTGATCTAAATTTACAGTGACGAGCCATAGGAAGTTATGGGGGCAGAAACCGACAATCCCTTGGCTTCTTCTATGCCAACTTGTAGTGCAAAGGCAGATAAGGACTCTATTGAGACCACTCAAGAAAGTCAATGCGTCCCCATAACTCCATCATTTCAATTCCACACCCCAATTTTCCACCTGACAACTCTGCACTCTCCTCTCTTTCTCACCAGATTAATTATGATGATCATCCATTTCTGCAGATCTTTAGCTACCACAAACGACTACTTCTGGATCCCCAAATGAAACGAACACGCCTCCTGCCCACCCTGCGATCACCCATTTCTCTACTGATAAACCTGTGCTTCCTCTTCTTTTCCTTCCTACCAAGAAAATCCTTCGGCGTGGACAACCCATACTTCCAAGCTTGTGGTGTTCACAGTACCTGTGGTGACGGGCAAAACATTAGTTTTCCATTCTACATCCAAGATAAACCAAGATTCTTATGCGGCTACCCCGGATTCCAGCTCTCTTGCAACAACAATGGCCAACCCACCATCAACATATCTAACGGCAACTATACCATCCACAATATTTCCTATGAAAGTCATATCCTTCGCGTCTCAAATTCCGCCTTTTCCAATTCCACCGATGATTGTATTCCTTTAGCCGAAAGTATATCCCTTCATGGTATCCGTTTCGAGCTAGCTCCATACCAATCCCATGTACATCTGCTTTATGGTTGCAACTCTTCGTTGCAGCTTCGGAGGAGTGCTTTAGATTTTTATCCTGGTTGTGATGGCGGAAACAAAAACGTTCCGGTTCTGGCTCTGCATGAACGGGACCCGAAGCTGAGGTACGTATCAGAGGAATGCACGACTAGGGTGGTAGCACCCGTTGAAGCTCATGGGGGTGACATTAGAGAGTCACTCAGAAGTGGGTTCTTGGTGAAATGGAAGGCGAGCGATTGCAGCATTTGCAAGGAAAGTGGAGGACGGTGTGGACTTGATAGAATGACGTACCATTTCAAGTGCTTCTGCCCAGATAGGCCTCATGCCTCGCACTGTCATCCAGCAGGTCACTCTCTCTCTCTCCAAGAATTCTTCTTTTCTCTTCTCTTCCACGGATTTAGAAAAGTACAATGGGAATTGATAATGCATTGGGTGCATGCTAGGATAAGCATTAATTTCCACTTGTCTGCGAAGTGGTATGAGGATACTGATCTAGTGCCCATAGTAGATGCTTTCTCTGCGTTTCATTATTAACCATGCATTAATTTAGGTAGATCCCACTCAAAGTTAATTCACAGTAGATGATGACTTGAATGAACAAAATATCCTCATCTAATGTTTCATTACCACAGTATTACAGTGGATATATAATTAATGAGCACAAACACTAGGGCCAATATTAATTAACACTGATTCAACTTGAGGCGTGCTTAAGAGATATATACAGAAATTATGCAGATAACATTATCTTAAGATTTGAAACCTGAGAAAAACTTATACCACTTCATGATCATCTCTCTATTGCTTGTATATACATATTTTCCCACCGTACGAAGTTGAAAGCATATTGCCAGGCTTAATTCTAAGTATATTGATGCGTGAAGAGTAGGCTTTCAAAGTCAGTAACCGGATACAAGTTTTCATTTCTATTTCCAAATTGGTGAAGAACAGAGAAAGTCAGACTAGGGGCTTATAATTTTAATGCGATAACTTTACATGTATATTTTAGGAGTGACATTAGATATAGACTTATAGTACAAGTTTTATTAACTGATATATCACAAATCAGAAGTTAAAATCAAAATGTAAATCATAGCTATATTTATGGATGCATGGGGTGACCACACAACAACAGTCACCCCGTTCCATTTGCAACTCCCCCATGGTGATGGTTTCCCCATGGCTCCTCCGTTCTGGTGATAACCTAAAAATGTCTAGTGTAAACCGGTGAGTTTGCCTCTATAAATAGGACCATTGTGCACTTGTTTTAAGCCCTCTTTATCCCTCCGTTTTGCATCAAACCATGAGACCATATTCCCTCGCGAGAAACTCATAAAACCAATCCTACACTTATTTTTCATCAATATTTATTATATTGGTGAGATAGTGCCGTAGAAGACTAGGAGAGGAGAAGCAGAGAGAGTGGATTTTGGGTTGTGGAGAGGCGCAAAAGATGAGATTGAAAAGTGAGTCTTCATTCCAGATAGATGGCATGAACGGGAATCACCAAGGGAAGAGTACAATCATTCTAAATCAGGCAGGTATGAGTTGGGTAATTATAAGGGAAGTATTGGGGATGATGTTTTCTTGAGGAAAGAGTTCAACAGAAATGGAAGTCAGCTTAGCAAAAGTACTCCCAGGTGGGAGAGGGATCAGGAGAGGAATATAAGGATCAGTTCGAAAATTGTAGACGAGGTAGGTTTGTGTAGGAATGAATACAACAAGCAATAAGAAGAAGTAGATTTAATCATTTATATCCTTTAACAGTACCAATAGCATGATTTAGCAACCCCGTTTGTACGACTTTTGTTGTAAACTTTGTAGTATATTTAGCATTTCCATATTTAAAACTACAAGATAGACCAATTTTTGGTACTTCTTCTGCAAGAAGTGCCTTCTAATCAAATGAGATAACCCATTACAGAAACAGCCATGGCCCTGCTTGAGATTGCTCTGCTTAAGCTTTTCTCTCTCTACTTCTCTGTTTCTGTTGCATGTACCCCTTAAAATCGTTCTTGTTAGAAGAACAGAATTCGCAGGAAAACGTCAAGGACTCAAGAAACTTTGAAAAGCCTTTTCTTCAAAATCAACTAACTTACAAAATTTTTCTCCCAAAACAGTTCTTCATGTTTGTGAGATGTATATATTGTCACACAATTTCTTATGAAAAGCAATTTCAATAAGTATCTAGTAGGTCTTTACATACTCTGAATCATATATCGACACATTGGCTAGTTAAAGAAAAAAAAAATGGAGCACATCCAATTATTATCTTAAAAATTCCTATTTATATTTTAAAAAACGAAAGTATTGTTTTAATAGAAAGTTTCAAAACGAAAACTGGAATTTTTCATGAATAAGACTATATAAAAAAATTATTTTTATTTTTTAAAAAATAAAGGATGAATTGCGAAGTCAATAGCCAAGTTATCAAGTTTTTGCAATTCAAAGACATGAGAGCATTAGCATTGGATTCATAATTTTTATCTTCAAAATTTGATGAAAAGTACATATTTTTTATAAATCCAAAACTTCTCTATCCATAACCCCACATTAGATTAACCATTAGATTCATCAAAATAATAATATAATATTATTTCGTTAATAATAATATTTTTAATTTATTTTTTTCATATTTAACAATTACACTAACTATATGTTAATTAATAATTTAATTTAATATTTAAATTATTATTTCCTAACTTAAATATATTGTGGCTCAAAATTGGGAAACAATAATTTAAATAAATAAAATAATGGTTATAGAGTGTGAATAGTGAGTCTTCAAATTTGAAGATGAAGATGAATGTACTGTAGCTAAAAACTTGACATTTGAACATATGGTGAATCCAATGCCAGGATTTTAAAACCAAAATCATCAAATTTTGAAGATTGGACTCATTTGATGAGTCCAATACCAGTGCTCTGAGTTTTTCATTTTTGTAAAATTGATACATGAATTTCAAAAAAAAATCAATTAGGTACCTTTGTTAATTTAACGTGTTGCCACGTGTCAGACTTTAATTGGTTAACACGCAATATCAATATCTACCTTAGCTTTCATTGAAGCGTGGCATATTGATGCCACATGTCAATCACGTTAATTTTTAGTTGTCAGTTTTTAAAAACTAAGATGTCTAATTGTCAAAACAAAACTTAATTGTCAAAACAAAACTTGAAAACTGTGAGCCTGATTTTAAATAAATCCAGAAATGAACTTTCATTAAAAAAATGATGGAACTTCCCTCTGGGGGCAAGATGCAATGACACGTGGCAGATAAAGTTAGGTGAGGTAGCTCAATTTAGGACCTGGGCCAAAAACTTGTAATCCCAATCTAATATATTTCTAATTAGATCAAATGCATATAATACTATTCAAGCAGACTAATTATTAAGTTATTTTAGAGCACTCGATTTAATCAGTTTCATATAAAAAAATTTTAAAAAATACGGTGCACGGAATTAAGATTTACTCTTCAGAAATGGATCCGAAGAGCCTTAGAAAGATTCCGCAACATTAAAAAAAAAAAAGTTAATATTATGGTTTGTCAATAAATACTCAAAATTAGTGTTTATATAAATAATTTTAATGACGACCATATTCTTTAATGAAAATTAATATTAAGTCATTAATATTATTCATATTGAGATGATAGTGGGCCATATTAGTGATCCATTTGGGCACATAAAAATTATTATTGGTTAGATACGTCAAAGTTTTTCTCTTGACCCGAGATGATTTCACATTAACAATTTTTTTTTTTTTTTTTTTTGAGAGCATGGACTCCCCACGTCAATAATATTAGGTAAGTGTGTTGCATCATGATCAGTTTCTCAATGGTAGCGAAACTTTTTTGCATTATGCATACGAAAGATAGAGCGAACTTTCCTATTTCATTATTTTTCTTATATCTAGCTTTCAAGAGAATGCTGCTTTTCATTTAAAATCTTATCTTCCAGTCAAGCTTTAAGTGAGGTGTGAAATTAATTTAAAATGATTAAAAATAAAAATAAAAATCTTGAATATTTCTCTAACTTCAATTAGCAGAGAAAGCCCAATCAATTAGAGCAAATGACCGTAGACCGAAGATTGAAATTTTGATTGTCACCCCCACATATGTTAAAGGAAAGAAAAAGGCAACGAAGCATGTGAAAGAGATGAAGAGAGCCCAGAAAAGAATTTTATGGAAGTAATCTTGATTCTTGACCTGCAACTGCAACTCCTCATCCATCCATGACTTTTTTCCATAATCGTTTTCCCCCGTCAATACGTTCTCTCGTTACCACCCCGTCTCCTACTTCCCTCACAAAACGGCTAATAAAATGGAAAGCTCATTGTTTGATCAACTTGTACAATTTAACAACTTCAGAGAAAACTTATCCCCAGGGCATGGCCAACACGTCAAGATTTTTCAAAGATGCCATTTGTGGGCCACACGATGTTTTTCCTCATTCGTCTTTTTATGAGATCGGCCCACCATTAATCAATGTTTACACGATAAGTATAGACCAGAACGTGGCTCAGGAATCAGGATATCTAATTTTCGGGTTTTTTTGGTTGATTTTTATCATTTCAAGAGTGGAAATCTTGATACCTGCCGTCTTGGTTTCCATGAGAAATGGTTTAAAGTTCAAAGCTTTTGACAGAGTCAAGGAGTGGAGTCTTTCTAGTCCCGAGTCAATTCGGGAAATGAGTAGGATACTTCCTCACCTCCTCGATCGGACTCTTCGGCCGTGTAGTGAGTATGAAGGGATTTCCCAAATGCACAGACCTCGGCCTGCTTGTCCAAGTCTCCCCTTCTCCAGTTCCCGAGTCAACTGCCGTGTTAAACTGAGAAACTCCATATTTATATTATATTATATTGTGAAGGCAGCAGGAGCTACCAACACAAATAATTATCCGAACACGTTGTTTGTTTTATCGATCCATAGAGTAATAGGTTGTTGCTGGTGAATTGGGATATGGCTTCTGTCTCCGCCCTCTTTGTTTTCTTTCTTCTCTCTTACCTCGTGTTGCTTCTTTCGGCCCAACCAGAAGAAACATACAGTTCCCATAACTGTCATCCCTTTCGTTGTGGAGATCTGGACAGGATCGGCTTCCCATTCGCCAATACCACGCACCCAAAATGTGGTGTTGGCATCGTAAGTTGTAACAACGAAACTGAGACGATTCAACTGGCCGTGACCGATGAAAGACAGTACGAAGTTATAAACATCAGTTGGATTCCTGACCAGCCTAATGCTGCTTATGTCCTGGGTATTCGGGACCAGGAGCCTTGGGAGAACTGGGATTCCGTTAGATGCGAATCCATAAAGAATTTGAGTACTAAATATATCCCCAAATCTCCATCCATCTCTTTTGAAATCATCTCACCCAATCGGAACTTTGTCAGATGCGACAGACCTGTCCCTGATTTGCCTGATTTGGGGCTGATAGAATTGAAGAGTATTAAGTGCAGAGACAATTATCATGTCTACCACCATACAAATCGAAGCGAAGATATTCATATTCCTTATGGATGTTCCATTATTCAGCTCCCAATAAAGCCGGGGCCAAGTGACGGTGAAACGTACATAACCGGTGAGTTCGAACTTCGGGTGAGTGTGCGTGATGATTGTTCCGAGTGCTATGAGAGAGAAGGTCAATGCCAGATTCACCTCAAGAGTAAAGTTATTTGTGCAAAGGAAGGTATGGGATACACATATCGATTCATGAAACGGCAGAGAAATTTTTTTATTATTATTATTATATATATTTTTACATTGTAGTTATTCCTAATACACGTGCTAATACTGTGTAATTTGTACCATGCCATATATAGATATATAGAGTTCAGTACTCCTCTATATATATATATATATATATAAGAGAAGTAAGCTTTATATATAGTGATTGATTGGGATTAGCTTTGAGTTTAGATGATGAGATCAAATATTAGAAATAAGTATGTGGCAATGAAAGAAATCTGTATGGTGCTTTGTTACTTAATAACCTTTTTAAGATATGAAAGGATCATCCATGCCCAATTCTGCGCCAATTACTAACACCATTTAGTTGTATCTTCTTTGCAGGGAAGAGTACTAAAGTGTGGGCGATAGCCTTGGGGGGTACGTAATTCAGCTCATGCCTCTTCAATCTAATTTCTGTTTCTGTTAAATTTATATTAATTCACACGTGCCCTATCAAAAAAAAGATATTCACGCGTGCCATTTGATTGCTTATAGAAATCATAATATGGCATCGACCCCCACCCACCCACCTATCTCCCGGAGAAGCAGAGAGCAGAAAGAAAGCTCATTAATTATAAAAAAAAAAAAAAAAAAACAAATTGAGGGGGTCAAAGTTAATTTCTTCTTGTATGAATAAAAACCCGAGTTCCTGAAACTTTGGGGGCACCAACAATACACCTAATTCTTCCCCTGTCCGGGAGCTAATTAAATCCGGCCACACCTCCCCATTTCTTGACATTAATACACAAATGCTTCGTCTATTGTGTTTTCGTCGCATATAAATTATAGATAATGATAGACTTACTACTTGTTACCACTTATTTATTATTCTATTTATTTTTTTTATAATTTTTTACTTAATGGTTAAAAAAGTGACTATTAATAAAGTTTTATATTTTTTTAATTTACTCAACCGTTCAAATTTCTGTCGCGCACAAGTTCCCTTGTGACTGGGTCACTGGCCTTCACTAGAAATTTATTCATCGACTCGTTAATTTCCTCCATTGCTGCCCGTCAGTTAAAACCTAACTTCTTCCTTTTCTCACTTTTAGGTGTTGGATGCTCTGCGATTGTCATTATCATTATTTGGTTGGGTTTTCGTATGTGGCGTTCTTACAAGAAAAAAAATGCTTCCACAAACTTTTTGGGGAGGAATACTAATGCTGTTCAATCCTCAAGATCAGACGTGGAAGGGGGAAGTGTCTACTTTGGAGTGCATCTTTTCCCATACAGCGAACTTCAAGAAGCAACCAATAACTTTGATGATGAAAAAGAACTCGGAGATGGTGGATTTGGGACTGTATATTATGGTAAGATAAACCGTTGCTTCACTCACTGAATCACGGCATAAACTTTCCAAGCAGAAGGGTATAACAAATGTATAGAAAAACAAAAGGACTTGGCATGCATCTAGTAATTTACTAACTTACAATGGCTATTTTTCTTAATTAGGGAAACTCCATGATGGGCGGGAAGTTGCAGTCAAGCGCCTATACGAGCGCAACTGCAGACAAGTACAACAGTTTATCAATGAAGTTGAAATTCTCACGCGCATGCGCCACAAAAATCTAGTGTCCCTTTATGGGTGTACTTCACGCCGCAGCCGTGAACTTCTTCTCGTGTATGAATACATTCCCAATGGTACTGTTGCAGATCATATTCATGGAGAACGAGCAACAGCTGGTTCACTCCCATGGCCTACGCGTATGAGCATCGCCATTGAAACAGCTAGTGCATTGGCTTACCTCCATGCTTCTGAGATCATACATCGTGATGTGAAAACCAATAATATTCTCCTTGACAACAACTTTTGCGTCAAAGTTGCAGATTTTGGGCTTTCTCGACTCTTCCCCAATGATGTCTCCCATGTCTCGACAGGACCTCAAGGGACTCCAGGCTATGTTGACCCCGAATATTATCAGTGTTACCAGCTTACGAAAAAGAGTGATGTCTACAGTTTTGGGGTTGTCCTCCTTGAGCTCATATCATCTCTCCCGGCTGTTGATATAACTAGGCATCGGCATGAAATAAACTTGGCTAACTTGGCTGTAAACAAGATTGAACAGCGCGCATTCCATGAGTTGATCGACCCACATCTTGGCTTTCAGTCAGACGACGAAGTTAAAAGGATGACCATTTCAGTTGCAAGCTTGGCTTTCCAATGTATTCAAGAGGGCAAGGAACTGAGGCCTTCCATGGAGGAGGTTTGGGAAGCATTAAAGGGTATTCAAAGTGGTAAGGATGCTGGAACTTTAAATGTACACCCACCAACTTCACCGGATTGTGATGAGGTTGGATTATTGAAGAAAAAACATGAGCTGCCACCTTCACCAAGTGCTGTGACTGATAACTGGACTAGTAGTACTAGATCTTCTACACCCAATATCAGTGGTTAAATTTCTTCTCCATTCTGCTAAGTTAATTTTTCAAGTAGATGATAAGATAATGAGTCATGTTGATTATATTAATATATTAATGTAACAAATTTTAAATGATTTTATTTATTTATTGTTTAAATAATAATGATATAAATATATCATATTAATAGGTGTAGTTGAAAATAATAAGAAAAAATTATAAGAAAACAAAAAAATTTTTATTTTATATTCACACTTGGATTATTTAGGTGCAGTTTGGATAGTAAGATGAGATGAGATGATTTTAGATAAAAATTAAAAGTTAAATAAAATATTATTAGAATATTATTTTTTAATAATATTATTATTATTTTAGAATTTGAAAAAGTTGATTTATTTATTATATTTTGTATGAAAATTTTAAAAAATGTAATGATAAGATGAGATGAAACTTTTTTACTATCCAAACATATCTTTAATTTTTTAAGTTAAACTATATGTAGGACTTCATGAACCATGAACGCTGTTAAGGTTAAACTAATATATTATTTATTATATATGGCGTCCATACAATTAAGATGACTTGAATCTCCTCAAATGACATCCAATTTTCCCCCATAATCCTTCGTCACCAGATATGTAAAATTTAAAATATAAACCTCCAACCCAAGTTAACTCTCTCTCTCTCTACTCAGTAAGTCAAAATCTATCACTAATAATATTATATAGTAGATTCCACTCTAGTCTCTCCACATCGCCCGATAACCCACTCTTCAATGGAGTTTTCCTTTCACCCCAATAATAAAAATTAACCAAACACCAAAATCCACTACAATGATGAATATGAATTTTCTGATCTTGCAAACCAAAACACTTTCTTGGAAAGACCTCAATCTCAAATCTGTAGTGGAAGAAGCAAAAAAAAAATAAAATAAACATCAGAGCTTGCATTGGTAGGACATTGTTGCACGGCCATTGAATAAATTTGCCATCTATACAAACATCAAAGTCGCATGGAATTTCATACAGAAATTCCTAATTGAAGACCTGGAAACTAACTTATTCCTATTCACCTTTCAATCCTCACAAGACAAGCAAGGAAACCTTAACCAAGCCCCATGGAATTTCAAAGGAGACGTACACTTGTTAATTCTCAAACCATGGTAGCTTGGTTCCACTCTGCAAGAGATTCAGTTGAACCACCAAACTTTCTACATACCACGACCTCCCACTAACCACATGACACAAGAAAACGCTGCATAGATTGGGAAGACCCTGGGTAACCTAATTGAGGTTGAAAAGACCCTGAATTTGGAATTACATGCATGAAATTCATCAAGATCAAAGTGAAAATTGATATTACCTGTCCATTGCAGCAATGTTTCACTCTTCCTAGAGACTACAACATTGATACGTGGGTGGCTTTCAAATATGAAAGATTGTCGGATTTCTACTATGCTTGTGGCAGATTGGGTCACTCAAATATTCTGAACATTCCTCAAATCAATCTCGACAGATCTATCATACAGACCATGGATACGAGCTGAGAATCCCAACCCGAATCATTCTTAGACAATCCTACCCACAATCCATTTAATCCCGAGCCAAGAATTAGAAGTACACCCATCCCCCACCATCTCTCAGCTCCCACCAACATCACAGTTCAAACATTTTTCAATCATCCACAAGCCACAGAGTACAACTCCTATCAAAGAAACTCTACAATTGATGGATCAACAGTACTCTACTCGAAATGAAAAGGGGAAAGGGATATTGGTGGAAGAGGTAATTGAAACCCAGAGGTAGAGTAACCTAGAACCTCGAATGTTGGAATTTACCTGTGAAAAAAGCCCAGAAATTTTTGGGTATACCCCAAACATCCCCGTGGAGACCTCAATGCAGCCAGAAAGCCCACAACACAGGAGGATACTAACACATTTTTCGGCAATCTGAGGTAAAGAGCTACAGTGACACAACTTCAATCCTCCAAGCATTAACTCGTCGGCACCAACCCCACCCAAACAGAACATAGAGGGAATCAACTAATTCATTGTTAATGCAATCCCATCATCAACAAAGACAAGGTTGCAACTCCTTTCACTAGGAAAATTATACCCACAAGGCTCTGACAGAAGCGTCGCATTTGGAGGGATCCCTCTCTTCAATAGCCGAGAGTCAGACAAAGAAGGCTCTTACAGCATATTGGATTGGATCCTATTCTTTAAATTTTAACTAATATATAATTTTTTTACTTTTAATTAATTATTTAAAACTTAAAATTTATATTGAATTAATCATTACACTTTATATAATAATAAAATATTATTATTTTTTACTATTTATATTTATTTTATTTTATTTTCATAATCTTCAATAACTTCTAACAAATTATATTTATTTTTATTTTCATAATCTAATAATTTATAATATAATAATCTCATATGTATATAGATGATAAAATTTCATATAAATAAAAATCTCATATTTATAATATAATAATTTCAAAAATACTTTTAAATTTACTATAATATTTTTCATATTTTTACATCTAAATTTAAAGATAAGAAAGTATTTGATTAGTTCAATATCAATGCTCTTATCGCTTTCAGTTGAGACAACTCCAGTGGACAATGCAAGGCTTTAATGCACAACAGATCAAACACAGGGACCACCAATACTCAGCCCTTCAGAGTAAGCCCAACTACCATTTCTCTCATTTTATATTGCAAGCTCCATCCATTTAGAGTGATCAAGCCCAGTTAGCCTCAAGTACTAAATCAAGTGGCTCAAAAATCACAAATCTGCTGATTAATACAACATCTACTACCGAGACCCCACCAACGCAGATAGCCCAACAGGAGTGATAGAGTCCACTCGCCCACTCTTGCCAAAGTCAGAAACAACAAAAAGGCCGAGCCCACCCGCGTAAGTCTCTAGAGATCAGCAGCCCCTGAAGAAAAAATGGCAAAACATTCATCCCTTGTGTGAAAAAAAAAAAAAATAGGCTCCCGAACCCAACCCCGACGACTCAAATATGAGCATTACGCTTTTAGAGCTGAAAACTGACTTTGTGGGGAAAGAAAAGAAATACAAAGAGCAATCAAAGGTCACCCCATACCTCAGATCACATTCACCCGTGTCTAAAAGATCCAATAAAGCTAAAGAGACAAGTTAAAAAATGCCGCACCAGTTATATGAAGATATTGGTTTGAAATTGTAGAGGATTGGCCCAACCCAAAGCAATCAGATATCTAAGGACCAATATTAGAAAATATAATCTAGACATTATCTTTTTTTGAGAAACCATGGTGTCTGCAAAACACACCTTAGCTATTATAAATAGTATTGATTTTCACCATTTTGTAAAATTTTCAACCTCGGGGAGCAAATGAGGTCTTCTGCTTGTCTGACGACTTGATGTAGATATTAAACCGACCAATATTAACATGAATGCTATTTCTATTTTAATCTACTATGATCTTCCATATCATCCATGGTAATTACTTTTGTTTATGCCCCGGCTAAATGGCACTTCAAAGCAAATTTTTGGAAACACATGGATTCTGTAATCAAAGTTTTTTTGGGACCATGGTGTTCCATTGGTGATTTCAAAGACTTAACCAATCAAAAAAATTTGGAGGGCGTCCTTTAGCAACCATCTCGAGAAGATAATTGAGAAATTTAATGGAAAGTCAATGATTAATTGATATCGGATACACATGCCCATCTTTTACATAGACAAATAACAAACAAGGTAAAGCACTCATTCGAGAGAAACTGAATCGGTGTATTGTAAATCAACAATGGAGACTGCTATTCCTTGATGCCACCCTCTAACATCTGACCTCCTCAGCTTCGGATCATCATCATCTATTACTAAACACAATAGCTCAACAAAGTCGGCATCATTCTTTTAAATTTGAAGAATTTTGGATTCATAAACCTCACAGTCAAATAATAATCCAAGAAGCATGGAGTAAGCAATTCAGAGGAACCCCAGCAGCTTACATTTTATGCAAAACAATTAGGCCACCAAAGATGCTGTTAAACATTGGAACAAAGTTCATTTTGGGAAAATCCAATTCAACATCCAAAAAATAGAAAGTGAGATCCTTGAAGTACAGTGTTACACCGTGTCTCTACAGAATCAGATAAGGGAACAACATCTCCAAAGAAAAAAATTTCATGTGGGTTTCTCTAAAGAAAAAAGCTAACAAAATTTCATGTGGGTTTCTCTAAAGAAAAAAATCACAACCTCTATTTGAAATCATGAAAATTCATATGTCAGCCAAAAATGTAGGCGGGCTGGGTCTCAGATTAATGGAGAACGTGAATTTAGCACTATTAACAAAAACAGGTTGGGAATTGAGTCAAGCAAGCAATGGACTATGGCATGAGATTCTATAAAAAAAAATACCTCAGCTCAACAGACTTCTCGAATGCAACTCCAAAATCATTAGACTCATGGATATGGAAGGGAATCCTAAAGATGAGGAAATTGATTTCAAAAGGCAACTGCTATCAAATCTTCAATGGACTAGTAGTAAATGTATGGATAGAATCTTGAATCCTAACTATGGAAACTTTCAAGCCAATGCCTATTCAACACATGAATGGAATACACCTCTTTTGAAAGTTTCTGATATCATTACAAATAATCCTCACTCTTGGAACATAGAAAAAATGCTAACATTGTTTGAACAAGATAGCATTGCACAAATCCAAAAAATCTCTCTTCCTCAAAATAGCCAAAGAAATGACTCAGTGATCTGGTACCCAAATCAGAATAGAAAAATTCACAGTCAAAACCACTTACCACATAGCAGCAACTGATTCAAGTATGACCTCTCCCCAAAATTTCCCAAATTCCAACTTCAGAAAACTCTGGAGATTGAAAATCCATGATTAACATAACTTGCTACTCTAGAAAATAATATGGGATATGCTTCCTACGAGGGCAAGACTAAGCAACATCATCCCAAATTTTCAACATGAAAATTGTCCTATGTGTAACAAGTAAGAAGAAACATTGCGTCATCTATTCATTCAATGTTCTGCTGCTCGCATAGTATGGCAACAAAGTAGCTAGCCATTAAACCTTTCATTACTGCCGATCAACTCAATGATTGATTGGATACGATTGTTAATCAACCTAGTTCCTTTACTGAGTCTAATAGCATCAGAGTTACATCCATTTCAAATTTTTGCAATGATAGTAATGGACTTGATATGGAGACAAAGAAATGATATTGTTCACAATCACTCAATCCTCTCGCTCAGGAAGGCAACAATGCAGCTAGAAATGACATACCAAGCTTGTAAACACGCATGAGAACGAAAGACAAAAACTCATCAAAATCTAAGCTGGACCTCGCCTTCAAATCAATGGAACTTCGAATTTGACGCCACACACTACAAGAAAAAGTGTTTTTTCCAGCTAGATTTACGTCGCCGGATTTCCGGCTAGATTTCCGACGACGTAAATCTAGCCACTAATAGCCTATTTTACTGTTATGGTAAATATTTTGTGTCCATAAGAAAATCGCCGGAATAAATCACTATTTCCGGCGATTTATTGTCGCCGAAAATAATATTGCCCCCAATACTCTTGTGTATAGCAACGGAGCCGTTATCATTAGAAAAAAGTCGCCGCTACAAATTATTATTTGTGGCGATTTTATGACGCCGCAAATAATCTTGTCGCAACAACTTAAAATCCTATCCATCTTGCTTATTACGGCGACATCTAGGTCGCCTTAATAAGTTTGTACAGTAACTAAAACCTAAATTTACCCCCCCCCGGCGAGTTTTGCCCTGTGTCGCTCTCACTCTCTCTGACCCGAGGCTTCGCCCGGTTGTTTCCGGTTGCTGTCGCAGCCTCCCCGCCTTCTCGCCGCCTAGCCGACAGTGAGTTTCTCTTTCATATTTTGGGCTCCATCGATCTATCTCTCTCTCTCTCTCTCTCTCTCTCTTTCTCTCTGACTCGAGCGAGGCTTCGCAGGGACGTTGTTTCCGGTTGCTGTCTTGCCTTCTCGCCGCCGGTGAGTTATCTTTCACTATTTTAGGCTCCACCGATCTCTCTCTCTCTCTCTAACGCTGCCGCTGATCTGTTTCTGGGCCTGGTGTAATATTGCTTTCATAAATCCGAATGACTACTGCATTTTATCTTGAAGTACTTACCAGTCCATAGTCCGAATGACTGCATTTCATATGGAGTCCATGTATATGAAGTTGTTATCTGTGTACTTGAGCCCCAAACAAGAGAAAGAAAAAAGAAGTCATTAAAATCATCATTGTCTGGCTTTTATTTTCAGCACATACGTTTGACATTGAAACTGCTGTGATATTTGTCATCTGCATGCTCAACCACTACCAGACTTAGATGAGAGAGTTCATCACATTGACAAAAGTTTACTGCAAGTTTATTAATATTTTAGTTGGAGATTATAATCTTCCATCTAACGCTTTCTAGCTAGATGATCATGATCAGTCATTTTTAATGCAGTGCATGTTTGCCCCCACCATGAAAATATCTTCTATATATTTACCTGAGGACTAGTACTCTAGCTATATATATATATATATATATATATATATATATACTAGCGGTGAAGTTACGTGCGAGGCACGTTTGCCCTGTATTTAAGTATTCTAAAATATAAACATATAGTGTAGAAGAAGAGAATTTAAGGATAAGGTCTATGCGAATAATATAGATTATTCTAAGTAGAAACTACTAATTTAAATAGTAATAAGTTTAAACAAACTATAAGTTCAAGTAAATTTGGAAGACAAACTATTTCAAATTATAGTTTGTTTTTTAAACGACTAAATATTACATAATTGTTTTTTTTGTTACTGAAAGTAAAGTTTCGAGGCTGTGTATTTAGATGTGGTGTGTTCTCCTCATTCACAGCATTTATGGAGAGAACCCTTCACGAACCTCAATAGGTCCTTTCCATGAGTCTAAAAATATAGAGTGAGCAAAAGCTGATGATATGCAACATCACAAGTCAAACGATTTTAAGAAATTTTCTATCTTAACAACGCTAGTGAGTTTGCTTAGAATACACGCATCATATCTTTACAATGACTGTCACAAGCCAAAGATAATATCATCTAACAGTCGAATGATTTTAAGAAATTGTCTATCTGAACAACGCTAGTGAGTTTGCTCCGAATACACGCATCATATCTTTCCAATGACTGTCACAAGCCAAAGATAATATCATCTAATCTCAAATTTGATATTTGATATAACAATCAATGAAACCAATAGCTTTTATGCTAAATGGCACCTAAGCCCACACAGTAATAGGTTAAGTACCACGGGAAGTTTGGTTCCAGCTCCAACAGAATAAATAAATAAATAAAGTCATCCTAGTGTTTTCCACAGAGAAATCTAAGATTAACAAAAACAAACTCCACAATTTTTTTTTTTTATAAGTAATAAAAACAAACTCAACATACATAAAAGAAACATTCAAAAGATTAACAAAAATAGTTTAAAAAAAGGGTATAATCAAACAAACACGACCATATCTGCCTAGCCATGAACGGAACAATAGCATAAAACTGAAAAATTATGCACACAACACGATGAACCACGTTAAAAACAAACTCCACATACATAAAAGTGAGAGATTCAACAAAGTTGACGGAAGGTACCTTAAAATGAACTCGGAGATCGAAGCCTCTGGCTTTGCAGGCTGAAAAAAGGTCAGAAAAGCATGTCAACTTTCTATTGCATTAAGAATAGTTGCTGAGGAAACTATAAGAAATAAAATAACATTTAGAATCTCATATGTTATATCTATGTTTAACAGACAATAAACAAGAAAAACCGACTGAGGCTAGAGTTATAGGAAATTTATCTTCTAGTAAAATAAAAGCGAAAATTTTAGAAATGGAGAATAATAATTAGAAATGCACCACCAACAAAAATTATATGATTTTTTTAGTATGAATTGTACACGAAGAATGTATAAATAAAAAACTCACAACCAAATCAACTATTTAAACAAATAAAAGGGAGCAACAAATTTTGAAATTTTTTATAATGTAATATTTTGTCTGCAGACTCTTATATATACACTACTATATGTTCATTTGAGTAATTAAATGCCTTCCAACAACATTCAGGATGAGGCCAGCTGTGACCCTTGTATATATGTAATGTTACTCTACTGATCAATTAGAATATTTTCATGTTAATTTAGAGAGTAATACTGCTTGATTTTACCCATTATCTTTCAGCTGATCGTGAACTCATACGTACGTACGTACCATATATATATAGCTCATGACATGCATGTAAATACGTAGCACGACTAATATATACATCCATTCATGTTTAGCATATATAAATTTGTACTCGAGTTACTGTGGCATGCACTAATACAGTGTGTGTGTCATTAAAAGGAAAGACAAAAATAAAATAAATAAAATAAGAGAGCTGAACGAATATCATGATATAGCTTGCTTTTGTAATAAAGTAATTATATTGTTATAAATGGTTATTAAGAACATTATATATATATATATATATATATATATAGGAATATAAGTCTCTAGTCGCCAAATATAAGCCTTTTACCAAAATCATCCTGTCCTATGTCTAGCTAGTTGTTTCATTCTTAAATAGTTCATGATAAGTACTGGCGATAATGGTACATATTATACCTTTTTTTATTTTATTTTTTATTTTTTATGATTTTGTACAAAACCAATAATGGTACTTTATTCGACAGATTCTTTTTTTTATATATAATTTCTTTAAATTTTTTTTTATATTATTTATATTAAATATGCAATAGCTTATAATTATTAATTTTTGACACCATGGAGTAATTCTACCAATCATTGCACATATTATGATGGTTAAATACATTGAGTTTGAAGTCATTAAATTTTTTTTTTTTTTTTTTTTTATATATTCTGTTTGATTCCTAGCTATTGGAAATGAATCCATTTAAGATGAGAATGCTGGAAATTTTATTTGTTTCAAAATAGTTGACATGCATTAATAATAAATAATGAATTTTCCATTATATTATATTATATATTATATAATAATAATAATATTTATTAGGGACATTACTGAATTTTCCATCTAGATTTATTTTCTATCTAAACATTATGTATTAATAATAAATAATGAGATGTTTTTCAACATATATTATTTTTTTGTAGTGAATTTATAATGATTTTTAATATTGATGTTATTAGAGACATTACTGATTTTTTCATCTAGAGCTAATTTTTATCTAAATATTCCTACTTACATTATAATAAAACGACAGGATCCCGGGAATGAAATATGGGATGGGTCCAAGAGAAGCCAAATGTTATAGAGACAATGGTAGGCTCAAGTGATGATGGAAGTTCAGAAGGGCATGCGATTTCAAGAGTCTGTTTGATGTGTCACATTCACTGAAAGATTTTTTTGTCTAGACCTATATATAATTAGCATTTCATTTGTAATTATTCAACTTAGGATTCTCAAGTTAAAATTCAAGATCTCGACGTTGATATTATCTTCATTTATTTGTTGAATAAGAAGTTTTATTACATAAAACATCATAGGTATAATAAAGTCCTATACATGCTTGAATTAAACCTCTAAAGTTATTTTCTATCTAAACATTCCTACGTACATTATATTATATATATTCAGTTTTATGCAAAAAAATAAAAAATAAAAAGAAAAAGAAAGAATTGAGTATGTTATTAGGAACATTACTAATTTTTTCATCTAAAGTTATTTTCTATCTAAACATTCCTATCTAAAGAAAAAGAAAGAATTGACTATTATTTATTAATAACAAATAATTAAATATTTTTCAACATATATTATTTTTTTTATTGAATTTATAATGATTTTTTTTTTCCTCAGGTTGTCTCTCGGTGGCCCGAATCTTCCTCACCGTCAGTTTTGCTTCAGCCCAGGGCGGCGCCGCCGTGCGCTGGCCAGTCTCACCGCCACCACCGGGGAGTCCCTCTCACGCCGACGACCACCCGAGGCACCATGGATGTCGCCCACGCGCAGCCGTAGGTCTCCCCCGCGGAAACCCATCCGAAATGGGTTTTTCCCATTTCTCTCAACAGGCGCCGCCGTACGCGGCCACCTACCGTCACGACCACCACAGTCGACTCCCCCTCACGCCGGCGACCAACCCAACCACCAACGATGTTCCCCACGCGCAGCCCTAGGTCTCCCCCGCGGAAACACATCCGAAATGGGTTTCTCCCATTTCTCTCAACCAGCGCCGCCGTAGGCGGCCACCCAGGCCACCAGACCTCCACCACTTCACACTGGCGACAATCTCTACCAGATCCGGCGACCACGAACTTCCCTTTCCCTCTCCGTCGCATACTACCATTAACACGCAGACGGCAACTCTCTCTTCCTCTCGTCAAACCAAAAACAAACACAGAGGAAACAAATATGCGAGAAAGATGAAAAACAACATGCAGAAGTGAAATTAGGAATTTTTGCATACCAAACGGCGAGAAGAAAACTCTCAAACAGCACCGTAAGAAATATTTCTTCCTCAACTCGAAACGTCTGCAGATTGTAGAAAGTATCTTGCATTCCATCTCTTTTATGAAGGCTAGATATTTTGGACTGTCGAAGAAAAGCTAACCAGACGTTTAACATTCAATTAAGATGTAAAAATGTGACTGAAATGAAAGGAAATGAACGATAGAAGAGGACGATGCTGTTGAATCCATTGAGCCACTGTTCATTACTGTAGATCTTATAGGCTCTTTTAAGATATAAGGGGATATATAAATGCAGGTGAGACTCTATTAATATGGATATATATATATATATCCTACTAATTATATATTCTGGTTGGTTCTACTTAAAGATTAATTATTCTGGTTGGTTCTAGTAGTACTACTGGTCACAAACTAAACAGTTAAGCAGCCATTTATTTATTTTTTCCAGCAACATTTCAAGCTGGACTTTATTATATATTATGTACAACGTCCTTGTACAAAGCCATCGAAATGAGGGTAAATATTGATGCATTATAAGCATTTATTGCTTTGATAATCTCATGAAACTGTCTCACCAATCAGGACAAAACTAACCACTATTTGCTTCATGATCTTAAAAATCAGTCGGAGTTTTGTTTGTCTAAAATATATATGATCTGGTATATATTCTGTAATTTGAATATTACTGCATAATTAAATTAGATGACATTAGAAACGATATTGGGCCACACGATGTTTTTCCTCGTTCGTCTTTTTATGAGATCGGCCCACCATTAATCAATGTTTACACGATAAGTATAGACCAGAACGTGGCTCAGGAATCAGGATATCTAATTTTCGGGTTTTTTGTTGGTTGATTTTTATCATTTCAAGAGTGGAAATTTTGATACCCGCCGGCTTGGTTTCCATGAGAAATGGTTTAAAGTTCAAAGCTTTTGACAGAGTCAAGGAGTGGAGTCTTTCTAGTCCCGAGTCAATTCGGGAAATGAGTAGGATACTTCCTCACCTCCTCGATCGGACTCTTCGGCCGTGTAGTGAGTATGAAGGGATTTCCCAAATGCACAGACCTCGGCCTGCTTGTCCAAGTCTCCCCTTCTCCAGTTCCCGAGTCAACTGCCGTGTTAAACTGAGAAACTCCATATTTATATTATATTATATTGTGAAGGCAGCAGGAGCTACCAACACAAATAATTATCCGAACACGTTGTTTGTTTTATCGATCCATAGAGTAATAGGTTGTTGCTGGTGAATTGGGATATGGCTTCTGTCTCCGCCCTCTTTGTTTTCTTTCTTCTCTCTTACCTCGTGTTGCTTCTTTCGGCCCAACCAGAAGAAACATACAGTTCCCATAACTGTCATCCCTTTCGTTGTGGAGATCTGGACAGGATCGGCTTCCCATTCGCCAATACCACGCACCCAAAATGTGGTGTTGGCATCGTAAGTTGTAACAACGAAACTGAGACGATTCAACTGGCCGTGACCGATGAAAGACAGTACGAAGTTATAAACATCAGTTGGATTCCTGACCAGCCTAATGCTGCTTATGTCCTGGGTATTCGGGACCAGGAGCTTTGGGAGAACTGGGATTCCGTTAGATGCGAATCCATAAAGAATTTGAGTACTAAATATATCCCCAAATCTCCATCCATCTCTTTTGAAATCAAGGCAGACATTCGGGACTTTGTCAGATGCGACAGACCTGTCCCTGATTTTGGGCTGATAGAATTGAAGAGTATTAAGTGCAGAGACAATTATCATGTCTACCACCATACTTATCCAAGCGAAGATATTCCTTCTGGATGTTCCATTATTCAGCTCCCAATAAAGCCGGGGCCAAGTGACGGTGAAACGTACATAACCGGTGAGTTCGAACTTCGGGTGAGTGTGCGTGATGATTGTTCCGAGTGCTATGAGAGAGAAGGTCAATGCCAGATTCACCTCAAGAGTAAAGTTATTTGTGCAAAGGAAGGTATGGGATACACATATCGATTCATGAAACGGCAGAGAAATTTTTTTTTTATTATTATTATATATATTTTTACATTGTAGTTATTCCTAATACACGTGCTAATACTGTGTAATTTGTACCATGCCATATATAGATATATAGAGTTCAGTACTCCTCTATATATATATATAAGAGAAGTAAGCTTTATATATAGTGATTGATTGGGATTAGCTTTGAGTTTAGATGATGAGATCAAATATTAGAAATAAGTATGTGGCAATGAAAGAAATCTGTATGGTGCTTTGTTACTTAATAACCTTTTTAAGATATGAAAGGATCATCCATGCCCAATTCTGCGCCAATTACTAACACCATTTAGTTGTATCTTCTTTGCAGGGAAGAGTACTAAAGTGTGGGCGATAGCCTTGGGGGGTACGTAATTCAGCTCATGCCTCTTCAATCTAATTTCTGTTTCTGTTAAATTTATATTAATTCACACGTGCCCTATCAAAAAAAAGATATTCACGCGTGCCATTTGATTGCTTATAGAAATCATAATATGGCATCGACCCCCACCCACCCACCTATCTCCCGGAGAAGCAGAGAGCAGAAAGAAAGCTCATTAATTATAAAAAAAAAAAAAAAAAAACAAATTGAGGGGGTCAAAGTTAATTTCTTCTTGTATGAATAAAAACCCGAGTTCCTGAAACTTTGGGGGCACCAACAATACACCTAATTCTTCCCCTGTCCGGGAGCTAATTAAATCCGGCCACACCTCCCCATTTCTTGACATTAATACACAAATGCTTCGTCTATTGTGTTTTCGTCGCATATAAATTATAGATAATGATAGACTTACTACTTGTTACCACTTATTTATTATTCTATTTATTTTTTTTATAATTTTTTACTTAATGGTTAAAAAAGTGACTATTAATAAAGTTTTATATTTTTTTAATTTTTTCTTAATGATTAATGATGTTAAAAAAATACTTAAAAATAAAATAATAAAAAAATAAAAATTTCAAACACACTATAGAATAGTAAAAGTGTTGTAAAAGGGTAGTAAGCCATAAATTAATTGGCAACTCCTAATTTTGTCACGAGCTTTGGTCATGGCTCAATTCTCTACATTTCTATAATTCTAGGTCATTTATTATATAAGGAATCTAGTGAGAGACTTCTACTTACATACATAACTTATTCCATGCACTTCCATGATATTCTTTAGAGGTTTCTTGTCTACCAGTTAATTAAAAGTTAATTCATGTACCAGTTAAGATAGTAGAATCAGGGCATCTTTATAATGTTTGCTTCTTCATTTTTACTCTGTTATTACCTACAGAAAAGGCAATTTTCCTCAGTTACATGACTACCTAAAACACATTGTTTGAGTTACTCTAGTTTCTACGCCAATTCATAATATATACTTATTCTTTTATTACAGCCACTTTTTCTATTGCCATTGGAGTTCTAATAGTCATTGGCCTCAGCTTCAGGCGAAAGTTTAGATCCATTCATGTTCTAAATCTTTTGAAGAAGGAAAGTCTAACACATCAGAGTGTCGAAAACTTTTTAAGGAATAATGGACCCTTTGGTATAAGAAGATACAGTTACTCGGATATAAAGAAAATGACCAACTTCCTCAAAGATAAATTAGGCCAAGGAGGTTATGGTAGCGTCTACAAGGGGAAGTTACAAGATGGATCTTTGGTGGCAGTAAAAGTTTTGAAAGGATCAATAGGAAATGGAGAGGAATTCATAAACGAGGTTGCAAGCATTAGTAGGACCTCACATGTCAACATTGTCACTCTTAGGGGCTTTTGTTTTGAGGGTTCCAAAAGAGCTCTCGTTTATGAATTTATGCCTAATGGATCTCTGGAGAAGTTTATATATAAAAAAGATTCACCATCTGATCATCAATTGCAGTGGGAAACATTGTATAAGATTGCAGTTGGCATAGCTCGAGGATTAGAGTACTTGCATAGAGGTTGTAACACTCGAATCTTGCATTTTGACATAAAGCCTCACAACATTCTTTTAGATGAGAACTTCTGTCCAAAGATTTCGGATTTTGGCCTTGCAAAAGTATGCCCTAGAGAACAAAGTATCGTATCAATGTTGGGCGCAAGAGGAACTGCAGGATATATAGCTCCAGAAGTATTTTGTAGAAACTTCGGAGGGGTCTCTCACAAATCAGATGTTTACAGCTATGGAATGATGGTTTTGGAAATGCTTGGAGGTAGAAAGAATATAGACGCTGAGGTTGATCGTACCAGTGAAATATTCTTCCCACATTGGATTTATAGGCGCCTTGAACTCGATGAAGAACTAACATTGCATGGTTTCATGACTGAAGAGGATCGACAAAATACAAAGAAGATGACAATAGTGAGCTTGTGGTGCATACAGACTGACCCGTCAAACCGGCCAGCAATGAGTAGAGTTGTCGAAATGTTGGAAATGAGCCTTGACTCCTTGCAAATTCCTCCTAAACCTTTCTTGTCTTCCCCGTCAAGATCAGAAGCTGATTCTTCGACTATAGTGGTTCTATCTCATTCTGGTTCTATAGTGCCCTAAAAAGAATCTTTTTCTTGGATATGAAATCTTAATTCTCGAAAGCAACTATGTATGTTTTTTAGTTTTATCAAATAATAGCTCGTTGATGCACCTTCAGTTAAAGACTTGCATAACTTTGCTTGTCTAAAATCTGTAGTATTATCTGGCTTGGTGGCTCGGTCCCATCATATTATTTGGTATTATCTGGCTTCATCCCATGTCTAGGTACTTATCAAGCCCATCTAAGGGCTAATCGAGTACATAAAAGATATGTTTCATCCCATTTTTGGAAGCTTTTGCTGACTCTGGTATGTTTATGCATTTTCACAAGGAGGGACAAAACCTTGATTTGAGTTGATCTGTTTGCATAAGGATTATATTACTTGGAAAATAGATACTGCTAATAAATTATTTGGCCAAATAATTTTTACAATACTAAGATTTATCTTAAGGATTAAACCCAAGCAATGTTGGAGCTAGTTTTAGCAAAGGCTCTAGGGTGTTCGGTTGAAACTTCCTCACGAAAAGAAAGCAAACCGTGGTCATGCTACCATTATAAGTACAAATAAATCCATGTCTCACCCGATTCAAAAACTCTTCGGACACATCCTTCCTCACAAACCTTGTTAGGTGTGAGCCACCTTTGGACCAATCAACCCATGTAATGCTCCTATTTGAGTTGATGTCCGGGTGAGTTTTGGTCACGAGGGTTGCCAAGTAGTGCTCATCCATGTAACATGGAGGCTTGCATTGATCCTCAAAAATGGGGTAGTATGTGACATCTGATACTATCTCTACAGCTAGCTTCCGATGAACTTCGAACCATTGGTTGCCTTTACGCCAGTCGGACAATGATATCATCGGCCACATGCGCTTATTGTACCGCCCTCGACCCCTAGGTCGTGGATCATCAAATGAGCCAACAAAACTATGGTTAGAGTTGATGAGGTAGTTGTAAATTGTTGTAAAGTTGAACAGAGGAACGCATGTTTCCGAGAGCAACACAAATCTTTCATTGGAGAAATCAAGTAGGGCATTAGCTAATAGGCGCCTCTCAGCATTCATCATTGTGGCTTGTCCCCATTCCACGAGCTGCAAACAAATACAATCCAAATTAAATTTGCCAAAAACTTAGTCAATTGGTTCCTGTATAATGCCATTTCCGATCTTAAATCTTTTCATTTTTTTTCATATTTATTGATGTAACACGTTTTATAAAGTGGTTTAATGTGTCAATATCATTTAACATGTGACACAAAGCAAGTATGAATGGAATAATAAAATTTTGGACTAAAAAAAGTATTTCTTGTTCCCCTACTTGAGGGAGTACTAGACGTAAGTTAGTCCCTATATGCATTGCACTATTCAGCTAGGCTCTAATGTTCAATTTCTGAGCGAGTTCGGTGCTGCCATGGTAACTACCATACAGAAAATAGCGACTTCTGGTTGACCTCTCCTTCACTTTTTGCTAATGAAACCCCCAAAAAAAAAAAAAAAAAACAATTCCAAAACTCTTTCATTTTTAAATGGAAGAGTGTGTCAATATAAATTTATAACCTTGCTTGGTATCTTCCGCTTATAAAACACCGAGGATTCTGGTGACTCTTTGGTGAATTCAGGTGAAGTATGGAGGTAAACCGAATAGAGCCCTGCATATCCCTTGAAGAACATTTCCCATAATGGTCCCAACGACAAGCTTCCCCTGCTCAATAACATGAACGCCACCTTCCGAGTTCGATTGTTAGGGTACTTACTGATTCGCGGCACCATTGATGCTCTCCACATTAGCTCCTCGTCGCTCATCTCATGCCCTAGCTCCTCGGGAACTATCATCCAATCCTCTAAACCTCTACTTCCACTTGAAGATTTGAACGGGGAGGGCTGCAAGGAAGCAGCAGATGAAGAATTATTGCAAAGACAACAAGAACATGATGAAGGCTGCAATGGTGGCATTAGGAAGTAAGACTCATCTGAAAACAAGAATTTTCGAGCACCATTGTTGATACAAATTCCTAATGTCATCACGAAAAATGACAGTGACAAACAAAAGACTATGGTGGTAGTAATATGGAAACTACTTCCCCTTATAACTTTCTTAATACGTAGGCAGAGTTCTTTTCCAAACAACACAGTGATCTTACACTGTTGCATATCTTTATCTAGTTTTATCTAATCCCTTAATATAAGATCAAGTCCTCGATACGTTCATGTTTTTAACGTATGACCCAAGATAGTGGGGCAGGGTCTAAAGACTTTTGAGTCGAACAAAGGTTATAATAATGCAAGGGCACATGGGAAGTGCCAGGAATAGTACTGTGGATAGCAAGGCTAAAAACGTTGATCTGTCATGGATGGATTGCATGGGGGATGAGCCTTGGTGTTCACGGGCTCGTATACACGAGAATATGGGGGCCGGGGGAGATCACATATATCATGTGTACGTTAGGCTATGATTCAGGGGCGGACCTTTTGAAAAAAGAAAGGTCTAACACACAAGGTAAAACTTCAACTGCATGGATCAGAGATCAAGAAACTTAAGAACTTTTATCACTTTGAAACGTAATACAAGGAAACTAACCAACCAAAACATGTGGATGCAAAGCTATTATATTATCATGTTGTACTTGTGTAGCCCTTCATGGAAAATGCAGCCATGCGCGCAGGTGTTTTAAACTTTCTGACATTTCTCGTCTAAAATTCTTTGGGCTGGGCTTCTCTTAGTGCAGGTTTAAAATAGTTTTAGATTTTAATCTTTAGGAATAAGTCGTCTGGACTAGATCATGTTAGTCATATTAGTGTATTGAGATTCTACTAACGTTTATAATTGACTTGTCATTTAAAGTCTAATTTATATGTCCTCTTTAAATGAATGAAATGAGATCCGTTGTTATAAAAAAAAAATAATAATAATTTTAGATAAAAATGACAAGTTAAAAAAAAATATTATTAGAATATTATTATTATTTTATAATTTAAAAAAATTTAGTTAAAATTTTAAAAAGTTGAATTATTTATTATATTTTATGTAAAAAATTAAAAAAATTATAATAATAAAATGAGATGAGAGTCTTGCACCGATCTTGATTTCATGCACTCAATTAAAAATCCCCCAAACGGCCGAAAGTTAGAAAGTAAGGTCATTAATATTGTCATGAGTTGTTTTCCCAAATTCTATATTCTATAATTTATATATATATATATATAATTTCTTTTTTTAAGTTCAATTTGTTTAGTAACAAGGAGCTAAAGGTACGTACGTAGACTCCTGATGAAAAAAATTATAAATTATAAATATCATATATCATGTATACATATATATATTGAAAAGGCAAATTAGAAGACCACGCGTACGTACGCGTTCCATTACTTCTAATCTTCCAGTACTGGTCCGCCATTAAAACAATTAGCTAGCTAGATGCACGATTTCTGCATATATATATATACGACAACTTTTGATAGCTGAGATTATCAGGACGACCCAACTAATTAATTAATGGCATTAATTTATATTATATGCTGATCTTAAACGAGTATTTGGCGTAGTAGTGCAATTAATTACCACGATTCATGCATTAATCGGTGATATAGTACTGGATCATCATTCAACTTTTAACAGTTAGGTTTATCTCAATTCATCACATCTCAATTTATTATCCAAATATTATCTAAAAGAATCACAGTCCACTCGGCCAGTACTCATACCCCAATATTTTTCAATTAGAAGTATTACAGACACATAATAAAAAAAATTATAGAAAAGAAAATCTATAAAGTGATGTGATTTTATGTAATCTATTAGATCTATTTTATGATAAAAGTAACTAATTTATAATCTAACATGTTACATCAAGCGTCTGCATATATGATCACTTTGTGGATTTATTTCTATATATAATTTTTTATGATTAAAGTATTTTTCTTTTTGAATATATATTATAACAATGGATCATAGATCGACCTCGCCTGTTATTATCATTTTAATAGTTGTTTTTCTATTTGATCAAACCCCTTCTTTTCTTAAAACTTTATTTTTTTTATATCAAATGTCTAAAAGCGGTATAAGTACTAATTAGCTAGCCAGACTCAGATCTGCATGCTGCAGTCTGCAGATGCTAAATTATACTCGCAGTGCATAACTTATCGATTTGGAGAACCATAATTTATTTATAATTCATAGTCTAACATCATGGGATTATGAGGTCAGACAACACCACAAACACACATACAATATTATATATACTTTGTTAATTAGTTAGCAATACTATGCATGCGTATGAAAAAAGATGCATACTTTCCCCAAAATGGACCTACATATTTGAGTAAAGTTGGTGGCAACAACTTGCGGCTAATGAGGTAGATGATGATCATCCATTATTGCATGCATGGGGTCATACATTAATAATAATTATTTATTTCATAATTTAGAAATTAACTTGTGCCAATCTGCATGCTTACATAATATAAATAATTAAACCTACATTTTAATTTCTATCATCTTAAACTACTTTTAAAATAAATAATGATTTTATATCATATATATATATATATATATGTGTGTGTGTGTGTGTATGTGTTGAGTTTGAATCCCATCATTACATGGCTAGTGCCTCGATCCCTACACAAATTAATGGTGCATAATCTATTTTATCCTGTTTTAACTAATTCTTCATGTGATCAGATATATATATTAAGCTGAGCAATTTTCTCTCGTCTTAATATTTTCTTGTCTTGTTTTTTTTTTTTTTTTGTTTGGTGCTAGCTAGTTGATTATAGTACTTGTGCTTCAAGTGTTGGAACCATTTAATGCATGCATTTAGGATTGGATAAGGCTAGCAACGTCGGCCATTTTCTCCAAAATTCCACCTTATCGATTCCTGCCTTGAGATGATCATCAAATGCATGCCAACATAGTCCATTTTCGGAAAACGTTAATGGCTGGCTAAAAGAACCTGCCATGCAGCATGCTCCCACCCAAAAAGGATAATCTTGGTCCATATATTGCGACCTACAATATCTATACATGCATATTACCACTGAATCACTGCTGATCATAATCCTTGATCGACCGATATTCTTGCAAACCGGCACCACTCAAGCACTAGCATATATATTAATAAAGGCTTTCTTCCACATGCACTTGTAAAACGTAGTTTCATGTGATCTATTAAATCTACTTTATAATCTGACGAATCACGTTAAGTCATATCAATTTGTAATATTACTTTTGTCTAATTTTTTTCTAACTAGATTATTTCTAAAAAAAAACATTATTACTGATCCGCATATCATTTTAAATCTTGTCATCTTCAAATATATTTGTTGATGTCATGATACTTAATTTTATATATCAATTAATTATATTATGCCATTTAACATGATGCATTAATTTGTGACTATAAATCATAAATTTTATGATAAAAAATAGAAAAATGCTATATACAACTTTAAAGTATGAAAATTTTGTGAAAAGCCTTTGTAAAAAAGTAGGTCACACTAAAAATCTTTTTTTCTTTTTTTTTTTTTATATTTTTTTTGGATGGAATCCACTATTTTATAAAAATATTATACGAGAGAGAGAGATATATATATATATATATATCTACTTATATATAAAGCGCGAAGAGTTCTGTAACAGTGTTTTCGTCTAACATTTTTGTTTCCAATTTTACCCCTACTTTTATTCCAAAATTACGGTTTTGCCACTGAGAATTTTCCCATTTTGCCCCTGTCTCTCCCGCGCGCGAGCCCCTCCTCCCCTCTCCCCCGTTCGTTTCTTCATCTGCTACGGTGCGCCGCCGCACGCCGTCGTGCTCGACACCGCCGCTCTCATTCTCTTCCCCTCCGACCGGCGTCCATTCCCTTCCAATCTCAGCCCCTCTCGTGCTGCCGTTGACCGCCACGAGCGAATCGAAGCCGCGGCCCGTCCGATTCTTCGTCGCCTCCAGTGCTCCGCCGCACGCCGGCGTGGCCAACACCGCCCCACCCATTCTCTTCCCCTCCGTCCGGCGTTCCTCCCCTTCCAATATCAGCTCCTATCGTGCCGCCGTTAACCGCCACGACGAATCCAAGCCGCCGCGGCTCTGTTTTTTTTTTTTTATTTAAATTTAATTTTATTTTATTTTATTGATAGGAGCGTTGTGTCTTTATTGTGTTTTATTTCCTTTAATTTTGAATTATGTAAATATTGAATTGAATTGTTACAGTTTCAGTATAAATCTAATTTTTTTCTTTTATTAATGGTTTTTGTTTAATGATTTATTAAGAAATAAACTTAAATATTTTTTTTTCATTTTTGGATAAATTGAATAGTTTATTAATTAACTTGAAATTAATTACACTATTTGAGGTAGATCTATAATTTTTAATGTACTATAGTTTGTTTAATTTTTTTTAAAGGAAAATGATAGGATTATTACTCTCCTACTACTCATTTACTACTCTTTTTATATTTGATTTTTTTTTTAATTTTTTATTTTACTTAATGGTTAAGGAAGTGATTATTAATAAAATTATATTTTTTTTTAATTTTTTCGATTAAGGATGTTAAAAGAATATTTCAAAGAAAATGATAAAAAAATAAAAAACTTGAAATTAACTATGAGTAGTAATTGGGTAGTAATAGGGTAGTAACCCTATCATTACCTTTTTTTAAATGTAAAGGATGAGACTTTATAAAATATATGATTAAATTATTTAATACTTATCACTGTAGTTTTGAATTTTAAAACTGACACATTATATATTTATTTTGAAAATAACAAATATACAACATTTGCATCCAACTATAATTATTAAGAGTAATAATAGTAGATTGGTTAGTATAATTACAAATTTTCATAAAGAAATAAATTATAACTTCTTAATAATTTAAAAATATAATATGTCATTATTACTATTTTATTTACCCAAATGTGAAAATGTTAAATAAATTAATGCTTTTTATTGTTATTATTTTTTATAGTGTTTCTGTTTTAATAATATTAAAAAGAGTTATGAAAACTTTTGAAGTAAATTAAGATGATCTGGTTTGCATTTTTAAATTAAAAGCTAAACTGCCTTTGAACTAACGCAATAATTTAACATTATTTATAGTGTTAAATAATATGGTCTAGAATATGTTAATATATATTAGAACATTTTTAATTTTTTCCTTCTCTGGAAATTTATATAATGTTGGAGAGAGTTAGATGAGATGAAATTTTATAAAAAATAATTGAAAGAGAGAAAGAGTTAAATAAAAAAATATTATAAAATTAAAATATTATCAGACACTTAGATTATAATTTTATAATATTATTTTTATTTTAAAATTTAAAAAGATAAATTATATTTTATTTGAAATTTGAAATTTTGAGAAAGTTGTAATGATTATTTTTAAAATTTTGTATTTCAGTTATGTTTAAAAAGGAGATATGATATGATATGAAAATTTTGGAATAAAATCTATTTTCAAATAGACTTTTATTTGAAAATATGTAAGGGATGAACAGTGTTCTTATCAATTTCTCTCTCTCTCTCTTTTCCTTTTTTCTCATTAAATCCGGTTCTCTTATGTTTTTGCTCTTTTGCCGATTAGGTGAGTTTGGATACTGAGGTTTTTTTTTTTTTTTTTTGATAGCTTAAATCCTAATTGAGATGAGATTAGTTGAAATGAAAATTAAAAGTTAAATAAAATATTGTTAGAATATTATTTTTTAATATTATAGAAACATTAGTCTTTTAAACAAGAGATTTTGGTAAGGTTAACCAAACAATATTTTATTTTTAGTAAAAGAAATAATCTTAATTTGCTTATGGATGTTACATTTCATTTAAATGCATTCAATTCTTGAGTTTGCTGCCTAACAAGATCCAAGATTCTCATTATATATTATTTTATCTTGAACTCGTAAAAATACTATTGAATATAAGCATTGATATTAGGGTTTATAATATAAGATAAAAAAGGAAATGATTTAGTTAAAAATCTTTATTTATATGCTGCTTGTAATAATATGTTGATTTGCTTTACACGATGATTCTATCTAAAATTGGTCATATTTTTCTGCCTATTATACATTTTACAATATTTAATAGTAGACAACTGGGCATACGTGCAGCGCACGTTACCCTTAACTAGTATATATATATATATTAGAAGTTTCTGCAAATCATTACTCCAAAAGATTGGATTTAACAAATAGGTCGAAGAAAACTAATTAACCGTACGCCAATGGGCTAAAGAACAAGATCATGATGATGGTCAGTTATCAGGATATCATTATTGGCCGATGACTCATCCACCACAATACATGATGTGATTTTTGGTAGGAGACCTCTTATAATTATAATTAAAGTATTTATATCATGATATAATTGGATTTATAACATAAATTTTAAATTTTACAAATCAAGTTTTATTATTTATGTGATCCAATAAATAGTATGCTCTACACACCACCTCAAAATAGAATAATTCTTTCAAATTATCTTTTCATTCTTTTTTCCACTTTTTTAATAATCAAGTATTCTTAATTATTAAGAAAAAAAAACATTTATATTTGACTTGTAACGACGTTATTTTTGTCTTGGTGATTATCACGCTAAAAAACAATTGGTCTGTAAAAAAATATTTTTAAAATATAATTACAAATCGATGTAGTTGTACGTCAAATTATAAAATTCCTTTTATTATAAAATAAATTATCTAATGTATAATTTTAAGAAAAAATCTCATGCTTTGATTCATTTCGTGGGATAAAATATATATGTAAAAACATAGGTCATAACTAACTTATAATTAATAATAATAATATAATATATAATAATAATGATAATAATAATAACAATAAATTAATAATAATTAAAAAATGTTGGAGATGCAACTCATGATACTCCATGCATGTTGGGATAATGCGACTGAGCAGAGTAGCTAGTTTGATGCATTGAATTCTAGATGAAGATCAAAGGTATTTAATTAAGAGATAATAATATATTAAGAACAGTTGGCTTATATATTTTTATATAAGCTCCATAAATATAAATTAGAACAAATAAATAAAGACTTATTAATTATGTAGCATGTATATATATATATATATATTCTTCGAGGGCACATATATCCACACGTTACGTTTATATGAAGAAAAAGTCTATAGACAAGCAGCCTAGGGCACCCCCGCAGCATCGCGTCTGACGTGGCAAAAAATTTGAACAACCTCGTTCGTAGCTCGAAGATAGAGCAGCCTAGTATGCGAGCATGGAATCCTCAGCAGCGGCTTTCCTCTCATCCCCAGACTTGAACACGGCCAAGTAACTATGGTAATCCCCCTTTATCTTCAAATAGAAGACTATGGACTTACTGGCAGTGGCCGAGGGCACGAGATTGGAGTCGAGGAGCCCAAGAATGCTGTCGCTGACCAGGGAGATGAAGGTTTCCGGCATGCAAGCTCGCACGACATGCCCTAACCCTTGTACTTTAAGGGTGATCAGTGACATTTGCCTCAATCATTTTTCATCAATTTCCAAGCTAAATAGCCTTCTAAGCAAAATGAGGGTTGGAGTATAGAAATATAAAGTCTCAAGCAAAAACAAAGCAGGTGAAGAGTACCTTTCTCCATCCACATATATCAATTTTGTCATTTCCTCTTGTTTTTTATTTTTTTATTTTTTGGTGATTGATGACTTTTTCCTTAACAACATGTCTCCTCCAATCTGCCTAGATGAAGTTGAAGGTGCAAATAAATTGTTTTCTTTTCCTTTGCCCAGAAACACAGAGAAGAAAAAGAAAAGGCGTCAAAATCTTACAACTTACAGATAGAATCGCCGATTCCACAGAGATTTTTGGGTTGGGAGCTAGCTCCTTTTTTTACCTTTTCCTTCTCCAAATTCTAAAAACACAGACAGAGTCTAGAAATTCAAAGGTGGAACATAAGGTTGTTTAGAAAGAAACTAGAATAGAAAAACGAAAACGAAGAAGAATAAATAATTAGATATGAGAATACTAGAACTTATATTTTCTTAACCAAAACCAAAAACACAGAGAAGGAAGAGAGAAGGCGTAGAAATCTTGCAACTTACAACAAGCTTAGCATGATTCCTCCTTCGATTTTGCGATGGAAGACGGAATGCACAGCGTTTCTCCCTCTCAGGTTTCATCTACAGCAAGCTTAGCACGATCCCTCTCTGGTTTCGCTTTACAAGAACCTTCCTTCCCGTGATTTTCATTCCATTTCCCTCCTTTTTGCGTATTTTTGTATCTTTTCTTTTGAGTTTTTTTTTTTTTTAATATTAACGAATGACATGGCATACAGCCACATCTATTCCTAATACACGTGCTAGTACACGTATAATTTCACAGCTATTCCTAATAACGGATAATCTCGACTTTCCACGCTAATATATTTTGACTTCCTAGTAAAAGGAGATGGGCGCAAAATTCCAAATCAAAATGTCTATAAATTATTATTTGTCTAAAAAATTTAAATTAACGATAATAAATAAATAAATTTAATTATTTGTGTTATATTTTTAATATTTTTGCTCACATGTGAGTTATATATATTTTTTCTCAATGAGTGGTACTCTATCAACACATGTAATATTTAATTAAAAATAAAAGGAGAGAGATGGTAATTGATTAATTTGTGGTGATTATGTAACGTAATATGTAAGGATGAAATTACTTAAAGAAGCAGAACTTAAAAAACATCATCCTCTTCTATTTTTTTGCATTACATGGGCTGTAACCGCTCGTGTGTATATATATATATATATATATTATATCATCCTCGATTAATAAGAACAATATCCGATAATGATTAGGTTACTACTTTTATATATATATAAATATATATATATTTACATTAATATTGTAGTTATTCCTAATACACGTGCTAGTTAATCAACCTTGTTCTTTTACTGAGTCTAATAGCATCAGAGTTACATCCATTTCAAATTTTTGCAGATAGTAATGGACTTGATATGGAGACAAAGAAATGATATTGTTCACAATCACTCAATCCTCTCGCTCAGGAAGGCAACAATCCAGCCAGAAATGACATACCAAGCTTGTAAACATGCATGAGAACAAAAGACAAAAACTCATCAAAATCTAAGCTGGACCTCACCTTCAAATCAATGGAACTTCGAATTTGACGCCACACTCTTTTTCTACCTCTTCAGCAATACGTCGAGATTTAGAAGGAAACATTGTGGAAGTATGGATTGAGGATCCCAACCACCAAATCAATTTTTACAAAAGCTTCAACAGCTCTTTTTGCAACACAATTGGCAAAACAACTTCATAAAAGACCATTAGTCCTGGAAGGTGATGCTCAAATTGTTATAGATGCTATAACAAAGGAACCTCTCTCACCTTTGTGGCAAATAACTCCAATCATAGATGACATCCGTCAAAATCTTCACCTCCGAAAAGATCGGAGAGGGTAACCAAAATAAATCGGTCTTAAAACTGGTGTGCGCACTCTGTGGCGCAATAGAAAACGACCAATTTACTTTTTAATCACATATCCCTTGATAACATTCTTAGATGTATCTTAAATATTGATAGTGACAAAGACCCACCATAAACTTTATGTATTCTCTAATTTAGTTTTCAATATAATGCATGATTGTTGAAAAAAAGAAAGAAAGATAGTAGCTAGATTCCATGCATTGGCCAACAGGCAACAACTGTATCACACTACTCCGGTAACATTTCACTTTTCTCTTTGATCTAGAGGGGAAGGAGTTGGCGCATCTTCGTCGGGATATATATACATACGATGATCACCATGCATTCCATTTTAAAATAAATAGAGTTTATTAAAAATTATTTTTTTTTATGTAAATTTCGTATTTACATATTTTTTTTTAAAATGAATATGCGATATTTACACACTCTATAACCGTAAATATCATTTCTTTGTACTTATATCCTTATCTATAATATTGCTGGTGGTCGGTACTGGCTGGCTTGCTGCTCCTTGCAGTTGGAGCGGCATATTCATGGAGGGCCCGAAAACTCCATTGTTGTCCCACCTGTTTCAGTATCTCTCGTGCATTCAAAGCATGAAAATAATAGAAACAACGACAAACAAAACAAGAAGAACAACTGTGTTGATTGATCAAGGATGCTTACTTTTCTCGAGAATTCTCGGAGATCTGATCTGGTTGGATTGGTAAAGTAAATGACAAAACATGAAAGAGATTTATAATATGGGGTTTGATACCAAGTACTTGTGGCCAGTGGTCATTTCTTTTGTGATCAATTTATTAATGCCATTAAAAGATTATTTACATCAATTTTAATTGTAAATAATCATTTCGTTAGAATTAATTAACTACAAATAAATAATTTTCTTATAGTGATTGGTAATGCAAAAATACCATTTGCTAGTACTCCATATATTTTGTATCAAAAGATGACACAAATTATTGAGCATTTTGTGGTGCATGGATTTTAATTAACTCACTGATAAAATTTTGACCTTAAAAACTAGTACTAGAACGTCGTCATAGTCGCTTGAAATGCGTTATAAAGTTATTTTGTGCGAACATCAGTATATATATATAGCCTATATTAATGAATACATATAGTACAACTCGCCTTATATTGTACGTGGTTTTTTGAACACTCTTCATGCAACAGTGCAAGAACAGTAAAAACACTTGTTCCTGACCGTGCATCATTATTTGATGTCCAGTGTTTCATAGGCTAGTGGGATTAATTCTAGTGTCACCGCTGGTAAGTTGTTTCTTGATGATCATCGATCGTGATGCATGCACTTCATGATCAGTGTTTAGTAACCAAACACCTTTTGGCATGATCTCTACCAAGCACCCTGCCACCCTCCATGTTTCTTCGTTTGGAACCACAACTCTTCTCAACTCATATCAATTTATCATTACAACTTTTTCAAATTCCAACACAAAATATAATAAACAATTCAACTTTTTCAAATCCCAAAATAATAATAATAATAATAAATAATATTCTAACAATATTTTATTATCTCAACTCAACTCAACTCAACTCAACTCAACTCAACTCACTTCAACATCCAAACGCAACCTGATCTTATTCCCTGACATCAGAAATTCTATATGGAGTACTGCAACGTGTTAGTGAATCATAGACGTTATAGTCGGTGCAGCCTAGTACCTTTTCATGTAACAAAATAAGTGGAGATTAGACTCCAATGGTACTTTAGCATAAAATCAGTACCCTTCTGTATCGATATTATCTATGACGACGAGTAACATACATGGCTCTAAGCAATAGATCGATTATTCTTTATCTGTCTAAAATATATTTTTAAAATATATTGTTTTTTATTTATATATTAATTTTTACAATATATCATATATCAATTTATTTATTTTTTCTTTACATCATTTAAATATTATATTCTTTAATATTTTGTGGGAAAAAAAGTATAAGAAAAGAGAAATTAATGTGGGAGAAAAAAATACAAGAAAAGAGAATAAATAAATGTTTACATTTGTGCAATTACATATAGCGAGTAAAGCTCTCTCTCTCTCTAAAACTTACTTCACATATTCTGGCTAGAGGGGAGGGAGCTTCGGCTCCTTTCCCCTCCCTCCCTTCTCCTCCATCCTCCCTCATTTATCTTCTATGTAGTGTTTTTATTTTTGTATATTTTCAGGCGGAATAAGAGAGAATCGCAGATCTGGGTCTTCCCGCCGCCCACAGCTAGCACGCGTCTCGCCATGGTGTTGCCCAGCTGCCGATCTTCAAGCCCACCGAATACGGCACCAAACGGATCGGCGAGTAGCCCGCACGCGCGGGTCGAAGTTTTCGGCGTCGTTTGGCACGTGGCTTTCACGCACCACCGGGGAGCCCTCTGTCAACACCACGGGCGGCTTTTTTTGGAGTCTGTGATTCCGAGATCTCCAAGGCTGACTGTCAGTTCTCTTCCCAGAGTGGCGCGTGTACTGCACGGGCCACAGCAGCCTCTGTGCACTGCTTTATCCATTTTGTGCAGTGTTTTTTTGGTAGTTTTCTTTTGTGTAATGTAACTTTTAGATAAATAAAAATCCAAAAAAAGTAGTGCCTTCGGATTTTGGTCTGAATGGAGTAGTAGCCCCCCCTCTGCGTTGACGGGATTTGGTGGGGTTTGGCATACCCTACCCTGCTTAGTCGGGGGATGGGGCTTTGTAACCTCTGTTGTGGACAGACGTGATATTTTCTCTAAGATCTAGGTCTTTAGAGATTTACTGTCTAGACTAGACTATGTCAGTCACGAAAATGTACTGGGAAGATACTAACGATTGTAATTGGCTTGTTTATCACGTCAACTCTATAAGTCCTCTCTTAATGAAGGGTACGTTTTATCAAAAAAAAAAAAAAAACAATAGGAAAATAATATATATGAAATGCATCATCCGTTGATGCACGTTTTGGCTACTTTCCTTCAAATTTTACATAAAAATAGATTTTATAATATTCATTGAGAATGCTATGTGATTAGGGGTGTAACCGGTCCGGGCTGGTTTTGGATAAAATCTAGAACCGAACTAGTTTTATATTTTTCAAAACCGATTACGTACCAGTTACCCTCATAAACTGGTACTTCCGGTTTTATCGGATTCCGGTCCGGTTTTCTCCTTTTTTTAACATGTAAGTTTCACAATTTATCATTACAAATTTGTTTATAAAAAAAAAAAACTTTGATTTAGAAAAAATTGTTTTATACTTTTATTAATATATTAGACTATATAATAGTATTAATATTAGATTATTGGTATAGTTATAAGTTATATATTAGTATTAGTTATAAACTTTTAGTGATTTAGTATTAACATTTTATGTAATAATTTATAAATTATAATAAGAAATTATTTCATATATGAATATATATATTATATATAAAATTTCACATAAAAATTTATAATTATACATTATATATAAAACTTATATATATTAATATTTAATATATATTATATATTATATAAAACTTATATATTTAATATATATAAAATATTTTGTATAAAACTTATATATAAAAATATTATTTTTTATTTTTTTTAATCAACCGGTCCGGTCCAGTTCGGTCCGGGCCAAAACATCCCAGAACTGGAACCGGCTAGTTTTTACATTTTAAAAACCGGTTCCGGACCGGACCGGTTTAAAATCGGTAAAACCGATCCCGGACCGGACCGGTTCAAAACAGGTAAAACCGGTCCGGTTCGGTCCGGTTTTTCGATTTGAGTTTACACCCTTATCTGTGATGATTTTTGGTTAAAAGCTTCTTACGGAAGTTCTCTCTCTTTTTTAATGTTATCTTTTATTTCCTTTACGTATAGATATAAAATGATTAACACGTGTTATTTTTCACAACTAATTACATAATTATGTTTTAAAATGTGAAATATTTCTTTTATAAAATATCTTATAAAAAATTAACATTATCTTACAAAAATATCTGTCATTTTTAAAAAAATATATTATATGGATATCGTTATTCTAAACAAAACCAAATTCCACGCGAAACATCAGCAGTATCACGAAAGAATACTCTTGTAGAATTTTGAAGAAAATACTGAAAAGTTTTTCTTGGCGTAAATTTTCTTTTACTTGGAAAGTGCTAAAATTTGTAGCCTTTTTTTTTTTCGATGGAAAAGTGGTTAGAAAACCGACCTTCTGTAACGTGGATTTGAGGACAGACTTTCCTAAACTTGAATAAAAAGGATCGCCTGGTACACGAATTTGTCTGAAACTTGTTATTTTCCTGGGAAATTATTATAGGAACCGTTTGTTTGTTAACATGAACCTGACTTAAAAAATTCAGTACTTTTTTTTTTTTTTTTTTTTTTGTTGTTGTTGAGAGCATAGACTCCCCACGTCAATAATATTAGGTAAGTGTGTTGCATCATGATCAGTTTGTCAATGGTAGCGAAACTTTTTTGCATTATGCATACGAAAGATAGAGCGAACTTGCATTATGCACACGATGTTTTTCCTCATTCGTCTTTATATGAGATCGGCCCACCATTAATCAATGTTTACACGATAAGTATAGACCAGAACGTGGCTCAGGAATCTGGATATCTAATTTTCGGGTTTTTTTGGTTGATTTTTATCATTTCAAGAGTGGAAATTTTGATACCGCCGGCTTGGTTTCCATGAGAAATGGTTTAAAGTTCAAAGCTTTTGACAGAGTCAAGGAGTGGAGTCTTTCTAGTCCCGAGTCAATTCAGAAAATGAGTAGGATACTTCCTCACCTCCTCGGACTCTTCGGCCGTGTAGTACTGAGTATGAAGGGAGTTCCCAAATGCACAGACCTCAGCCTGCTTTTCCAAGTCTCCCCTTCTCCAGTTCCCGAGTCAAGTGCGTGTTAAACTGAGAAACTCCATATTATATTATATTGTGAAGGCAGCAGGAGCTACCAACAAATCTAATTATCCGAACACGTTGTTTGTTTTATCGATCCATAGAGTAATAGGTTGTTGCTGGTGAATTGGGATATGGCTTCTGTCTCCGCCCTCTTTGTTTTCTTTCTTCTCTCTTACCTCGTGTTGCTTCTTTCGGCCCAACCAGAAGAAACATACAGTTCCCATAACTGTCCTCCCTTTCCTTGTGGAGATCTGGGCTGGATCGGCTTCCCATTCGCCAGTATCACACACCCAAACTGTGGTATTGGCATCGTGGATTGTAGCAAAAATCCTGTGATGATTCAACTGGTGAAAGGTGATTATAGATGGTACGAACTTATAAGCTCCAGTGTTCATCAGCCTAATGCTTATGACCTGGTTATCCTGGACCGGACGCTTTTGAAGAACCTGTCTTCCGGTAGATGCGAATTATTAACGAATTGGACTATCCCCCAATCTCCATTCATCTCTTTTCAAATCATTTCAACTAATCGGACCTTTGTTAAATGCAACAGCACTGTCCATGATCTTGGGCCGATGGAATCGGGCGATATTAATTGCACAGGCAATTATAAAATTAGAGCCAACGATACTTATCCAAGCGTTGTTATTCCTCCTCCTGGATGTTCCATTATTCAGCTCCCAAATAAGCGGGGGGGACGTGACAATGAACGGTACGTAAGCGGTGTGTTCGAACTTCAAACGAATGCGTCTGATGCTTGTTCCCAGTGCTATGAGGGAGAAGGTCAATGCCAGCTCGACCTCGAGAGAAAATTTATTTGTGCAAAGGAAGGTATGGGGATACACAAAACCATTGATCATGAAACGGCCGCAAAGAAATTTTTTTTTTTTTTTATATATTTTTACATGAATGTTGTTATTCCTAATACACGTGCTAGTACTGTGTAATTTGTACCATGCCATATATATATATAGAGAGACAGAGAGAGACAGAGAGAGGGAGAGAGAGAGAGTTCAGTACTCCTCTATATATATATATGAGCAGTAAGCTGCTTTATATATGGGTGATTGATTGGTATTAGCTTTGAGTTTAGATGATGAGATCAAATATTAGAAATAAGTTAGTGGCAATGAAAGAAATCTGTATCAGATCCACATGAGCTGATTGACGGTGCTTTGTTACTAACCCTTTTAAGATTTCAAAGGATCCATGCCCAATTCTGCGCCAACTAAGAAAGTGTTGGTGATAACCTTGAGTAAGCTAAGCTGCCTCTTCGATCTTATTTTTGTTTCTGTTAATTGATACTCACACGTGCCATTTGATTGCTTTTGGAAATCATAATATTCCATCATAATATGGCATCGACCCCCAGCCCCCTATCTCCCGGAGATCAGCAGATGCGCAACCGGAAAGAAAGCTCATTTTGTTTTTGTTTCTTTTTTTATTTTTTATTTTTTTGAGGGGGGAGGGGTGAGGCTATAAAAAAACAAAAAATTGAGGGGTCAAAGTTAATTTCTATAGTATTTCTCTTATACGAAAATATTAACCCCAGTTCCTGGCACCAACAATACACCTAATTCTGCCCACTGTCCGGGAGCTAATTAAATCCGGCCACGCCTCCCCATTTCTTGAGATTAATACACAAATGCTTCGTCTATTGTGTCTTCGTCGAATATAAATTATGGACAATGATGTAAACTTACTACTTTCTACCACTCATTTACTATTATTTTTATTTTTATTTTTTATTTTTTTTACTTAATGATTAAGAAAGTGACTATTAATGAAGTTTTATATTTTTTTTAAATTTTTTCTTAATGATTAAAGATGTTAAAAAAATATTTGAAATAAAATAATAAAAAAATTTCAAATACACTACAGAGTAATAAAAAGGTGGTAGAATGGTAATAAGCCATAAATTAATTGTAACTCCTAATTTTGTCATGAGCTTTGGTCCTGGTTCAATTTTCTCCATTTCTATAATTCTAGGGCATTTAATATATAAGGAATCTAGTGAGAGACTACTTAGATACATAACTTATTACAGTTCCATGATATTCTTTATAGGCTTCTTGTCTACCTGTTAATCAAAAGTTAACTCATGTACTGGTTAAGATAATAGAATCAGGGCATCTTTATAATTTTTGCTTCTTCATATTTTTACTCTGTTATTACCTAAAGAAACGCAATTTTGCTTAGTTTCATGACTCCCAAAATACATTGTTAGAGTTACTTTGGTTTATGTGTCAGTTCATAATACTTTTTCTTTGATTACAGCCACTTTATCTGTTGCCATTGGAGTTTTGATAGTCATTGGCCTCAGCTTCAGGCAAAAGTTCGGATCCTATAATGTTATAAATCTTTTGAAGAAGGAAAGTCTAACTCATCAGAGTGTCGAGGCCTTTCTAAAGAACAATAAACCCTTTGGTATAAGAAGATATAATTATTCGGATATCAAGAAAATGACCAAATTCTTCAGAGATAAATTAGGCCAAGGAGGTTATGGTAGCGTCTACAAGGGGAAGTTACAAGATGGATCTTTGGTGGCAGTAAAAGTTTTGAAAGGATCAACAGGAAATGGAGAGGAATTCATAAACGAGGTTGCAAGCATTAGTAGGACCTCACATGTCAACATTGTCACTCTTAGGGGCTTTTGTTTTGAAGGTTCTAAAAGAGCTCTCGTTTATGAATTTATGCCTAATGGATCTCTGGAGAAGTTTATATATAAAAAAGATTCACCATCTGATCATCAATTGCAGTGGGAAACATTGTATAAGATTGCAGTTGGCATAGCTCGAGGATTAGAGTACTTGCATAGAGGTTGTAACACTCGAATCTTGCATTTTGACATAAAGCCTCACAACATTCTTTTAGATGAGAACTTCTGTCCAAAGATTTCGGATTTTGGCCTTGCAAAAGTATGCCCTAGAGAACAGAGTATCATATCAATGTTGGGCGCAAGAGGAACTGCAGGATATATAGCTCCAGAAGTATTTTGTAGAAACATCGGAGGGGTCTCTCACAAATCAGATGTTTACAGCTATGGAATGATGGTTTTAGAAATGCTTGGAGGTAGAAAGAATATAGACGCTGAGGTTGATCGTACCAGTGAAATATTCTTTCCACATTGGATTTATAGGCGTCTTGAACTTGATGAAGAACTAACATTGCATGGTCTCATGACTGAAGAGGATCGACAAAATGCAAAGAAGATGACAATAGTGAGCTTGTGGTGCATACAGACTGACCCGTCAAACCGGCCAGCAATGAGTAGAGTAGTCGAAATGTTGGAAATGAGCCATAACTCCTTGCAAATCCCTCCTAAACCTTTCTTGTCTTCCCCGACAAGATTAGAAGCTGATTCTTCGACTGTAGTGGTTCTATCTCATTCTGGTTCTTAGTGGCCTAAAAAGAATCTTTTTCTTGGATATGAAATCTTAAGTCTCAAAAGCAACTATGTATGTTTTTTTAGTTTTATCAAATTTTAGCTTGTTGATGCACCTTCAGTTGAAGACTTGCCTAACTTTGCTTGTCTAAAATATGTAGTCTTATCGGCTTGATGGCTAGGTCCCATCATATTATCTGGTATTATCAGGCTTCATCCCATGTCTGGGTTATCAAGCCCATCTAAGGGCTAATCGAGTACAGAAAAGATATGTTTCATCCCCTTTTTGGAAGCTTTTGCTGACTCTGGTATGTTTATGTATTTTCACAAGGAGGGACAAAACCTTGATTTGAGTTGATCTGTTTGCATAAGGATTATATTACTTGCAAAATAAATTCTGCTAATAAGTTATTTGGCCAAACAATTTTTACAATACCAAGATTTATCTTAAGGATTAAACCCAAGGAATATTGGAGCTAGTTTTAGCAAAGGCTCTAGGGTGTTTGGTTGAAACTTCCTCGCAAAAAGAAAGCAAACCGTGGTCATGCTACCATTATAAGTACAATTAAAACCATGTCTCACCCGATTCAAAAACTCTTCGGACACATCCTTCCTCACAAACCTTGTTGGGTGTGAGCCACCTTTGGACCAATCAACCCATGTAATGCTCCTATTTGAGTTGATGTCTGGGTGAGTTTTGGTCACGAGGGTTGTCAAGTAGTGCTCATCCATGTAACATGGAGGCTTGCAATGATCCTAAAAAATGGGGTAGTATGTGACATCTGATTCTATCTCTATGGCTAGCTTCCGGTGAACTTCGAACCATTGGTTGCCTTTACGCCAGTCGGACAATGATACCATCGGCCACATGCACTTATTGTACCGCCCTCGACCCATGGGTCGTGGATCATCAAATGAGCCAGCAAAACTATGGTTAGAGTTGATTAGTTGTAAATTGTTGTAAAGTTGAATAGAGGAATGCATGTTTCGGAGAGCAACACAAATCTTTCATTGGAGAAATCAAGTAGGGCATTAGCTAATAGGCGCCTCTCAGCATTCATCATTGTGGCTTGTCCCCATTCCACGGGCTGCAAACAAATACAATCCAAATTAAATTTGCCAAAAACTTAGTCAATTGGTTCATGTATAATGCTATTTTCCATCTTAAATCTTTTCATTTTTTGTCATATTTATTGATGTAACACATTTTACAAAGTGGTTTCATGTGTCAATATCACTTAACATGTGACACAAAGCAAGTATGAGTGGAATAATAAACTTAAGGACTAAAAAAAACATTTCTTGTTCCCCTACTTGAGGGAGTACCATACGTACGCGTTAGTCCCTATATGCTTTGCATCATTTAGCTAGGCTCTAATGTTCAATTTCTGAGCGAGTGCGGTGCTGCCATGGTAACAACCATACAGAAAATATCGACTGTTCGTCGACCTCTCCTTCACCTTTTTGCTAATGAAACCCAAAAAAAAAAAAAAAAAAGATCTCAAAACTCTTTCATTTTTTAATGGAAGAGTGTGTCATAAATTTATAGCCTTGCATATCCCTTGAAGAACATTTCCCATAATGTTCCCAACGGCAAGCTTCCCCAGCTTAAGAACATGAACGCCACCTTCCGAGTTCGATTGTTAGGGTACTTACTGATTCGCGGCACCATAGATGCTCTCCACATTAGCTCCTCATCGCTCATCTCATGCCATAGCTCCTCAAGACCTATTATCCAATCCTCTAAACCTCTACTCCCACTTGAAGATTTGGACGGGGAGGGCTGCAAGGAAGCAGCAGATGAAGAATTATTGCAAACACAGCAAGAACATGATGAAGGCTGCAATGGTGGCATTAGGAAGTAAGACTCATCTGAAGACTGGAATTTTCGTGCACCATTGTTGATACAAATTCCTAATGTCATCACGAAAAATGACAGTGACAAACAAATTAAAGACTATGGTGGTAGTAACATGGAAAGTATAACTTTCGTAATACATAGGCAGAGTTCTTTTCCAAACAACACAGTGATCTTACAGACTTACATTGCTGCATATCTTTATCTAGCTTTATCTGATCCATTAATGTAAGATCAAGTCCTCGATACGTTCATGTTTTTAACGTATGACCCAAGATAGTGCATGGGGCAGGGTCTAAAAACTTTTGAATCAAACAAAGGTTATAATAATGCAAGGGCACATGGGAAGTGCCAGGAATAGCACTGTGGATATCAAGGCTAAAAACGTTGATCTGTCATGGATATTGGATGCATGGGTGATGAGCCTTGGTGTTCACGGGCTCATAAAAAAAAGTTGTGATTTTTTATATTTTGGGGGCTTCAAGCCCTAAAGTTGTTCGGTCCCTGCTCACATTTTGACGAATCGGAAATCCATTAACCGTGATCAACTTCGGAGGATAAATCTGAAACTATATGTCAATCAACCTTTCTGCTCCATTTTTCTTTCAAAATCTGGTAGATAATGATTTTAGTGTAGTTTTGGCATCCAAGAATGGAAAAATATTTTTTGAAGTTTTTGACCGAATAGAGAAATAGTTCTTCTATGGACAAGCCGCCCGGAAGTTTGCGTAGGGGTTGCACATGAAAAAATATTTTATTTTAGTGTTCCACGTCAACTACAATTACAATTTAAGAAATAAAAAGAGAAAATAAAAAATAAAGGCTAAAACGGAACTGTAGATACATGAACGGGATTGAGAGTGGAACAGGATTGAGAGTGAAATCTACAAAACAAGAATGGAACTGGTGCTTCGTCATTCTCTGCCCATTCGTCTCCCTCATTCACAACATCGGCATATCTGTGGTAAGTGAGTTCATTTTTTCCAAATAATGGAGACTGTTGAAAATCAACTCCAAAAAATTTTGGATTTATTTTGATTTTTTTCTGGCTGATTTAAGATAAAATGCGGATTGTTTGATTTTTTTTTTCTGGTTGAAAGATAAAATGTTTCTTTCTTTTGATTTTTTTCTGGTTGATTTAAGATAAAATGTTTCTTGTTCTTCCTGTTACTATTTTTTAGATAAAATGTTTCTTTTGATAACTATTCTCTAGATTTTCTCTTTGAATGTCTAAATAAATCGACAGTAAAACTCAGATATATCTAAAGCAGACACTACTCAACGAAGCCATGGACTGAGAAGTGATGAACCAACCCACAAAGTCCTTACCTAGCGTCAATTGCCAAGAAATTGGCCCAAATTTCAAATACTGGGCAATGTTTAGAAACCCATTTCGATCGAGAGGAGGAGATGCGAAGGAGTTTCGGAGAGGTGGAGAGTGAGATGGAGGAGAATGGTGGGTTCATTTCACCTGGGGAATGCTTCGGAGAGGAAGGTTTGTACGAGACTTGGGGAAGCTTTCGAAGAGGAACTGAGGTTGAGATGGAGGATAAGCATGCTGAAACGGAAATGAAGTTTGTGTGAAACGCACCATTCCCTTTTCCACATAGACCGTTCATGCGATTTCCCTGCCAAAAATCTCCTGCATACATCATTTTTCGACTAGACAAATGTCAATGCAAGTCTAAACTTTAGCTATATGTGATAAATAAAACATCCACATTGGACTAGTCAATGCTCAAAAGCTCAAGACTTGAGCTATAGTAAAAATAGAAGACTAGCCAATATTTGTGAGTTATTGTACACATGCCAAATATTATTTTATGATTTACCCGTTCCTCCCTTTTTCTCTCTCTCTCTTCAGACCCGCGTATACCTCATTCATCCTCCTCTTCCTCCGTTTTTCTTCCTTTCACTGATTCTCTCCTTCTTCTCCTCATTTTACTTCCTCGATCGATTCTCTCCCTCTTCTCTCTATTTTCTGTTAAAATCTCTCTCTCTCTGCTCTCCCCACAAAACCATATTTCGAGCTGCTTTGGTTTAGGTACGCTTACGTCACTTTCGTTCCCCTGATTCTTAGCTTCTTTTTTATTTTATTTTCTCACTGTTGTGGAAATATTTGATCTTTCGATTTGGTTGCCAATAAATCGAAGAAAAATTATTGAACTTCTGAGTATTTGTTGGTTTTGGTTCTTGGGGGAGAAAAAGGTATCATTTACTAGAGTTTCCTGCTTCACAACCAATACTGTAAATCAAATAAAGTTGGACTTTTGTTTGTATTTATACGAGTTTATCTTATCTGGTTGAGAGCATATTTTTTCATTTTGTCGGTCTGTATTAGGGGTTTCCTCTTTTTATATATTGAACGGATTCGCCTATTTGAATGATTTCGATTTCCTTTTAAAAAAAAAAAAATCTCAAGCATATTACCCATCTTTGTTGGAATTTCTTATTATTGATTGATTGAATTTGAAATCCCTTTACGATTGCAATCCACTTACTCTTTATGGATAGAGGTAAATAAATTTCGAAAAAACAAATTTGGGTCAATAAGTCAAGGTTCTTCTTTGATCCTTAATGTTTGTTTATAAATCTCTGCAGGGTATATCACCTTTGCAAGTGCTATATAGCCTTTGTCAAGTAATTGACTACTATCTCTTGATCGAAGATTCTGTGTTTGGTAGTGATGATGAAAGTTTGAATATGTTATTTGTTGGGCCCCTCAGCAGCAAAATAAGCTTTTGTTTATTACAATCAAGGCTTGATGCTGAAATCTTGTGGGATGCTCTAGTTTTAGGGTGCTGTTGAGGGGGTTTTGAGTTTGGGATTTCTAATGTTGAAGAATTAAGAGACTTGAAGATTTTACTACCCAGGTATTATATTATGTTGGAAGGTGGTGCAAGATTCACTGGAATGATAGGCCTGAACAAGAATGACAACAACTACCAAATGAGGAAGAGTCACGCATGCCTTGAGCGATGATGCTCTTGCCCAAGCATTAATGGATAGCAATTCCCCTACTTTGGGGCTTGAGAATTTTGATGCTTGGACAATTGATTTATGGAAGCTCAATATGGGATTAGCTTTTGCTAAAGGGGCTTTTGGAAAACTGTACAGAGGTACTTATAATGGTGAGGATGTTGCTATCAAGATCTTAGAAAGGCCAGAAAAGGTAGCTGATGGAGAAACAATTTCAGCAGTAAGTTATGATGCTAACCACACTGAAGCATATAAATATTGTTCGTTTAGGGTGTTCAATACAAGGAACCGAGGAGAGAGCAAACCTTTACGGAGAGAGAAAATCGTGAGGAGAGAGAAGACCCAGCACCGCCATTGTCCGTTGAGTGGCTGCTCACCGTCAACACAGACTTCATCTCCTAGCTCAGGAGACTCCAACGAAAGTCTTCCTGCATGTTTGTGGCCTGTTTTTTTTTCTGCCTTTCATTTTGGGATCTGTTTGTTACGGCTCTGCTTCGGCGAAGATCTTCGGTGGTTTCAACCATTGCATCGAAAGTCCTTGTCGAAAAGCTAGGGAGGTGAACCAGCTCCTTCGGCGGAAGTTCTCGGTTGGCCAGAATCCGTATGGGCTAATTGTTCGGCTCCGTGTGAAATATGGCCGCCGAGGCCCATGTCTCAGCTCCAACGGGAAGACTCAAATCTTTTGTAAACATCATGAACCAGACTCCTTAGCCGATTCCAGAGGTCGAGATTCCTTTAAGACCCTTAAAGATCTTCGATGGGGTCCCGTATGTTTTTTTCTCCAAAAAGGAGATAGATCGATTTGCCCTACCCTTTAAGTTTTCTCTTGTGATGAAATTCCTACAATAAAGACCTTCACTAGATATCATTAGAGCTTTCATTCAAAGTCGGTGGGGCTTGGATTCACAGCCGGTGGTGTCTACCATGCTTAAGGCCAGGTATGTTTTTATCCGTTTCTCTAATGAATTTGATTACATTAAAGCCTTTTCGAGAGAGATTTGTGATGTTGAATGAGTGTCTTATCGTATTTTTCAATGGAATCCTGAGTTTGAGGAAGAAATCAAGCCCTCCTTGGTACTGATATGGATCACTTTACCAGGTCTTCCTCCAAATTATTATCATGAGGCTTTTCTTCGTAATATTACAATGCCTTTGGGTCAGTTCATCCGATGGGACAATAGCACAAGATATGCAACTAGAACAGATGGAGCACAGGTTTGTATCAAAATGGACGCTGCCAAAACTCCACTTGAGTCATTATGGATAGGCATACCCCATCAAGCCTCCAGCCATTTGCAAGAAGTAACCTATGAAAATCTCCTTGCATACTACTGTCAATGTAGAATGCAGGGCCACAACGGCCTTACTTGTAAATGGAATGAAGGTTTGAAGAAGGAAGATCGGCAGCAAGAAGAACGAGGAAGAAAGAAGAAAGTTTGGGTTAGAAAATACGCAAATAATCCAAAAGAGAATGGGCACTGAGAAAGGGCAGAGAAAAGCAACCCAATTGAGTTTGTTGATCTAGAGGAAGGCCTGTTGTGCAAAAAGGATAGTAATGTGGAAGAAGCAAGGGAGCAAATAGGGGACGGTAATTCAAAAGAAAAAAAATCAAAAGCACAAGGAAGGAACTATTGGAAATGCAGAAGATTTGACTTGGGAATGCACTTATTGTTCGGTTTATTGGTGGTTATCGGAAACCATTGTTTGGTCTTAGGATGCTTATGTTCTACAAGCATTTGATTCCAGTTTATGGGTTCAAATAGTTGTTGTTCTGGTAGATGTTGGGTTTTGCCTAGGATTTCTTATACATAAAGTGTACAAGAAATCAAATATATGAAGTTATTAATTCTCTAATTAAAATGAATCTCAACTTTTGCCTAGGAAGAATTTCCTAATTAAAATGAAATTATTAATTAATATATGAAGTGTATTTGCAAAATATCAAAAAAAAATTCTCAAATATTATTAAAATAATATAATATAATATTATTATTTTGACTTTAAGTTAGCTAGTCCAATATGGATTCACCTAACCAGAAATTGATGTTATAACCAAAAGTTGAGATTCTAGCCAAACTTTGGGCTAGGCAACGGCTAGGCTATTGCCAATGCTCTAAGATGCCTTAATGCGGTATGTCATATTGAAGTTTTTGACCTAATAGTTTCATGACCGGCGCTCATTGCTGCATTTTTGCTTCCAGACCTTTTTCTCTAAAATTTTGATTCGATTTTATATGAGCGGTCAATTACTGCTTGTGATTTTTTGCTTAGTTTTGCTACTCCAAATTGTATTTGGCATTCAATCGGGTATCAAAATTTGAAATTGCTAGCTAGCTTATTATAAGAAACTAGAATCCTGAAATTGAATTCCCGCATTCATAGAAAATGGGGTGCACACCTCCCTTCCGCCTGCCCCTCTTCTCCTGGGGAAGACCTTTGCCATGAGGTTCAGGTTAGCACATGATTAACCTGGTTTGCATTGATACAAGCCTCTATATCTATTTGGGGAATGCCCATGGTGGAGAATCCTTTTAGGAGAGGCTTCAAAATTTTAAAAATCAGCCAGTATCTGGTAAGCGAGCAATTCTAGAAGCACACTTGAATAGAATCGGAAACTGCTCATAGCATATTCTATATCTAGACATATAGCTGCCCAAAGAGAAACATCCTCAGCCAATACAATCTATTCTAATATGGGCTAAGGTTCAAGTATGGTGAGGTTTCGAGTAACCAAAAGGAGTTATTCTGTGTGGTAATCTTTATTCAGCAAAAAAGAGGAATGGAACTAATCTGTCTAGTAATTTATAATTAGAAGTTGTGTGATCTTCTATAGTCCTTCCAAAGGTTCCAAGGTAGGGACTTGTGTGTTGTGGGACCTTGTATTGTCGAGAACTAATGTTGTTCTTAGTTACCCTATAGTATAATTTGATTGCCTTTTCAGTTTGGTGCTTTGTACTCATTATGGCTCTGTTTCTTATCATCTGAATGATAATATGATGAGAGATTTTTATTTTACTAAATTTTTCTCAATGTTTTGCACACTGGGAAGCGATGAGCCTAGAGGCCGATCGACATCTGGCCTTTTCGTCTGTGCAGTATGCCAACTTGACCTTGCTCCAAGTGAGGGCATCTCTGTTCATGCCGGTGACATTTTCTCCACCAGTTCAAAGCCCTGGCAAGGCCCTTTCCTCTGTGCTGATTGTCGCAATAAAAAGGATGCAATGGAAGGTAAACGCCCCAGTGGAGTTAAAGTGGCATAACTCTTATATTGTTTTACCCGATTCTTTTCCTTTTAATTCATTTTTTTAGATTGACAATTGATTGAATCTTTCTACGATTTTGCATCAAATGTATATGTAATATCCATAAATAATGTAAGACAGTTTTAGCGTTAAAGTAATACAACCTTTAAGAAGCAATTGGACTAGGTTTGGGATGTGTTCTGGAAATTGAAGAAGCAACTAGGCTCGTTTGGACTCTTAAGTCATATCATCAAGTACTATTGTACTCATTTTAAGTCGTTAGAGCATCCGCATCTTCTTTAAAGTAGTAATTTTCATCTTCAAATTTAACCAATTTTATCAAAAGTTGGTGCACTATGAATTAGCCAAACCCTTTTAATTTAAAATATAACCTACACTAATTTTATTTTTCTCTCTAAATATGAAAAGTACTGTTGGAAGTCTAAATGAATTGTTTATTAATTTCACTCCACTCTCCTGCAGCTCTCTCTCTGTCTTCTTCTTCTTCCCTTTTTCTCTCTCGCGTCTCTTCCTTCTTTCTCTTCTTCCAGTTTTTTTTTTCTCTTCTTTCTCTTCATCTTCCCTCTTTATCTCCCTGAAGGAAGCATTGGTTTTGCAATTTGGTAAAATCCGCGACAGCTTCATTCCGAGACGTTTGCAGGTCGGTATGCAATGGAAACCAACGAAACCAATTTAATTCCTCGTACAGCCATCTTCCCGCTTCTTTATATTTTGAGTGTTTGATGCTTTTCTTGGGCAATCTCGTTGTTGATTTGGTTGGCACGATTTTTAGGTCTAGATCTGGTCAAGTTTCTTGCGATTACAATTTGTTGATTTGGTTCCAAGTCTTCTTTTCACCTAGTGTTATAGTCGTTTGTTGTTTCCTATCTTTTCCTACCTTCCAAGCAGAGGAAAATAAAGTAAAATAAAAGATGTGATCACTCTCTAGATGAACCATTGGGTTTCCTAGTTTCAACTTTGGGTTAGATTTATTTACTTTCGTTTGATATCTCTTTTGTTTATAGTGAAAACAGAGTTAGTTTTGATGTTTTTTAATTGCATTTTGTTTGAGATTAACCTGTCTTGTTCTATTTTTTCATTAGACCTGAAATGTACAGAGTTGAGCATGAGTTTTTGTGAATACATGACTTTGATAATTCTGGTGTGTATACTGCTGCAGTAGATCTATTTATTTTAAGCAATATCTATTTATAATAATATTTTATTATTATAGAGAATGTGATAGCTAATCCAATGTAGACTTCAAGTTTTGAGTAATTAGCTAAATGTGAAAAAGTTTCATATTCTTCAAATTTTGAAGATTGAGATAGCCAATCCAATGTCAATGCTCTAAGTGTGAGTTTTTTTTTTTTTTTTTCTTTGTTTTGATCCACCTTTCCTTGAAAGAAAAACGAAAAGAAATTATCATGAGGTATTTTTGTTTGAGTAGCTTTTATAATGAGGTTTCCAAATAAAAATATGTTATTGATAGAACTCTTTTTCATAACTTTTCTTGATGACGATGAAATCTTTTCTCTTGTTCATCTTTCTTTCCATTTCTAGTGTTGGTGTTGAAACATGAAGTATGATTCTAAATTCAACTCGTTTCTTCACATAATTATTATTTTACATACTATTATTCTAAGGGTACATTTATTTTTTATCATTATCAGCTTAATACACAATATAAAAATATAAATAGCAAAATATATTTATTTTCTATCATATAATTCTTTGAAGAGGTAGGAACTCACTTTTTTCCAAATACATGGTCGTTTATAGAATTTTGTTTGATACATTTTAGGAGGGAGTTTCGAACTCAAGACCTGCATTTTGGAAGCGGTCGTTTATAGAATTTTATGGACACTAATAGTTATAATTACTTCTAGAAAACAATCTGCAAAATTAAATTTGATAAAATCCTACTTGGATGGACGATGTCTCAATTGAAATTGTGTATAAAGTTAGGTGAGGTAGGCTCAATTTAGGATCTTGGCCAAAAACTTGTAATCCCAATCTAACGTATTTCTAATTAGATCAAATAAATATAACACTATTCAAGCAGACGCTTTGTTTGGATGACAAATATCTCTCATGACTGAAGAGGATCGACAAAATGCAAAGAAGATGACAATAGTGAGCTTGTGGTGCATACAGACTGACCCGTCAAACCGGCCAACAATGAGTAGAGTTGTCGAAATGTTGGAAATGAGCCTTAACTCCTTGCAAATCCCTCCTAAACCTTTCTTGTTTTCCCCATCAAGATCAGAAGCTAATTCTTCGACTATAGTGGTTCAATCTTATTCTGCTTCTATAGCCCCCTAAAAAGAATCTTTTTCTTGAATATAAAATCTTAATTCCCGAAAGCAACTATGTATATTTTTTAGTTTTATAAGATATTAGCTTGTTGTTGCACCTTTAGTTGAAGACTTGCCTAACTTTGCTTGTCTAAAATATGCAATATTATATGGTTTGATGGCTCGGTCCCATCATATTATGATCTGGTATTATCAGTCTTCATCCCATGTATGGGTTATCAAGCCCATCTAAGGGCTAATATCTAACTTATTTTTTGGAAACTTTCGCTGACTCTGGTCTATTTATGCATTTTCACAAGGAGGGACAATACATACTGCTAATAATTTATTTGGCCAAATAATTTTTACAATATTAAGATTTATCTTAAGGATTAAACCCAAGCAATGTTGGAGCTAGTTTTAGCAATGGCTCTAGGGTGTTTGGTTGAAACTTCCTAGCGAAAAGAAAGCAAGCCGTGGTCATGCTACCATTATAAGTACAATTAAATCCATGTCTCATCCGATTCAAAAACTCTTCGGACACATCCTTCCTCACAAACCTTGTTGGGTGTGAGCCACCTTTGGACCAATCAACCCATGTAATGCTCCTATTTGAGTTGATGTCCGGGTGAGTTTTGGTCACGATGGTTGCCAAGTAGTGCTCATCCATGTAACATGGAGGCTTGCAATGATTCTGAAAAATGGGGTAGTATGTGACATCTGATACTATCTCTATGGCTAGCTTCCGGTGAACTTCGAACCATTGGTTGCCTTTACGCCAATCGGACAATGATATCATCGGCCACATGCGCTTATTGTACCGCCCTCGACCCATGGGTCGTGGATCATCAAATGAGCCAACAAAACTATGGTTAGAGTTGATGAGGTAGCTGTAAATTGTTGTAAAGTTGAATAGAGGAATGCATGTTTCGGAGAGCAACACAAATCTTTCATTGGAGAAATCAAGTAGGGCATTAGCTAATAGGCGCCTCTCAGCATTCATCATTGTGGCTTGTCCCCATTTCACGGGCTGCAAAACAAAATACAATCCAATTTAATTTGACAAAAACTTAGCCAATTGGTTCTTGTATAATGCTATTTTCCATCTCAAGTCTTGTTATTTTTTGTCATATTTATTGATGCAACACATTTTATAAAGTGGTTTCATGTGTCAATATCACTTAACATGTGACGCAAAGCAAGTATGAATGGAATAATAAAATTTAGGACTAAAACAAGTATTTCTTGTTCCCCTACTTGAGGGAGTACTAGACGTAAGTTAGTCCCTATATGCATTGCACTATTCAGCTAGGCTCTAATGTTCAATTTCTGAGCGAGTGCGGTGCTGCCATGGTAACAACCATACAGAAAATACCGACTTCTGGTCGACCTCTCCTTCACTTTTTGCTAATGAAACCCCAAAAAAAAAAAAAAATCTCAAAACTCTTTCATTTTTTAATGGAAGAGTGTGTCATAAAATTATGAGAAATTCTATTTGCAGTCCTGAAGTGGGGACTGCATGTGCAGGCACATGTTTAAATGAGAGAAAACATTATTTTAGGAGGGATAATTTTGTAATTTTACAAAATTATAAAGTTAAAATAGCCTAGGCCTGCACATGCAGTCTCCAAGTGGGGACTGTACCTAGCATTGCTCTAAAATTATAACCTTGCTTGGTATCTTCCGCTTATAAAACACCGAGGTTTCTGGTGGCTCTTTGGTGAATTCAGGTGAAGTATGGAGGTAAACTGAATAGAGCCCTGCATATCCCTTGAAGAACATTTCCCATAATGGTCCCAACGGCAAGCTTCCCCTGCTCAAGAACATGAACGCCACCTTCCGAGTCCGATTGTTAGGGTACTTACTGATTCGCGGCACCATTGATGCTCTCCACATTAGCTCCTCGTCGCTCATCTCATGCCATAGCTCCTCGGGACCAATCATCCAATCCTCTAAACCTCTACTTCCACTTGAAGATTTGAACGGGGAGGGCTGCAAGGAAGCAGCAGATGAAGAATTATTGCAGAGACAGCAAGAACATGATGAAGGCTGCAATGGTGGCATTAGGAAGTAAGACTCATCTGAAAACAGGAATTTTCGAGCACCATTGTTGATGAAAATTCCTAATGTCATCACGAAAAATGACAGTGACAAACAAAGGACTATGGTGGTAGTAACAGGGAAAGTACTACTTCCCCTTATCAGTTTCGTAATACGTAGGCAGAGTTCTCTTCCAAACAACACAGTGATCTTACACTGCTGCATATCTTTATCTAGCTTTATCTGATCCATTAATGTAAGATCAAGTCCTCGATACGTTCATGTTTTTAACGTATGACCCAAGATAGTGCATGGGGCAGGGTCTAAAAACACATGGGAAGTGCCAGGAATAGTACTGTGGATAGCAAGGCTAAAAACGTTGATCTGTCATGGATGGATGCATGGGTGATGAGCCTTGGTGTTCACGGGCTCATTCATATACACGAGAATATGGGGGCCGGGGGAGATCACATTTATCATGTGTACGTTAGGCTATGGTTCATCCAAAAGAAATATCCATGATTCAGGGGCGGACCTTCTGAAAAAAGAAAGGTCTAACACACAAGCTATGTAAAACTTCAACTGCATGGATCAGAGATCGAGAAACTCAAGAACGTTACCCCTTTGAAACGTAATACAAGGAAACTAACCAACTAAAACATGTGGATGCAAAAGTATCTTGCTGGGCCAGATGCTCCGCATGATGCCTCACATTCTGGCGGTTCCACCCCTGTGCTCACATTTGACATCAATCCTAAATCCATAAACTCTTTTAAACTTTCTGACATTTCTCGTTTAAAATGCTTTGGGCTGGGCTTCAACTATTTGCACCGATCTTCGGTTCCATGCACTCAATTAAAAAGTAAGGTCATCAATATTGTCATGATCAGTTGTTTTCCCAAGTTCTGTATTCTATAATTTATATATATATATATATATATATATATATTTTTTGAATATAAAATTATAAATATCATGTATACATATATATATATATATATTGAAAAGGAAAATTAAAGAAAAATATTAGGACTACTGCATGCATGCATTGATATATAAGCTAATTAAATCACTACGCCTCCCCAATGCTCTAAAGAGGCACGCCTGCCTTTGTGGGCTGGGGGATGTGCATTATGCTGCGTGGCCAACAAATATTAGAAGACCACGCGTACGTACGTGTTCCATTAAATTAAATCTTCCAGTACTGGTCCGCCATTAAAACAATTAGCTAGCTAGATGCACCGACTTCTGCACATATATATATATATATATATACAACATTAACTTTTGATAGCTGAGATGATGATCAGGACGACCCAACTAATTAATTAATCGCATTAATTTATATTATATGCTGATCTTAAAAGAGTATTTGGAGTAGTACTACTGCAATTACCATAAAACGATTCATGCATTAATCGGTGATACTAGTACTGGATCATCATTCTTTTAACAGCTAGGTTTAAGCACGTTCGTCCAAATCTGCATTAATATTACACGTACAGATTTTAAAGAATCCTTCACAACCAGAAAGCTATATATATAGCTCTAGCTGTTGGTGAATGCGTACGCGGTCGTCCTATATATCCACATTGCTGCTAATTGCCATAGATTCGATGTAGATCATAGGCTGGCCGAAGTTAAAACGTACGTACGTTGGAACACGGAATGTCTGGTTAATTTGGATACAAGAAAGGTCTTCAAACTCATCTCGTTTTATCTCATCTAATTATTATAATTTTCTTAAATTTCTAAATAAAATATAATAAACAATTCAACTTTTCAAATTTTAAAACAATAATAATATTAAAAAATAATATGCTAACAATATTTTATTTAACTTTCAATTTTTATCTCAACTCGTCTCAACTTAATATCCAAACCTCACCTTAAGAATCACAATCCACTCGGCAGTACTCATAGCCCAATATTTTTCAATTAGAAGTGTTACAGACACATAATAAAAAAATTATAGAAAAATAAATCTATAAAGTGATGTGATTTTATGTAATCCATTATATCTATTTTATTATAAAAATAACTAATTTATAATCTAACGTATTACGTCAAACATCTGCATATATCACTTTGTGGGTCTTCTATATCTATATGTAATCTTTTTATAACTAAAGTATTTTTCTTTTTAAATATATATTATAATATTGGATCATAGATCGACCTCGCCTGTTATTATCATTTTAATAGTCGTTTTTTTATTTTATCAAACCCCTTTTTTTCTTAAAACTTTTTTTTCATATCAAATGTCTAAAGGCGGCATATAAGTACCAATTAGCTAGCCAAACTCAGATCTGCTTGATGCTGCAATCTGCCGATGCTAAATTATACGCGCAATAACTTATCGATTTGGAGAACCATAATTTATTTATCATTCTTTGTCTAACATAATGGGATCATGAGGTCAGACAACACCCCACACACACACACAATATTATATATACTTTGTTAATTAGTTCGCAATACTATGCATGCGTATGAAAAAAGATGCATACTTTCCCCAAAATGCTGTTATTAAAATGACATCTAGGACCTACGTACATATTTGAGTAAAATTGGTGGCAACAACTTGCGGCTAATGAGGTAGATGATGATCATCCATTATTGCATGCATGGGGTCATACATTAATAATTATTATTTATTTCATAATTTAGAAATTAACTTGTGCCAATCATGCTAATTACATAATATAAATAATTAAACCTACATTTTAATTTCTATCATCTTAAACTACTTTTAAAATAAATAATGATTTTATATCATATATATCTACTTATATATAAAGCGCGAAGAGATTTGTAACAGTATTTTCGTCTAACATTTTTTTTCCAATTTTACCCCTACTTTTATTCCAAAATCTCGGTTTTGCCACTGACATTCTTCCCATTTTACCCCTGGTTCTCCCGCACGCGAGCCCCTCCTCCCCTCTCCCCCGTCCGTTTCGTCATCTGCTACAGTGCACCGTCACACGCCGTCGTACTCGACACCGCCGCTCTCATTCTCTTCCCCTCCGACCGGCGTCCATTCCCTTCCAATATCAGCCCCTCTCGTGCCGCCGTTGATTGCCACGAGCGAATCCAAGCCGCGGCCCGTCCGATTCTTCGTCGCCTCCAGTGCGCCGCCGCACGCCGGCGTGGCTAACACCGCCCCATCCATTCTCTTCCCCTCCGTCCAGCGTTCCTCCCCTTCCAATATCAGCTCCTATCGTGCCGCCGTTAACCGCCACGACGAATCCAAGCCGCGGCTCTCTTTTTTTTTTTAATTAATTTTAATTTTTTTAAATTTAATTTAATTGTTTTTATAGGGGCGGCTGTGTCTTTATTGTGCTTTATTGTGTTTTATTTCCTTTAATTTTAAATTATGTAAATATTGAATTTAATTGTTCCATTTCAGTATAAACTATTTTTTTTCTTTTATTAATGATTTTTGTTTAATGATTTATTAAAAAATAAACTTAAATATTTTTTTTTCATTTCTGGATAAATTGAATAGTTTATTAATTAACTTGAAATTAATTACACTATTTGAGGTAAATCTATAATTTCTAATGTACTATAGTTTATTTAATTTTTTTTAAAGGAAAATGATAGGGTTACTACTCTCCTACTACTCATTTACTACTCTTTTTATATTTGATTTTTTTTAAAATTTTTTATTTTATTTAATGATTAAGGAATTGATTATTAATAAAATTATATATTTTTTTAATTTTTTCGATTAAAGATGTTAAAAAAATACTTCAAAGAAAATGATAAAAAAATAAAAAAAACTTGAAATTAACTATAAATAGTAATTGGATAGTAATAGGGAAGTAACCCTATCATTATCTTTTTTAAAATGTAAAGGATGAGACTTTATAAAATATATGATTAAATTATTTAATACTTACCACTGTCATTTTGAATTTTAAAACTGACACATTATATATTTATTTTGGAAATAACAAATATACAACATGCGCATCCAGCTATAATTATTAAGAGTAATAATAGTAGGTTGGTTAGTATAATTACAAATTTTCATAAGGAAATAAATTATAACTTCTTAATAATTTAAAAATATAATATGTCATTATTACAATTTTATTTAGCCAAGTGTGAAAATGTTAAATAAATTAATGTTTTTCATTATTATTATTTCTTATAGTGTTTCTGTTTTAATAATATTAAAAAGAGTTATGAAAACTTTTGAAGTAAATTAAGATGATCTGGTTTGCATTCTTAAATTAAGAGCTAAACTATCTTTGAACTAACGTAATAATTTAACATTATTTATAGTGTTAAATAATATGGTCTAGAATATGTTAATATATATTAGAACATTTTTAATTTTTTCCTTCTTTGAAAATTTATATAATGTTGGAGGGAGTTAGATGAGATGAAATTTTATAAAAAATAATTGAAAGAGAGAAAGAGTTAAATAAAAAATATTATAAAATTAAAATATTATAAGACACTTAGATTATAATTTTATAATATTATTTTTATTTTGAAATTTAAAAAGATAAATTATATTTTATTTGAAATTTGAAATTTTAAGAAAGTTGTAATGATTATTTTAAAAGTTTTGTATTTCAGTTATGTTTAAAAAAGAGATGGGATATGATAAGAAAATTTTGGAATAAAATTTATTTTCAAATAGACTTTTATTTGAAAATAAGTAAGGGATGAACAGTATTCTTATCAATTTCTCTCTCACTTTTTTCCTGTTTTTCTCATCAAATTCGGTTCTCTTATGTTTTTGCTCTTTTGCCGATTAGGTGAGTTTGGATACTAAGGTTTTTTTTTTTTTTTTATAGGTTAGATCCTAATTGAGATGAGATTAGTTGAATTGAAAATGAAAAGTTAAATAAAATATTATTGAAATATTATTTTTTAATATTATAGAAACATTAACATTTTAAACAAGAGATTTTGGTAAGCTTAACCAAACAATATTTTATTTTTAGTTAAAAAAATAATCTTAATTTGCTTATGGATGTTACATTTTATTTAAGTACATTCAATTCTTGAGTTTGCTGCCTAACAAGATCCAAGATTCTCACTATTGGATATAATCATTGATATTAGGATTTATAATATGAGATAAAAAGGGAAATTAGTCAAAAATTCTTACTCATATGCTGCTTGTGATAATATGATGATTTGCTTTATACGATAATTCTATCTGAAGTTGATCATATTTTATTATCTATTATACATTTCACAGTATTTAATAGTAGACAACTGGGCACACGTGCAGTGCACGTTACCCTAACTAGTATATATATATATATGCACGCGCGCATGTGTATGTGTTGAGTTTGAATCCCATCATATCCATTGATTGGTTTTGGATTTTGGACACGCACCCACTTATTATTACATGGCTAGTGCCTCGATCCTTACACAAATTAATGGTGCATAATCTATTTTATCCTGTTTTAACTAATTGTTCATGTCTGCTGAGCAATTTTCTGATCTTGTCTTAATATTTTCTCGTCTTTTTTTTTTTTTTGGTGCTAGCTAGCTAGTTGATTATAGTGCTTGTGCTTCAAGTGTTGGAACCATTTAATGCTTGCATATAGGATTGGATAAGGCTAGCAACGTCGGCCATTTTCTCCTAAATTCCACCTTATGATCGATTCCTGCCTTAAGATGATCATCAAATGCATGCCAACATAGTCCATTTTCGGAAAACGCGCGTTAATGGCAGGCTAAAAGAACCCACCCAAAAAGGATAATATTGGTCCATATATATTCTAAATTGCGACCTACAATATCTATACATATAATTAATGACCACTGAATCACTGCTGATCGTAATCCTTGGTCGACCGATATTCTTGTAAACGGCCGGCACCACTCAAGCTACATCTATCCATATGACCACTGAATCACTGCTGATCATAATCCTTGGTCGACCGATATTCTTGCAAACCGGCACCACTCAAAATACTAGCATATAAATAAAGGCTTTCTTCCACACTTGTAAAATGTAGCTTCATATGATCTATTAAATCTACTTTACAATATGACGAATCACATTAAACCATATCAATTTGTAATATTATTTTTGTGTAATTTATTTGTGATTAAATTATTTCTAAAAAAAAAAACATTATTAGTGATCCGCATATCATTTTAAATCTTGTCATCTTCAAATATATTTGTTGATGTGATACCTAATTTTATATATCAATTAATTAGATCATGCCATTTAACATGCATTAATTTGTGACTATAAATCATAAATTTTATGACAAAAAATAGAATAATGCTATATACAAATTTAAAGTGTGTAAATTTTATGAAAAATCTTTGTAAAAAAGTAGGTCACACTAGAAATCATTTTTTTTTTTTTATAATTCTTTATGGTGGAATCCACTATTTTATAAAAAGATTATACGAGATATATATATAAATATATTAGAAGTTTTTGCAAATCATTACTCCAAAAGATTGGATTTAACAAATAGGTTGAAGAAAACTAATTAACCGTACGCCAATGGGCTAAACAACAAGATCATGATGATCATGATGATCATGATCTTTGATCAGGATATCATTATTGGCGGATGACTCATCCACCACAATACATGATGTACGTGATTTTGGTAGGAGACCTCTTATAATTATAATTAAAGTATTTATATTATGATATAATTGGATTTAGAACATATATATAAATTTTAAATTTTACAAATAACACACTGATTTGAAAATAGAATAATTCTTTCAATTTATCTTTTCATTCTTTTTTCCACTTTTTAATTGAAGTATTCTTATTAAGAAAAAATAACATTTGTATTTGACTTGTAACGTTATTTTTGTCCTGGATATTATCACGTTAAAAAACAATTGGTCTGTAAAAAAATATTTTTAAAATATAATTACAAATCGATGTAGTTGTACGTCAAATTATAAAATTTTTTTTATTATAAAATAAATTATCTAATGTATAATTTTAAGAAAAAATCTCATGCTTTGATTCATTTCGTGGGATAAAATATATATGTAAAAACATAGGTCGTAACTAACTTATAATTAATAATAATAATATAATATATAATAATAATGATAATAATAATAATAAATTAATAATAATTAAAAAATGTTGGAGATGCAACTCATGATACTCCATGCATGTTGGGATAATGGGACTGAGCAGACTAGCTAGTTTGATGCATTGAATTCTAGATGAAGATCAAAGGTATTTAATTAAGAGATAATAATATATTAAGAACAGTTGGCTTATATATTTTTATATAAGCTCCATAAATATAAATTAGAACAAATAAATAAAGACTTATTAATTATGTAGCATGCATATATATATTCTTCGAGGGCACATCTATCCACACGTTACGTTTATACGAAGAAAAAATCTATAGACAAGCAGCGTGGGGCACCCCCGCAGCATCGTGTTTGACGTGGCAAAAACTTTGAATGACGTCGTTCGTAGCTTGAAGACAGAGCAGCCTAATATGCGAGCATGGAATCCTCAGCAACGGCTTTCCTCTTATCCTCGGACTTGAACTCGGCCAAGTAGCGATGGTAATCCCCCTTTATCTTCAAATAGAAGACTGTGGACTTGCTTGCGGAGGCCGAGGGCACGAGATTGGAGTCGAGGAGCCTGAGAATGTTGTCGCTGACCTGGGAGATGAAGGTTTCCGGCATGCAAGCTGGCATGACATGCCCTAACCCTTGTACTTTAAGGGTGATTAGTGACATTTGCCTCAATCATTTTTCATCAATTTCCAAGCTAAATAGCCTTCTAAGCAAAATGAGGGTTGGAGTATAGAAATATAAAGTCTCAAGCAAAAACAAAGTAGGTGAAGAGTATCTTTCTCCATCCACGTATATCGATTTTGTCATTTCCTCTTGTTTTTTATTTTTTTATGATTGATGACTTTTTCCTTAACAACATGTCTCATCCAATCTGCCTAGATGAAGTTGAAGGTGCAAATAAACTGTTTTCTTTTCCTTTGCCTAGAAATATAGAGAAGAAAAAGAGAAAGCGTTGAAATCTTGCAACTTACAGATAGAACCGTCGATTCCACAGAGATTTTCGAGTTGGAAGCAAGCTCTTTTTTTTCCTTTTCCTTCTCCGAATTCTAAAAACATAAACAGAGTCTAGAAATTCAAAGGTGGAACATAAGGTTGTTTAAAAAGAAACTAGAATAGAAAAACGAAAACGAAGAATAATAAATAATTAGATCTGAGAATACTAGAACTTATATTTTCTTAACCAAAACCAGAAACACAGAGAAGGAAGAGAGAAGGTGTAGAAATCTGGCAACTTACAACAAGCTTAATTAGCATGATTCCTCCTTCGATTTCCCGACTGAAGACGGAATGCACAACGTTTCTCCCTCTCAGGTTTCATCTACAACAAGCTTAGCATGATTCCTGCTTCGATTTCATGACGGAAGATGGAATGGAATGAATGGCATTCCGCCCTCTCTAGTTTCGCTTTACAAGAACCTTCCTTCCCATATTTTCATTCCATTTTCCTCCTTTTTTGTGTATTTTTGTTTCTTATTTTTTGAGCTTTTTACTTTTTTAATATTAACGAATGACATGGCATACAGCTACAGAAACAGGTTCCGCAACGGGAATGCAACGCGGTTGTCCCTAGAAGAATTGTTATACGAAATTGTTTTTTAAATGTTGACTGTTGAGGAACCCAGAGGCCAGAACACAAGTACTACCGGCAAAGCCTATTTTAATCCGAACAGGTATTTGAATGTAGATGTTATGCTTGACTACGTAACTAAAGTAGAATGCAAACATGCTTAAAAGTACGACACATAATTAATTATTTATTTATCATTTTTATCATTTTCACTTACTTTTTCATTAATTTTATTACCTATTCGAAGTCAACTTCAAAACTATTTAAAAGATATTTTAAATTTTCACATTTTAGTATACGTATATATTTGGACTAAAGTGATACATCTTAAATAATTATTTATTTAAATAGTTGATATTTAAAATTATATATATGTGTGTACATGTGTGTGTGATCATATCAATACGTAGGTGTAGAAGTAGACAACAAAGACTAATAATTAATAATATTTCTCAATTATTTATAATATAACATAGAGGCCGCTAAAGCAATATTATTGTTCATCTTGATCAAGCTGTTGTCTTTGACGACATTCAATTATACAACGTGTTTTAATTGATCTTTTCAGTGAAAAAGTTACTGATTAAATTTCATCAATCAGTGCAAGACTGAGAGTAAAAAAAAAATTATTAGTGTATAACATGTTGGGAAATATTTGGAATAATAAATGATATATATGCAAACGCTATGTAAACTATATAATATATAAAATAACAATAACAAATTAGAAGGAGAGAACTTGATGTTGATGCATGTTGTGATTGATGATTTCCTTAGAATAGATTCTACTGCTTCCAAATTTAAACATGTGCAGCCTTCTTGATAGTCTATTTTCAATATACAACAACGTCGATTTTCATTAATCTCATTATCGGTGCACACACACAAAAATCCTCGAACCAGATAAAAAAATAACCAAAATCCAATAAAAGAGAGACAAAAGAAAAATAAAGTGTTTTTCTAATTTTGTAGATAATTTAGAGTCAATAAATTTGTGGTAGAGTAATGCTATGTACAGTCGTGGAGTATGCAAGCGTCGCGCAGTCGTTTTGAAAAAGAGTATGGTCCACTATTAAAAAATTAATTTCTTTTCATGTGGGTCCTGTATTTATTCACTTTTTTCAAAGCGACTGCACGACCCTTGCAATTCACGATTGCAAGTATCATTTCTCTTTGTGATGAGGTTCTCTATTTATAGAAAATGAAAAGACACATATAAAAAATCACAACTGGAATGAAATGACACTTGTGAAAAGTCAGAACTTATCTAAATGAAATAGTACTTGTGAAAAGTCACAACATATAAATGAAATAATACTTATGAAAAGTCACAACTAAAATAAAGGAGCACTTGTGAGAAGTCACAACTTCTCAAATATTAGAGAATACATTGAAAATATTTCTAATTTACCAAAGGGCATAACTATTTACTTGGTTGGAAAACAGTTAAGGCTCATATACCCAATAGGCATGCATTGGTTCAAGTCACCAATGCATACTGACATTAAGAGAATACCTTAGAACCGGTCCATCTAATTTTACCCAATTAACCGCCAATAATAAACTGACGTGTAGGCTTCCCACTAGCCCTATCATGAAGTGCATCGCTGATGAAAGGATGGCTTGTTCATCGAAATCAATTTCTCCAGAAACGCTCTCAGCAAGCAGTCCCTTTCATGAGACAAAGTTTAAGTTTTTATTGGCCGTTAAATCCTAAATTTTAACCTCTGCTCATTAACCCTCCTCCATAGCCTTCTTTGGACAATTAAAACCCTAATATCAAAATCTGAATCCTCCATCCACCCTGGTCTCTCTCTATTCGGCGACCTCCCTAATCTCTAACCACGGATGAATCGTACGGTGTTTCTTATTGCGAAAATGGGAATATTTGTTTTCGGCTAAATTTCAATAATTTTTGTATAGTCTGAGATCAAATATTGAAATTTTGCTTCCCCGTTACAAAATTCAATTTCTTCCTGCATAATTCAGATAAATCTAGAAAAGAGTTAAGCGTTTCGTTTATTTTTCTTAGGTTTGCGATCACTGAGGAAGCCATATTGGTAGACTTTTGAATCGTTCAGTCGGTATTTTAAGTCAAGCATGGGATTTTAGAATAAAATAACGATGAAAAATGTCAAGCAATTGGCAAATCTAGCTTTTGCAGGTTAGCTTCTACTTGTACTGTTTTGTGGCATTGTTGGGATTCGATTTTGTGCAATGGCGCATTGCTTTGTTTGAGATATTAACAGTGTTTCCCATTGTTCAAACTTTCATGAATTCTTCTTTTGGTGAAGTGAAAAATTCTGATGGTGGAGGACAATTTTTGGTCGTGGAGTTTTTCTGTAGTGTGAAGTTATTCAGTGTGAGTGAGACTATTGAGATTATGGTGTGATTTCTGATGTGGCAGTAGATGAAAGGAGGGCTACTTTCCTTCTAATAATAGTCCGACCGATCTAAGCAGAACTATTACATTAATTTAAATCTAGATAACTGAACTGATACATGGAACAATGATAATAGTTTACATTATTTTTTACTTAATATTAAATATTTTAATCATTTTTTAAGTCTAAAAACCAACTGAACATATCAATTGATGTGTCTTAAATTGACCGACTTTGTGATAATCTCAGAAATGAGTGTCTTGGCATATTCAGAAATGAGTAATTATATATAAAAATAAATAAATGCATAAGTCGCATAAGTGCATTTTATAAAAATGCTGAATTTCACTATAAAAAAATTGTGAAAAATAAATCAAATTTGTGCATTTGAGATTTGTTCCTTTGAGATTTATTCTTAACATTACTCTTAAAAAATATAGTTATAAAAAAGTGAGTAATATCATACACTACTCTCTTATTTCATTTTATCTTATATATATAATATATTTATTATTATTAGATGATACAAAATTATTTAATAAAATATGATGATAAATATGTGAGAGACTAAAATGATTTTAATTCCAATAATAATAGAACAGAATGCATGCAATGCCATGAAATGTGACCCTTAACGTGGGGACAAACCCGTCCACCTAGATATCACGATTCAATGAGCTGACACTGACAGGTAACAAAAAGCCGTAAAGCATTGGGATCTCCATTCTCTAAAGCCGCAGGAGACAGATCCCACTTGTCATGCCACGAGCCCCTCACTTGCCACCCAACGTTTTACACGCACTCTGCACCTCCATTTCGCGTGTTTTCATACGCGTCTCCTATACACGCCATGCTCTACTCAGCAACGTTAATTTTAGGCTTCGTTTGGTTACCTAACTCATCTCAATTCATCTTAACTCATTATTATAATTTTTTAAAATTTTAACATAAAATATAATAAACAATTCAACTTTTTCAAATCTAAAAATAATAATAATATTAAAAAATAATATTCTAATAATATTTTATCATTTCAACTCAATTCAATTCAACTCACTTTAACATCCAAACACAACTTTAGGATAGTTTGGAAATCAAATCAAATTTAACTTATTTTAATTTATTATTATAATTTTTTAAAATTTTAATTCATTATTATAATTTTTTAAAATTTTAATATAAAATATAATAAATAAATTTATTTTTTAAAATTTTAAAATAATAATAATATTAAAAAATAATATTCTAACAATATTTTATCATATCAACTCAACATCTAAACACAGCTTTAATATCAAATATAAGTGTATTATATATATATATTTGATATAGGTGTATATATATATTTAAAATTATTATAAATATAAAAAGATTACATAAAAATAAATTTATAAATTGACGTGATTTCACGCAATCTGTTAGATCTATTTTAAATTAAAAATAATTTTACAATTTAACATATTACATCAAAATATATCAATTTATAAATTTATTTTTATATAATTTCTGTGTAATTAAAATATTTTTTATTTTGTTTTATAGCAAACTCTAATTCGTGCCACATCAGCATAAAATAAATTTGACTAAATTCTTTTAATAATGCTAAATATATTAATGTGCGTAAAATAATTGAGCCTATTATTAAAAAGTATATTTTTTATTTTTATTTTAAATTTATTTAATTATTTTATCAAATGTGTATGTTTTATATATTTTAAAATTTTATAAATCATTGTCGGTATTTCTCCATCCGAGATTCTAATTTTATATTTTATAATAAAATTTTAATTTAAAATGACCAAAAAGGGCACTCTCTCCAGTCGTTTTCATGATCGAAGTAAGTACATGCCATCAGCTTTGAATCTTATCTATCTCATGCAGTGGATGCTTACGTGGACAAAGCGACTCCCAAAACGATCGTAGCGAAGTATTAGGCTGATGCGGAACGTGCCAAACACACACGTGTCACGCTCTTGCTGCCGCTCCCACGTCTTGGTTTTCATCCTCACGTGTCATCATCCGAGAAGGTCCAGTCTTTTAGGAGAGAACAATAGTATTTAATTATTTATCTTTTTTGACTTTTATGCACATAGTCGTTTCACGAATACAATGACACATTGCCCTTCAAACACATTATAAGGTTGCGTTTGGATGTTGAAATGAATTTAGTTGAGTTGAGTTGAGATAATAAAATATTGTTAAAATATTATTTATTATTATTATTACTATTTTAAGATTTGAAAAAGTTGAATTATTTATTATATTTTATATTAAGATTTGAAAAAGTTGTAATGATAAGTTGAGAGGAGTTTTAATTCCAAACGTACCCTAAGACGGTGCTATTTGAACTGCTATTAGCTGGAGTTTTCATGAGGTATAATTGATTTTTTTTAATTATTTATATATATATATATTAATATTTTTAAATATTTTGTAAAAAATAAAAAAATCAAAATATTATTAAAAAATATTTTCTTAATCACAAAATAAAAAAAAATTAAAAAATAAAATAAAAAATCACAGCAATAAAATATAACGATTGAATGGAACAGTGAGAGTAGCGTTTTTCTTTTAATAATGAAACAAAGTCTCGTTTTGATTCAGAGTTGATCTCAATTTATCTTATTTTATTTCATCTAATTATTACAATTTTCTTAAATTTTTATATAAAATATAATAAACAATTTAAATTTTTCAAATTTTAAAATAATAATAATATTAAAAAATAATATTCTAGTAATATTTTATTCAATTTTCAACTTTTATCTTAATTCATTTCATATCTGAATCCAAACTAACCCAAAGTCTTTTCATGTAATGACTATTATGGGTTTGTATGTTTATAAACTCAGCATTATCTATTCCATTTATAAAAGAAAAATGGTTTGACTTTGATACGTGGGAATTAAATTGTTTAATGCGAGACGTATTCTATATTCAATACAAAATAATAAACGTCCTTTGTTTGACATGTCCACCCAAGCCAATTCCTTTATAAAAGATTCTTATATGTATTCGTACCATTTTTTTAAGTGCATTCTAATTCCCTCTCCAATTCACTAAAATCAATTCATTTCTCACTTCACAAAATAGTTGGAACTGATCTTGATTTCGCTACCATTGCTCTCCAAATTCAATTGGTAAACTTCACTTTTTATCTAGCTCTTTAAGATCCGTCGACTAGTTTATCTGAAATAAAGAGAATTCTAGATAGAAAAAATCTTGCTCTCTTGTTTGATGTCAGTACCAATTTGGACATATGTTAAATTAGAAAAAAAAAAAAAAAATTTGTGAAATGTAGTGTTTTGAAAAGGTATCAAGTTAAATAAAAGATTATTTCTTAATTAAAATCGAGGTAAACTTTTATATGGTTGATGTGGTCAACGTGAAAGCAGTAAAGAAATTTGTCTCATTTGAATAGTGAGATGAGATGATTTTATATAAAAATTAAAAGTCAAATAAAATATTATTAGAATATTAATTTTTAATGTTATTATTATTTTAAAATTTTAAAAAATTAAATTATTTATTTTATTTTATGTTAAAATTTTAAAAAATTATAATAATGAGATGATATTGTTTCGGTATTTAAATAATGTCTTATTTTATTCTCTCTTTAAAGAAAGTGGTATAAGTGGCATCAATGCCACATGGCCAATAATATTAAAGTAAAGATAAATTTTATGTATTAACTGCAATTTATTTTTATATTATATATTTATAATTTACTTTTATAAGATATATGATAGTAAATAGTAATGATAATAGAGTATGGATGTAAGGTAACGAGTAGTATAATAGAATAAAAGTTTCGACTTTTACCTGCCCCAATATGGCAATATGGAAACTTCCCTTTGCGCCTTCCCCGTTCTCGTTGAACTTGAGGCCTGAGTAGTACATAATACAAAGAAACAAAGCGAGAGAGACCGCAATAGGCACATGGCTAGAGAGAGAGAGGGGGGCGAGAAATCTAGCGAAGTCGGAATGAACTTTAGGGTTTTGAGAACCTGAATCCGAAATCTGAAACGAAACAAAAATGGCGACGCCATTTCCAGGTCTCCAGCACCGAGACGGAGGTGGAGCCGTGACTGTAATGTCGGGCCCGGTGAACCCCATCGACCCTTCAACGTCCAAGGCATGGGTGAAGAACGACCCGGAACTCAAGCCCCCGATCCTAATCTTCTTGTTCTTCCACAAGGCCATCCGCTCTGAGCTTGAGGGGCTCCATCGTGCTGCCGTGGTTTTCGCTTCCGGCGGCGGCGATATCAAGCCGTTGTTGGAGCGGTACCGTTTTCTCCGAGGCATTTACAAGCACCACTGCAATGCGGAGGACGAGGTGTGCATGTTACAATTGTTTCAGATTGGAAGTCTTTCAGATAAATGTTCACCTCTGTATGTTTGCTTATTTTTGTTTTCACGTTTGCTCAGTTTTGAGGGTTTAGGCGTTGCGATTATTCAATTTTATTTCATTTGTGGTTTTCTATGCGCATAATTTATTCAGTTAATTTACAAATTTGATGAGTATCAAAGCTATGGTATCCGAAATTTACTTGTTTCGTAGTGGTAAAATTATCATCGAACTGAAGGCTTTGATTGATGTTGTTGGCGGCTCGATTCTCTTCTCATTTTCTTAATTCGTTTTTGTGGAATGTGAGCTGCATGTAAAAGGATAGAAGTTGCGTTCATTTATGTTCATTCGTGTCTCCAAATAAATTTGTGGGTATAGCTTCCTCACTAAGAAGGGAGAGTACCAGACATTTTTTTGATAAGTAGAGAGGATACCAGACATACTACGTGGCTGGGTCAATATATTACTATTTTTGGATTTCCAAAGATGGTCTTGGTAATAACTACCATCTATTTGTATCTATGCCTCTTGGTATGCAATCTGCTGGATAAGAAAGTAAGCTTTGATCGGAAGAAAATATGTTTGCTTGTATTTCTCTCATTTATTAACATATAATCGCATGGAAGATTCAACTTTCTTGTTATATTTAGGACCATTGATATCACTAATTTCTAACCGTGCTACAGGGTTTTGCTTGGAAGAAAATATTTTTGGTTTTAAATTAGACTTCTTTTTATATTTGGGACCATCAGTTGTCCCTCATTTCTAACGGTGCACATGTCTACCAAAGTTTGTTGGTTCATTTTGCATCTTTAGAACAAGTTGCAAGTACAAGTAAAGAAAGGTGTTGCCTTTGAACAAATTACATGTTGCTCCCACAAATTTGGTTCGACAAAGGTTTGAGAGAACGGGTGTTAAACAATAAATGTACACTTTTTCTCATTTTACATGGAGTTTATTTGACTCAGGGCCATTTGGTTTGCATTATGGGTTACACCAATGAGGTTTGATACTTTTTCTGGACTCACATTCCTAATTTTTCTCTAATTTAGTAAATGTGCTATTTTTACCAATTGTATGAGGGGTTTTGAGAACTGGTTCATGTAGGTGGACACTGAATCCAAGTCTTGGTATTCATAGTGTTTTGGCAAACAGCTTCTGGTCTTAATTCTATATAATTCTATTATATAATTTATCCATAGGTCTCTCAATAAACATCTATAATAAAAGATTTCCGCACTTTGGCCTAGCTGTTGACCATGGAATGAATGTCCAAGCTTTAAGAATTGCAGTCACCTCAATTGATTATTTTTTACATCGTTTAAGGCTTTGTAATTGGATAATTCCATTTTATTGTATACATGTGGAGGCACACCTTACATGTGGTTGTATTGGGCAGTTCTTGGTTCACCTTTGCAATGTTTTTTATTTTCAGATGCCTTACATCTCTTAAGATATTATTACATCTTTTATAGATCTGAAATTGTAGGTCATCTTTCCAGCTCTAGATATCCGTGTGAAGAATATTGCCCGAACTTACTCCCTAGAACATGAGGGAGAAATTGTTCTTTTTGATCAGTTGCTTTCTCTACTGGAGTCAAATATGCAAAGTGAAGAAAGCTATAGAAGGGAGTTAGCCTCTTGTAGTGGAGCTCTTCAAACATCAATTAGCCAGCATATGTCCAAGGAAGAGGCGCAGGTATTTATTATCTCATTTTTCTAATGATAGCTTTGCTTCATTATCATCGCAGTCTAGGATGTGCTCTGTTGGATTTGATGAATGTTAAACTATAAATTTGAAAATATACAATCAATCATGTGTACTGGATTCATCACATATATAAAGAGAGAGGCTTTGTATACTTCCTGTATACTTGGGCTATGCCTATTTCAACATCAATAAAATATCTTCTTACTTAATAAAAAAAATAGAAAGAGAGAGGCTTCTTCTTCTCTTGTTTCAACAGTTTCTTTCTTCTGTACATGATGTAATATATCCCAAACATGTCTATAATTTGTATCAGGCACCTGTGATTTTCAAGCGCAGATGCCTGCTGCAATTTTTTCTTTTACAACATATGAATGATTCTGGAACCTAACAACAAGCTATTGAACTATGGCCTACTTTTTCCTTAAGGCTTCTTGCCCAAGGTTTAGTACTCATCACTACTTGCATGCTAAGACAGAATTTTGCACTTGTTTTTGGAATCTATCTGAACATCATTTGTTTCCATCTACTTCTGTCTATGTTTGGATGAAAAAGTATGGTGGGGAAGAGAGTTGTTTAAGGATCCCTTCTCCTTTCCATGTCTCATTCCATGTCCATCCAAATCATCAAGAGTAAAGTGTTTCCCCTTTCTTTTCCTCTATCTCTAAACGCAATGTAAGTTGTAGAAAATTCAAAATTAGTGGTGGTTAACTCCCTCCAACTTCTCTGCATGTGAAGATTATGTATTGCTCTCGATGGACTTGACAGTCGATAATGAGCTCTCTGCATATTACTCAAAAGTCTTTGGGATGGTGTGTTGAAATAAGTTTGGACGTCACCATTTGTTTTGTTTGGCAGGTTTTCCCCTTGCTCATTGAGAACTTTTCAATTGAAGAGCAGGCCAATTTGGTGTGGCAGTTTCTTTGTAGCATTCCTGTGAACATGATGGCAGAATTTCTCCCATGGCTTTCTTCCTCTATATCATCTGATGAACGTCAGGATATGCACAAGTGTTTGTGCGAGATAATCCCAGAAGAGAAGCTTCTTCAGCAGGTGAGGGCTCCTATTGGTGGTATTTCATTTCGAATGGTTTTTATGAAAAGAGTATGCTAACTTTATCTTGTCTAAAGTGAAGGTTGTATTTGCTTGGATTGAAGGGGAAACTGTCTCTGAAATGCGTAAAAGTTGCAAAGATGATCTTAAGGTCAGATGTCAAGATTCCAGGATTAGCACCTTTATCAGTCAAACTGAACAAGGGCATGGTGCATGTGAATCTTTAAAAACCAGTAAAAGGAAGTATATGCAGCTAAATCTTGATCATACAAAACCCAGTATGTCTTGTCCTATAGATGAAATATTGCTTTGGCATAATGCAATAAAAAGAGAGTTGGATGATATAGCTAAGGTGGCTAGGACAATCCAAATATCTGGAAAATTTTCTGATCTACTTGCATTCAACAAGAGGCTGCAATTCATTGCAGAAGTCTGCATCTTTCACAGGTTTGGTTTTATGCGGCGCTCCTATTTTTAATTAATGGAACATATGAGTCCCCGAGGCCTGAATATAATCTTTCAATTGTGCTGTATTTAATGAGCCCTTGTGGAGAAGGACTAGGAATTTCGATGTAGCAGTCCTTGGTAGCATGGCCTAGTGGAAGTCTTGAACCTGTTTTTATTCTTAAAAGATCTTTTCCAAGTATGGAAGACTTCAAGCAGTGAGGGACACCATTTGCCATCCAAACGGCAACAGGAAATGCCAAAAAAAAAAAAAAAAGAATAAAAAGAAAGAAAGAAAGATTAGAATGAATGATTCTTAAATGAGAAATGATATTTGCAGTTATATAGTGCGTAAGCGCCGCGCACTCCTTTTGAAAAAAAGTGAGTAAATATGAGACCCACATGAAAAAATTAATTTTTTAATGGTGGATCCCACTCTTTTTCAAAAGGAGTACGCGACGCTTGCAAAACGCATGATTGTATCTAGCATTACTCTTGTTAGAGACTTAGAAATGAGCTCGTTTGGGTTACTTTTCATCATGCAGGGGCAGAACTCCCTCAAAGTGCTTGATTTAGGGTACGTTTGGATAGTGAGAATACTTGAGAATTGTTGAGAATATTTATAAATAATTATAAGTAGAGATTGAAGTGAGTTTGTGGCTTCCGTTGAGAGTATTTTGAATTGTTTGGATGTGTGAAGTATGTTGAGTTGTTGACTTTTAGATAGGTAGTTAAAAAAAGTGTGGATCCCATAAATATTATAGTGATTTTATTATAATGATTTTTTAATATTAATAAATATTGTAGTGATTTTATTTGATTTTTATATATAATAATGATAAATATTATAATGATTTTATTTTTAATTTATATATAATAGTTATTAAAATTATAATAATTTTATTTTCATATATATAATACTGATAAATATTATAGTAATGTTATTTTTTATTTATATATTATAGTGATTTTATTTTTTATTTATATATAATAGTGATAAATATTATAGTGATTTTATTTTTTATTTATATATTATAGTGATAAATATTATAGTAATTTTATTTTTTATTTATATATTATAGTGATTTTATTTTTTATTTATATATAATAGTGATTTTATTTTTTATTTATATGTTATAGTGATTTTATGTTTTATTTATATATTATAGTGATTTTATTTTTTATTTATATATTATAGTGATTTTATTTTTTATTTATATATTATAGCGATAAATATTATTGATTTTATTTTTTATTTTTATTTAATAGTGATAAATATTATTGATTTTATTTTTTATTTATATATAATAGTGATAAATATTATAGTGATTTTATTTTTATTTATATATAATAATAATAAATATTATAGAATGTTTGTGAATAGTTATGAGTAGAGATTGAAGTGGGTTTGTGGGTCCCATTGAGAGTATTTTAAGTTGTTTGGCATGTGGAGTATTTCTAATAGTACGAGAATACTTTGAAAGTGTTGAGGTATTTTCGTTACCCAAACGCAGCCTAAGTATTCAAGAGTTTCTGGATATGATGAGGTTTTATGTTTTAGCTTTCTGCCTTCATGGATTCTTGGGTTCTTTTGAACTTTTTTTTTCATTGAACCTTGGATAAAGAAAGCAATACTAATTTGTAGTGGAGGGTCACATAACAATTACATACGCTTTCTTGTTGGATATGTAATGAGTGCCTGCATTTCATTAAATGTGCTTCTCTTGCTCTCTGTCTGTAGCGTTGCTGAGGACAAAGTTATATTCCCTGCTGTAGATGCAAAACTCTCTTTTGCTGAAGAGCATGCAGAACAAAAAATTCAATTTGACAAGCTTAGGGGGCTGATTGAAAGCATCCAAAGTGCAGAAGCCAACTCAACTTCTGCTGAATTTTGCACAAAGCTGTGCTCACATGCTGATCAAATAATGGACACCATACAGAAGCACTTCCATGAAGAGGAAGTTCAGGTGAGTACAGTTCCATGAATGGCTATTAGCTGAGCCCAGGGGAAGGGGACATTCAGTTAAACCATATTCTGAAATATTTATGCGCATTGTGCCTATGATTTGATGCAATTTTATCAGCATTGAAGGCTTAAAATACATGGTCAAGCGTCCTAGCTGTGTTAAAAGTTATCTAACAAGTACTTTGCAGGTTCTTCCACTCGCTCGAAAGCATTTTAGTGACAAAAAACAGCGAGAACTTCTGTATGAGAGCTTATGTGTGATGCCCTTGAAATTGATTGAGTGCGTCTTACCATGGCTGGTAGGATCAGTTGGTGATGAAGCAGCTAGGTCACTTCTTCATAACATGTATATGGCAGGTTCAATATCCATTCTCAAAATTTTCTTTTTCAATGATATGGACAAGTTCTGGACAAATTATGTAGTCTCCTTGTTATTGGTTCCTAACTCATAGAGTTGTTATCTGATGCAGCTCCGGCATCCAATTCTGTGCTGGTCACACTTTTCTCAGGCTGGGCATGTAAAGGTCGTTCAAGAAATATGTGCTTGTCTTCGAGTACAATTGGTTGTGGCTCAGCTGGGTTCATGACAGGAATAGAAGAATACGTTAAGGAACCACTTTGTGCATGTGCCTTGTTGTCTTCTGCCGAGCAAAAACCTCCAATCACTCAAGAAGAAGATGAAAATAGAAGGCCAGTCAAACGTGTAAACACAATACCAGGGGAAGGCAGTGATGCTTGTCACTTTTCAGGAACTGCAACCATTGAATCATCTTGTAGCAATCAGTCTTTCTGTGTCCCTGGGTTAGGAGTGAATGACAAAAATCTAGGAGCGATCTCTTTAGCTGCAGGAAAGTCTCTACGCTCCCTTTCTTTTAGTCCTGCTCCTTCTCTAAACTCAAGTATTTTTAACTGGGAAATAGATGTAGCCTTTGCCAATGCTGGATCTGCAATGCGACCCATTGATAACATATTTAAATTTCATAAAGCCATTCGCAAAGACTTGGAGTATTTGGATGTTGAATCTGGAAAGCTTAATGATTGTAATGAGACCTTTCTTAGGCAGTTCACTGGCAGATTTCTTTTTTTATGGGGTTTATATAGAGCTCACAGTAATGCAGAGGATGATATAGTATTTCCAGCACTAGAATCTAAAGAGGCTCTTCATAATGTGAGCCACTCATATACTCTGGACCACAAACAGGAAGAGAAACTATTTGAGGATATTTCTTCTGCGCTTTCTGAGCTTACTCAACTGCATGAGCACGTGAATGGTAAAAACTTAGCGGATCATTTAGCTGGAAAAAACTTTATCCCTTCTGATCACAATAATATTATGAGAAAGTATGATGAGCTCTCCACTAAGCTTCAGGGCATGTGCAAATCCATCAGAGTGACATTGGATCAACATGTTTTCCGTGAAGAACTTGAATTGTGGCCACTGTTTGACAGACATTTTTCAGTTGAAGAACAGGACAAAATTGTGGGTAGAATAATTGGTACTACCGGTGCAGAGGTCCTTCAGTCGATGTTGCCGTGGGTTACTTCTGCTCTTACTCATGAGGAGCAAAGTAAAATGATGGACACATGGAAGCATGCAACTAAAAATACAATGTTCAGTGAGTGGCTTAATGAATGGTGGGAAGGAACTTCTGCTGCATTTCCACATACAACAACATCCAGGAGTAGCATTTCACTAGGTTTGTGCAGTGTTTTTGTTAGTTATGCTTTTGTGATTTTATTTTATGGTCTTATCATCTCTAGAGGTGCCATTATAAAATCTAAGTGTGCTGTAGATTTCACTTTGTTAGAATTCCTTCTTATGAGTTCAAAATTTACTATATTAGGCACTGATGCCTATGAAAGCTTGGACCACAGTGATCTCACTTTCAAGCCTGGATGGAAAGATATATTTAGGATGAATCAAAATGAGCTTGAATCTGAAATAAGAAGAGTTTCTCAGGATCCAACTCTTGATCCGAGAAGAAAAGCATATCTTACTCAAAATCTTATGACCAGGTCAGTTTATGCTGTGACCCAAACTTACATCCAACTATTTATATTAATATGCTTTTTCATGTTCTGATATATATTACTGGGTTATGGTAGTCGGTGGATAGCATCTCAGCAGAAGTTACTTCAGGAAACAGAAGGTGAAAGCTCAAATTCAAGAGATATACTTGATTGTGCTCCGTCATATTGCGATCCAGAGAAACAGTTACATGGGTGTGAGCATTACAAAAGAAATTGCAAACTTCGTGCTGCTTGCTGTGGCAAGTTATTTACCTGCAGGTTCTGCCATGACGAAGTCAGTGACCACTCGATGGATCGGTAAGTTTGCACCTTATATATTCTGATTGGTTATCACTGGAATCCTATATGTGATGTTTTATTTTTTTAATATGAATTCATTTGCAGGAAGGCTACAGCTGAAATGATGTGTATGCAGTGCTTGAAAATTCAGGATGTTGGACCAGTTTGCTCAACTCCTTCCTGTGGTGGACTCTCGATGGCAAAGTACTATTGCAGTGTTTGCAAATTTTTTGATGATGAAAGGTCATTTTTTGTTGCAACTTTTTCCTCCCTAATTATCATTAATGAAATCAGGTTTTAGTTTTTTCAGAGTAGTAGAGTTGGTTAGATGCTTTGGCAGAATGCTAATTTTTTGGAGTGGAATTGAGGTCTTTGAGGGATTCTGTTTTTATTTGTTATTTTTTGCAGGTGGGGTAGGGCAGAACTGTGGGTTTTGAGTTGAAATTATATATTGTCCGAATGTAGAGTGCATCTTTATCATTTTTTTCCTTCTTGTTAAATCATTGTCTTTGTGTATGCATAATTTTGATTGATTGCAGATTTGGGGGTATTTTTTTGATAAATATGTGTGGATATGTGTGGATACATGTTACGTACTGAATGCAGTCAATTTACTTTTTGATAAGTTTTGGTGTTATAGTTTCCACAGTAACAGAACTACTTTTTTCGATAAATATGGTAACAGACTACCATTTAGGCCGTATGAATATGATAAATGTTGGTTCAGTTCAGTTTAGTACTTTTTTATTTATGAGTGTAGTAAACTTAACTCATAAAAAAAAGTTTAGTACTCAGATTCAATTGTTTTTAGTCAAAAAAGAAGATTTTCTGAAGTGAATTTCTTTTTTTTCCCTATATTTTTATTTCAGGACAGTATATCATTGCCCTTTCTGCAATTTATGCCGTCTTGGGAAGGGGCTTGGTATTGACATCTTTCATTGCATGACATGCAATTGTTGCCTGGGAAGAAATTTAGTGGATCACAAGTGCTGGGAGAAAGGTTTGGAAACCAACTGTCCTATTTGCTGTGATTTTATGTTCACATCAAGTGCGAGTGTCAGAGCACTCCCATGTGGTCATTTTATGCATTCAGCTTGCTTCCAGGTCTATATTTTATTCCATTATCAGCTTTGGTTCCTGTACTGAAATTTTGCTCCAACTTTTGGTGTCTATATAAAGAAAACAATTTTTCCAGTGCTTAATGTTATATTCCACTTCCTCATTCATTATGCCAGGCATACACTTGCAGCCACTATGTTTGCCCAATTTGTAGCAAATCTTTGGGAGATCTGGCGGTAAGTGAACTATTTTAACACTAATTAATCTATTGTTCCAATAATGGAAGGTTCATTGATGAGACCTTTTGGGCAACGCATTATCAACTTGCTATTTCCTTTTTTTTTTTTTGTACTTAAAATTAGAATGATTTGATCTTAATGGCGTACAGGCTTGGAGTTTTCATTATATAATTTAATAAAAAGTCCTCATATTATTGGTCTTTTATGTCTCTCACAACTGTATGACTTCTGCTTATGGGCTAACTTCCGACCAGTGTTCAAGTGCCTTGTAAATGGTCATCAGGATAAGAACAAAAGCTCAAGGGGGATGCTTTAAGCTTTCAAAATGATACTTGGGCTATGCCGCCTGTTCTTATGAATAAAATTCTTAATTACCTATAAAAAAAAGTATTAAAAAAGATCTATGCTTGGTGTTGACTTTATATGCTAATGTCTGGATGATACACATATGATGGGCGTAGGAGTGAAACTGATTGATTAGCAAGTACCATCAATATTCGTACTTGGTTAGAAGTGAAGAACGCACGGTTTTGCATCAAAGTGTGTGTGTGTTTCATTTTTGTGGTTATAACGCAACATTCAGCTAAACATAAAAAACTTACACTTATCTGCTTTCTGGGCTGGGCACATTATAAATTTGAGTTAGACTAATTTGTTAGGATTGTATGGAGGTTTGACAGTAACCATATCATCTGCAGATAGAAGTTAGAAAGAATAGATATACATAAAATTTTAATTTTTATGTGATCCTAATTACATGTGTATGCACGGCTACATGTGTTTTCATTTTTATTTTTGCGTCATCAGGTTTACTTCGGCATGCTTGATGCTCTATTGGCTTCCGAAGAACTCCCCGTTGAATATAGGGATCGCTGCCAGGTAACATTCAGACTTCTTTTTTCCTTCAAAATCTTTGGTAACCTTATCAAGATATCATTGTTTAGTGTTTACCGAGTGTTAAAGGCGACCAATCTTGGTATATACAGGATATACTGTGCAATGACTGTGATAAGAAGGGGACAGCACCCTACCACTGGCTACACCACAAGTGTGGGTCTTGTGGATCCTATAATACCAGAGTAATTAAGATTGATTCCAGTTCTTACTGTTCAGCTTCAAACTAGGGAGGGCATGTGTCTCTTTCCCCCATGGTTTTATCTTCGAATGTAAATACTTTCGGTGGCGCTGCCACTTTTACATGGTTTTGTAAAGCAACATGCATAAAATGGTGAATTTTAGTTGTTCTACTTGTACCCCATAACTGGTGAGCATTCCCAACATTATAAGGTCGGCGGCTGGTTTGATCCCCAATATTTGAAGGTTGGTGGATTTTTGTTCCTTATATATATATATATATATATATATATATTTTCAGCTTTCCTCTTTATTATATAGAAATTGAAAATGTATTGTCTTGAGGGGGATGTTAAATGTTAAATACTCTCTCTCTAATCACAAACATTTCTTGCTAGTTTTGTCTAGATGATTTGGTTTTCTTTGTCGACTTTGATTTAGGATACATTTCACGACAATCTCTGCATGCACAGATTCCAAACATGTGAATGTGATTCAAGACCTTTTTGTTTTGGGTTACTAAATACACCATTAATATAGAATCTTGTCGCATCAATTAGTGTAAAAGTTATTTATGAAAAATTCTACTCTTCATTCCCATACATTATATATAATTTTTTATTTTTTTTTTCTTATCAAATATGTGGTGTATAGATGATGAGTAAAGAAACTCAATTAGTTTATAAAAAAATAAATAAATATGGTGTATAGTGTGTGGGGCTAATGAGTAGCAAAATTCGTTATTTATATATTTGATTTTTTTATAATTACAATTATGAGCCTAACAAGAAATTACATGTTTACGCACCAACTAAACTCGTAATTAAATTATAATTACCATACAATAAAGTGTAAGTCCCTCTTAAAAAAGAGTAATGTTAAATATAGTTTTAGAATGTGTAAGTCGTGCATATTTTCTTTAAAAAAAAATGGGCCCGTTATTAAATTTTTTTTTCATGTAGATATTACATTTACTTTTTTGTTTCAAAGAATTTGCACATGACTTGTAGATGGTAAGACTATATAAATCATTTTTCCATATATATATATATATATATATATATATATCAAAATAGCCATATTCCAATTATGACTAATCACTTCCTAAGTCAAAATAGCTTTTCTCCAACAAAGCTCAACCCATAAATTAAAAATTGCTTGTATGTATATATATATATATCTTGACCCAATGGTATTGAGTTTTTCACTAAAGAAAAGACGAAAGGAATGGTAGGTGAGACTGTATGGAACAGTACATTAATCAGGATACTGATCGAATCCTCCTTATAAAGCAAGTTCAACCCCCCACCATTATTATTATTATTATTATTATTATTATTATTATTATTATTATTATTTATTTATTTATTTTGTTTCAAAGATGTGTTTTGTCTGGTACAATTTGTAACCATACACAGGAAGTTACTTGCCAGAACAGGTCATAACCAACCTTTTTTGTATGAATTTCAAAATTATTATTATTTTTTATCTGTAATAGTGTAAATTGCAGCATTCTTAAAGTAATACCATCTTTTCTTTTGTCAAATATTAATAGAATCAAATAATTAAGAGATTCATTTTCACTTTTAGAAAACTATATAATTTTCAGGAAAAAACAAAAACAAAAATTGATATTCATAAGATTAAAAAAAAAAAAGGTAGAGCTGAGTGATGTTTATAATGACAATTGGGTATTGACAAACCCCAATTTGTTAGATTATTTTATACTTATTATAAATAAAACTAATAGATTAGCTGAAATTACGTAATATCACTGAGAGTTTGAAAGGATAATATATAAATAAAGTAGATTGAAAAACAAAAGGACGAACTAACGAAGAGGAGGAAAAAAAAAGAAGAAGAAGAAGAAGAAAAAAGAACGAAAAAGGATAAAAGAAAAAGAAAAAGAAAAAGAAAAAGAAGTTGAAAAAGAAAATATTCACATCTGCTCCCTCCATTATATTTCCGTGAATTCCTAAACCCTAGAGCTATCTCTGTTTTTTATATCCACCATTTTTTTTTTAATCTGTGCAATTAGATCTCGCTTCGATTAGATCTCTGCTACTCGATGTTACATAATCAGTTTCCGTGTTTTCGAAACTCCCGAGAAAGTTCAGCGATCCAATGATGCTTTGAATTGCGTGTATTTTGTTGGAAAATTTTGACTTTTGTTTTCTCGGTCGTAAACTCCTATTTCTTTAGTGGAAATATTCTACGATTGGAGCAACTGACGGGAAAAGATAGGACTTTCTGATTAGAGAGAAACGAGGGTGAATGAGAGAGGGAATGGGGACGGGTTCGAAGATGGAAGGACCTTCGGCCCCAGTGAATCGGAGAGACCCCTACGAGGTACTGTGCGTTTCGAGGGATTCCACCGATCAGGAAATCAAAACGGCGTATCGAAAGCTTGCTCTTAAGTAAAATTCGCTTCTTTCAATATTTTTATGATTTATTTATTTGTTCTTTTTTATGGTTAATTCTTGATTCTTTTTCTTGAATATGTTTCCGGTGCTGGAAATTCTGGTTGGCCCAGCATGGTATTGTATAGGAACTTATGATTGGGAGTTTGATAATATGCGCTATTAAGTTCGGTTGCAACCTTAGTTTCTAGCTCAATGAGGTTATTATTCTGAAGAACACGATTGCGCGATTAGAAATTCGGAAATGAATCTTGGGAGGTTTGTGGCAGATGAATTTAGGGAGCAACCACTCCTATACCAGCGGTTCTGCTGCTAAGCTGTTGATGTTTTATTACTTCCTTTTTTATGAACGTCATCGTTCAAGTTGATAGATTCATCATTTGATTCAAACAAAAAATGCTACCCTTGTTACTCTGTTGTTCTTGGATAGATTAGAAAAACAAAGCCCATTTGATAAAATGTGTTGAACATCAATTTTAAAATGCTACCTCTCTCATAAATGTGGTGTTATGACTTCAGTGCTCAGTTGAGTTCGTTCAATAACTTTTTCACCGGTGATGAAGATGCTTATCCAATTGAGCTTTTGCATACGATGTGAACGTGAATTCCAATATTGGACAGGTATCATCCTGACAAGAATGCCGCCAATCCTGAGGCTTCTGAACTTTTCAAGGAGGTTGCATATTCTTATAGCATCTTATCTGACCCTGAGAAAAAAAGGCAATATGACAGTTCAGGGTTTGAGGTGCGTTTCTTTCTTCTCTTTCGATTATATACTCCTTCCTGGGAAGTAATGTGGCGACAGTGGCGTTCATGCATGTGAGTGGTCTAAGTGCATGTGTGCCTGTGAAAGTGTTGGCAGGAAGTAGTAACATTAACTACAGTAAATTCTGGAATAATTTCAAAATTTAGTCATTCCTTTAATGACTTCTTATATTTCCATTCAAAATTTCTGTTTGTTAACTGATGGAAATGTTGTGCTACTTATAAAAAAAACTGATGGAAATGTTGTGCTACTAATAAAAAAAACTGATGGAAATTTTGTGCTTAGTTTTTTCCCCCTAAGCAAATGTTGTACCTAGTTAATTAGAAGGAAATGATGATTTATAACACAAGTCCTTTGCACTATGTGTGATGTGGAGCCCATCCTCTTAAGAAGGCCTTCTCTGTCTTAGTCAATATTCTAGGGAAAAGATGCATCAGTGGGAAAAACATTGCGAAATTTGGATGGAATAATCATTGAGAAGTGGATTTTATGAAAGTAGCGTGCGATGAGGAGCTGGACTTGTTGGCCTATTTCTTTGTCCAATCGTACTAGGTGTGAATAAGACATGGGAGAGAAGGCAAAATGCATTGGGCCCTATCCAAAAGGGTGATGTTTGAACTGAAATTGTTTTACTGTGCGTTGTATCCCAATGACCAGTCTTCTTTCCCATGGAAAATCATTTGGAGGAGTAGAGCTCCTCTGAGAAGGTTTTTGCTTGGGACGCAGTTCCATGGAAAATTCTCCCACTAAAAAACCTCAAGGAAGTGACAAATAATAGTGATAAATTAGTGTTGCATGTGCAAGAGAGATGGGAAACTGGTCACTTGTGAAGTAGCTAGTACACTTTATAAAGTTGGTGTTCTCGAAAGTATGATCATTCCTCCATGTTCTTTGTCCAATTGTACTTGACAAATTAGTGTTCTTTGCTGGAAAGTCATTTTGGTAGCCACATAGTGCACTTGGAGGGAGAGGAATGATTGTACTTTCAAGAATATTGAGAAGAATATGGAGGAACTAAAGGATGTCTTCTTTAGTTCTCTGTATCATTTGATGGCCGTAATCTTTAGTTTTTTGGATTTGTTTTTTGAATCTTTGTAATCTTTCTACCTAGGTGTGGCTAATGTATTTTCCTGGTCAGGTCTCTCTTTCTACCTAGGTAGCTTTAATATATAAATTTTTGAGAAGTATTAGATTTACACAGAGGTTTTACAAAAGTAAAATTACATTATGATGTAGTTTGATGTGATTCGTTAGACGTACTTTACATTAAAAAGTGCCTTACAATCTAATGTACCACATTGAGACATGTTAGTTTGTAAGTTTGCTTTTGTAAGATCTCGGTGTAGACCAAACATTTTTCTTTTTTATAAGATATTTTATTAATGACCAAAAGGCGTTGTAAAGTACACAAAGGTTATACATTAGATAGAAGATAATTTTTTTAATAACCAAAAGGTACCGTGTCTCTAAATTATATCTTGTACTTTACAGTGCCTTTTGGTCATTAATAAAAGTATTTTATAAAAGGTTATATGTTAAAGCTATCAAGATAGAACAATGGAGAAGCTGAAAGTTTTTTTCTTTAAAACATTGTTTTCTTGGGTGGGGGCCATTGTTTGTAATGGACTAAATGTCCATGACTTTCTACGTTCAGTAGTAAACTCTAGTTAGGTACTTCTCATGCATACTCCCAGTGTACTTAGACTTTGCCTATTATATGAATAAAATTTCTTGATTACCGATGATTACCGATCAAAAAAAAAAAAAAAGCTATGAGGATAAAGATTGAAAATTTCTGTGCTGGGCCCTGAAACTATAGAAATTGACAGTTGGGCGAACTAGTAGGATATCCCTCGCATTGGTGTGGAATGAATACAATGCTGTGTAGTGAATACTTTACCTACTTATTAAAAAAAAAAAGAATTGTAGTATTGAAGGGTTAAGAATGAATACATAATAAAATTTTCCTGTGTACATGGGCTTCGTCTACTTCATTCATATTAATGAAATTTTCATTTTACTTATGAAAGGAAAGAATGAATACATAGAAAATAACCACAAATTTATGAAAAGGATTACAATATGTAGATACCAACATGGGTATCGGACATCGACATGAGTATGAGGGATAGAAATTTTTCCTGAAAAATGGTGTAAAAAGTGTTTTTAGCTCTTTCACTTATACTGAAAATTGTTACCATGCCACTTAACCACAAGGCCAGGACCATCTCCAAAATCTCACACAGCCACAACCTGTACACATTGGCTACCACCATAGCCAAGACTATCTCCCCCCTTATACCCTAGCTTTAATATGGTTAGAAAAAGACTGCAAAAACCATATCCAGCTCTGGTCTGAATCCACCAACCTTCCAACAACACCAAAGGGTCATAAAAAAGCACTCAATCGCAAAAATACACACAAACCATCTCAAACAAATCCTAATGTCATGTTTGCTAATAAAAGTAATCACTTCCATTTTTCTATTTTCTTCGAATATAGCATGTATATCAACAACATTTTATTAGGATTCACTAATTCCATGTATAGTTTTCATTTGACTATATGATTTCACTTCATGTTTCTAGGCCCTTATGGATCTAATGATGCATATGAGATAGTTGGTTCTGTTCTTGCAAGTTTTCTTTTTATTTCCTCATTTATTTTTTCCACTAGAATTCCTTTTTAATCTTTTATCACATTTTAGTCATTAAATTATTCAGGCTCTTGACGCTGATGGCATGGATATGGAAATTGACTTGTCTAATCTTGGTACTGTCAACACAATGTTTGCAGCTTTATTCAGGTAATATCTGACTTGTTATACTAAGAGCTGTCAGGGTCATTGGGATTTAATAACCTCTCATTTTGTCTATAGCAAGCTGGGTGTCCCTATTAAGACTACAATTTCTGCAAATGTTCTTGAAGAAGCCTTAAATGGCACTGTTACAGTCAGACCCCTCCCAATTGGAACAGCAGTTAGTGGAAAGGTGCCTACACAGTTTATACTGTATGGGGCCATACTCTCAGGTGTAATTCCTTTGCTGATTTTTGAATGCTGCTGCAGGTAGACAAGCAATGTGCCCACTTCTTTGGTGTAACAATCAATGAGCAACAAGCTGAGGCTGGGATTGTAGTAAGAGTTACCTCATCTGCACAGAGCAAATTCAAGGTTTGAAAGAATTTGTCAATAAGATCATGTAGACTTTTGCATGACTGTGGGACATCTCTCTGTCTCTCTCCCCCTTCAGTCCTCAGCCTGTCACTATGTGTCTGTGTGCCTGTCTATCTTTGGATCTACTTTCTCTGTACTATTCTTTCAAATTGTAACATTAGAAATTGATTTTCCAGTTACTCTATTTTGAACAAGATGCAAATGCTGGTTATGGCTTGGCATTACAGGTATATATATTTTTATTTGGTGCTTTTTCAACCCAGTTTTCTATCATTTATCCCATTACTTATTTTATTTACCGTGTTTGTTCTAAATTATATGCACCATTTGTTTGGAAAGTTGAGAAAGAAGATGCATTCAATTTATCTCATGTTGATGTAGTGTTTGGATTTCTGTTGTTATATGATATCCCGCTAGTTTAATACAGAAGTTTATAGTATAGAGGTATTCTCAGTACTCGCTTGACACAACCTGGTTTTCTTTGGCATTTCCAGCACTTTTGAGTTTTCTGGAACTTGAGTTCGGTCATATAACTTTAAATGCCTGCATTAAACTCATGTTATTTTGGTATACAAGATGCCAAAAAAAATAGTGTTTGACACAATACTGAATCTTCTCCCCTTATATTTTTCTTATGCTTCTTGTTATTCCTTTGTGTAAGTGGAAAATTTGCGAAATAGAATTGAAGCATGTAGAGCTGTGAATATATGCTAAATTGGTGCTTTTTTTTTGGCACATAGGCCAAGAGTATGGAATATTATGTTGTGGTTTTTGCAATACATGTTTGAAATAACTTTGAGACTTTGAAGAGGTAAAGTGAAACAAGCTGGTTAAAGGGATGTTGTAGAGCCATGGTATTTATTAAGTTTCCAAGATTCAGCATTCTTCTCCAAAGGGATCCATCCAAAGGTTCTTGTTTTAATGGGCAGGTTTAGCTTGATGAACTGTGGATTGCAACAAATTAAGATGAGCACTGGTGTTTGAAATTGATGTTTGAAGAAACAAAGCAAATCGTGTTCACCATACTTCTCTCATTCTAATTTTGGAGTGAAAAGGGTGATCATGAATGTGAAGTTGCTGTACATGTGTATGTGTTTTTGAGAGAGAGAGAGATTGTTGAATTTAAAAATGTCCCAAGTAATGAGCTCACCCCTTATGCGTGTCTCCCTTTCCATGATTCTGTTTATGTGAGACCAGCACTGAAGAATCACCCAAGTAATATATCACTGAATTTCTCATTGGTTGTAGTGTTACGTTAGGATTGGAGAGATTATTTCTCTGTGTCTAGAATTGGCTTCGGTAGTTTCTTGGAGCGAAATGTACTCATTCTTAAATAAGGTTACCCCAAGCATACTCCCTGTGGAATACTGGTGTATGGTGTGTCTGTTCTTATTCTTCATTTGATGAATTGACCTTTTCTAGTGACTTAGAGAAAAGTGTTTAGTCATCTTTCTCAGTTGTATCACTTGCTGGAGCAAAGGCAAGGCAATAGTATTTCTACGTCTCAATGCAAAAACTTGTGCCCTTTCATACATCATAATTTATATCTAACTGGTTTGGAAAGTTGATATGGGATTTGTTATTTTGAGAGTGAAGTGTTATATTTTGTATCACTTCTTATTCACCTGTCACATTGTTCCACATATTTGAGAATTGATCTAAAGAAGCATATTCCCGATCATATGATATGCGAGTCTGTGGTCTATAAAATACACATACTTATTATATGTGTCAATTTAGTAGGGTGCCGATGAAACAAACAGAAAGTTAGTATGGTTCCGATGAAACAAACAGAAACATGCACTCTCCCAGCTTAGAACTATGAGCCTCCTAGAGCATGTCTCAGCCAATTCATTGAAAAGCGGCATCCTGTAAAATTATATTCATTTTCTCCATTTGATAATCTTCACGTGAAAATATTTCCCATAACACCACTCGAAAGTTCAAACATTTCCCGAGCTTGAATTTGGTTCAGCCTGTAAACGCATGCAATCTTGTGTCCAACTAAGACTGCTCAATCAATCTCATCCACTTGCACGTTTGTGTAAAAGTTGGTAATTCTAATTTCTAATAGTCATTGGTTCTGCCGCTCTAGGAGAGAATTCCATAATTCAAATCAAAATTGAGGAATGCACCTAAAATGGGGTCAATTTTTAAGAAAAGCAAGCTATTTCAATGTTTGAATTCATAAGAGTTTCCGTTAAACAGCCTAGAATGGTGTCCAAGGATTTTTTTTTTCAGGTTTTGTTTTATCAATACCAATCCAATACTTGAAAATCTGCGCAATTGAACTACATCCATTTTTTCAGACATTTATTGATTCTCAAGGTTGGTTACTTCAGTAAACCTGAGATGCTGTATCTCTCTCTCTTTGCACAGGAAGATAGTGAGAAGACTGGTAAGTTGACATCTGCAGGGATGTACTTTTTGCATTTTCAAGTGTACAGAATGGATTCAACTGTGAATGCGGTATGCAAGCTTTGCAACCTCATCATCATCATAATATTGGTTTGGGCAGGGATGTGGGTAAAATATTCCTTCCTGTCATTTTTGAAAAAGTGATGAGTGAATCCTGTTGGTGCAGTTAGCAATGGCTAAGGACCCTGAAGCCGCTTTCTTTAAAAGGTTGGAAGGCCTTCAACCTTGTGAGGTCTCAGAACTAAAAGCCGGAACTCACATATTTGCTGTTTATGGTGTGAACTTATTATTATGTCCCTTCATCATCTTGCTTTATTACTTCATATCTATTAGACTTGTTCATCTATTCTGTTATGCTTACCTACTCTGAATTTTGTTCAGGAGACAATTTTTTTAAGACTGCTAGCTATACGATTGAGGCGCTTTGTACAAAGTCATTTGAGGACACAACAGAGAAGCTGAAGGATATCGAGGCTCAGATTTTAAGAAAGAGAAATGAGCTACGTCAATTTGAGACGGAATACAGAAAGGTGGAGATCCTGCCTTTTAGTTATGGTTTGTAATTGGTATTTGGTAATATCCTGTTCATACAATTTTCTTGGGATGTTTTTGTAGGCATTGGCACGCTTTCAAGAAGTGACCAATAGATACAACCAGGAAAAGCTGTCTGTAAGTTTTATATATTCCTCTTTTTCATAACTGCATTTTAATATACGCTATTGTCTCTGGTTTCTCGCCCACTGGTCCTTACACACGACACACTTGCAAATTTTAGTATAATAGGAAGCTAATGGGACCATCTTTATTCTTTTGGGGGTTAATTGGGGATGCCATAGCATGAATGACTTCATATTTGATGTCATTCTCTTTTTTTATTTTTTTTGTTTCTCAGTAACAACCTGTGCTGCACTCTAGCACCTAAAATGTTTGTACTTTCAGATACACATGGAATCTTTATTTTCTTTTCATGTGTAAACTTTAAATCATTTTGTTCAAATAATTAAATAAGCTGACTCGTCTTCTAATATCTCCATTTTGGCACATTAATCAGGTCGATGAGCTTCTGAAACAGCGAGACAATATCCATTCTTCATTCTCTGTAGCAAGAGTAGCCAATGGTAGTGGGAGTGGCATTAATTTAAGTAATGGCAGTAGTAGCAAAATTACTGGTGAAGATTCAAAGGCAGAGAGTCCTGGGGAAGATGGAAGCTCAGATGGCAAGGATAAATCAGCCAAAAAGAAATGGTTCAATAAAAAGTTTGGTTGAGAAGGTGTTCGGCTTATTCTGTATTATTCAAGTGCTTGAATATCCATCCTTGCGTTTATATGTTTGGGCGTCTAGCTTGCTGCTTACAAAAGGCTTGCATTGAATTCCATGTTCGATTTTTCTCCGAGCTCCCCCCACACAGGTTTTCCGTTACTGGTTTTACAATTTGGTTGTAAAAACATTTGAGATTTAAAAGGTATGTGTATTAATGCCGGTGTATTCATGATGCTACTAAGGAAGAGTCGATTCATTCCTCTTTGGTTTTTATTTGTAAAAATGAAATCTTCGCTCCTTGAAGCATCTTCTGCTAATGACAATGTGCACGAAGAATTGAAGTATCCTCCGCCTCTGCTAATGATAATGTGCACGAAGAAACGAGTTGTCACTTTATTATATCCTTTTTTAACTTGTTTACATTAAGGAATCTTGAATATGTGAAAAGTGGGCCGAAATTTGGGGGAAGATGAAGAAACAAATGAGACCATGGGGCGATGGGAAATACGAGTCCTGATCCATAGAGAGGAAACAAATTTAGTTGAGATGTTATCTCAAAGATTTGCACAACAGGTGCGAGTAGGAGATGGAGCACATGATGAAGGCAAGCATGTCACCGATGGACAGTTTGTTCAAGATTATCAACTTTTCTTCGACGGAGTGGCTCACCACTGACGACCCAGAGGCAACATGATTAGTGTGAGGTATATGGGCAAGGAGTAATTTCATGGCCTACAAGAATTCATGGACACGACAGAATAGTTAATGAATTCTTAGGATGCTATCAAAGTTTTAACGGAGTCGAGTCGAGTTGAAGTGGACTGTCCAAATATGAGAAGATGGAATAGAAAGGATTGAAGGGGGCCTTAGGGGTCCTCCGCCCAGACTAACTCCACAAATTAGGCATAGGAGTTTTCCTCAGCCATTCATGAAATCACAGGCCGCAAGCTCATGTGCTTATTTTCTCCTTCCTCTTTTTCAGGAGTCAGTATTCGGCAAACTGTTCCAACACTATCATTGCCAAATGCACGCATTAAGATCGAGGCTATTCATGAGTATTGATAGAGTAATGTTCATGCAAGTCGTACGTGCTGGAGTCATTAATTTTCTTGATCTCGATCGATCGATGTCTTTATAATTAGGGCCATATTGCATGAGTTGCTTGGACTTTTTCCAAGGGACAATGACCCCAGGATTCTGGAGGAAATTGAACTCATTTCAATTTATCTGAGTTGAGTTTAAAAATTTAGGTCTAGCCCAACATCCAAACACACAACTCACAAATTATTAAATATCACTCAACTCAAGATCCTTTTACATATGAGACTCACAATCATTTTCAACTCAACATCTCTATCTTTAAACGCTGAACCTATAACTTTTTTCAACTTTCTATAAATATATTTAAACTCATCTTAATATCAAAACACATCTAAACTCATTTTAAGTGGCCTCTACAAAACTCACTTTATCATCTCAACTCACTACTATTTATAAAGAACTTAACTCATCTCAATTCAGCTCAACATCTAAACGAGGCCTAAATGTTCTTGGTTAAAATAAGACAACATATATGTAGATCATTAGGAAGCTGTGACGCTTAAACCTTTTCTTATTATAAGACATGAACAATTAGCTATGGATTAGGGGGAACTAATTAAAGAAGAAATTTGTACAAAAATAATATTTTGATCACGAAAATTCGAAAGCAATTCAGATCTTGAACATACGTACGCGTATGACTACTTTTGTTCATCCTCGTTCATAATTACTCTTTGTTAATTTCTACAATCCAAACACATCATCATGATCAGAAGCCATGATGTGGGAAAGATTAGAAGAAAAGGGAAAACATTTGAGGGTCAGATTATGGGTTAAATAGAAATAATATTGTGGGTATTAATGGAAACATCCGAGTGTCTGATCTCACTTCATTAACAAGCCAATTAAGCACATTTAGTTTGTCTCATTGATTTACCAAATTGAGTTCCCATGACTCCAAAGTCCGAGCACATCATGATTCATTTGAACATATATATAGAGTAATATATATATACACTTTTTGAATTTTGATGGAATTCATAGCCATCATGGTTTAATTACTTAAATGTTTGGCAATATTATTCTTGAAAGAAAATATTTTAGTCACAAAAAGATTACACAAAAGTAAATTCACAAACTGATATGGATTGATGTGGTACGTCAGATTTTAAAGTTACTTATATTATAAAGTAACTTTAAAAATTCTACGAATCAAGTCAGTTTATAGATTTATTTTATATAATCTATTTGTATTTATAACAGTTCTCAATCTTAAATATTAATATAATCTAAGTAGCTATCTATCTTTAAGTGATAATTTATTATATTGGATGATGAGTGGTTAAATTCCCTCGATATATGAGCAAGCAACTAGCACAACTTGGACGTTGGTCATAATTAATCACGATTCGGCCTATCTTAAAACGATAACATCGATCGGGATGATCACTTCAATCAACAACAAAGAAATTAAGATGCATGGTGGAACCATTACAAAGTTAATTACCAAAAAGCTAAAAAAAAATATCCATTGATAAGGAGACAGTTGTTAGCAGCTTGTTGGGAAAGTCATGAGATTGGACAATTCTCTCAACACTCCACTTAATTAGATTCTTCCATATTTGATTGATAGAGATATATAGGGCGTTAGGTGTTCATGTGGGACCATATTGCCTCATACCAAGCAACCACGAATATGTGGCCCCAAAGTGCCTCATCACCGTGTAAGGGCCATGCCGGAATTTATTCAAAAATAATGTTACATATAATTTTGAAAACTGCTACATCTATAAAAAAAAAATTATATAAAAATAATCTTATAATTTGACGTGATTTTATTTGATTCGTTAGATTTATTTTATAATAAAAGTAATTTTATAATCTAACGAACCACATCAAGCTACGTCAGTTTGTGGGATTAATTTTGTGTAATCTCTTTGTGGCTAGAATATTTTTCTATAATTTTAGAACAATGCTAGATATAGTCTCTATTTGAAGACTGTAATGTAAGTCTAGACTATTTTAACTTTAAAATTTTTTAAAATTATAAAATTATCTCTCCTAAAATGATGTTTTCTCTTATTTAATAATGTGCATGCACATGCAGTCCTCACTTAAGGACTGTAAATAGAATTTTTCATAATTTTAAATAATTCTTTTTAAAAAAAAATGATATATTATTAAAAAATTAATTTTTATTTTATATAAATATTATATTTACTTAATTTTGAGTACTGTTACAATATCTACAAATAAATTATATAAAATAATCTCACAAATTCACGTATCTTTATCTAATCTATTAGATATATTTTATGATAATAATAATTTTATAATTTAATAAATCACATAAAATTATATCATATTATAAAATTATTTTTGTGTAAATTATTTATAATTAAAATATTTTTTAATATTTTTATATAGATCCCCGAGCCCAGACAAGTACTGCATCTAGCTTTTAGGTTTAGCGTCTACGTACCAACCCTAATGCATGCTATGGATTTGGTACAACCTAGGTAGGCTATATTGGTAAAAAAACCAAGATTTTCCAAAATTGGGACTTTCCTTATAATTAATTAATTAGCTCCCACTTGCAATAAAACCCTAAAGCCTTATACATTATATATTTAGATAAATGATAATTATAATTGTAAGTATATAAATATTATATAATTATTTTTAAAAGAATAAATATATATTGAATTTACATAAAAAAAATTAATTATTTAATAATAAATTTTATTCTTTTTTAAAATGACTGTACGACGCTTGCACACTTGACGACTGCATGTCACATTGTTCATATATTTAACCCCTGATCAATATTCATGATCTTGCTGTACTTGTACTGTTTCTTCTTTTATATATCCCTCTAAACCATAATATATATATATATATATATGTATATATATGTGTGTGTGTGTGTGTAAGAGTACGCGGTAGATACTTAGTTAACTGATCCCATCTGGTCCCATGCATGCCACTCTTCATTATTCTTGATCAAGATCCAAATTAAGTGCTTCGTCCATTTCAATATATTGATTCTATCTATTATTATGGGAACCCGAGCTAGCTAAGATGTAAGAAATTAAAAATCCACAAGCATGCCATCCCATAACTACTAGTTAAGCTAGCACGCATATGTGTATATATATATATATATATATATATATATATATATATAAATATATATATATATAATCTAAAAACTGATATGTATCAACCGCTGGCCGCCATTGTTTTTTTTTTTGTTTAGGAATAAACCTCAAACTTTCATATATAACTTTCCTGCATACATCTTCTATCAAAATCTAGACTATTTACGATAAAATCTGGAACAATTTCTATACAAACTTTTTCCTCAACTATGTGCTGGCCGCCATTGTTAACAATTAAGCTTGAGTATATATGATTTCTCATATTCTTTTTCCCCCTGTTTGGGCACATAAACAGCTAGAGTAAGAAAAGTAGTAGGGTTGAGGACCCTGATATATATTATATATATAAACTCCCCATGCAGTACTTCAGGTATTACAGGAAAAACTAGATACAAATAAAAGATTGAAAAATGAAACTAATTATAAGTAGATCGACCGATCCAGTCCTTTAACGGACTGCATGCTAGTAATTGGCTATCTGCTCATGTACTGACAATTTGAGTATATTTGATTCATCTATATATATGTGGTAATTCATGTACGCATCGATCAACACGTACACATTCTTTTCTGCATGTATGTGTATATATATACAAACCCACCCCTGTTCATATTTAGTGGTATTCATCATCATGATAAGTTGTGCAATCTAACGATCCAAATTAAAGAGTGAAATATTTCACCTCCAACCACCATCCATCCAATTCATGAAAAATGATAGGGTTTTCATACATGGGAAAAATTGACTAGCTAGCTGGTGAGAATTGAAGGCTAGCTTTTTAATGGATTAACAAACATGAGAAAGAGGGAACAAAGTGGGTCATGTTTTGAATGCATTGGAAAGAGCTTTTGAAATAACAAGGTCAATTGATACATACAATTATTGTGCTCTTTAAGTGGGAGATTACAAAACCAAAGCACTCGTAGTTTACAAGATTCGGAGAAATCTCTCCCAAAGATCACAGAAAACCAATAAGATTGAAACTCAACGTGAATCACGCAAACATCCTAGCTAAACAATCATTCATCATCATGAACACGTGCGTGATGGTGGGGTCTGAACCCTAAGTTATAAACACACCTGAACATTCATCCATATGATGCCCTTTTGATCTCATTCGATGCACTTTCAGACAAGCTAACTCTGTTTCTTTTCTAGCCCAGCTAATTCCCTTGTTGACTAATTTATACACAGAACTGCCATCATGAGATCAGTAAGAGAGATAGAGAGGGGCGGGGGTTGGAATTTGAGACATGCGTATCTGTTATTAGATATGCGATGTTGACACGTGGGCCATGCATGCGGAAGTGACTAGTGGCCGGGACTGACAATGTTAGATCTCATGAATTCTTTGCATGATCTCTCAATTTAGGACCCTACAGACAGTGAAACTGTTGCATGCATGGATGCTCTGACTTTATGTCAGAGAGAGAGAGAGAGGGGGGGGGGGGCCGGCCGGGGGACTAAAGTCTAAAATTAGAAAATCAAATTGGAAAGAGCTAAGGAGTAACAGAGAAAAATAAATGGAATTGGGAATTGTTTTAGCAGTTGCAGTCAGGATCAAGAGGGGCATGGGCATCACGGTTTCTCATCATTAATGGGCGATTTGGTCCACACTCCACTACTACGTTTATATATACGTTTTGAGTTTTCCAATAACGTCTAGCTCTACTGGCTAATTCATCTAATGCAGGAAGATCATGGCCAGGTTCTCAACCAATAAAGAATTCATCTAATAGGAAATGTGTCCTGCATGTAGTGGCCAGGAATTGTCATGATCAACTCAGTTTTTTTTTTTCTTTCTTTTTCATTTATTTAAAACAGCAAAGGATCAAGTGCTCCATAACATCCATTATCTTTTCACCTAATTGTAATAAGTTGATCATCCCCAACTTAGTGAGCAAGGAAGGAAAAAAACACTAATTAATTTACATCTGGGTCTTTTTCTCTCTCTAGAGTCTAGTAGAAGTACTGTACGTTAGTGTAGGAAAAATGATAAGACTTTGGAGTGGATGAATGTTATCATGGTAGCATTAGATGATCGATGCACCCATGTTTATTGATTAGGTATGCTAAGTACGTACGTACTGGTCATCAACAGCTAATTCATGACCGATCGAGTTGTTGATGTTGCCGCCAACCTGTTAAAGTGACCTAAGTTTTGAACTAACAACGACTGTTATATATGCATGCAGGTATGGTAAGGATAGATAGGTGCAAAACAGAAACGATGGAGGGTTTAATTCCCACAGTAGACAAAGCCAATCATTGTCATTTTAATATATATATATATATATATATGTATATAGTATTTTTGTACCATATATACTCTCCTGATCACAATATTCCATGCATGCCCATTACTACTTCATTAAACTGTACGTTTTCCGATGCATAATTATTGACCATCAAATTGGTTATCAGTTGAAATTTGAAAAAAAGAGACCAAAATGGGCCCCCTATTTCAAATCATGTGTCTCGTATCAGGGTAATCTGACGATTTAACCATAAATAAATAAAAGAGGAAAAATAAATAAATGGAAATTAGAGAGAATCGGTGGGATAGTAAAATATTCCTTCTGGGGTCCCGGAATTAGTACTGTTCTTGGTCGTGTTCCCAAAATTGCACACTTTCTCCTTTGTATGTATGTCTGCAACCATCTCTCTCTCTCTCTCTCTCTCTCTCTCTCTCTCTCTCTCTCTCCCCTTTCTTTACACATTATAGAAAGTCCTTTTTTACTGATCTGTATATAAACCCCCCCGCACATGCAACAACTCCCTTGTATCCTCATCCTCATTTCCCATCTCTCTCTCTCTCTCTCTCTCTCTCTCTCTGTGTGTACGCAAAGCACGTACAAATGCATATGGCAGAGCTCGACCGCCCAACCAAACCAAGCAATAATGTTCCCACCAACACTAGTAGCAGCACAGGCTTAAGCTTGAAACTCTTTGGCTTCAACGTCCCAGAAGATGATGAACCTTTGGACTCCTATTATAAGAGTACCCCACCGGATTCGGGTGCTTTTCCTACCTCCGGCGACAGGAAATACGAGTGTCAGTACTGCTGCCGAGAGTTTACCAACTCCCAAGCCCTCGGCGGCCACCAGAACGCTCACAAGAAAGAGAGACAACAGCTCAAGCGTGCCCAGTTGCAAGCCTCGCGAAACGCAGCCGTATCGTACGTCCGGAACCCGATCATATCAGCCTTTGCGCCGCCACCGCACCTCTTGGCCCCACCTGGGACCGTCGTGGTCCCGGCTGGAGCTGCGGCGGGGGCTCACCCATCTTGGTTCTACGTGCCACGCCCGGCGCCGCCGTTCCACGTCTCGCACGGGAGCATGTTCACAACGAGTACTGGTAGTAGTAGTAGTAGGGCGGCCGGCCCGACCAGTAGTACCCGAGGGAGAGGTGCAGGGATGTTGTTGTGCGCTGGTGCCGTAGGGGATTCGTCGTCATTCAAGATGGGCTTGCAGGTGGAACAGGCCCGAGGCCATGGGAGTCCTGATGGGCCGTTATTGAGTAGGTTCTCCAAAGTGGATGGTGGGCCCACTTTTGACCACGTAATGGACTTGGACTTGCATCTTAGCCTTGCCCCGGCTGCATCGTGATCTCGACTCGATTTTAATTAGATAGTCAAGAGTCAACAAACCGTTTAAAAGCTGGCTTAAGGGGTCGCTTCATTCATCTCAGCCATGGTTATCTGATCTCCCCAAGCCAGATATTGTATATTTTCCCTATTTATTTATTTAATTTTTTTTTTTTTTTTAAAAAAAAGAAAGTGATTTGGAGTGTGAGAGCTTTGAATTTTTGCACTTTTTTGTTCTATAAATTAAAGATGTCATTTGCTTTAGAGAGTTTGGGACATTTGAACAATTTCTTGTTCATTTATTGCAATTATATATAATGCTCCATTTGATTGTTCTGAAAGAAAAGATAAAAGCAAAGGAGATTTCTGCGTGAAATGAAATCTTACCTTCCTTTTGGACCTATAAATTACAGAGAATGGAAAGCAAAGTTAATTTATAAGTATCGTTTATTTTCTTTTCTTTTTTCTAAGATTGCGCCATTTTAAAGGGAGGAATATTATATATACTTTCCAAAAAGTCATCCATCCCATCCTAATATTACTTTCGTCCAAGCACGTTAATTTAATGTGAAAACTTAAGGTAAAATTTTTTTATAGATCCGATACATTAGTACTAGTATGATCGCACTATTGTACCAAGAATGTACGTATCAACCAATATTGCAGTGTTTCTGGTTTGTCTGCACGAATTCCAACTAACATGTATTACATATATGTGACAAAAACAACCTATTAATTGCAGTGTTTCTGGTTTGGTGCCCTCTTTCCACCCTATTAATTGTATGAAATAATATTGGCATCCCATGTTTGGGATCATCCAAAATACACTATAGTAAAATGACAAAAATACCCTCACAACAAAACCCACTTCTCTCTCATTTCACACATTTTAATTATGAAATTCCTCTCTCTCCTCTCCCGTCCCCCGTCCTTCTGCCCATCCACACTGCCTGAATTCGAAATAGTATCGGGCAGGCTTTGAGAGAGAGCTGATGAAGGAGTGAGAGAGGGAGTGAGAGAGCTGATGGATGAGAGGTGAAGGGTGAGACAAAGAGAGCGAGAGAGAGGTTGAGGGTTTGGCTGGCTTGGAGGAGCTTGGGGAGGAGGTTTGTGGTGGATGGGTCTATGAGAGGTGGTTGCCAGTGTGACGTGGTGGAGGTGCAGTGGTCTGGGTGGCAACGTACGGAGGCGCAAGGGGAAAGAAATGGGTGAAACCCATTTCGGTTGGGTTACCGTAGGGGAGAGAAAGAGGGTTGCGCGTGGGGGAGATCGGTGGCTGCTAGCTTGGTTGCCAGCGTGAGGGGGAGTTGCCAGTAGTGGTAGTGAGGCTAGGCGGCGCACGACAACGCCGGGCTGAGCTGAAGGAAAATCAGGTGGAGGCTTTCATCGAGCTGAGAGAGAGGGGTAGATGAATCTGAGTGATGAGTTTTGCATTAAAAAAAAAAGCAAAAGGTAGACACGACACGTGGGCTACGGATCAGCAGTGAACAAGGGCTGATCCATAACATTACTCTAATTGTATTGTCACTACAAGAAATAAAACCTTTTGCGGAAATTTTATGTCTGTTGGAAATAAAATCGCTACAAAAAGTCTTTAATTGCATCGATTTTTGCATCATCGCAATATTTTTATATAAATTTCCAAATTGGTCTTTTGTGGTATTTTTTCACTTTTTACGACCAACACATTTGCCGCAAATACTAAATCGGTCATTTACAGCGATTTTTACTTTTTTATGACGAACACATTCACCGAAATATTAAAAACAATTTTACGACGGTTTGTTAATCGTTACAATTGCTAAAGTGGTCTTTTGCAGCGATTTTTTATCTTTAAAAATCGACGAAAAAAAGTATATTTCCAATTATTTTAAAATTGTCAGAAAAAATCCCTGCAAATACAAATTATTTGCAATGATTTTAAATTTCGCTGCCGAATTTAACACAAAGTTTGAAAATGCTGATCGAATTTACTATTAAGCTTTTTGCAGTGACTTGTTTCACCGCAATAAACAATTGTCACTGTAGCGTGTTTCTTTCCATCAAATGCAAAAATCGACGGAATAGATTCTTGTTGCGGTAATTTTAACTCGCCAAAAAAAGCTATTGAAATTAAATATCCCGCTCTTTTATTGAACATTTCCCTCCAGGCTCCAGCCATCTCCCGACTCCCGACTCCCCTCTCTCTCTCTCTCCAATCCCTTCATTGAGCACAACCCACGCAGCCGCGCACAGCTCGTTGCCAACGTTCCCACCAAGCCACCGCCACCTCGCCTTGACGGCCACCCCCTCCATCTCCCCCAGCCCCCTGCCGAAATCTTGCCTCCCTGAATCTAGCGTCACCCCTCTCTCTCTCTCGGATTTATCTATGTCGCCGCCGTTAGGGATGCCGTTCGCCACCACCCACACGTCGACGCCGTCTCCAGTTCTCTGTCAAAGCCCCCTTCTCCTCTGCCTAGCCCAGCAGCCCGAGCACCTCCCTCTCTCCCTTGCTCTGTTCGCAACCTATGGCCACTAGCTCTCCTCAGCGCCGCCTTGCTACTCCCGATCCACCACTCCACGCCAAGCAACCACCACGACCACCCCTCTCAACTTCCTCGTTCAAAAATTTGGCTTGCCAAAGAGAGGTTAGGGCTAATTTTGTTTGGTTTCAGGTATGAGTAATGCCTTCCTTGCTCTTCTTGATATTGTGCAATCACATTCATTGGTTATGTTTGGCTCACTACACTGGTTTATGCTAATGATGAATTCATTGGTTGTGTTTATGTTCATTGTGCTACATGTGTGTACCGGTAGGTGTGTGTGGGAAAAAACTTTAAATTTGTATTTCGGTTATGCTAATTGTTTTTAGGTGTGTACTTTGAGAATTCTTCATTTGTAGTTACCAACATTCAAGGTTGTTATATTGCTATGTACTGTTGTTATTCAGTATCGACTTGGAGGTGATGAAGCGTGGGACCGATGTTTCACATGGAGCCCAATACTCTTGCATGACCAACAGTTTTAAGTTCTGCAGTTAATTGATTAATGCATGGATCATGCATATTGAGTCATGAAACGCAAAATTCGTTTGTTGTTTCTGGCCTATTTATATTATATTAAGAGTTTAATTATATTATTGGGAGCAATGGCGAGCTTCTAATAATAATTAAATGTGTTCTTTATTAATTAATCAGCAACTGAATAAACCAAGTGTAAGCATGAAAACAAGGTAATCATAATAATGCATGACAAGCAAACACACACTATTACAAGAAAAACAAGTATTTGTGAGTTTGTGACTGATTATTTGTGACGAAAATAAATTATTTTTGACAAAAAATAGTCATTTTCACACAATTTAATGAATAATTTAATAATTATTCACGAGTTTATATAAAACAGATAGATCATGATGAAAACAGTCAAAACTAGGGCAATTCGGTACTCCAAAAATATTAGTAATTCCTTCTTTCGGTGGAAAGTGAAGTTTAGAAGTGCTAGCTAGATCGAGTTTCAAGCATGTATGCATGCACCTAGCCAGCTACCAGTACCTTATGTGATCATGGAAACCATTATAAAAATGATCAAGCTTGCTTTTGGCTGTTTCATTGCCCCAACACTAATATGTATAAAAACTGATTTTAGCAAGCTAACTAGCTTAGGCTTAGAGGGTGACTGCAGGATCATTTAGATTCAATTAGGAAACATGATAAAGAGGACATAAATTCATTCTTTTTTTTTTACATAATAAATAACTGATCACAAATAAATATTTTTTTATAATAATAATTTAATATATAGTAACTATTTTTTATTTATATAATTAATTCTTTTGATCTTCTCCTTGAAGATTTGATAATAATTTTGGTTGGATTTGAGGAGATCAGATCATCAATATCCAAGTATAATCATTAATCGTAGATTTGAAAACTTGTGCCCTTGAAAAAAGTTATTTTATTTTTCTAATTAGGGCCTTTTGACTTATGGGGTACAAACATTCGAAAAGTATATAACTAATCTTCGACCATAAGGCAGATCTAATAAGAATTAAATAAAACTAATTAATAATTCCCACAGCTTTCGATAAATATGATAATAATAATAATAATAATAATAATAGCTGTGGGTTGGACATGGACCCATCAATTAATTTTATCAAATCGAATCAATTAATGATATCTATATAATCTTAAACTTGAGTTAGTTAGCTAGCTAGCTGTAGTGGGAATAAGCTTAATCTATATATATGTAGAATAAATAAATTATAAAGCCAAAGATGGAGTTAGGGGACTTTAACTATATGATCTTAATTTCATTAATTTATTTAGTGATGACCATGATCCAATCCATTAATTAAATAAATCCTAATTAGCCATATTTTTTATGGCTTAGTGGCATTAATGGTCCAATCAAATAGGCATTATATATATAAAGTTAATTAGTAGTTGTGTCTTTGATTGAGGAGCTAGGTAGCTAGCAAGCAATCTCAAATGCCTGCAGGTAGTTGTCGGGACCATATATAAATAATTAATTAATGTTGTCAAAACAGTGAGTTCCTTTTTCTTTTTCCTTTTCTTTTCATTCTTTCTTTTTAATCTGTTTTTATATCTGTGAATTACATATAATATACATATAATTGTATGTACATACAATAATATATATATATAGGGGTGTAAACTCAAATCGAAAAACTGAAAAATCGGATCGGACTGGATCAAACCGGATCGGTTTTACCAGTTTGAACCGGTCCAGTCCGGAACCGGTTTTTAAAATGTAAAAACCGGCCGGTTCCGGTTTTGGGATTTTTTGGACCGGACCGGTTGATTAAAAAAAATAAAAAATAATATTTTTATATTTAAATTTTATATAAAATATTTTTTATATATAAAATATTAATATATATAAGTTTTATATATAATATATAATTATAAATTTTTATGTGAAATTTTATATATAACATATATATAATTCATATATGAAATAATTTCTTATTATAATTTATAAATTATTACATAAAATGTTAATACTATATCACTAAAAGTTTATAATTAATACTAATATATAACTTATAACTATACCAATAGTCTAATATTAATACTATTATATAGTCTAATATATTAATAAAAGTATAAAACAGTTTTTTAAAAATCAATTTTTTTTTATAAATAAATTTTTAATGACAAATTGTGAAATTTACATTTTAAAAAAATCAGAAAATCGGATCGGACCGAACCGGAAACCGATAAAATCGAAAGTATCGGTTTAGGAGGGTAACCGGTGCGTAATCAATTTTGAAAAATATAAAACCAGTACATACCGATTCGGTCCTAAATTTTATTCAAAATCGAATCGGACCAGACTGATTACACCCCTATATATATATATATATATATATATATATGTTCAAATGAATCAGTGTGTATATATATACACATATATTCCTTCATAACCACTACTAGCTCTTCGATTCCTTGTGAAGCTAGCTAGGTAGCTACCATCCATGATCATCTTAATTTCAGGGTAAAATATATGTTTTGTGGCGGCGTGTTACAGTACGTACAGCCACCGACAATATATATGCATGATCATGAAGTTAATTAAAGCCTAGCTAGTACGTGCATGCATGATCGAGTGGTTGTCTGGAGTACTACTGTTATCTTATTAATTATTTGCTGTATGTTTTCCCTGCCGTAACCGCAAAGATCGATGATTAATTTGTACGTTGTCTGATTTTTATTTTGGGATTTTGAAGCACTCAATGCATATGTAGATTTGAAGAAATTACAACCTTAAATCCTACGTACGTATCTTTAATTTGAGCTATCACGAGGGTGACAGAAGAAATAAAGGTCGATCTAAGTATGCACAAAATATTCGGTCGTCCGGACTTTGTATTTTCATTTGCATGCATATATACATGATGCCTCTCTTGACCTCTTCAAAATTGGAGTTTTTTAAAAGCTTCGGAAGTTTCCATTTCTAAAAATTCTGCAGAAGTCAAGCTAGAGAGGTATTTTTACATTTTCTGAAAGTTAAAAAGAATAATTTTAACTCCACGTGTAACTCTTTGAGTTATTCTATACATTAATCACTATTTACTTTCACACTCCCACACACACACACATATATATATATTTTTTGAGATGTTTTTTATAAGATGTAGAGTAATAAATAGTGACTGATAAGAAGAATTTTTCTAACTCTTTTTTAAAAAATAGGATGTGTTTCCTCGTGATATGTTTGTTTGGCCATGGCCCCTCGACCCTATTCCTCCCTTCCTCATCCCTGGCTGTACGTGCGTAACAGATATATGACTTTCTTTAAATACACGATTAATTTTTGTTGATTTTTCAAACCCAAAAAATAAATAGGGTTTTGTTTTGTTTATAAATTAGTTAGTGGATGGATGATGATTGAGAAAATGATCCAACATTTTTGCATGCATGGTACGTACGTAGGATTATTCAACGTTTCCCATTAATTTCCTCAACATCCAACAATCTTATCATTATTAATTAACACCCTAATATGATTTATATATTAAGACTGCATGCAACATGATCTCTCTAAACCTGACTGCATGCCGTTGTTAATCACGCTAGCTGTATTTCCTTAATAAGCTGTGTTTTAAGTATGAAACGGGTCATAATAAGAGCACAATATTGCTTTAACACACATGGATCATGGTCACAACCTAATGGGGATGTAGTAACTTATGATAGCCGCCCCCAAATGTTACAACATTAATCAATAGATTCAAAAATTACAACCATGATCCAGAAAATAATTTAAACCATATCACTCGTCAGTCAAGCATGCGATGGTCGGGGTAGGAACAAGGCTTTCCACCATCTCGTCTGAACAGGTGGTCCACTTTGTTCTTGTTCAATAGGTGATACATCTGCAATTGTTTGCATGGATGCGAGTTCGTTCTTATGCAAACAATGCTGATAGCGGTTCTCTGTTAAACTGGCAATGCCTCGTGCTCCTGTTCAACTGGTGGTGCTGGCTGCTCTAGTTCAACAGGAACACATGGTCTCCAAATAGTTTCCTTGCCCACATCCATCAGCGCAATGCCCTTCACAGTTAAATCAGCCCTGATCTGGTCACTCTTTGAGAAATCCTTGTTTTTCCTTGCTAGGGCTCTTTCTTCAATCAGATGCAGCACATCATTTTCCTCCAACCCTGCTCTCTTCAGAGCCTTGTCTTTTAATTGCTGCAAAACCTATAAGATGGAAAGCAACTTCTATGTTATATAATACTTCAATAAATCATGCATCTTTAAATTTATTACACGAGCCAGGAATTAAATCACCTCCACGAAAGTGCAAGAGGATAGCAACCCCAGAATATTAAGAACTTCTTTGACTTCTTTCTCCACCTCAACAAGAGATTGAATCATCGATAATTGTTGTTGTTTCTGCTGCTTCTTCTGGAAAATATTAACAAGATCATATCACATTTCACACAGGGAAAAGAACAAATAGAAATAAAGACAGATAACAAAGAGAGAAAGAGAGCACATCATAGGCCTGTTGGAGCTGGTTTCTAACATGTACCTTGAGCATGGTCAAAGAACTGTTTATGAACTTCAAGGCTTCTTGAAAAGCACCGGTCAATATCTGTGCAGTGTTCAAGTCATCTGACATTTTAGTCTTGAACTCACTGTGCAGCTTACTGATGCACTCTTGAGCAACAGGAGAGACACGGACAGTTTTTCCTTTTTGTTCTGAGCCTTCCTTGAGGCTTCCTTCTTGCGATGGGGATAAAGCATCTCTACAATCTTCCAAAGTCTAACAATCACAAGATAAGGTATCAATTTTTCTGAAGGTAAATAGGACCTTAGGACCCTTTCAAGAGTGTTTTTACAGTTTATCTGCCTTTTGTGACAATAAATTCAATTAATAATTAATAAAATCAAACAAGAGGAGATGATATTGCAGCATATCAACCCAGAAAAACATGGAATCAAACTCTACTTATCAGGAAGAAAAACAAGGATAACACTGCCATAACAGCAGTTTTCTATCAACTCTACAAGGGGTTGCATCCATTCAAAATCCGGTTCAGTAAGAAATCCAAGCTACAAACGACACGCACGTATTCACATGCAAGCACATACATGAAACCTTGAATGGATGAAAAATTCAAGATAATCCAACTCCCATAAGCGCATGAACATTGATTTGCTAAGGACTGAGATAGTAGAATTCCCAATAATAACTAAAAAGTGAGGAATCTAAGACAAGTTTTAAACCTGATATATGTAATAAACAGCATCTGATGAACTTTCCAGCTGTAAGACTGTGTAATTGAGAGGAGATCTATAGTGTGCGCTTATCAAGAAATGTCTCAGAGCCAGCGGATGATACAATCGAGTAATCTACAAGAAGATACCATATTATTTTAAATGCAAATACTCGTACAAGACAAGTTCTTAAAGCATTGACAAATGTGTAGCCCCACTTTACCTCACGAATTGTAAAAAAGTTACCCAATGACTTTGACATTTTCTCATTGTTATTAGTGACATGCCCATTATGCATCCAGTAACTCACGCGGCTCTCTTGGCAAGCGGCACAGCTCTGTGCAATCTCATTTTCATGATGTGGGAAGATTAGATCAATTCCACCACCATGAATATCAAATTGGAAGGACAGGTATTGAGCACTCATGGCACTGCATTCTATGTGCCAACCTGGTCTTCCAGGACCCCATGGGCTGTCCCAACTTGGCTCACCGGGCTTTGCAGCCTGTAATTATTAGAGGATATCAGATACTGAATGATATTAAGAAGACTTAAACTTGTCATTTGCAAAGGTCTTTACACCTTCCACAATGCAAAGTCAGCTGGATTACGCTTCCTTGAGTCAACAGCAACTCGTTCACCAGCCCTGTTGTTTTCCAATTTCTGCCCAGATAACTGGCCATAATTTAGGGATTTGTCAACAGCAAAGAACACATCTCCATCAACTGTGTATGCACAGTCATTGTTGATAATCTACAAAATACGCAAGCCATATATTACAAAACAAATAAAGAATTCCTCATAGTGAAGGAGCCATTATCCCAAGTAGAAGGCAATTTCCCTTTTATCAACATCAAAGAACACATCCCATCAAGGCCAAAATAAATTAGCTTAAATCCAGGAAGTCATAATCCCTAGTGTGAAAGCCAGATGGAACTGGATGCCTGTGCCATGACCACATATGGCTCAAGAAGGAGAGGGGCAAAGAATGCATCAGAAATAAGTTACAATGTGTATATTTCTGCTACAATGGGAATTCAAAGTCCCATATTTAATCCTTGGTCAAATATTGTAACAAGCTGCTTAAGCAAGTCAGGCCCAACTCAATATTTGAGATAGGAAAGTAATATCAATGATAAAATTAGAAATAAAAAAAAAAATAGAAAATCACATACACTGTAATACGATGAACATTATAAATTACTACTCAATTAGGAACTCCGGTTTCATGCTCGTTTTGTATCATCATATACGAGTTTCATGATGTTTTAGGTAATTCAAGATTAGAAATTAGGAACTCCGCATGCCCATTGTGTATCATCATATACGAGGTTCATGATGTTTAAAGAAATTCATGAAGAATACCGGTTTCATGATTTTTAAAGAAATTAGATCTTCGCACATTACATCTGAAAAACAAATTACCCTAATATTACCATATAAATATACTGCACTACACATTTTTTCTAAGTAGATATACTTACTGCACATTAACATGGACACAGTTCATTTTGACAAACACTGAGTGCATGCCAACAGAAAATATATATAACTAAAACTATAAACAAAAGGCACACCACTCTGTTATGTACTTTCAACAGAAAATCCCCACTTTGCAGTAATTTCCTGCCTTTGTGCATATGCATGTCTGTTAGAGAGATCAGAATTTATCAACATCATCAGATAAAGTGAGCACTATAGTAGGAATACAACCTGCGTTATCATATCCTTTATCTGTTCCATATGATCAGAAACGCGTGGCTCATGGGTAGGAGGGAGGCAGAGAAGATCAGCCATGTCGACAACATATTCTTGGCAAAAACGGTTACTCAAACTTAATGGATCCTCCCCAAGCTCATTCGCTCTACGAATTATCTGCATAAAAATGTAAAAATGTTAGCAGTGTCTAGATACGCATTTAAAACCCAAGGAATGAAGAGTTAACTGAGGTATCACAGGTTCCAACATAAAAATCTTCTTTATTAGTTTTATGGTTCATTCGAACATAAATCTTCAAGTGAGCTTTTAAGCAAATTGAGGCAATGAAAATAATACAAGGCCTTCATATCAGACCAATAGTTTAGTCAACAGTGGCATTCTGGAACTAAACTCCAGTGCTAAACTTGCAATTTAGAAGAATGATTAAAGCAAACTGTAGGTTTACAGGAGAAACAGAGTGCATCCAGGAAGAATCATTAAGAAAGATTCTTAAATTGATATATGTCTTCATAGCTGGAGAACAAAGCATAGTTGCAGAGTTTTTCTATTTAGGTGAGGATTTCCCATTAGACTAAAACCCAACCAGATTGTAGAATCCTATAAACCCAACCCTCTGCCAGACACATTTTCAGCAGCTTCCATGACTGTTTTTTATTTAAGCATAGCTATTTGAAGTCCACTTAATCCATCTTGCACATGTTGTGGGAAGCTTTTCAATTAGATTGTTTTTACAGGTCGTCTCAGTTTACCTTCAACATAGGTATCTTACTTGTTGCCAAACTAAAAAGCATATGGATCTTATCCTGTAACTCCCCAACGGAAGGCCAAAACTACATGACCTATACCTCAACAAAACTAGTTAATGATACAATTAGAGTCTCATTGGAACCATTATAAATAGTAAGAACCAATGTTTTGAATACCGTACCGGATGCTGTACCGGTCAAGGCACTGGAACGAAATATTTCGATACCGGGATAGCGTTTCGAAATAACATTTCGGAATACTCGATATATAAATAAATTATATATAAAAATTATATTCCAAAATAATAGTCTATATATAAATCAATTATCTATAAATACATATATATATATAAATTATAAATAGTCTAATCTGAATTGTGGGTTAAAAAATAAACTTGTAGTTTGAAAAAACGAAAAAAAAAAAAAATACTGGCCGAAATTCAGGCCGGTACAGGCCGAAATTGAGGTCGGTACGTCCGGTATTTTGGCCAGTACGAAATAGATATAGTACCCTTGTACCGGCCGGTACGGTATGAAAGAACTTATCTTTCCTAAATATAGTAGAATCTCATACACCAACTACCCTTACACATCAGGGGTATCACAATCCCCCCCTCTTAAATTCTTGACGTCCTGGTCGAGCCTGTCCGTCGTAGGTGGTCTAACTCAAATCCCACATTTCTAGTTGGGATAGGCTCTGATACCATTTGTAACGCCCCAATGGAAGGCCCAAACCATATTATCTATACTCTGAAAGGACTAGTCAATGATACAATTGGAGCCCCATTGGAACCATTATAAAGTGTTTCTCCTTCCCAAGCAATATGGGACCCCATACACCACCTACCCTTACACATAATATGGGGTATCACATATCCTTTCATTTTTACTTTTGTATTTTTTGAAGGTAATCATAAGAACTTCTGGATTCAAATTTCAGTCCAAAAAGTAACTGTTAAAAAATTGATTTTGATATTATGTAGAATCCTAATCTCTATGATTTGGTTCTTTTAATTGGTTAATTTTTTTTATCGGTCTCTATGGTTTGGAGTTAGATGAATGAGAAATGAAGAGTATATGAAAAGACCACCTCTCTCAAGGAAACTGTTTTATTTTCACACAATTTTTTCAAAGAAAAAACCTTATTGATAATAAAAAAAGAACTCCTAGCTGGGGGCCTGTGCACTCCTGGAATTAGTCGAGACGTTGTTCCTGGACACCCGATGCCAATAAAAAAAAAAATATGTTATCTAGGTCTATACACCGAAAAAGAAAACATCATTGGGCAGACATCCAAAAGAAAAGGGCTCTGAAGATCTCTGATAACTAAAAATAGAAAGGCATGATTGGGCAGACATTCCAAAAGAAAAGGGTTCTAAAGAAAAAAAATCCTTGATCGATGCCCCCCCTAAGGTCATTTTCATGCAATTTCTTTGCACTGCAATAAAAAGAAAAAAATCAACTCCACCATGGTATAACATCCAAATTATCCAATGAAATTTGTGGACAAAGCCCAGCAAATAGGATGGATCATGAGGCATGGGTGTCGACCAACAACTAAGCATTAGCGAATGACTCGAAACGGTTCCAGAACGGGTGCTGATTGCCATGGAACCAGGAATTTTCAAGATCACAGAATCACAAGCAACCTACAAGAGGCTGCCAATCAGAGGCTATGAACAAGAAGCCAGATGTAAAGGATGATCTTGGTGGGATCGGCGGATGGACTAAGTTGAACAGCTGTGTTTGAAGGCTTGAGCTAGATCCTGAAAATAACTTCCTATTTACCTCAGAAGGGTTTTTTTTTTTTTTTTATAAGTGCCTCAGAAGGGGTTATTTACCATTAATCAGGAAACATTGTTTCTTGGCTAACTATCCATGTAGCATCACATTGTGGAAAACGTAAAGAAAAAATATTTGAGAGAAGAGGATCTTTGTTTAAAAAAATTGACATAAGGAGAAGATTCTTTAAGATTCATTTTTGTTAATTTGCCTCTCAGACCTATGGGTAAGGCACTAGGATACCCTTTTCCGAACATTTGAGACGAGTTTTAAAAAAGTTAACCATTCTAACAACCAGTATTTCTAATGGCAAGAATAGAATACTGCAAGCTCTGAGAATACAGGGGTTTCTACTTCTCAGGCACAAGGAAAGCACGAGATTTGAAAATCCTCTGTAAGTTCTAACTCTACTATTTAAAGATTGATTCTCAGCATATATTGGCTGGGGCAGTGGTCCTTCTAAGAAGGGGTTCTTCCATAGCAATAAAGTATTACACTGAAAGGGAAACATACATTGTGTCTATCATTATTTCCTCCTAAACAACAGAGTTTTGATGGCTTTTGAAGAAGATTTTAAGAAATAACAGTTAGGTAGCCAAGCAGATGGATGCATCCCAATCAAATCAATTATTATTCCCACATTTTAGAGAGTAAAGTGACTGCTCTTATCAAAATTGAATTTCCATTATCCACAATGGATGGTTGGAATTTCTGTTTTCATCTTATATCTTATATGGCTTCAAACATGTCTTGATACGGCATTTCAAATAAAAAATTCTTCAATCCAAAAGTTGATTATTCTCACCTTGTCATCAACATCGGTGAAATTCCGCACATAAGTAACTTGATAGCCCAAGTGTTGAAGATATCTGCAGGGTTCAATTCCAAGTAAAACCATGACTACCATCCACATATTAATTATCATTGCTTTATACCTAATTCATGTACGAAAATGAAGGGCACAGTAGCCACATTGTAAAATAAGGCAAAAGCACGAGCTAAAGAATGGGATGAATTGTGCAGTGAGTTGAGATGAGTTGAGTTGGATTTAGGTGAGTTGAATAAAAGATTGTTAGAATATTATTTTTTAATATTATTATTGTTTTAGGATTTGAAAAAGTTGAATTGTTTATTATATTTTGTGTGGGAATTTGAGAAACTTGTAATGATGAGATGAGTTGAGTTGAAGTGAATTTCCAATCCAAACTGAGGCTTAAGGTTAACGTCAATTTCAGCTTCAAATTAGCACATATTGGCCAAGGAATTTCAGCTTCGAATTAAGGTCCACTGAAGTTCCTTTTTTTAAGGCCGACGATGGGTTAACCAAGTCAGAGCAAACAAAGAGGGAAAAAAGAGCAAATGAAATTCATCTATACAGTGGCCCTAGGTCACATGCATGAGCACAAATTCCCAATCAAAAGACTAAATCTTTCGAAGTGATTATTAAATGGATGGGCAGAACCTGTACATTGTACCATTTTACTCAAGATGTGGAAAGGAAGAGGTTTCTTTTTTGGGGCAAGGAAATTATCTTTTAAGCTTTTGCAGCCAAAGATCCATCAATGATAATTTCTCAAATGGTATATGGAGGAACCTGAAGGACAAATGAGAAGTGTGTTTTTACAATATCAGAGGAAAGCCTTGCTGCTTTACAGTCCAGCAAAGCTTTGTTTGCTGTGTAATAGGATTATAAATTGCTAACTCCAATCCGTTTCTCTGTTTATAAATCTTTTAAAGAAAAACTTCAAAAAAAATAAATTTTTACTTTTGGCAATAAATTGCTTGAAGTTGTCAGATCAGTAGCAAAATTAGCAACGACAAATATCCATGTTGGCAATTATATTCTAGTTCTTATCCTATTAGCTATCAGATAAGTGGGCAATCAGGTAGAATCGAAACTGAAGGAGAATAACCTGAAGAGGACGTCGAAATTGACAGCAGCGCGAGCGTGGCCTAGGTGGCTGAGATCGTAGGCGGTGACACCGCAGACGTACATGCCAACACTCCCTGGCTTGTGCGGCTTGAAGATCTCCTTCTGCTGAGTCAACGAATTGTACACTCGAAATTCCTCCTCCTTCGCCATTCCTCCCACACACAGCTCGCTTTCCTTCTCCCTCTCCCTCTCTCCGTCCCTCTGCGTCTGCAGCTTAACGATGCAACACAACCTAAACCTAAAAGCCTACAGATTTCACCGTAGATGAAACGCCAATGGTAACAATCGTTATACCAAAGGTTTAGAACAGCGAAAGCAGCTCGAAAGCACCCTAATCCTCTATTTTCATGAAACCCTAACAGAAAAGAAATCTCACAAACATGCTAAAATCGATATAGTCATTGTATAAGTATTTTGATTGTATAAAATCAGACTGATAAATACAAGAATTCACGAAATACAAACTAAAAAGGATCAGTAATACAGAGAGAGAGAGAGAGAGAGTCACTTGCTAGGAGAGACGGCGACAGCGAAATAGCGGCACAGCGTGGGAAGGGGCGCCGGCAGTCCACAGCATGAGGGGGAGAGAGAGAGAGAGAGAGAGAGAGAGATTAGGGATGGGGAAACAAAATAAAAAGGAAAGTGCTACGCAGTCCACGTAGGACCAGGTATGTACTAGGGGCTGTTGACGGCGTGAGAGAGGGGCTGAGCGTGAGAGACGGGTGCGGGGACTCAGGGACTCGAGAGGCAGAGCAGAGATGGTCAAGCGGGGAGGGGGGGTTAAACGACGCGGTCTGGCCTTAGGGACTAAAATTTAAGACTATATTCATAATATATATAATATATAGTATAGTATATAGTATACTATAGTATATATTATAATACTAACTATATATTATACTATTATAGTGATACTATCATAATAATACTATATACCATACTGATACTAATACTATATATAGTTATATATATTTTGTTATAGTGATTTAAGCTATTAAAAAAAGTATAGTGATTTATATCTAATATTATAGTATAGTATTAGTTATAGTGATTTAGGTTAAACTATTAGTTTATATTAACTATTAGTTTATATCAACTATAGTATAGTATTGTTAACTATAGTTTATATTAAACTATTATTATTAGTATATATATTAGTATTAGTTATAAACTATATATTTAATATTAGTATTAGTTATAGTGATTTAGTATAACTATGTTAGTATAAATATAACTATAGTCTATATTAGATTATTAGTATTAGTTAGACTATATAATAATATTAATATTATACTATTAGTATAGCTATATAATATAAGTATAACTACAGTCTATATATTGTCATACTAATATAACAATTAACAAACTCACTATATTAGTATTTGTTATTTAGTATTAGTATTTGTTAATTGTTATAGTGAGTTTAATTTATTATAACTATATTATTGATAGTATTATAGTGATAGTATTAGTATAGTAATTTAGTATTAGTAATTAGTTAATACTATATCATTATTTTATATGTGATTATTTAGTATAGTGATTATTTAGCTATATATAATATATCAGTATAATTAGTTATATATTAGTATAGCTATAAATAAAATGTTATTAATAATTTAAATATATATTTTATGTTTAAAGCATATGATAAATTAAATTTTCATATTTAAGGTTAAACTTTTATTTTATAAATTATAATAACATTATCTTATATATAATTATATTAATAACATATGATCAGACAAATTATAAATGTTTATATTTAAAATTAACATTTTATGTTATAATTTATAAATTATAATATGAGATTATTTCATATATAATTATATATTATATATAAAACTTATATATAAAAAATATTTTGTATAATATTAACTTTGTATAACCGGTCCGGTCCGGACCCGTCCAATATTTCAATTTCTCTATTCAAATCTACACCCCTACGTAGGACTCATTGCCGTCCAAATATGGGAATAGACTAAAAGACTCCGATTTTTATCATGAAATTGACTAAAATATCTTACTTTTAAATAAAGAACAAGTCAGAAATCTGAACTCATTTTGTTTTCCCCTCCCTCTGTGGCAACTGCGTGCATTTGGGTCCTCCACTGCCATTCACAAAACTTTGGTTGTTTTTCTTTATTTTCCAGCAATTAAATTTTGTGTGAACTGCCGTGCATATTTAATTTTGTTTTTCTTTATCTGTAAACTACCGTGCATCTAGGCCACCTATTCTTACTACAACCATGAATCTACACTTACGATAAATCCAAGAAAAGTAGTTAAATACGTGACTTGCAGTCTAGTCTAGTCCAGGTGAAAAAACCTTACTACAACCATGAGACCACAAGAGAAAGAAGTCCAGTGCAGAGCTAGAAATTATATCTACATCTAAATATTAAACTTTATCACACATGTATGGTTCACCATCTAGAAGGATACAAGCCCTATGGAAAATTCTCAGTTCACACGAGCTTGAACCCAGATTCTTGAATATTTAAAAAGATGTCATGCATCCAAAGAGAAGCACGAAGGACTTAGGAGTTTCATAAGGGATTCAGGATTTTCAGAGGATTGTTCGTGTGTTTGAAGTGCTCTAGGGGCTGTGAGTGAAGTGCATCATCAATGGAAATCATGGACCAGGCCGTGAGCCTTGTTGAGAGATGTTGGGTTTATTCTTAGTAGAAAATAAGCCCGTTTGGAGTAGAGAGTTATGGCCTTGAGGCCCTTTATGTTTTAAGTATTACGTCATTTTCTATATTAAAGCTTGTTGTTTTAATTGTAATCTTCTAGAAGGAATCTAGTCTGCTACGTCTGCTGTGTCATACCTATTTGGGTGGAACGTCCGCACCTGGAAAGTTATGCAAAATCATATGAGAAGTTTATTATTCCTTCTCTGTGTTCTCTCTCTCTATTTCTTCTCTATTCTTTTCATGGATGTTCTCACCCTCTAAGTGAGCAAAATTATCAATTACAGGCCATCATTTTATAAATAAAACCAATATATCGAGTTCTATAGTGTTACAGTTGGTATCAGAGAGTGATCCCAAGTGTTATCACTCTATTCAGCTTCACCATGGTAGAAGGAACCCACCTCAACCAGCTTCAAGATGGCCTCACATCCTTGAAGAAATCCACCGATTTACAGCTGAAAAATCTGGAAACAGAAATGTTAGCTTTGAAAAGGCAATCTGATTCGATCATGCAACAGTTAACTACAATCATTGTGGAATTACAGAAACGTAATAATGACTAGCAAAGGGAGGGAAGTACCTCGGAGAATCAACAATACAACTCTCACCATCGTGACCATAAGCAGAAGCTACAACCCAGACAGGTAAGGATTGATTTTCCTTACTTTCATGGGGATGACCCTAGTGGTTGGTTGTACAAAACTAATCACTATTTTACTTTATACAATACAATGCCTCAACACAAGCTAAGGTTGGCCTCTTTCCACATGGAAGGGCTAGCCCTTGTTTGGTTCCAAGATTTAGAAGAATCTGGGACTGTCCAAGACTGGGAAGGGTTTACCAAGACATTGTTGGTGAGATTTGGACCATTTTCCTATTATGATCCAATGGATTCTCTTACGAGACTCAAGCAAATTAGTTTGATGGAAGATTATAAAACTAGTTTTGAAGGGTTGTCTAATAGACTAAAAAGGTTGTATGAGGACTATAAACTGAGTTGTTTTCTCAAAGGATTGAGGGATGAAATAAGGCTGCCGGTGCGTATGTTTGGGCCTAAGAACTTGTTGACAGCTTACAATTTAGCAAAGATTCAGGAAGAGCATGTTGGGTTGGCTAGAAAGGATGTTAGAGGACTCAACTATAACCATGACCTTGGGATTTTGAAAACCCCACAACTCCCTACCTCCAGCCTACACAATAACCAAAAAGCCCCACACATCCCTAGTTCCAGCTTCCATAACCACCAAAATAACTAACAAAGAGCCATTGTACCAGTCCATAAAATAAAACCACAATAAATGAAAGACCAGAGAGATAAGGGTTTTTGTTACTATTGCGATTCCAAGTGGAATCCGGGCCACAAGTGCCAACAACTCAAGCTTTTCCATATTGAGGAGGTTGAGGAATAGCTGAGTGATTCCTTGAAGGTGGAAGAAGTAATAGAAGGGGGGAGATGCTGATTTTGTTACAAATTCAGTGCAACCAGAAATATCATTACATGCTTTAATTGGTTTAGTCAACCCTAGAACTATGAGGGTGAAGGGTAGGGTTGGGAACCAGGAGGTAGTTATTTTAATTGACTCGGGAGCATCCACAATTTTATAGACACTTCTGTGATTACAAAAGGAAAAGTTCCAGTGGACAGTGACAAAATAATTAAGGTGAAAGTGGCCAATGGAGAGACGGTCATGAGTGAGGGCAGTTGTGCCTCATTGAGAGTATGGGTGCAGGGGAATGTATTTGTTACTGGAGCTTTTATGTTGGTGCTAGTGGGCTATGACATGGTGTTGAGAGTGCAATGGCTTCATGAGTTGGGGTCCATTCTTTGAAATTTTAAAGAATTGTTTATGAAATTTCATTATAACAGTAATGTGATTGAGTTGCAAGGCTTGTGTCCAGCCAAGCTAATCGAAGAGGGCAGCTTGAACAAAAACAATAAACTGGAGAAAAAGGGCGTGCTGTTACAGTTAGTGGAGGTGAAGGAGAATCAAGAGTCGAAGCCAAAAATACACCCAGCTATCCAAAATTTACTAAACCAATACCAAGCAGTTTTTGGGGAACCAAAATGCCTACCTCCTATAAGATCCCATGACCATAATATCACCCTACAGCCAAACACTCAACCCAATTTAGTCCAACCTTACCAATATCCTTATTTTCAAAAGGATGAGATAGAAAAAATTATGAAGGAGCTGTCGTCCTCTGGTGTCATAAGGCCAAGCCAAAGCTCATATTCCTCACTGGTGTTGTTGGTGAGAAAGGCAGATGGGACATAGCACATGTGTGTGGACTATAGGTCCTTGAACAGGGTGACAATGAAGGACAAGTTTCATATCCCGGTGGGGGAGGATTATTGGATGAATTAAGCGGGTCTAAATTGTTTTCAAAGTTGGACTTGCGTTCCGGGTACCACCAAATCAGGGTCAAACATGAAGATATTTCTAAAATGGCTTTTAGGACTCACGAAAGGCATTATGAGTTCTTAGTCATACCTTTTGGGTTAACGAATGCTCCTAGCACTTTCCAAAGCCTCATGAATGAGGTTTTCAGACCATACTCAAGGAAGTTTATACTGGTTTTTTTCGATGATATTTTGGTTTATAGCGCTAACTTAGATGATCATCTCAGGCATTTGCAATTAACATGGGAGGTGTTACAGCAGTATAGCCTGTTGGCTAAGCTATCTAAATGCAGGCTTGTTGTCCTGGAAATGTCTTATATAGGCCATGTGATCTCGGATGATGGTGTAAGAGAGTAGATTCAGAAAAGCTGGTTGCTGTAACATAATGGCCATTTCCAACTTCTTTGAAGTCCTTAAGGGGGTTTCTAGGATTGACGGGCTATTATCGTCGTTTTATAAAGGGGTATGGAAGCATAGCTGCCCCATTAACATAGTTGCTCAAGAAAAACCAGTTTGCTTTGAATGAAGAGGCAAATGAAGCTTTTCAACTCCTTAAACAGGCAGTGAGTCAGCCCCCTGTATTGGCTCTCACAAATTTTTCCCTTCCTTTCATAATAGAATGTGACGCACCGGGAGGAGCAATTGGGGCTGTTTTGATCAAAGGAACAGGTCCATAGCCTTTTACAGCCAGGCTTTAAAAGGCAGAATCCTAAATCTGTCCACCTATGAAAAAGAGCTCTATGCATTGGTTATGGCAGTGCAAAAATGGCAACCGTACTTGTTGGGGCACCCTTTTGTGGTGAGGACAGATCATCAGAGTTTGAAGTATCTTTTAGAGCAGAAAATAGGTACTCCTACACAGCAAAAGTGGACCACGAAATTACTAGGGTATGATATGTTGGTGGAGTACAAAAAGGGATTGGAAAACATAGCAGCAGATGCCTTGTCTAGAAGAGGTGAGGGAGAGGAGCAAATAGTGGAAGCCACCCTTACTGTCATTTCTTTACCAACATTTGAGTGGATGAAAGAGATTAAGGAAGGGTACAAGGGGGATCCTAAAGTACTAGAATTAATGGAGAAATTTCAAAGAGGTGATTTACCTCAGAAATACTCAATAAGGGAGGGATTGCTTTTTTACAAGCAGAGGTTAGTAGTGGCTGATGATGCAGCCTTCAAACAGAAACTGTTGCAGCTGGTGCACTCTAGTGCTTTGGGAGGACATTCGAGGCATGATAAGACCCTCCATAGACTTAGAAGAGATTTCTATTATGAGGGTATAAAGAAAACTGTGAAGGATTACATTAGGGATTGTGAAATATGTCATTGTATGAAGATTGATCAGACAAAACCCAGTAGCCTACTTCAGCCCCTTCCAATCCCTTCCCAACCCTGGACTCAAATCTCTATGGATTTCATAGAGGGTCTACCTCCCTCACATGGTTTTAATAGCCTATGGGTAGTTGTTGATAGGCTCACAAAATACATCCATTTTATTCCTATAACCCACCCGTATGCTGCCAAAACCATAGCCCAATTGTTTACCAAGCACATCCTAAAACTACATGGAATGCCCAACACCATAGTGTCTGATCGTGATAGGACATTTACAAGTACCTTTTGGCAGGAGCTGTTTAAGTCCCAGGGGATGCAATTAGCCTTCAACACTGCATACCATCCACAGTCAAATGGGCAGACTGAAGCCGTGAACAAGTGTGTAGAGAGTCTTTTTAGGTGCTATGCGGGGGACAGACCTCGGGATTGGATCCAATGGGTGCCCTTAGCTGAGTGGTGGTATAATACCACCCAACACTCATCTATTCGAATCACCCCTTTCCAAGCACTGTACAGGTATGAACACCCCAAGTTAATCAGTTACATGCCAGGGTTATCTAAAGTGCAGATAGTTGAAAAAATTTTACAGACAAGAGAACACATGAATAGCTTACTCAAGCATAATATTCAGAGGGCCCAAAATCGCATAAAAAAATACTATGACTTGAAAAGAAAGGAGCAAGAGTTTGAAGTAAGAGATTTTGTTTACCTACGCCTGCAACCCTACAGGCAGATGAGTGTGGCTCATCGCAAGAACCACAAGTTGTCCCCACGTTTTTATGGCCCTTTTTCCCATCATCCAGAAAGTGGGATCCGTAGCTTACAAGTTGCAACTTCCTCCAACCTCGACAATATACATGGTATTTCATGTGTCACAGTTGAAGAAAATCTTGGGACAAAGGCATGTTTATTTACCTACCCTCCCACCCATGGGTACAAATGGGAACTTTATGCCTGAGCCTGAAAAGGTCATCCATCACAGAGTTCGGAAACACCACAATTAGCCTTTGACCGAATGCTTGGTGCAATGGTAGGGGCAAAATGCAGAAGACGCATCATGGAAACCGTACGAAGAGCTGAAGGCATCTTACCCGCACCTTGTGGGCAAGGTGCTCTAATGTGGGAAGTTTTGTCACACATCCAGAGAGAAGCACGAAAGATGAAGGAGTTTTAGAGGGGATTCGGGATTTTCAGAGGACTGATCGTGCGTTTGAAGTGCCCTAGGGGATGTGAGTGAAATGCATCATCAATGGGAATCATGGACCAGGCCGTGAGCCTTGTTGAGGGATGTTGAGTTTATTCTTAGTAGAAAATAAGGCCCGTTTGCAGTAGAGAGTTACAGCCTTGAGACCCTTTATGTTTTAACTATTATGTCATTCTCTATATTAAAGCTTGTTGTTTTAATTGTAATCTTCTAGAAGGAATCTAGTCTGTTACGTCTGTTGTGTCAGACCTATTTGGGTGGAATGTTCTCACCTGTAAAGTTATGCAAAATCATATTAGAAGTTTGTTATTCCTTCCATGTGCTCTCTCTCTCTCTCTCTATTTCTTCTTTATTCTTTCCATGGAGGTTCTCACTCTCTAAGTGAGCAAAATGATCAATTACAGAGCACCATTTTACAGATAAAACCAGTACACCTAGTTCTATAGTGTTACAAAAGAAAACACTAGCTTCCTTTCGTTAAATCTTACATCTTCTCACACTGACTAGGGTCGATTACAATAAAAAAGAAGAGAAAATTGATTACACAAATTTACACCTTACAGCCTACGGGGAGAGAGAGAGAGAGAGAGAGAGAGAGAGAGAGACATAAATACACATGGGCAAATTGGGTCCTCCCTTGAGGAATGGGACAACGACGACGACGTCAATGGCCGAGAGATCTGTGAGGGCGACGCGATTTCACTGAGGAAGGAATGGAGCTATGTCTGGATTTCACTAAGGAATGAAGGAAGCTTTGTAAGCTTCCTTGGTTTTGCTACGTATTGGAAACGCTCCATTTCATCAATAAATGAAATGGAAGCGTTTCATTTAGGACTGCATTGCAGGCCACGCTCGTGGACTGTGATAAGAATTTTCCAAAAATAAAAACTATGGGGATTGTGTTTTTTATTTTTGTAAAAGACTATTTCTGGCGCTTTAGTACTCCGCAAATAAGCAATAATTAGTCGCAAATAAAAGTCGCCACGGTTATTCTCCATTATGTGAATCCCTTTCCCGTCACATTTTATTATGGCAACAAAACATAGACACAAAAGGTAGATTTTGTGACGATTTTTCACCCTCGACGGAAAGAAAATACCGTTACAATAAGAATAGTTGTTTCAACGACAAAACCATCACAATAGGTATAATAGTCGCCGTAAAATATTATACAGTGAATTTTCCATCAGCATTTCCCAACTTCGCATTGAAATTTAGCCATGATTAGAAAAACGTCGCAATTAAGGTCCATTTGCGGCGATTTCTTTTGTAACGAATATACAATCGCTGGAATAGACCGATTTTCTTGTAGTTAATGTTAAAAAGTGTATTGAATTAGAAAGAAAAAAAAAATACAACAATCGATCATTCTATCGGTAGACCATCGGTCTCCGTAGAATGATCCCTTTAAAATTGTAACTTTTTGGACATAATCTTATTGCATATTATTCTTTATTCTTTTTCTTTTAAATATTTTTTAAACATCTTTAAATATTTTAAAAAATATTTAAAAGAAAAAAAATAAATTTTTGAGAGATCAAATTGGGAGGACAAATTCAAACGACATAGTATCATTTTCCGTACATTTAATTTATACCCTAGTTGAATTAGTACCATCTCAACCAAGTGCGATTCATAGGTTGTTCTTGCTACTGCCATGCATACTTCTATTAAAAGGGAAAGTTATTAATAAAATTATCAAGCAAGTTAATGCGAATTTTTGTTTAGTTTTTTTTTTTTTTAATTTAAAAGTCATCCTAGCTTTTTATGAAACTACTTGACTATAGATAGACACCCATCTATTATATATAGCACAAAAGTACGAGAGAGAGCGAACCGATATTCTTATACGATATGAAGGGAATAGTACTCATGAGAGAGAACCTCAAACTTCTCTCTAAAAACTCCCCCAAACCGAAACTAGCTTGAGGGGCTGGGAAATTTGGCTCCTCCCCCCTCACTTTTCAAATATGTATTTTTTGTTTTGTTTTGTGCATTTTTCAAGTCTAATAAAGGAGAAACACGATCTGGGTTTTTCAAGTCTGTGTGGTTTGTGTGTATTTTTGTCCGTTGCCCGCCTCCTTCACATGAGCATTTTTTGGGATCAAAGTGCTTCACAGTGGGGAACGGCAGCATGTAGTTTGGTGCTGTTTTTATGCAAAAACAGGGGAGATTCTCTTTGTTGAAGGATACCCGTGGGGGAGGGAGGTGCAGTGGTGGTTGGCTTGGAAGAGGGTTGCGGCTGGAGGTATTACAAGACAAAGCTCGGAGGCCTCGATAAAAGAGTGGCTTACGGTGGTCGGTGTTTGGTGCTTAGTGGGCTCCGAGTTTCACGACTCCATGAGCAGACCAAGATGCACGCCAGTTTGGGTGGGCTGTGGGAGAGCGGGAGACCAACCGCGTCCTAATGAGTGGGCGACGGAAGGGTATCTCTACTATTTATATGCTCCATACGAAGCTCACTTCTCAACTTGCTTTTGTACTGTCTCTAAAAATGTGTGGCATCAGCGTTTGGGACATTCTCAAGCCTTTGCTATCCAAGTTCTTAAATCTAAATGACTTATTCAAACCTTTGGCACCAATAAAACATTGTCTATTTGTGAAAGTTGTCAGTTAGGCAAACTAAGCAAGTTTTTTCGTTTTACCAGCTACTAGTTTCACTCATGCTATTTTTTATAAAGTTTATTAAGACTTATAAGGTCCTACCCCTATTGTTTATGTCAGTAGATTTTCTTACTATGCTTGCTTAATTGGTGCCTTTTTAAAATTTATGTGGTTTATTCCGCTCCAAAAAAAAAAAAAAAAAAAAAAAAAAAAATCTGATTTTTTTTGGGCCTTTTTACTTTTTTAAAAATATGTTGAACACCAATTCAATAAAAAAATAAAAAACTTTCAAACCGATGGGGTGGAGAATTTGCTAACACTCAGTTTACATTACATTTATAACAACAAGGTACTATTCATCAATTTTCCTACCCCCATACCCCTTAACAAAAAGGCACAGTGGAACGTCGTCATCATACTATTCGAGAACTTGGTATGGTGGCCCACCCAGACCGACGTGTGTCTTGGTCTTGTCGTGTAGTCGTGAAACTCAGAGCCCACCAACAACCGACCACCATCAGCCACTCTTTTGTCGAGGCCTCTAAGCTCAGTTCTACAACACCTCTAGCCGCAACCCTCTTCCAAGCCAACCACTGCTACACCTCCCTCCTCCACGAGTATCCTCCAATAAAGAGAACCTTCCCTGTTTTTGCATAAAAACAGAGCACCAAACTGCATGCTGCCGTTCTCCACTGTGAAGGACTTTGATCACAGAAAATGCTCATGTGGAGGAGGCGGGCGGCAGACAAAAACACACACAAACCACATAGACTTGAAAAACCTAGATCGTGTTTCTCCTTTATTAGTCTTGAAAAACACACAAAACAAAACAAAAAACACAGACTTGAAAAGTAAGTAGGGAGGAGCCAAAGCTCCCACCCCCTCAAGCTAGTTTTGGTTTGGGGGAGTTTTAATAGAGAAGTTGGAGGTTCTCTCTCATGAGTATTATTCCATTCATATTGCATAAGAATATCAGCTCTCTCTCTCTCTCTCTCTCTCTCTCTCTCTCTCTCTCTCTCTCTCTCTCTCTCTCTCTCTCTCTCTCTCGCACGCGCGCTATATATAATAGATGGATGTCTATCTATAGTCAAATAGTTTCATAAAAAGCTAGGATGACTTTTAAATATTTTTTTTTTTTTAAAAAAAATCACATTGACTTGCTATGGATGGTGGCGATGGTAGGTGGAGGCGGACGCAGAAGAGAAAAAAGAGAGGAAGGGGTCACGGGCAAAGTAAAGATGCAGAAAGAAAAAGGAAAAAAAAGGGCGGGGCAAAGATAATGATGAAGCCCTAAGGGCTGGGCCCATGTGGTTCTTTTTCAATTTTTTTATTTGTAGTTTTCTATTGTTTTGTTTTAGGTAAAAAATAAAATGAAATTGACTATTGGACTTGGTGTCCATAGCAACAGAGTCTCGTTCCTCCTTTGGGAGGAGTCGGAGTGATAGTACTCATCCTCTTTAGGAGGATGGAGGTTAATAGTACTTCTCTTCTTTTGGAAGAGGGGTCATTTAGTTTTGTTTTTATAGAGCGCTATTCTCTCTGACAAATCAAAATATTTGTTAGGAGGGAGTTTATAAAAGTTAAAACAATGTCTATCACAAAGAAATTTGTGTGGGGGGTGCCCCAAAGCAAATGCGTAGTTTGGTTTGTAATCCGGATTTTTCCTTGTATTGATATGTCACAACTGTAACTTCGATTTCATTGAATGAAATGAAAGTCTATTTCCATAAATATGTATATAGCACAAAAGTCGATATAAAATGGGAAAGTAGGTCCATTCAGTGCCATGTGCTCTCCACTACTTGTTTCCATCCACCCATATATTTGCAAGGTTGTTTGCAAATTTTTTTTTTTTCGTTAATTAGTTTTTTTTTTGGATTTGTATTACGTTCAATTTTCAAACCAAGTTTGCTGAATAAATAACCATATGCGAGAAATATTATTTTAATTACAAAAAGATTCTACGAAAGCAAGTTTATAAACTAACGTAATTTGATATACTATATTAGATTGTAAAACTATTTTTATTATAAAATAGATCTAATATACCATATAAAATTATGTCAATTTGTAAATTTATTTTGTGAATCTCTTTAGCGGTAGCATGTCTCACATTTTAAATATGTGAACAAATAGTGAAATCAAAAGTTCAAAACCCATCGATCTCCACAATCTCCAAAAATCCTACGAAGAGGAGACGACAGTAAATTAAGAAAGTACTACAAAATCAGTAATTAACAATGAGCTGATCTACAACGACATGCCATATGCCCAATGTCTACTTTAATCTTATTTCTTCATTGCGTTGCTAAATTGATTCATGCCTCTATATTCTCATCTCTTCGTAGAACCTCTAAAAACACCTCCCATCCCTCTGATCGAGCGACCTTATACTCTAGTCTTCATCACCAGAACTCGATGGCTCCAAAAACTACCTTGCAGTGACATCTTCCATGTCCGGAAAAGCAAGCGGAGCTTTGAATATACGTAGGTTGCAACCACTCCTTAAGCTCTCAAGCTAAACCGTGCAACATCTATATAGAAAGAACATCAAAGAAATATCTCAAGGCCTTTTGTTCTTGAAATGGTTTCTGCAGTAATGAATGATGGGGTTGGTTGAAGGAGAAAACTGACTGTACTCCTCAAGAAGCCCACAAATGTAAAGTTTGAAAAGCTTGAACCTCTTGACCCTTCTTGCTTTCTTAAGAAATATTAGTTTTGAGATTATGGCTTATCTCATTTTCGCAATGAAAATGGAGAACTTCAGAAGATTTCATACCTTTTGGAGAATCGGTAGCCCTTTTGTGTAGGACTGTTCATACAATTCTAGCCCAAGAGCCCGGGTTCCAAACTCGGGCCGAAATCCGGACCGGGTTAGTTCGGGATAGATCCCGAGTGAATCCAGGTTCTAAACCTGGAACCCAAGTTTACAACCCAGTACCTTTTTTTTTTTCAATTTGAATGTTTTGATTTTTTTTTTTCAATTTATGCCATGTTGTTATCCAGGAAGAGCCTCTCTGGATTGTGTTCAAGTGGGCGGGACATAGTGATGACCAAAAACCACAAGAAGATGATAAGGGCAAGAGAAAACCCCACTTTGTTCTGAATCGTTGAACAAAAAACATAACTATCAAGATTGCCATTGAAATCCCCACAATAGAATCTGGATCGAAGCATATTTAATACGCTAGAGATAATAATCTAAAGAACTTTCTAGTCCGCTTATAAAAGAATGATTGATATATAACATAGTACTTGTGCCTAGCAAGTATATCCCATCTGTTTTGGACGTATTTCACCGCCACCACCTCGTGATCACCTGCAACCAAAAAGTAGATGGCTTGGGGGTTCGATGGAACGCCTCTTATGCCTAAGTCAATCACTGAAAGTAATAATGTAATTCTCAAGAATTCGATCCTTTCACGTACCTAGGTTCTCCCCTTATATAAAACCGTCTAATCCGTCCCCATTCTTTGGGTGATAATGTCTATTCATTATTCAAATTTAAATTTGAACATGAAGGTTCATCCTTTAGTGAATTCAAATTATAACAATTATTACCTTCTACCGCCTTTGGGTGGTTACCCAGTCGGTATTGGCAGTGGGCTAGACCCTCTTGGTATTGATTGGGCTTTTCGATAATGGGACAAACTTCAGGCCTAAGCCAAAGCCCAGGCCCATGTGGGGGCTAATCGGTCGGGAATATTCCCTCCACCATCCACCGCAAAAAGAACTGCATGTAGTATGCAAAACCCATTTGTTAAATGTTACAGACAACATGTTTAGGCTTGTACTGTCTTCATCAAGTCTGAGATTTTTCTGTTAAACTGACCTGAAATGGATGGAGTAAGATCCCATCTCAAATTACCATGGAAGTTCCCATGATGGTGACAAGGAATTGCAAAATTTGTACAATATCACCATGTCTTGCCCGTTTGAACACAATCCAGAGAGGCTCTTCTTGGATAACAGCATGGCGCAAAGTGAAAAAATAAAAAATAAAACCATCAAAAAATTCAAACTGAAAAAAAAATAGATACCGGGACCCAAACTGGGTGTACTCGGATTTGTTCTGGGCCGGAACCCAGAACCAAAATTCGATTTTTTGGATTCTAGACCAAGCCAGGAAAAAATTCGACCCGGATGAACAGTCTTACTTTTGTGGGCATTATGAAGAAAAAAAGAGTTATGAGAATCAAAGACATGCTCTTTCTGAAAACAAAAGGGTTGGCTTGGAATTTGGTAGGGACTCAGAGGTTGAGGCATGGGCAGGGAAGGTTTTTAAGGATACAAAAAGGGGAATGATTTGGGAGGACATGATTCTAGTGGGGAATGAAGAGCCAATGTGTAAAATAATGGTGTGACGCAACTTGTACACGAGGGGTTATTTGGAAAGTGAGATAAAATTCTCATCTCATCTCAAAACCTCTAATCATAATATAATTTTTTTTTCCAAACATCATTTAAATATAAAATACTTTTCAATTTCAAATTTTCAATATTTTCAATTAATCATTACAATTTTTTTCAAATTTCCAAATAAAACACACAAAATAATATTTTTTTCAAAATTTAAAACAAAAATTATATTTAAAAAATTTTCTAATTTTATAATATTTTTATTCAACTTTCTCTCTCCCATTTTTCAAAATTTAATAAAATATTTTAACTCAAATTATTTCATTACTATTCATAAATTATTTTACTAATATTCACAAAATCGCATATCATCTCATTAACATTTCCTTACGATGAAATTAGGGTTCTATAATTTTTACCAAGAAAAGCCCAAATGATGAAATCTTGGTATGTAATGATTCAGCTTAATTAATTGATTGACAACCCCTTAATGAATTAATCTTCGAAAGTGATAGCACAACAGTCATTATCTAGACAATATTCCAAGACAATTTTCTACATTAATACCTCACCATTCTCTTGTCTAAAGTCTTGTTTTCTTTTTTCAACACAAGTGGAATGTTATTGTTAGCATGTCACTTCATTCGTAGCACCTAACACTAATGAAGAATTAGGAACTCGATCGATCGGGCTTGTTTGGCTGCAAGATATATGCATAATTGTTCAAGCTTTGGCCGGTGAGGATAACTACTCAAGCACCAAACAAGATTATCCTCACAATTAAGACGTACATGCTGTTCTATTCATGATTTTTTTTCATTTACAGAAAGAAAGAAAGGCTATCACTTTTCATGACCAAACACAATCAATCTCAACTTTACTGCACTGTATAGGCACATGATTTCTTTACAAAAATCATGGTGCTTGGAGAACATGTACATTTTTTTTTTTTTTTTTGGAGAACATGTACATGAGCACGTTATCCTATCATTTTCATCAGCAAAGATATATAGACATAGAGCACTGAAAATGAGATATATAGACATATAAATCAAGATCTATTGTCCATATGAGTCTCTTGAATAACACCAAATTATGAGAATTGAGAACATTGGAATTCAAATAAAAGCCTTAAATAATACTTATGCTATAAAGTGTTAAGATATAAAATAAATAATTAAATCTATCTCTTCCCATCAGTTTAACCTTTTGAGACAAATAATAATTTCATATGATATGTAGAGGTCCCGAGTTCGAATCCTTACTCAACACTCTATCCCATTTAATTAAATATTCCACGTGTTGGGTCATCCATTGAGAAAGAGTATAGCCTACTCGTGATGGTGAGTGTTAAAATATAAAATAAATAATTAAATCTATCTCTTTCCATCAGTTTAAATTTTTGAGATAAGTGGTGATTTCACATAAAGATGTTAGTTAAATTATAAATATTTTAGACTTTTCTCTAATCAGAATATAAAATTTGAGAATTGTTGTTTTTTTTTTATATATATTTTATTATCAACCATATTTGTCAATAAGGTACATTTTAAATAGCTTTATATTCAAGCGGAGATGTATAAAATTAATTAAAATAATCATAATAATAATAAATAAGAATAGAGATGACCAAATTCAAGAAGAAAAATAGTCACAAAAAGACTTGCGTGCCAATGCGTCACACCCCGGAAAACTGGTCTTTCTTTCATGTTATTATGCCATACGTAGTTTTCGGTTTCTTAATTTATTCCTTAAGGTTTACCTCTTTTCCCTCGATTGTATGGAAAGGCATTATATATGTCATGGAAAATGCTACATATCACTCAAATGAATTGCTCAAAGTTCCGTTATTTAGGTTTTCTTTTTTAAATGTTTAAAAAGGAAATACGGTGCTGTGAGTTTCACTTTACACATTCTCTATCTCTCTCTTCAATTAAATAGGCATTCCACTTAAAGGGTATAAATCGGTCCGGTCTGATTCGGGGTTGATGGATTGAAATTTTTGGTCCATTATTTTTTCCGAACCAAACATCCATAGAGACCAGATTGAATCGGTAGCTATCGGTCCAGTCCATTGGGTTTGACCTAATTATTTTTTATGTTTTTTCTTCTTTTGTTTCCAAATGAATTAATAAAAAATTTTATTTAAATTACTAAATTAAAATTAAGTGAATTATTAATGTAGATCATGTAACTAACTCATTAAAAATATTTTATATAGTCAATGATAATAAATTAAATGAAAATTATATCATTAATTCATATAATTACTATATAAAAATAATATTTTAAAAATATTTTAAAATATATATATATATAGGAGTTCAATCCAGTCTAAAATTTATAAACCCCAGGACCGGATCGAATGGTTTCAGTCCAAAATATATTCAAATCCCCTGCTTTATTTTGTTTTCTTGGTTTAATGAATGTTCAAAATCCAATTGCTAAAATTTTTCCCATTGTTTTACATTAGGTATCGATGAATGTTCAAAATCCAATGGATGAATAACATTTTTCTCTCTCTCTCTCTCTAGCTCTCTGCAAATCCCTACTTGATTTTGTGAAAGGAGGATAGAGGCGAATCCCACCAAAAAACACACGTTTCTTGAATTACTCATATTCATATTTACAAATCACATGACCCACGGAGGTAGATTATTCATATTCATATTGACGAGTGACGACCGCAAGATCCAGTGTTTCTAAGAATTGATGACAGAAACCAACAACTCGTTTAGCACCACAAATATCTATCGATGCAAAAAAAAAACCTTGCTCGCAAATAAATTGCCCAAATCGAAACATTAAGAAGACTAAATCAAATTGAATGTCAAAGACCCAAAAACTCTCACGAGGGAAAAGTCTCCAATGATAGTATTAATGGAGTAATCGAGAAAAATTGAAGGTACGATGGGAGGGAAAAGGGGCATACAGGGTTAGTGGAGGAGAGTGGGGAGGGAGAAGACGAAAAGCATACTTCTATCTTCGTGGGAATGAGCTTCGTGGGGATGGAGAAGTCTCGAAGCGACGAAGGGGATCAAAATAGAAACGACATCGTTTGTAATTTGCCATGTCGGATGCGATGATGCAGAGTCTCCCAAGTCAAGTCGATGCGAATAAAATTTTTCTTTGTAGAGTGCCAGAATATATTTATTATTAAAATGATGGATATATATATATATTAATATTCGAAAGTTGAAACGATTTGAATATTGATTTTTTTTTTTCGGTAATTTGAGGTCTACTATAAATCTTAATATGTATGCAGGTAATTCAAATCCCATGCACCCGTCCTCGATCAAATCAACTTGGACCAATGTTTTTTGCCTTTTGGTGATCTTGTTATCATGCATGCATGCCATTCAATATATGCAAGTGATCTCTTATTGTCAGGCTACGTTTGGTTGTAAGATTCGACTCAGTTCAATTTAATTTAGTCTAATTTTAAGCTAAGTCTAATATCTAAATATTCAATCCTCAAATTATTAAACTCATCTCAACTAAAAATTTTTTTACACGTGAGACACACAACTTTTTTTTAACTTAACACATTTTTATACTTGAGATCCACAATTATTTTCAACTCTCTATAAAAAGTATTAAACTGATCTTAATATCTAAACATACTTGAAACTCAGTTTAGATGGATCTCACATAACTTCATTCACTATTCAACTTATTACTATTCATAAAGAATCTTAATCTACCGATCGATTCCATTGAGAAATGTCATAAAACAATCGGCACATGATATTCACACGTTGCCTAGTTTGCGCTCAACGCATCATAGGCCTCTGCAACTTTTTTTGGGGTGACATCTACTTCTAATTTTATATACAAAATTTATTTTATCAGTTTATTTTTTAAAATTAAATTTCATAATTTTTATCAATAGCTGATACATACATATTAATTATGTAAGTATAAATTACATTTTTCATTATAGCCAAAAGCAATGTTTCCGGCCACCATTGAGACCATTTGAAGATCATAGCTAGCTATCATCGATGTTATTAATGCTTCTTCTAATGAAAGATTACGAGGAAGAAAAAAAAAACGAGTATTTCTATCTGCCAATCTAGAACATCTCCAAATATATATATAAATCTTCTGAACTTGCCATTATATTTTATTATATTTAGTTATTCATTTTTTTATCTTTTAGTATGGTCTTTTATAACTAGCAGATCTCATTTATTTTATTATTATGTTTTACTTACATTTTATTACTATTTAATATTTTTTATTTTATTATTATTATTTACTTACTTTTTATTATTATTTAATATTTTATTATTATTTACAGAATATATGAAAATATCTATCTACTCAAACGTAACTTAAGTGCTTATTTGAATTTATTTATAAAGACCTTACTATGTACAGAAAATGAATTGTTACGTTTCCTTTGACCAATTCAGAATATTTTGGTAGGACCCCTTTGACTTTTTATCGATGTTTTGGATTCGAGGACTAAAGGAGGATACAATTTGCTATATTATTAACTAAATTAATGTTTTGCACTTGTTTGATCATTTCTGGCATTGCCACAAACAAAAAGGATAAATAACAAATTTATCTTGTTGGTCCCTCTCCTTATATATTAATTAAAACTACCCCAACTCTCTTTTTATTTATTTTTTAAACGACATATCTAATTATAACTTCAATATTATTTTAATTTTTTTCCGTGGGCAAGCCAACTCAGCGGAAGTTAATAGGAGCCACGAGAAAGGTAACTCCTGCATTATACCGATAATGCAAATTGCACTTCATTTGGAGGCACCATTCTTGTGTTTTTTATGGGACACGTGTATTCCATCTAATGAGTCTTACTAGAATTGGACCCAAATCATATGGGACATAAGACCGGAGTGCGGTTGCATCAACCTCGCTTAGCTATGGGTTGTCATCAATTGTGATTGAGATATCTCAAACCTAAACACATCTTACAATTCAAAGAGAGATTGACTCGTTTCTGCACTACCTTATGCTGCACTCAAATAATATGAATTTTGTTATATAATGCAATGAGTTCTACATATTATATCAATCTCTCTTAAAATTGTAAAAAATATTCAAATCAGAATATTAATATAGAAAGTTCTTATACACATGCGACCACCTCTATCAAAACACCATGTCCTATTCGAATTGTTGTTTCTTTGGCATTTGAATAATGCTAATTAGCCTCTAGTGTACCACTCAAAATTATGTTAAATGCTATTTTATTTTATTTTTTTAAAATGGTTAAATATGTTATTATTAGTGCATTTATGTATTTTTTAACATTTAAAAATCACATAAAAAATTAAAATGAACTAGCAGTAATTTTAAGGGAGCTAAATGAAGGGGCTAAATGAAGAGACTAGGGTGTGTTTGGATGTTGAAGTGAGTTGAGTTATGATGATAAAATATTGTTAGAATATTATTTTTTAATATTATTATTATTTTAAAATTTAAAAAAGTTGAATTATTTATTATATTTTATGTTGGAATTTGAAAAAGTTGTAATGATGAGTTGAGATGAGTTTGGTAACCAAACGCACCGTAGCGACACCCTCTTGTCATTTAATAAACCTATAATTATTTTATAATTATTTTACTATTTACTTAAAATTTGTAGTTATATATGCCACTTATTTAAAAGATAATTTCAATTTTATTTAATTATTATTTATTTTAAATAGAGTTATATAAAATTGTTATAGACTAGTGGTATGTTTATGATTTTTCTTTAAAATTTAAATCAAACTAAAAAAACAAAAACAAAAAAAAATCCTACGGCTATACGAAGACGTCATTAAAAAAAATGTTTAAATCCAATGGTAGAGACAGCCACCGTCACTCAAAAACGACGTCTCGCCCGGGAAAAGGCCAGCGGCGGGCATAAAACGCACCTACGGTGCATTTTAGCATCGACCACATTAGGGACCAGGCTCGAGAGTGTTAACCCGAACGTTAAAACCGACCTCTCTCTCCCTCCTATATAAACCTGGGCTTCCCGGCGATATTGTGAATAGAAAGAGAGATAGAGAGAGTTAACAAACACCAAGAAAGAACATAATTTTCCAAGAAAAAAGAAGTGATAGAAGTTCCTACGAATTATTGGAAAGCAACCAGGGTGAAAGGGGAGAGAGAGATAGAGAGCTCTGATCTCAGTGCTCTCTGTTTGGAGTCTATTTGATTTGTGTTTCCGATAGATGGTGTGTGCCGGTGTGCGAGGGGAGAGAGAGACAGTGCAACGACCTAAGAACACGACCATGGCGATGGGACCTGAGAGATCCAAGGCTCTGCATAATTTCACGCTGCCTTTGAAGTGGGGGAACCAGAGGTACCTGCGGTGCATGAAAGAGAGTCCACAAGACGTCGATCAGCGATCTCCTCCTCCGACACTGGACAGCTCGCCAGTCACTCGGCGTCGGGAATTGGATAGGAAGAAGAAGAGGGATTGGAAATCGGGAATCGAGAGCGGAGGAGGAGGAGGCGGCGAGGGAATCCAGGCGTTGAGGAAGAAGGTCTTGTTTGATCTGAAAACGGAGGCTAACAAGATTAAAGACGCGTTTTTTAGGATGGAGGTGGGAGAAGAGGAAGACGTAATTGAGGAAGACGAGGAGGAGGTCGGCCAATCGCCTCCGGTGGAGGAGTCTGCGAGGCCGTGGAATCTGAGGACGAGGAGAGCCGCGTGTAAAGCTCCGATTGCCGGAGGAAAGGGATTGGGGATTGAGGAGAAGAAGAACGTGAGTTCATCGCCGTTGAGGTGCGAGAACAATGGCTCGAGGTTGAGAGGTGGATGCGGAGGAGGAACGTCGGAGAAGAAGGAGAAGGAGAGGACCAAGTTAACGGTGTCCCTGTCGAGGAAGGAGATCGAGGAGGATTTCAAGAAGATTCTTGGGCAGAGGCCGCCGAGGAGGCCCAAGAAACGGCCAAGGACCGTTCAGAAGCAATTGGATGTAAGTTCGCTTTCTTCGCTTTCGTTGATGAAATTGCGTCGCTGCGTCTGTGAGGTGTAATTTCATTGGGTGTTCTCTTCTTAATGTTTGCTTTCTGCGCAGTCGCTATTTCCGGGGTTGTGGTTGTTGGATATTACAGTTGATTCATACAAGGTTCCTGAATCCGTCGAGAACGGCAAGGTAATTGCTAATCAAGTTTTTCCATTTTATCTGTTACGTGTTTTCACTTCTGGGAAACTATTTTCATCTCTTCTGAACTAATTTCAGCCCTTCTGGGGGCTCTCTTCAGCGGTGAGCGGTGGATTTTGAATTCAGTTACCTTTCTTCTTCGATCGGCTTCATTGAATTTTGGTGAGCTTAACTCCTTCCATTCTTTATTGCAGAGGTAGTAATGGGAATGGCGGCCTGAGTGGAAAGTTTCAAGGATTCTGCTTTCTGACTACCGGTGACTTCATGACCCTGACTAGTGCTATACCACACCTTCTTTCTGAATTGGGAACTTGATCAAAGTGTTGATTTCCCAGTTACTTGTGGTTTTTCTCTACTTTCTTTTAAATGCTAATTATGATTTGTTTTTCTTTCTTTCTTTCTTATCATAATAATCTTGTGTAAAGGAAAACTTTGGTAGCTGTTATTAGATGGAAGAGAACCCTTTTTTTTTTTCTTTTACAAGTTTGATTTTCTGAGCACACTTAAATCAAGTTGCATTTTGGTCAGGCAACCCAACTTTTCTGGGTTATTGTTTTGACTTAAGCGGCTTGCATAGCATCTCTAGCATCAATTGAGGAATGCACGCAGAGCTGTTGGTACTACTATGTGTACCAATTTCTGAAAAATTCTGCTGTTAGTTTTATTTTCTCCTAATCTATATATACTGCTTGTTTTAGGGTGAATAAAGGCATCTATTGATCACAGACAATGCATAGTTCTTTATCTTCTATATAACAGTCCAGGTCCCTATCTCTTGGTGGTGTAGCTTTGGAGGTAGAGACCAAACTCCACCTTATGTTTCATGATCTTCTATATAGAATTGAGAGGAATAAGTAGTTGATTGGTTATAGTTATGAAATTAAAGAATCTCTTTTTTATTTGTCCTAACTAATAACTGCAATCCATGAACGCATCATCCTTGGGATTCTTTCCCTTTTCCCCTTCACACATATCATTAAGCAATGAAAAAACCTCTTTATTCTTTTGTTTACTACAGTCTACAGAGCTTTCTTTTATAATTACATCCTTGGCAATGATTATTTCATTGTCGGAAATATCTCGCACTTATTTTGCTTTATTATTATTTTTTTTCCCAAAATATATTGAGTTTTAACGGGCGAAGATGGTGCCTTCTCTGCGTCAACATGCGTGGATGTATGGAGTGCTCTTCTTGCCGTCTATACGGACTTCACGGTCGATAGTAAAACCTATAAATTGAGCAGGTAGGCCTTTTGGTGGTGGGTTGGTTCGTCGTTCGCTTCGCTTGGTGCAACTTCAACAACAACCCATTGCTGGCAGGCTAGCTGTTAATTCATCATTGTCTGAGGTCTTGCAACTTGGCTTTCTCATGGGCCAGAAGTTTGACTGTCTTCGCCTCCATTTTTTTGGTGTCTCGCGGGATGTTTAAATACAATATCATTATTTTTATGCGGTTTTGTGAAAGGGGTGGAATCTATTGAAAATATGGTTAGACTGGGAGAGGGTTTTACAAATTTTTTATTGGGATTTGAAAGAACAAAATATTTTGAGAGAGTTTATATTTGGTAAAAGTTATGTTGATTTCTGTTTATTTTGGAAATCGAGATAAGACTGTTTTGGTCTATTTGGTTGGTCCTTGGTCGAGTGGTTTCAATATATCAATTATTGATGAGATCTATTATTTTTTTAATTATTAATTAACGGTTAAATCAATAATTTGTTTTAGGGAGGGTCAAACAAAGTTAAAACTATAATAAAATATTTTTTGTTTTATTTCTATACAATTTTTTCTGCGTATAGAATAACCTGATAGTAAGATTTAAAATAAAAATAAAATACGTTTAATATAATCTATATATTAAAAAAATATATGATATGTCAAGAATAATATATCATTGAAATAACATAAAAATACTCATACAAATATATCAGACAAAAGAAACACAAAATGTCTAAAATTGTAACTTACGTTCTTTTAAAGAAACAAAATCATTAAGTATTGAATCTAATTGGACTTATAAATAATTAATCTATAAAATCAAAATAATTTTATAGAGAGGGCCAAAATAATTTTTTAGAGGATGTCAATCCAAAATAAGATTAATATAATCCTATTAAATTATAAAAAAATTAATATATATTATTTTTTTTCAAACTTTTAGGAGGGCTGTGGCCCCCTTTCCCTTCATAGGTCCGCCGCTACTATTAATAAAAAATTAAATTCATCTCAACCTATTTTATATATTTACACATATTTTAATCTATTTATATTTAAATATATTTTAATGAGATCTATAAAATATTATTATTTTCAAATCAATTCAAATCATTTAAAATCATATCAACACCGAAACGCACCAACCAAACACTGCCTGATCTCGAAAACATTAAACTAATTTTTTTAAAGTCCTTTGGAGCAGATAATATAAGGCCTGATCTCAAATGGAAAAATCAGGTTCACCCTCAACTCCTGTATCAAAAAAGTAAAAAAAAGCCAAGAAAACAATCGGAATCAATAAGTTATAACCATTTCCTCTCCTTTATCCTTCCCTCCGACTATCACTCTATTTTACTTGTTTTGTTTTTTTATTTTAAGTAGATTGGTCTATGTTTTGGATTAATTTGCATTGTTTCCGTTGTTTTTAAGAATATTTGAGCTGATTGTGTTTGTGAGTATGCTCTAGCTACACGCACGGCCTATTGATGTGCTAAGATAGGCTATGTTTGAATTGAAAAGTGATCTCAACTCATTTTATCATTATAATTTTTTTTAAATTTTTATATCAAATATAATAAATAATTTAATTTTTTTAAAATTTAAAATAATAATATTAAAAAATAATATTATAATAATATTTTATTTAACTCATCTCACACTATCTCATTTTTCTAAATGGGACTTTAGATGTAAACAAGTCGATTTTTGAGTGAGTAGTAAGTAGTCAAGCTTTATTCGTTTAACTTTTATTCAAACAACTTTATTTATTTGATAAAATATATTATTTATATTGAATTTCTAACTTTTGACAAACAAAATTTTAACATTTTGATAATATCTTTATAAAGTTTATATATACATATATCAATTATTATATTTACATAGATCTTGGTATTAGGTTTCATCTAATATCTTTAAACATTAAAAACGTTCTCGTTATAAAAAAAAAAGATAATATTATGAAAAATAATAAAAACGATTTTGAAGAATTCAATATTGATGCTGATATTGTCACCAAATGTGACAATAGGTAATGATTAACATTCGTGAAGTAATGACTATTATCAGTTGTACGTTATGAGTCCAATAAGTCCAAGTTTCACCTCTCTATGCAGCAAATGCCTTTGTGTTTTGAAAATATGATTAGCCTTTACAGCAAATTTACATTCAAATAATTGTTGGAGACTTTTTCTCTGCTTCATATTGGTATGAGAAATAATATCGAGAGCTAGTTTGAACAATAAATGAGATGAGATGATTTTAGATGAGCTGAATAAAATATTATTAGAATATTATTATTATTTTGAAATTTGAAAATATTAAATTGTTTATTATATTTTGTATAAAATTTAAAAAAATTATAATGATGAAATAAGATGAGATGAAATCGTTTCTCTGTCCAAACATGCCTGGATGTTATGAGCCAAAACAGAATGTGCACTTTTTCTTAATAAAAAAATAAAAAAATTGAAGAAATATTCAAAATTTTTTAATTTTTACTTTCTCTCTCTCTCTATATATATATATATATTTTAACGGACTTAAATAGTTATGAAGATTACCTGTTTTGGGTTTGAAAATTAGTGACATCTAATCAAGCTCAATAGAGCTCTAACCATGTAATTCATGCCAATAATTAATGATTAGTGGCTTGGTTTTTCTAGGGACCTTGATTGACTGGTTGAAAAAAAGTTGTTATTCCCAATCCACTTGAATTATGGAGTATGAAAAATGATAAACACACAACACTTTATACAACACTTTCTACAGCAATGTTTTAAAAGGAGGGATATTTTTGTAAAATACCTTATAAAACTAACATCACTTTACAAAAATACCCTTATTTTATAACATGTGTTGTGAAAAGTATTGTACAAAGTGTTGTGTGTTTATCACTACTCTATGGAGTATACATGTTTTGACTGTTCTATTACTGTTATCTCATCTCTTATGCTTTAGAGAGAGAGAGAGAAAAAAAAAACACACCACATTTTAGAGGAGATTTTGGATAGTACAAAGAAAGGGAAGGGGCCAAGCTTAAGCCTTAGGGTGGTGGTGACAACTAAGCTAATACAAACAAAGGCTTCGTTTGGTTGATTAACTCATCTCAACTTATCTCAACTCATCATTACAACTTTTTCAAATTCTAACATAAAATATAATAAACAATTCAATTTTTATAAATCCCAAAATAATAATAATATTAAAAAATAATATTCTAACAATATTTTATTATCTCAACTTAACTCAACTCAACTCACTTCAACATCCAAACACAATCAAAGTGTCTCATAGACTAGAGGAATCATTTATATTAGCAAAGCTAAAGTTAAAAGAGGAGCCAGCCCCCCCTCCCTCCCTTACTCAATTATCTCCTTTGGAAAATCCCAATCCCTTTGTAGCTACTGTTTTTTGTCCCAATAAAACAAAAAGACCAAAATTTAAGGATTCCAAATTAACGGATATATTTGCATGAGTTGTATTTTTCATCTTAAATTTTATGATGTTTTATAATATATGGTAATGCAATACATTTTTAATGACCATCTATTTACGTTAAAAAATCTCCTCGTCTCTGTCTAGAGGGGGTTGGTGTTTCGTTAAATTTTATTATTCGTTAATGCGATATATTTTTAATGACTATCTATTTAAGTGATTGATATATAAAATCACTTAAAATATTCTACATTTAAAAAATATGAGTGAAAAGAAAAATACTACAAAAAAATCGGATTTTTTCAGCGTTTAATTTTTCCGTAAACATAAAATTGTCGGGAAAAACATTTTTTCTTATATTTTAAAATATAAGATCAAAAGTTGCATTACTTATATTTACAATTAATCATACTAGTAAAACACCAAAATAAGAACTCAATCAAACTTCAAAAGACAGCCACATTAAATAATTAAGAAAGAATTCAAAAGATAAAAGGGATTAAAGCATGGGATTGGAGACAGCCACAAAAGAAGGGAACCTTGTTTATCTGTTTCCCAAGCCAACAACATGATGCGATGAAAAAGAAAAGGTAAAAAAAAAAAAATGATAACCCATGTAAATTCTGAAACACTATTATTATTTGTTTTGTTTTTCCTTCAGCAAAAAAAAAAAAAATTATAATCAATTTACAGAGCTGATCACACATGCAGATTCATGAAACAAAATGTACTTGAACACCAGCCATGAAAGATCAAGTCGGAAACACATCATTTCTTCTTCTTTTTAGCCTTACCATTACAGAAGAGAGAACCAAATCCGAAAAAACTTACAGTTACTCTAGAAATGCATGGTGGTGGAAGGTTTAGAACAGGGCTGATTCGAACCCCATCGCCATAAGCTCCACAATTCTTGATCTTGGTGCAAGGCCTTTGTGAAGAACTATAGGAATAGTATGTGGTTGGACATGATGCCGATGACTTTCTTCTTGACACCGACGGTTGTTTCTGCAAATGCGGCTTCTGGGTCCCCTTCGAAGTTGTTGGTTGTTTGGAATTATTTGGTACCGAACCTGTTGAGTTGCTTCTCGATAAGAACTGTAATGAGCGGATTAAGCTTCGGCTTCTCACACTGTCAAAGTTGAGGCTGCTGCTTCGCTTGAACTGCCAGAAAGATTTTGATGGAGGCTTTTCTTCCGCGTCAAAATTGTTGGACAATAAGTCTTTGAGCTGCTTCTTTTCTGTGTTCCCAGAACAGGAAGGCCGTGGACGAGAAGAGACGGACTCCGATTTGATTGACGTTTCATCTGGGGAAGTGACCTTTCGTTTGATTTCTTTTGCACGGATCTTGCCGTTGGAGAAAAGCTCGTCAGCCGGAGCCAGTTCTTGTGCAAATCTATTACCAATGCAGAAGACGAAGTCGGAGCTGGAATCCAAGAGGGTCAAGTCCGACCGGCGGCAGTGATCCTCGTTTGACAGAACATCTGGCCTGTTCAGATCATATGAAAACGAGATTCTTGGGCTGATTCCCGCGCTCGAAATCTCCGAGCAGACATCGATTGCCATGGCTATACTACGAGTGCCCCCCAAACACAACAACCAAAGCTATTATTAGGAAGTGAAAGTTGGTTTAAATGTTGGGTTTCATTTCAGAACAGCGGCTAGAAGTTTCAAAGTGAAGCTGCAGAGAATGTCGTTAGATTTGGAGTCAAAAGGAAGCAAATGAGAAGAAAAAGTGAGGAATCGCAGCCTTAGCTTTTCTTTTTTTGTCTGAGCTATGAGCATCTTTTCAAACACTGAGAAATCATGGGTGCCATATATTATGGATGTTTAAGCAGAGTGGCAATTGAGTTTGATTCCATCGTTCAAAGTTTTCATCAGAAAAAAGAAAGAAAGAAAGAGTAAAGAGAATGAAAGCAGTTGGATTGAAGCACCGAAAGGCTACAAAAGGATCCCTCTCTGAGTGGTTTCCAAAGACACTTTTTACTTATGAATTGGAATGAAAGTGAGATATATGAATGGCTTCACCTGCTCTGTTACTGTTTTACATGTGATTTTTTGGTTGAAATTGACTAATTAAGAAGCTTTTAAATTGTTTGTGAATTAGATGCTCCAATGTAGAGAGATATAGACATGAATATTGCTCATATAGGCTTTTCGGATGGTGTGCACCTCACATTATTAGTTAATATTGTATTTATATCTCTTCACTATTGAACCATTCGGCATTCAGTTCGATCAAACTATTACAAATAATCTCAATTACACATTATGTATTATCATGTTGTAAAATATGCTATGCTATGCAAGGGTTGGGGTGGGAGAACTCATCTTATATAGATTATAGTGATATGGCATCTCCCTTCAAGCACTTGTAACTTAGAAGAGAATTTAGATTTTAGTGCAGGAGAGTATTTTGAATTTGAATAATTTAAATGTACTCTAGATTTTACATTAATAAATAAAATATTGTGTTATATAATTCAAATTGGGATAGTACTGAAGTTGTCGTTTGTCCGTTGGAACCATAAGATGCACAAGGTTGATTATTGAGAGGCTAACAATTATAGGCCACGAGATGTAGGGTCCATTAATGGATTTATATATGTTAATAGTAAGACTGTTCACTTGGTACGGATCTGGGTATCGAACTATATCCGGACTTGGACTCAGGCTTGTAATGTAGCTCGATTATCTGTTCCGATTAACTTGAGTCATAATTCGGATATCTGAATTGTATTCAGGTCAAGCGTAATTTACTTTTAAAAAAAAATGAATTCGGATTGCGGTTATCGGGTTTAAAAATCTAGTCTATTCATTGTTGGAAAGAAGGGTTGTCCAAAGAAGGAATGGTTGAAGAGGGTGAAGTTCTCTTTCTACCTACCTACCTGGAGACTTTTGTGTAACGGCTTGAACAACAGAACTACATGTGGGGTTAGAGCAAAAGCATATTGAGGGATACCCATACTTAACCTTTGAATAATATATATGAACAGTGAAAAGGATATGTGAACGAGATCCACCCCAAGCGGGCGGGGTTGAAGGTTGCCCCTGCAAGGGGTGGATCCATAACCATCCCAGCTCATCCAAAAGGGGCAATTGAAATCTACCTCCATTGTGAAGGAGTAATGATAGAGTTATAATATATTTATTGAGAATAATTATATAAAAGTGAATGATTTAAATTAAGAAAATTCAGGATGGCACGATTAGGGGTGCTACCTGCCCCCCCACATGGGCCGAGGGGTAGGGTTTTCACCCCGCCCACTTCAATAATGGACTACAGTCTATTAGACTCAAAAATTATTCATGGGTTCAAAAGTAATCAAAAACACATTTTTGAACTCAATTATAAATTTAAATTTATAAATATGACTATAATTTGAAAATTATGTAGTTTTTAAATTTGCTAGTACATATTTTGTATAAGTTGTAGTATAATACAAGAGTCTCACATTACTTAAGTGTGAGACTTGTATTGTTAAGACAATCTATAAAAGGGTCACCCTGCTACATTACAACTTATATAAAGTATTAAGTAAAAGTTTTACTTAATACATATTATTATATTTATATATAATAAACGTTTATAAATTTTTGTATATAGATATATATTTATATTAAAAAAAAGGTGCGGGGAGGGGTTAGGCCCTACCCGCCCCCGCATGGGCGAGGCGGGACAACTGGGTGCGGGGCCTCGCTGCCCACCCCTAGGCACGATATGTCTAACATTTTTTTTTTAAAGAAAGATGTTTTATTACTCAACCAAACATTACAAAACTTTTTGTATAGTCAAGAATAACTTCAATATCTAATATAACTTCTCTATGATTAAGAGCATCTTTAGCAAGATGCGCTACTTCATTTGCTATCTTGCATCTCATTTTGTAAACATTTGACAACTTGCAAAGAGTCTCCTTCTAACATAACCCTGCTGATCCCTACAGAAATTCACTATCACTTGTAGTGCTATTGATTCAACCATAGAGGACTCAACAAACAGAGATATAGAGTTATGACAACAGCCTATGACTTGGCCCATGACAACAACCTAGTCTGCTGGGGGCTTCAACCACACAGAGGTCTGAGTAATGGAATTACCTGATGAGGGCTTCCTCTCTTGAGCCACTTGAAACATATTACAATCCTCTTTTGCTTTATTGATCAAATAACTATAAGGATGAAACCCTTTGCCATGAAGAAATGAGTTACTCCCCAACCAAATGAGTCTTGTGATCATAACAGCCATATCCAATTCCTCATTATTCAATTTTGGAACTAGCTCACTCCAGATTTCTACAAAACTATAGCTTTGGAAAGACATTTTTTTGGACTTTTTTACACCTTATACTCCATACATCTTGTGAAGCCACACAAATCCATAAAGCATGCCCCACTATTTCTACAAAAGAATTGCAAAAAAGGCATTTGTCATCTTCCATAATCTTCCTTTTGCAGAGATTAGAATAGGTGGGAATGGCATCTCTACATGCTTTCCAAATAAAAATTTTGACAGCATTGCGGACATTCAATTTGCAAATGGATTTCCAAAAACCAGAATTACTTCTCCCTGTTGAAGTACTTCCATTAAATTACTTCTCCCTATTGAGCTCCCTATGAAGATTGTATGCACTTTTAACAGTAAATTGGCCATTGTTAGAATAGAACCAAACTAGTTTATCATCTCTGCCTCTTGAACTGATGGGGATTTTAAGGATCTGATGAACTTTATGAGGTGTGAAAGTCTAGTTCAGCAACTGTTCATTCCACCATTTTAACTAAGATTCAATTAGTCTTGCAACTTTTGCCTCCTCTCCAATAGCTAAATTGGAAGATTTAATGCTATGGCAATAAGGGGTTGGCAGCCACCTGTCTTTCCAGATCCTCACTTTTTTGCCATTTCCAATTCTTCAGTATAAGCCATCTTTCAATAACTTTTTCCTTGCCATGATACTTATCCACACGTAAGATGATCTTGATCCTAACCTTGCCTTCAAGAAATCATCCCGAGGAAAATACTTTGCTCTAAAAATTCTTGCAAGTAAAGAGTCGGGATGATTGAGAATTCTCCAACTTTGTATTGAAAGCATAACTAAATTAAAACTCTTGAAATCCCTGAAGCCTAAGCCATCATACTCTTTTGAAGCACCTAACTGGTTCTAATTACACATTGAATGTTTGAGTGGTCATCATTATAGTCCCACAAAAATTTCTTCAACATTCTATTCAACTTCTGCACAATGAAATCAAGAAACAAGAAAACTTGCATAGTGTAAGTAGGAATTACTTGAAGGACAACTTTCATAAGAATCTCTTTACTTGCTGTGACAATACTTTAGTTTCCCAATTTTCAGTATCTAACATTAATCAAATATAAAATATAAGGATCAAATGACTGTTTAATCCTTTAAAGGCAATGGGGAAATTTAAACGGGAATACAAAACGGAGGCAAAATGAAGGGCAAATTTTTGGGCCGGTGTATGAATAGTACATAAATTCGGCCTCCATTTTCTATTCCAATGTAAATGGGGCCTTGTATATATGACCGCTCATATATTCTATAAATTGATAAAATATTAATGAAAAATATTAAAAAATCTTTAAGAAAAGTATTGAAATCTTTTTATTTTTATTTTTATAACAAAGTATTGAAATCTTTGAAGATGATGAAAAATATTATATTTTAAATCAAATTATCTCATTTAACGAATTATAAGATCCAATTTACTTACATGGGCGTCTGTCTGATGACCCTGATCTCTTTGGAACTGTATTAATAAATTTAAATTAAATAAATATCTCGAAGGAGTTGACGAAATAATTCGTCAGCCTATTGAACGAGGAATCCATAGAATCTCTCGTATCCGAAACGCCAACAGTACCCCCTCTGCCCCCCTGCCTCTCTCTCTCTCTCTCTCTCTCTCTCTCTCTCTGTGTTTATATTCGGGTTTTATTAGGGTTTTGCTCAGTTTCTAAGCCGGCTCCCCCTTCCAGATTTAGACACCAATTTAGGAGTCCCAAGCCCTTAGGTCCGTTGCTTTCTGGGAGAAATGCCTGGGAAGGAGGACAGCTCCGACAAGGAGAAGCACTTGGAGCTGTTTCTGAAGATCGGATTGGACGAGCGAACTGCGCGAAACACCGTCGCCAACAACAAGGTTACGGCTAATCTGGTTTCTGTGATTCATGAGGTATTGTATTCTTCATTTCACGTCCGACCAGACGCATTTGATTTGTTCATGTTTCCGTCTCTGTCTGTTTGGTTGCCGATAAATTCGAGGAATTGAAAACCAAATTAGGACCGAAGCTTTCGACTTGTTTTGTTTTAATAGCTTAAAGAGAAAGCTCAACTCAAAACTGCGACCATAGGACCATGGTTTTTGGGGCTAAATTGGATTCATTTTTTAATTTCGCTGGGTTTCTTCTCGAACAAACAGAGCCTTCCCAGTTGAGTTTTCTTTTACTATTCTGTTCTGGAAGCTACCCGTTTACTTTATGCACATGCATGTCAAGTCTCTATTTTATGATCTAATTTTTATAATATTTGTTTGTTTGGTTTGTGATTTCCAGGCTGATGTCACCGATGGATGCAGTCGGACCGTCGGAAATCTCCTATACACGGTAAGATAAATGCTTGAAGCAATGATTTTCGCTCTGCATGTTTTGCTAAAAAATCATTTCCTTGAAAAGTTTTAAACTTGATGAACTATGTTTCAACGTCCAATTTCGTCCTTGAATTATCAATTGTTTCAATATATTATTTAAAGTTCTAAAAATTGGACTTTGATATTTTTCCCTTAAACCAACTTTCCGTCAGGTGTCAACACTGTTACTACCAATCTAAGACTTATTGCCATGTTCCCCTGTGTGACAGGTTGCTACAAAATATCCAGCAAACGCCCTTGTGCATCGCCCAACCTTGCTGGAATACATTGTTTCCTCGAAGGTTTGCAGCTAAATTGTCTTTAAAACATCAACCATGACGTTCAAATTTTATTATTGTAATGGTTGATATAGTCCAAAATTTGAATGGAATTAGAAAAGTTTCTGGATGTACTAATATGCTTACATGCTTCTTGTTTCACAGATTAAAACCACAGCCCAGTTAGACTCGGCGCTTTCATTTTTTGCATCTACTGCTTCAGATGATTTTAAGTTGAATGAATTTGAAGAAGCATGTGGTGTTGGTATGATGAAAGAGAACATCTCTTGCACATGTTTATAACGTTTAGGTTACCTTGTTCTTAATGTTTCTTGTATATTGAATTTGATGCATAAATTCTAAACACGGAGTTAGTTTTTCTGCTCTCACCGGAGTCTCATTTTCTTTCATTGTTGTTTTCCCTAATTCAACTGTCAGCAGGTACTGTTATTTTTTTCTTGTGTTGTGTGCTTGTATGTTTGTGAATTTTTCTTCCTTTTTCTTTTTTTGTCTTTCATAACTTCATTGTTTTTGCAACTAGGTGTTGAGGTTTCAGTAGAAGAAATTGAACAAACTGTTAGTGAGGTTTTTGAAGAGAATAAGAATGTGATTTTGGAGCAACGATATCGAACAAATGGTAAGTGATTTGTTTTCATGAAACCGTTAATAATTTAGATATGTACTTTGATTTAAGTTTGTTAATACGGGGGGCATATTCTTGTACCAGGGCTATGCCTTTTTTGTATTGTAATAAAATCTTTTGATTAGTTATCAAAAGAAAATATTCTTATCAATATGCTTAAAAAATATTACACTTGCTCTGGATCATTGCTTGAACAATCAGTTTGAATTTTTTATTGTACATGGGGCTACATTAGGGGTGCCTCTGCCTATATGATTGTGTGTGCATATGCGATACTGGTCAGCATTTCTTTGTTTGCATGTGCATTACTGGTGAGCCTTTTTTGTTTGCCCTGCCCTTCAGTTCAGGCTACACCATCCTATTCCCATCATCATGATATCGTATACACTATATTGTGATATCAATGAGCATGCTTGCTATTCCTTGTAAGCATTTAACCTCCCCATTTATGCTATACCATTCCATTCTGTTCTGTACATAACCTTCATGTCTGTTTTTGGTCTCTAGTGGGTGAATTATTAGGTCACATTCGGAAGAGGCGCCCATGGGCTGATCTGAAGATTGTCAAGGTATTTTTCTTTTAAATATTTTGGAATTTTTGTATGGTTGGAGTTTGATAGGCTATGAAGTTAACCTAATTTAAATTCCACTAATTTGCTCCTGTATATATCCCATGTACTTGTGATCTGCATATTCTCATTAATTAAGTTTCTTTTTTACTGAAAAAAAAAAAATTCACTAAGACTATTTTGCTTGCTTTTTTTTCTCTTCGCAGCAATTCGTTGATAAAAAATTGTATGACATACTTGGTGAAAGGACGGCAGCTGATGATGAAAAGACTTCCAAGAAGAAGAAGGATAAGCCAGATAAAATAGAGGTGAATGCATTTGCAGATTTTTTTTTCCAATTTGCCTGGTCACTTTTATAATGTGACTGATAATTCTATTTTGATAAGTAATGTGACTGGTAATTTTGTGTCCCCTTTATACTTTTGTAGGTTAAAGCCATTGCTGTTGTTACTCCAGAACAGCCATCTGAAGAGGAGCTTAATCCATTTTTGATATTTCCTCAACCAGAGGAAAATTTCAAGGTACATAATTGCTTCTTTCTGTTTTAATCTCTTATGATTCCCTATTCCCCATTCATAATTACGGCACATAGTATATATCCCGTATATTCGGGCCTTTGTCTATTTTATGCTCAATAAAATTTTGTTTATCGATCAAAAACAATAATTACTGCACATGGCTTTTTTTTTTTTGTACAACTTTTCAGTCACTTAACATCGATACATGTTTAAAAAACTAATTTTTGTAGTGCTCATCAGAAAACTAAGCTTTGTAGTTGCCCTGCTGCATAATATTGGCTGATTTCATCTGGTGTGATTATTTGATTTGTGAATCACCAAGAAGAATAAGACAACAAATGAGAGAAAAGGTTGATTACATAGTGATTTTATTAACTTCATTATATATCCATGTGAGAACAGCCTTTTGAAACCATTTTTAGTGAGATTACTACTTAAAGGTTGATACTTGCAGAGATTGAAATTGGATTGTTATAATTTGTAATAAATTGGGATTTGATGTTGTTAGCTAACCTTCCATCGATTCATGATTCTCTAAACCATTCTTCAAATCTGGGATCAGGCTCATTCTATTCTTGTCATGATTCAGGCTTATAAAGCTAAACAGTTGACAATTTCATGATTGTCTCTACTTGCTGTTAGTGTTCGTCAACTTTTGATATCCCTTTATACGTCAGCACATCTGCAGCTCTGCAGAAGAATTTTGTAAGATGTTTCACAGTTCTTCTGCCTTTCAGGTGCATACTGAAGTATTTTTCAGTGAAGGTTCTGTCCTGAGGTGTTGTAATACAAAGGAACTGCTTGAAAAACACTTGAAAGCAACCGGAGGAAAAGTTTTAACCCGCTTTCCTCCTGAACCAAATGGGTATTTGCATATTGGTCATGCTAAGGTAAATAATGTTATTTTATATTTAAGGTTGATTAATGTTTTTCTAGACCGTGGCTGTACCTTATTATAGTTACTTAATGGTTACTCAGGCGATGTTTATTGACTTTGGCCTAGCAAAAGAGAGAGGTGGAGGATGCTACCTTAGGTTAGAATTTCTCATCTCTGCTTTGCTACTCCTTGTGCCCTGCAAAATATTCCATTTGTCAAGAGCACACGTCTTAAAGAAAAACATGCTTTTCACCTACTCGCTTCATACTTGTTTTCCAACTTCATCTTCATGATTATCACTATTATTTATAATAGTGGAAAAGTAATTGGCATCACGTGTAATTTGCAAAAAAAGTAGGCTATTTTAGGAAAATATGTAAATTATATCCTGCATTTTCAAGTCATGGACATTTTTTTTTTTTTTTTATGTAAAAAGAAAAGGGTAATGCGCACTTTTATTATGGGATGGAGGAAGTTTACTCTAGCTGCTGTCACCGTGTCTCTTTCTTTTATTGGTAGAGGGTGCTATGAATATCTAATGTTGAGGTCGAATCTGAGTTTTAGGTGTGGTTTGGATAGTGAGTTGAGATGAGATGAAAGTTGAAAGTTAAATAAAATATTGTTAGAATATTATTTTTTAATATTATTATTGTTTTGAAATTTGAAAAAGTTGAATTGTTTATTATATTTTGTGTGAGAATTTAAGAAAATTGTAATGATGAGATGAGATGAAACACTCTCATTATCCAAACGAGGTCTTATAAAAAAAAACTATCCAAACGAGGCCTTAGTGTTTTCAATCCAGTATCATGGATTGGCGTTTCAAGTGCACAATCTGCTAGAGATATTTATAATGGTTATAGCATACTTATGAAGAAAATGTTTACAATTTATAGCTATGAGAATAATCTTTGTTTGCAACATGTGTTTTGGATCTTTAAATTGTGTGCTATTGGCATCAATCGCTGGGTACAGCCTAGTGATCGCTTATAGACCTTGGTTTTGATTCCTCACTAGGTGCTTTCCTGGAGTTCTTGATACATGGTTCTAACAATTGGGTCAGATATCTTAGGTTTACTCCCCAAGTGTGGGTTTAAAGGGCCCCTTTTGGGTTAGGCTTCACATATGGCATGTTTTGGTATATAGATTATAGTTGGTACTATTTTCATCTGTCAAAGTGTATAGAACTTTTCCACCATTTCACGTATTGAAGTTCTTTTTTACACGTTAGCATTTGTGATAGCTGGTAGGTGTTGATACTTGTAATCTAGTTGGTTCTCCTTATGCGTGGTAGAATAGGAATCACAAGACATGATTTTGTAAGGTAGTCATGGTTGAAATACAGGCTCCTGCCCTGAAGGGTTTTTTCTGTGCATGTGCAGAGCATGATACCAACAGATAGCTGACAACATATAATGTGAAACTAAAAGAACTTCTATTTATTTCCTTAATGAACTAAAATATTGGTGTTCATTCCTTGATAATATTCTAGAAGATTACTTTTGGGCTTATTGGTTATTACGAAATATTGTAGGTTATCTTTTTTTTTTTTTGGGAATGCACATGTACAGACAGACAGGAGAGAGAGAGAGAGAGAGAGAGAGAGAGAGAGAGAGAGAGAGAGAAGATTTTCCAGGCACTGTTGAACCTATGGATCCGCCACCGCCACAGACAAGACCGACGAGAGAACACTCCTGTGACCAGGATCCTCTTAGGAAGCCTTCCATTTAGCTTTGTCGACACAGATCTGGTGTGCGCTTATGCTTCCGTCACTGACAAGGCTGACGGGCTCCAGCGACTCCTTTGAGGACACCTCAGCGAGGGATTTTATCAGAAAGCCTTCCATTTCGTCGGCGCAAATTTGGTGGAGAAAAAGCTTAGATCTGGTGTTTCCTACATCGTTGGAGTAGATCTAGTCTCACTTAATCGAAGCTCTCTCATAGTCGTTGGGAGCAAATAGCTAGGAATGAGTGCACATATGGCTATTTTCGGTGATGATTGCCGGAAATAGTTCTTTGTTTCACTTAGTGTTCACTTCATCATGGATTAGTATGTGCAGTTTTGGGTGGAATCTAAGACTTTCGAATTTTCACTAGAGAAATGGAGGTCCTCAATAGAAATTATGGAGAAGAGTAAAAGGGTTTGGAGGTCTCTAGTTATGGGATGTAGCAGTATAGGATGGTTGGTGGATATGGTGGAAGCTGTGTTTCAGGCTAAAAGACAATCGAAATTCATCAAACAAATGCGTGAAGGAAATAGAGCCTTCGTGGCTCAACGATGCTCCAACGTACACGGTAGGTTCTTATTTGTAACCGAATATGGTGAAGGAGGTCGGCGGGGGGTTCTAGTCATTTCGGAAGGATAAGAAGGCATGTGTTGTGAGAAATTTGTTGTCAAGTTGCGGAAATTCACTAATCTTTTTCCTCGCAATCATGGAGATGGATCACTGGGGAAAAGTAAACAAAATTTATCTGCTCATGAGAACAACAATATTGGCCTGAAACAAAAAGACCAGAGTGCAACCATAGTGGTGAGACGATCATATGTAGAAGCTCTGAATACAAGTCCTGCTTCTATGAATCAGTTTGCTAACATGGGCAAGAAGGGAAGTAGTGAAAGGGGTTTGTAGCCTCTACAGATTATGCATGGAAACATTCCAAGTCAGAAGGGGTCTGGCTTGGATGGTTTGGGTCTGTCCAATGGTATGCACTATACATTAAAAGTGATGCAACACCAGCTTGGTGAGTTGAAGGCAGTTGTTGCTATGTTATCGGCAAAAAAATAAGGGGCTAAGTGAGCTAAGAGGTGGTAATGGTGCTGTTATAAGGCCCAATAAGGGCGAGCTTGGCGTGTTAAGTGATGGGCAAATTAGATAAAGGAAAAAAGAAAGTTGGGTTTGGCCCAGTTTTAATACCTAGACCTAGGCGAGTGTGGAGGGTCAAAATGAGAAGCAGGTCATCTACATTCGAAGTGGGTTCTACGTCGGGTATTGGCATGGAGACGAGCGAAACACACTGCCCCTCACCAACGGTGACTCGAAAATCGTCGACGAGTTGCGCAGTCAATGCTCTTTTCGTCGAATCAAAGGCACCTGCGACGGAATCTGTAGTATTGCCGAGTTTTGGGGGAGTTTCTGCTAACCCCAAAATTCAAATGGCGACCATGGTTTCACCACCCTTGTTGGAGGTAACTGGTGTGCCTCTTTAGGCATCTTGTGGGTCGACACAAAACTTTGGCCAAGGTGGTGACAACATCAATCGCACTATGGAGGAGATGCGAGTTTTAGGAACTAGTGTGGAGGAAGGGATGGGGCTGTCATTGGTGCCTTGTAAGGGGGAGTTTTCAGGGTATGATCCACAGTTTGGAGAGGAGACTGCAAAAGATGTTGTCCCCCTGATATCTCTCACATTGATTAACAATATAGCTGATTCATCATTGGATTGGGTTTTGGAAAAGGTAAATGAGATACAACAGTGTGTGGGGGATTACCTGCGAAGGATTCGAGGACCAATTCACAGCACTACTCACTGCAATAGAGGCGGGTCATGTACTTGGCGTAAAATCAAGATCTAAGAAGAGTAGGGAGTTAAAGCATCTAACCTGGGCAATCAACTATGATGATAAGGGAGGTAGTTCAAGTCAAGGGAGGACCAGAGGGAAGACAAAACCAATTGTATATTTTTAGGCTCATTCGGAGTTTACAAGTATTGTGGAGTGTGTTGGAGAATTGGTGGTGGGATAGGCTTGAGGGCAAAATCTGGTTTGGTGGGATAGGCTTGGTGCATTGGTGGTGGTTTGGGGTAAGCGCGTCTTCCATGAGCGTACGAAACATATCGAAGTCAATTGTCATTCCATACGAGAATCCTTTGACAAACATGTGATTACTCTTCCTCACATTTCCACCAAACATCAAACTGCCGACATATTCACTAAAGCTCTTTCTTAGCACCGGCATCAGTTCTTGGTTGACAAATTGATGTTTCTTGATCTACCAGCATCAATTTGAGGGGGGATGTTACGGAGATATGATTTGGGATATGATTTATTGTATTTTTGGTGATAATTTCCTTTCTAGCTAGATTAAATATTGATGTAAATACTTACCTTGTATAGCATATTAGATGCATAGAATCTGGCAACAATCTTGTGTATTCTCTTCTATATAATAAAAGCAAACCCTCAGTAAAGGGTATTCAAACCAATTTGACAATTAATACATTTTCACTTATAAAAGAAATCCTTTTTATTTTTGGGTATGCTCTTGATCTGTTGAAAATAGATAAAAAAAAAAAAGAGTTTCCTGCAGCCCAAGTTTTGCTTGATCCCTGATTTTTTGTAATTATTAGGTATGATGACACAAATCCTCAAGCTGAAAAGAAAGAGTATATTGATCATATCGAAGAAATTGTCCATTGGATGGGCTGGGAGCCCTTGAAGGTATTCCAGTTGCTCTACATTGATGGAAAATCCTTTGATCTTCTGCCCTTAGTTTCTGCAAAATGTTGACATTAAATTTTTGCAGATCACTTACACCAGTGATTACTTCCAAGATTTGTATGATTTAGCTGTGGAGCTCATACGCCGTGGTCATGCATACGTTGATCATCAGGTTGCTGCTTGATAATTGTAGAAAATATTAATTATCTGTTAAAAAAATATCTTATTTAAATATTTTGTTTGCTGTGAATTAGCTAGGTCTCAAGGGTGTGGTTTAGTGCTGCTTGTCACTTCCATTTAACTTATCCAACCCACTATGGGTTTATATCAATGTGGATAGCATGACTTGTTGTTAGTGAGTTATGAAGTTATGTATGTTAACATGGGTCTTGACTATGATCTTTTTGTGTCATTATTGTCTTGTATATTTATCGTTGCTCTGGTGGATGAATGGTTGTAGCTGAGGCTGCTGTTGAGTTCTATTGTTCATGTTTTCCATAATGGAATTTGATTAGCAAAAGAAGTACAAAAATAGAATCTGACCTTGGCCCTTTTACGTTGCTTCATGTGATTACTTTCTTAACCAATGTTGATAAAGTTATTTTGTAAATATTTGTGTTAGACCCCTGATGAGATAAAGGAGTACAGAGAGAAAAAGATGAACAGTCCTTGGAGGGACAGACCGGTTGCAGAATCTTTGAAACTTTTTGATGATATGAGAAAAGGACTTATTGAAGAAGGGAAAGCAACACTGAGGATGAAGCAAGACATGCAGAGTGATAATTATAATATGTATGATCTTATTGCTTATCGTATCAAGGCAAGTGACCACTCTTAAAACTTCTTTGATTGCTCAAACTCATGGCAATGGTCCCATTCAATGGTGCAAATTTCTTTTTCTTCAGTTTACTCCTCATCCACATGCTGGAGATAAGTGGTGCATCTATCCCAGTTATGATTATGCTCACTGCATTGTGGATTCTCTTGAGAATATTACACACTCGGTATGTTTTCAGCCTTAAAGTATTACTTCCTGATTATTTTTCCAAATAAATTCACGATTTCATCATAGGGGAGATTGTGTATGAAATGATGGATTACCTTACAAATAAGCTCAATTTTTGTATTGGTTATTGAATAATGGATGCATGGGTTGGTATGTTTTTTAACTATTTCTTGTGATAGCCACAAGTTTCTGTAGCTTCAATAATCGGACTTGGATTGCTTATCACTTGATGGATGCCAGAGGATTGAAAGATTTTTAGACAAGTCTTTCCATGTGGCAATTATATAACTTTATGTTCCTTTGGTGTTGCCTGATCATAATTAAAGGAAAAGAGTTGCCAGATTAGTTCTCACTTTTCACTTATGAAAAAAATATTAGTTCTCGGTTTTCACGGAGTTCTAGATTTAACTCAACTTAATCATTGTTTTTTGCTCCTTTTTTTTTTTTTTAGGTCTAACACCTATTGTGGTTTGGCCAGGTTGGGATTCGGCACTTGTGCTTTTTTTAGAAATAACCTCATGCCATGACAAACTTTGAATCAGCCCCCTCCTTTACAACTTTTGTCCAGCCTGGTTAACGGAAAAGTATGACTGCCGTGTAGTATTTTCTTTTTTTAAAAAATTTGAAAGCATAATTTATTTATTTTATTTTATAAAATTACAAAACAGAAAAAAGGGGCAGGGACACTAGACCACCAATCTAACCTAGCTCTGGCCACCACATGGGTGGCCAAATCGACTAAGCCACTCGATGGTGGCCAAATCTGGGCCTCTAGGTGGTGGCCCTTTTCTCAGTATTCCTATGGTGGTCTGACCTCTGCTACCAGATGGGTGGCCGAATCTGGCCAACCATGGTAGCCTAAGCTCGGTCACCACTTGGTAGTCAGGTAGGGAGGGGTCCTCTCCCCCCCTATTTTTGTCCTACTTTTTTTAGATAAATGTAATTGTTGGTGTCTCATAGCCTTGATGAATGTCATGCAACTGCTCTTTGTGATGGAGGTTGTTGTCTTGTTACTTCATGTGTTGGTAAGATGGGTTTGGCTATGTGATGTTGTGTTGGCTTTCTACCCGTGCTTTATTGTCAATATTATTTTCAGATCCACATCCTCATTGATTGACCTTTCGGCCCTAATGGTCAGACAATTTTCTGGAAACTTGCACCTTCTGCAACTTCTATTAGCAGTTTGTGTTTGAAAAATAGGGGTGTGGTTGCTTTGAATAAGACTAGGGCTTATTGGCTTGTTGCAAGTGTCAAACTCTTTTTGGCTCATATCCATTACCCATTTTGATGCACTCTTTTTTACGCAATAAGTGTTCTTCACCATCTGATTTTAATCCCTGGCAATCAGTGGCATAAATATTTTAAGATATTTTTTTATTTGATCAACTCTGCAGTTTTGAGTTTGTGACTTGGATAGAATTTTATTTTGATTTATTGTTGGGGATAATTTCTGATTTTGATTTCTTCTAGTCAACTTTGGATGCTTTATGCAGCTTTGTACACTTGAATTTGAGACACGCCGTGCTTCATACTATTGGTTATTACATGCACTGGGCCTTTACCAACCATATGTATGGGAATATTCACGACTTAATGTTACTAACACAGTGATGTCTAAGCGCAAGGTCAGTGAGAACATATTCTGTTGAAAGCTTAAAGATGTGTTATCTTATCCTGCTTAATGAGTTCCCCATAATTGTTGAATATGATATACTTTTGCACAGCTAAATCGGTTGGTAACAGAAAAGTGGGTTGATGGTTGGGATGATCCTCGCCTTATGACACTAGCCGGTTTGCGTCGTAGGGGTGTGACTTCAACTTCAATCAATGCTTTTGTTCGAGGAGTTGGGATCACTAGAAGGTTTGATATACATATTTTGGGCTTGCATTGGAAAAATAGAAAATGTGCAGGATCTATGACTACTTGTTAACATAAGTATGCCTTTTCTTATGCTACAGTGATAATAGTACAATAAATTTGGATCGCCTTGAGTATCACATAAGAGAAGAACTAAACAAAACAGCGCCTCGTGTAATGGTCGTGCTACATCCGCTGAAGGTCTGCTTCTTGTTATGCACTCTTTCTAGAACATGTTTTCATTCCCAGTACAACTGATTCTTTCTGCGTTTGAAGGTTGTTATCACAAACCTAGAAGCTGGCTCGATAATAGATCTTGATGCAAAGAAACGGCCTGAAGCTCAATCAGATGATGCATCCGCTTTTTACAAGGTGACATTGGATTCTATTATGACTTTATTTATAGTAATTTCTAGAGAGCAGTACTGCTTCTATATAAAATTTGAACAACCAGGAAGGGAACTTAACTTTATGTGTTGTTAATTTGTTTTGGCACGAGAGTATATGCTTCATTGTGATTGGTGCCGTATTGAATCATTGATCTTAATACAATAATTTATGCTGGGTCTTCTAACACCAACGCATTTGAATTATGAGAACAACTTTGCTTCCTTCACAAATGTATCATATATTCTTTTCAGTTGCTCAGTTCATCTTAATTAAAAACCATATTTTGCTTGGAGCGTTTAATTTATAATCTGTTTCTGGTTGTGCTTTTTACTGCTTCTGCCATAGGTCCCATTTTGCAATATTGTGTACATTGAACATTCTGATTTCCGTATGAAAGATTCCAAGGATTACTATGGGCTTGCTCCTGGTAAATCTGTCCTGCTCAGGTATGTATATATTGGAAGTTTCTATGTCTCTTAGATTGAGCAGGTCTGGGCTTTATACTGAGAATACTTATTGTTGGGCAGATATGCATTTCCCATAAAGTGCACTGATGTTATCCTAGCTGATGATAAGGAAACTGTTCTTGAGATCCGGGCAGAGTATGACCCTTCCAAGAAGACAAAGCCAAAGGTTCACTGTTCTGAATTTCTTTGAGCACTGCAAAATTAAAATTGGCGCTTGGTGGTAAATATTTTTTTCATTTTAATACCTACATTTTCGGTCCATTTATTGTAAGACAGGGTGTTCTTCATTGGGTGGCTGAACCTTCCCCCGGGGTTGATCCACTCAGGGTGGAAGTCAGATTGTTTGACAAATTGTTCCGTTCAGAGGTTGGAAAACATTTACTATGGCTGTGTTATTCCTGTGTGTGCGTGCATGTGCTTGCTTTGTTTTTTGAAGATATAATGTATTCTTACTTGTGTTCTAATGATTGAATCAGAATCCAGCTGAACTTGATGATTGGCTTGCTGATCTGAACCCTCAGTCCAAAGTGTTGATTCCCAGTGCATATGCTGTACCCTTCCTGCAGAATGCTGCAATTGGGGACAGATTTCAGTTTGAAAGGCTTGGTAAACTCCAGAACCCTTCCATTATATTTATATGTGGGCTAATTGTGAAGTTTAAACTAGGGTTCTCTTTTCATAGGATCCATTTGTGCATCTAGTTCTAACCTAATACACCTGGGTAAAAATGTGATACCCCCCATATTATAAGAATAAAGGTAGGTGGTGAATGAGATCCCACATTGCTTGGGAAGGAGAAATTATTGCTCTTTATAAGGTTTCAATGTGATTCTAATTGTATCATTGATTAATCATTTTGGAGTATAGGCCATGTGGTTTGGACTTTCTATTGGGGCGTAACAAAAAATTCTGATCCTTCATACCAAATGGGCATGAAAGGTCGATGTGGATTTCAATGTCAGGGCTTGTCAGAATACATTGATAAAATGGATCCAAATTTTATTGCCCCTGGAGAAATCCAACCACAACCCTTTCTTGTATCTCTATTGAAAACTGAAGGTTTTGAGTTCCTTCAACTGGTTATTCCTTGCCATCCGTATATCTTTTTTCAATCAGTCCTCTATATTGCCAATCTGGTCAGGTTTAATCGTGCCAATGCAATTTCACGAACTCCCTCTCAAGTCTTCTTTTTTCATCTCTGATTACTTGATTATTTAAACAAGTGCCAATCCCATTTTTTATTTGCCCAAAAATTCGAGGGATGGTTACTTCAAAGTGCCAAAAAACAAAGTTTGGTTTTGGAAAACATCATCATGGATTGTGGTTATCATTTCACCAAGTTGGCATTTATACAAGCCGGATCAATGAAGTGATAGCCTACTGAAGCCATTACACTGCCTTTTTAGTTTTTGTATCATTTTGTAAGTTTCCTGCAGTTCACATAGCGCCATTCTTCAACGGGTTTATTATTGCTTGGGGGGGGGGGATCAGTCTTAGGATGGCAGATTATATCTCCCCATTGGGGTTTATGCATATTATTGACTTACACCACTCATGTGTATGTGTATATCCATGACATGTAGTTTTTCTGTCATTTGTCTTCTCTATTTTTTGAATTTGACATACCACCCTGTCAGCAAGCCGTGTTTTCTACTTGCAATTCCAGGTTATTTTGTGGTTGATAGAGAATCCACTCCTGAAAAGCTTGTCTTCAATAGAACAGTCACGCTAAGAGATAGCTATGGCAAGGGTGGGAAGTGAGTTTCTGACCATGGAAACCGCAAGTAAAATGAAATTTGGCAAGCTGGAGCTACGAACTTGCGAGTATTTTGAGTAGGTCATGTAAGTTTTTTTTTTTTTTTTTTATAAAATAACACTAATTATTCATTACAATCTACAAATACATACACTACTTTTTCATGGACACTACAACTACATTATAAAATTGTGTATGCTCGACTTTATTTCACGTGTTGTATATGGGGAAAATCTATTCAAAATCAGTTAGATTTCTTTTATTTTGAAGAAGAGCCCTTTGCTTATGTATAGAACTGGTTTCTGCCTTTTTAGGGATAGGGCTTGTTGAGCCGATCTCAAACTCTACTTACATAAACATAGATGTGGTGTTGCTTCCAACTAGAGTTGAGTTTATATCTCCCCCGCCCACCCTCTCTTATTGCCAGTAGGGATTGGTCTTAATTAAGGCGTTTGTTGGGAAGCTATTCTCGAATTTACGACACAAGGACAGTTCTTTGGTGCCGGAATAAAAAAAGAAGGTTCTTTGGGACCAGAATACTGATGTCCCATAGTCTTTGAACGGAAAAGTGATGGAATCCGTGCCTAGGGTCCTTAAAGAATTGTTGTGTTTCGGAATGGAATTTTGGATATGCTTGTCTCGTGCTAATCTTGACCATAATGAGGTGCATCGAAGAGCACTTGACAAGTTGATTTTACAATGTTTATCAACCTTGGAAGTGGAAAAGTAAGAAACAAACATCCTTAATTTACTCCCATTTGAGCCATTGCAGTGCTGGTGCTGGTATTAGAAAAATCATCTTGAATTTCAGTGCCTCTCACTTCAATGGACCTACCCTCCCCGTAAAAAAAGGTTCACTTTTTCATCAATAAATTCATAATTTCATTCTCTCAAGACTTCCAATCATGAGGTGCTAGTCATGTTTGTCCACTATCTTTCAAGTCACTTTAACACTATTAGGTTGGCATTCATATAATATAAATATTAAAAATTGTATAAAATCATTCCTCTAACGTGTAATTTTACTTGCAAGTCAGTATGGTTGATATGTCTTTCACATTATTAACATTGCAAGATTTGATATGCAAAAATAAATTTAAATCAAAATTTTCTGGTAAATCAAATCTCATCACGGCGACGATGTGGATTATTTGTCCTCTATATCAACATGCGCACACACTTTGAACTTGATTGTAGTATACATCAGCGAGCGTCGCATTCTATACACTTTGAACTTGATTGTAGTATTATACATCTTTGACTTGGGATGCTTCATGGCTGAGGGTGGGTGCTGGAAGTTATGTGGTTGGATGGCCAATAAGGGAGGCAGGCCTACGACTCTTCTCGAGTAAGATTTAAGAAAAGTAAAAAGCCTATGTGGGGGAGTTTAGTCTCTTCACGCTTATATGTGACTCTGAAAGGTTGATTTGATGGAAATGTGATAGGATGGGCATCTAATCTTTCGAGTGCCTAATCCATCTCGCTTTCAAAGTTTCGACTCTGACGTAAACTTGGGCAATTTGGCACCTGTTGAGGTGCCAGTTTCTACAATGCAAAAGCTCCCTGATCTGACAGCCGAGGGGCTCCTAAGAAAAATATCATGAACATCTTGGATGGTAGGCAATGCTACTTTTAATACTTTTTGCCAATACAGATATACTTATGGGAATTAAGGTGGGCCTAATCTTAAAGATATATTGTAAGTTTCAGATGGGTCAAATACAAGTTCAATGGCTTAAATGATGAAGATTCAGTTTTGATTCATTTGATAAGCTATAGAAAGGACAACAACATGACTTAAAGGTTTTGGGCATTTGAAAGCTTTCAACTTATTTAATTCACTTAAAGAATTTATTTTATTAGTTTAAAAAAAATGAGTTTATTATGGGAAGTACTTAAGGGGACCTTTGTAAGGACATGTTGGGAAATTTATTATTTTATTAAATTAGGATTAGGGTTACTGTAGTCGAGTTACTGTAGCACCGTACAGTAGCCGCGGCACTGTTCACTCAGGGGTGACCATCATATGCAATGCAATTGAGAGAATTAGGTAAGCTATATCCTTTTTTTTAAAAGAGTTGAGGTCACCTGTCCAATAGCGACTATTTTTTAATTTTATTAAAAAACTCTCACTTATGACGGAGGAATACCTTGACAATAAAATAAAACACTTGAGATTTTGCAAAATAAACAAAACTTATATGCCAACAAATCCCAGAAAAGAAAACATCTATCATCATCTAATGTATGAAATGCCAAGCTTATCCATGTGAATGAGTCCCCGAATATTTTCTTGTGAGGAGATAACGTTATCATAATTAACGCCTTGGGAGCCTTGAGGTAAGCTATCTCCTTACTCTCGAGGGAAGCTTAGGTGAGTGAGCCAGACTTTGAGTAACAACTTGCATGTCATATGTTTAGAGTTTGACATTTCACTCTTATAATAATCTCTTGCGATCATCCTAGGATCCAAACTAATATGATATGGAAGTGTAAAGACCTTTCTGTTTTTTTTTTAAGAGGACGGATCCATACTTTTATTAAGAAAGTCTCACTTAGTGCAAAACTAATTGGCTATTAGTGAAAGAAATCATAGTGCAGAACTAATTGACTTTGTCGTGTGACTAAAATGCATGGGCCATGTTGTCCGTTTCTTTATCCATCTTTCGGCCATAAATCAAGGTGGATAAGTGCTATCTGTAAGTGATGATCATGTCCTTGTGAGTGCTAGCTATTAGTTTCCTTAGGAAATAATAAAACAAAAACAAAAAAAGAAAAGAAATATACGATTCATTCGTAGTTAGCTAGCCAGCCAGCCACAAGGCTGCTGATCAAATAGGTGGTACTGAAAACGATATACCATTTGAACATTTTATGGGACTAACAAAACATCAAAGATCTTTGGCTTCAACTAGTCATGGCCGTCATGTCCTTGGAAATCTTTTGAATTGCCTTTATTTTACTGCTAGAGAACAAAGTCCACAGTAGTACTTCCCCAGATTCATCTGCCTTAGATAATTTGTCAGTGTTTTCAATAATATGTCAATAGTTTTCTTCCTTGATTTCTGTTAAGTTGACTTACGATCGTCCCGTTAATTAAGCCAAGACTGATGATCAGAATAGCTAGCTTTATGGTTTAATTCTTACTAGACTAGTCAAATTTAGCCATCAATACTGTTGGCAGTAGTAGTTTCTACATGCATATCAACTATCTATTAGGGCGGCCCCCTGTGAAAAAGCATATGATATTGAGGGTTTTTTTCTTTTTTTATCTTTTTTAAAAAAAAGTAACACAAAGTGGGGGGGTTTGAAAACTTTATCATACTTTTTTCTATTGTTATTGTACTTCCCTCACATCATTGTATGTGAACTTTGATGATTGAAGTCACTCATCTAATGCTGATCAACACCACATAATACAGATCAACAGCATTCATAGTTTCTCGAACCTTTTTTGAGTTCTATATTCTGAGAACCTAAATTTAGAATGGTTATAAGCTCATCGTATGCTAACTGTGGTAGATATGTAGAAATTAAGGATGTTGAAACAATTGTTTTATGAAGAAATTTAGTCATGCAGTAGCCAGTCCTTTTTTACGAGTATGATGTCTTTTCTACATCACAGAGGAAATGCCGGTGGTTAAACAGAATTCAGAATTCTAGGAAACTTGAGGCATGTCATGTCAAGTACATATTAACTGGATTTCAATGGCAGCATGGAAGCATGAGAATAAGAATTGCGAGTTCTTGAAGAATAAGAATATGCAATCTACGTGGATGCATTAATTCTTTTGTGTTTTAGGAAGCAAGAGACTTGATGCAAGTTGTCTACCTTTCTGAGATCGAGATAAGGGGAGAGGGTGGGTATATATGACCTATATAATTTCCAGGTACCTCCACAGAAGACATTATAGTTCTCTTTCTCTGCTATTTTCATCCTTCTTGAAAAAATAAAAAATAAATAAAAAATTTCAAAACTACCTTTAGAAAGTGGCCGCAGATGACATGGTCCACTTTTAATTTTCCGGTGAATTTTGGCACCAGTTCATTATGTTTAAGTTTTGGCACTCGAATAATTTGAAGAAGAGTAGCGTTTTTGGGGCCCTGCCTGCTTTAGAGCACCTTCACCAAATTCACCGCCCTTTCCTAAGAAACATGTCCGTATGATATGTGCCCCCACAACTAGATGTGACTCCACCTTTCTTCTCTTTTGACGTCACTTCTTCTTGATCGTTTATTCCTTTCTTTGATTGGCTACTGCTACATAGTTGATATCACCATGGCTTGTATTACAGTGGTCAAGTTGCAAATAATTTCAGTTACTTGTTGAAAAATGCAGTGATAAAGTATAACAACCCAACTGAAAAGAAGATACATTTGCTTCATCTATATACAGTCTTGTCCAACTCCTACAAACCCCATTATGGAATCACTCATTACATAACCATGCACCATTAAAATTCATATTTGCTTTAGATTTTGAGCTAACTTAGACATTCTTCAAACTTCAATATTGGAGTAGTTGAGTACATCAAGTATCAAATCCTATTATATTAACTAAATTATGATGACATGTGGCTCGAGCCTCACATAATCAAAAGATCACCCATTGAAGATGCTCCCCTCACCTGAAACCCTTAAACTGTTACATTTCATTCATGTTCCATAAAGAATCTGCCATGTCGTCAGAAAGCCAATCAACGCCTTCCATATGGCAACCCAACAGAGAGTTCTCAGAGGTGATCATTGCTGACGTGGGGTCCAGCATGAGAGTCTCCATGTCATAGCTTCTGCTTTCTACAGAGTAAGAATTAGCTAAATTTGGATGACTGTAGATTGTGTTGCCGAAGGCATCCAAGGTATCTGCCGGGTGTTCATGGGCTCGAGTGCTTTCGGAGATTTTCATGGAATCTGAAGTATGAATGATTGGGCTTGTAAATGAACATGAATTTTCATTGGGATAACTCGAAGTGTGTATCAGCTTTCTTGGCGGGGAAAATGAGGATGAAAGAGAAGCAGCTGTCGGATTGGGTGACAGAGGAGCCGAAGAACTCCGGGAATTCATGGACGTCGTCAATGAAGAATTAGAAGTAGGGGAAGCAGTTTGCTCCATCTTCTGTATCAATCTTGGCATCCAGAAACATTTAACTGCATCAAGGAACCTCTTGCTATTAGACTCAATATTAAGTTGGCGTGCCTGTTTTTGCACCCTTGTTCTCCAATAGTTCTTGATTTCATTGTCTGTTCTTCCGGGTAGATGTTGTGCAATCTTTGACCACCTGGGTTTCCAGTGTGGAATTCCAAGTTAATCGTGACGAGCAAAATTTGTAAAAACAATAGAAAAATCAACCCAAAACTCTTCTCAGTTCGAAGTAAACTTCAGTCCTGAATACTATGGGGTTTGGGCTTGCGTGTGTGTGTGTATAGGTAAGCAGAAATTTCACCTATTACCCCACTTGGAATGGAGTTCAAGAATCATAAGCTGTTCTTGTGGAGTAAGGTTCCCGCGCTTAATATCGGGTTTTAAATAATTCAGCCATCTCAATCTACAACTTTTTCCAGTCCTCTTTAGTCCTGAAAGTGGAGAGGAAAAAAAAAAATTTGAATCAATTCAAATGAAGAAAAGAACAAAGTATATATCTTGTTTATGTGATGGAATGGTTCTGTTTACCTGCAAACTTAGCTAACAGATTCCAACGACCTTCCCCATGACAGGCAATGTGGTGGATGAGCGTACTGTCTTCTTCAAGTGTCCATGGACCTTTCCTTAGCTCCATATCTTCTTCATTAGAATTGCGAACCTTCTTTGTATGTGCAGGCATGGCTGCTCTCCTTGTGTGAGTTTCTGTGTGTCCTCCTGTATCTGTGTCTGTGTGTGCACGTATGTGTGCGTGTGAGAAAGGAAAAGGAGGGAGGGTGGAGTTGTGTGCAAAGTTGTTCCTTTTCCTTTTCTTTTTCTTTTGTTTTTTCTGTGTTTCGAGTTAAGATTTCTTAAAGTAAAAGCAGGAGAGGCCACATATATATAGAATCCAACATGTTCAACCTACACCTTGAAATCTAGAAAAGTAATCCAAAATTAAAGTTTCTCCACATGCTCTTGCCTTTCTATATTAAAATAGAAAAAGAAAAAGAAAAACTCTTTAAGACTTTTTGAGATGGGTTGGTCGTATAGTGTATAATTAGATCATCGCAAAGATGGCAGATGTAGAGTTGCCTGATGGGATCAATCGGTCCTATATATTATATTCATACATTTAGTTTATAACTCATTTTACAACCAATGCAATGGCGCCACTTCATAATAAATATTAAAATATTTTATTTAAATACCCAATGGGATAACTGATCACCATCTTTAAGTTATAAATTTTTTTCCCCATCATCAATCAATAACGAAGCTGGATACAAGATCAGCTGCATTTAATACTCATTCAATAATGGAGCAAATCAAATGGCCATGATCATCTGATCATTGTATCTGAAGTGGGTCCATCATGAAGAATGAATATTTTTCATGCATTGCATATACTATTCATTTACTTAAGGCCTTTTTATATTCTATTTTAAACAGTTTATATATATATAATCGAATATCAGTTGAGTACTGAGGGAGGGAACTGAAAAAAGCCTCGAGAAGTGGAAGAAAGATAAGACCTTGCTCTTGAAAATGAAATCTGATGTTTCATACGGCCGGGAATGATTCCTTGCATTGTGTCGTGCTTCCAGATCTGTCAAGTAAGAAACGTGATTGACTGGACAAAATATATTCCATGATAAACTAAGCATCTAAACGTGGAAATGTAGGGTATATGTTCAGTAGTGCTGCATTGAATCATGTTACAAGTTTTAATTGTATGAATAGATAAAGTGTGATTGACAGATGAATGCTCCAAGCACAGTAAACTTCTGGTTTTCTCTGTGATTTTGTTCCTCCATCCCCATCAAACTAAAGGCAAACACTCCCCCAATAGATCACAGAATCCATCACATTGAAGCAAATAAAGGCCAAAGATCAGAGTGCAGCTAAATTTGACTATGATACAGTTAACTTTCATGTTGTGTCGGTAAATATATATCTACAGATGTAAAAAGTGAAAAATTGTATTTGCAAGTTTTTTTTTTTTTTTTTTTCTCAGCAACTAATAGATTCATTCAAAAACGGAAACTGTTCCATACAACAAAGAAGCAAAGGAAAGCAACTAAAACACAAAAGTACCAATAATACACATTTTAAGAGGGTGGGTCTTTCCCACTATGGAAATCCAGCAAACAGTTTAGGATTTTGATGAGTGAGATATTTTCAAACTCTAGGTTAGAATGAGCACATTACGCAATGGAATGCACGTATCGATTCTGGAATCGATGTATCTTTACAGCTCTCCATGCTTGTAGGTCTTTGAGCAGAAATCTAGTGTTTCTAGCAATCCCGTCAGTTTCCCAATTAATAGCCTTGTCAGGATTGTTGATGGAATTGATTACATTTAGGAAATCTCCTTCAGTTTCCCAATGAGTAGCCTTGTATTTGCAAGTTGGTACAGAGGACACACTCTATAACACTAACATAATATGATTTGATTTACAAAAGAAGGCGCGGAGAGAGGAGAGGGTGCATCCTCCGTACTGTCTTTTAAGACTAATCTCTAGCTCTCTCTCGACAAAGCACTGGTAAGGGATCATTGAATGTGGCATGCGGGTTCAATGTGGCATGTGAGTGACGGTGGTGGGTCTCAGAGGCTTAAAGCTATGGATGGATTGGCATGAGAATCAATTATTGAAGGTGCAAAGGGGGCCTGTACTCCTGTGAGGGAGTTGATTCTCTTGAGGATAGAGCATTCCATACTGAGTCATAAGTGGAGAGTTTCCTTCATCACAGTACGACACCTTTTTTCTTTTCACATCAAAGCTCTAGATTGCTCAGACTTGGTTCTAGATAAAGTATATGTAAAATCTTGTATCTAAGATAGGTGCGAATGACATGAACATGTTTGTAAATATGGCATATGTTGATTCTAAACTTAAACATATATTTAAGTTAACTTCTGCACGTGTTCCCTTCACAGATTCCCCATAAAAGATACCTTGTAGTTCCTGAGTTTTGTGCATGAAAAAGGCAAAAACAGAATAATTTTTCTCTTCTTTCTATAAAATTAGACAGATTCTCCTTAACGTGACTTTTCTTTTTCTTGGAATCCTACGTTGAAAATCAATGCGAAGGGCCAAGGCATCGTCAGGAATTTTGAGAGGATATATATATATATATATATATATATATATATATATATGTTCTTCAGGAAGCCTGATGCATGGGGAAATGGCCTTTTATTCTTGATCTCTTTCCCCATTTCAAGAAAATCGAATTGGGTTAATTTGATTTAACATTTGATTCCAAGCCTCCGTCATTGATAAAAGCACTCGCATCCTCGTCTGAATTATAATGCCATTTTCACATCGTGTACTGCTGTGTTTACAATTGTTTACAATTGACTTCTTCCAATGGTGACCAAAGAACTGTGCTTTATTTGTCCCATTTGATCAGGACAAAAAACTCGGAATCATCAACAAAGTAGACTTAAAAACTTGGTTTTATTAAAAGACAGCTCATCATCGTCATCATATCCATTCATTATGTGTCTTTCCTTCTATCATTTGGTCAACAAAAATGTTACTCTCACCTACAGTTGGATATAGATTGGGTTTTGATATTTTTATTTTTTTATTTAATAATTAAAAAACTATTTTTTACCAATATTATAAATTTTTTAAAAAATATTTAAGAATATAAAAAAAAAATAAAAAAGTTTTACTCTTATCGTGACCTGTCTTATCGGGACCCGTCTCATGCTGTAGCACTACTGCTCCTAATATTATTAGGAAGTGCAAAGGGTGTAAAAACAAGAAATAATGACACTGTGGAGAATAAGCTAAAACAAATTTAAGTGAAAATACTACATATTGTTTTAAAAATTGATAAGGCAAAACAAATTCAACTATGTTTTCATTGACTCATGAGGCTAGTTTGAAAAGTGCCAACCCCGCGCAAGGACCTGATCAATTATCGTTAGGAGGTCGAACCAAAAACCTATTGTCCTAACTCTTCCATGTCTTATGTTTCCCTCCTTGTAGAACAATTGCAAACACTCTTTTCAAACGAAAAAAGGAAAACAAATCTAAGGCTCTGCGTGAACATGGTGGACTGGACAGCATGAACATCGGTGCCCATTTTATGGCATCATCTCAACGCCAGTTGGCTCATAAATCTTCCATTATACCAGTAAGAGATCATCAGGTGTTTGCTACAAAGGGACATGTAAGAACGATTGTTTAGTACTTACCAACAATTCATGTTTCCTATTCAGCAAACAAATTTATCATATTGGCATTCATCTAACCGAAAGTGTACAAAATCAAATATTAAGTAGTTTGTGTTGTTTCCGAGTCATGCATTTGTTTTGTTGCCCACAAGCAAAGATAGTGTTGGAATGTATATGTCATGGTGGCGTGTGAATGTTCCTCAAAAGTAGTTTCGGTTTCTGAAACAGCTTAAATGTGCCCATTGTAACACCATACTTTGAGGCCCTTTGGGTTGAAAGTAAGGAGACAAGAAATAAGACCACAAAAGTAATGAGGATGCACATGTGTAAGTTTAAAACCTTATATCACCACACACACATAGAGAGGAGCAATGCATTCTAGATTCTATCATCGCTAGTCGTATTTGTTGATGTGGCATATTTTAAGCGACTTTACATATCAACCATTTATAGTATAACAGTCAGTTTAATATGTCATAAAGCAAGTGTGACTGAGAATGACAACATTAAAGGATGAAAAACAACATGTCTCTTAAAGAATATAAATCCTCACTTATCTAATCACTACCATCAAGTGCATTCAAGTGTAAGTTGAGTGGTCAGGTAGCCAATGGTTTGGATGTTCGAGTCCCACATTGGAAAGTGAGCGGTAAATATAATCTTTCCAAACTAAAACTCGTTTACAAACCTTTAAATTAAAGCAATGTCCCAACATGTTATATCAAACCCTTCTCATGTACCGAATGGTATAGTCTGGCTTAACTAACAACTCGTGGTACCAAATTGAAAGGGAGAAATGCTAAATGAGTAAACACTAAACAACACTATCTTCCTACCCCTTGTCATGGTGCACATGAAGATAGTGTGGTGCTTCTACGCTATGATAGGATCAGAGAACAGAAACATCTATATTATCTTATGGCTATCCACTACTATTTAGTTACAGCCATGAACTAATAGCATAAATGGTTTCTCCCAGCATGGAATGAAACTGTGCAGGGATTTCTCAACCCGACGTAAGCCCCATTGTCTCTGGTACCGCAAAAAAATTATATGAAAAGAAGAGATGACACAGCAATTGCCCCGAATAAATAGAACCGAATTCCAGCTCCCAGCGACGCCTGCAATCAGATGTGAAATGATGGTGGTGGTGGTTTAAATGTAAACAAATATAATCACAATGATATTGCTTACTGGTAGCACAACCACAAACAGACTCAAGGTTTGTCTACATTGGAATAAATCTGACATTCAAAACCATGGAGAGATGCTTTTTGCATGAACCACCAGGTATTGGAGATAACAAGGTTTGGGACTAATGCTTCTATGGACGTGTTTCTGTGTGTGTCCATAAGACAGCACAATTTTTAAGGTAAAACATACAATTTGTATAATTAATGATCCCAACTAAAAGAGCATGGAAAGGCAGCAACAACAAAAAACAAGATTCTCTTTGGTGCCACTGGCTAAACCAGCTAAAGTATCAAAAACATGGTCACATTCTCAATCACGTGCAGTAGATAGATAATCATGCAAGCCGAGACAAAGTGAAATCACTGGTATAGCATCTTTTGGTAATCTTGATAACTGTATTTCTACTTGTAGGATGAAGATATTAAAGGATGATGTTAACCCTAAAAGTCTAAAAGAGCTAATTTTGGCTGATAGAATAAAATAGGCACCTTCAAAGGGGAAAATGCAAATGTCTAGAGCATTTACTCCAAGATCGACGAGCACTGCAATACTGAGCCCACGCCCTCTTAGGCATAAGGGGAAGATCTATGAAATCATTAGCCAACCAATCGGACCAAAGGATAAACTGCAAGACCAATTTCAAGAGTTGCATTGTTATGTGGTAAAGAATGAGAAATGAAACTTCTAAACCAAGAGGACATGAAAAGTTAATAATTGAATTGTTTTTTGGATAAAACAAATGAAAACTTTCCAGATTGGGCTAAAAGATCAATAATCTGACTTGATCTACAGAAATTGTTAATTCTCCACAATATATGTGACAAAATGATATGATGGATTTATTATCAAATAGTAGTTATTTTTCTTTTTGGCCCCGTCATCTTCAATCGTTTTCCAATTAAAGAAAAATTCTACTATTATGTTACAATTGCATGAATCGGCTCTAGATCAAGGTACAATGGAGACAACTATGCAAGTTGTCAAGAGCAAAAAGTTAATGGCTTCTACCTAACTCGTATAGAACTCCCATTATCAACTATCTCATGATCATAAAGCTAATTAATAATTGCACTAACACCCAGTGCCAATCAAAAAATAAATAAATAAATAATGGCACAAAGTTCTACTTCACTGAAGGGCACACATCTCTCAATGCATGACCATTCAGCAGAAGGTGACAGATATGAGGATTGCCTTGTTACAGAGAGATGCATCAAGTGCGTGTGAACATAACCATCCTTTTAATAACACCCTTGTACATTACATTCGTATTGAAAATGCAAATATAAATCTCCCGGTTATGTGTTGTGACTCCACAGAAAGATTGCAGCCTTGATCAATATCAAATTTGATATTCTGTCCATAATGTCTTCCAAAAGTATATACTAAACCCACAACATCCAAGGAGGAAAGATGAAATTTAGACACTAGGAAATAAATAGTATACCCTAGAGGCCTAAAAAGATCATACTTCGATGCACTTTACTCTAATGAGGACATCCCTAGGTAAAACATTAGTGTTTCTATTATCTCTGCTTCAAAGCTGTTAAATAAAAATAAGTTGTTTTTAATATGTAAACCGGACAAACCTCCAAAGGCAGAAGACTAATGCAACTTTTTGAACCTTGAGCTTGGGGTAATATTAATGTTTGGAACGATGTTTATATTGCAGGCTGCATAGATTTTTCTACATAATTCTTTATGTGTTTGGTCTCCCAGTCGAGAATTTATGCACTAGGACCATGAGAGAGAAGACACCAAAAGTCCACTGTTGTTGAAGTGTTAAATAATATTGTAGAAATTTTGCATAACATTGGATAAATAAGGCTAACATGTAGATCCTGTTTCCTGGGAAGGGGAATTTCTAATATTGAAGAAATAGATTTATCACGACTTTGATGGAAGTTCAGGAGAGATTTGTACACCGAGAACAGTAAGGGGAATATGCCAATAATTTAACGGTAGCGGTAAGGACTGCACTACAATAACAGTCTTCATTGTTCACTAATGGAATCTGCCTCAAACAAATGCCAGGCATAAACAAGATCATGATCTGTATCTCAATTTTCACCAGCACATGTACACATAATGATATTTTACACTGTGAATGGCATAAAACTGTTTCATCATGCAAAAGCACAAAATTTTGGGATGAGAATATCAGTAAAGAATAGAATAGAATTTCTATTTACCTGGTAACACCCAACATACAAAAGCAGAGCAACTACAGCCTCAATGGGTACATCATCCAGGAAAAGGTAACATGACCCCAAAAGGAATAAGGAGATCACCTGTTACAAGGAGTCTTTTTTTTTTTTTTTTCTAAGCAAACATTTCATAGATAAATTAAGTGATTACAAGATACTAGATTCAATGGGGTGGAAGCCCCCAACAGTCATCCCAAAACAAACAAAAGCAACACAAGAAAAATAAAAAAGAGAGATCTGGAGCCAAAAATTTGGCTCCCCACCCATTTCCCACAAAGGGGAAGCCGCTTGAAGCGGTTTTAATAGACTATAACACTAAGACTACAAGTCACAGTAGATTGGTGTGTGCTGCATTTTGCTAGTATGGACAGGTTGGAGGAGACTTTCACGACCACTTCATCTTGATCCTTGGTTAGGGAAATCGGAACATAGGAAAGTAGCAACCGAAAGATGGGTCGATTCGCCAACGAACAACCGTTACTAGCTGTGGAGGCGTGTGTAGCTCACGTGCCACTCTTGGCAAGAAGGTAAAGGTCGGATCTGAGAGATCCGAAACTATTGGTCCCGATGGTGCCGCGCGTGATGGTGTCAGACTCCCCAAGGCGCGGCGAAGCGTGAGACTCAAGTGCGGTGTGAGCCAAGCGTGAGACGTACAGGCAGCTCTTTTGGTCGATTTTCTTCTACCGCCCGACAGATCGGCTGCTGGAGAATTTAATGGTGGGGCGCGTGGCGGTTGTAGGAGGCTGGTAGGCAGTAGATTGGCACATCTTGGTGCTATGGACGGAAAACTAAAGAAAACTGAGAAAAAAACCTTTGGACAGTTCCGGCGTAGGCCAGACAGGGGGAGGGAGGGAGGAGCCAAAGCTCCACCCCCCTTTGAGCGGAGAGGCTGGGATGATTGGGTCCTTTGGTAGAGAATACAATGCCGCTGGAATGGTAGCGAGTTTGTTGACTTTTATTTTCACTTGTAAAGGAGTCTATGCATCATTGATGCTCCTAATAAGTCGCTCAGAGGTCCATTTTTCAAATAATTGGAACTACCATGCCTTTTTCTTATTGGAAAATAAGATTTTATTGATCAATTGGAACTCCCATGCCTTAAACTTGCCTCTTTCGATTTTTCTCTTTTCTTTTCTTTTTGAAAAGAACGAGACCTAATTTTATCAAAAGGTTTAAAGGCAAGTAGTTTGAAATGGGGATTGCATGTGACAGACTGGACTAGTGATTTTCAATATACAAGTCAAATGCTGCTTCCATTTATCTCAATGGTTTGGAATTGAGAATCGACGAACCAAACATTCATGTAGAGAAGTAAGGACTTACCATCCCAGAAACACCTCCAAGTAATAAAGGTCTCCTCCCAAGTCTATCAACAACAAGAATAGTTGCTCCAGTCATTATCAACTACACAACAAAAGAAAACATTTTCTTGAAAAAACATTAAGAAAAAACAATAACCTTATGTAATTTTTTTTTTTTTGGGGGGTGGGGGGGGAGGGGGGGGGAATGAAATATGATAGTGTATCCATAGATATGTTAAGAAACTCTAGTATAACCTCTCTCTCTCTCTCTCTCTCTAACATGATGTCTACTCATAACAGAAGATGAAGAGAACTTTTACTGTTTTCATATGATAAAAGAAAAATGTACAATAAATATCATCACTTATCATGTGATGAATGTCAAAGTTAAAGAATTTACATATCTTCCACATACTAAGGGACAAAAAGTGGACATGATGAAAATTTATGGTAGTTTGAAGCATATACAACACCTCAATCATAAGTCAATCACTTATGGTTTCACCACAGCTAGAGCCACTTCTACCTTGTATAAGTAACTCAGAATCCAAATTAATACATTTTTCTGATCAGTATAGAACACAAAATAAATTTGGATACTCCAACTTCCATTCGATATGGATTGAAGTATGAATAAATATATGGATGGTCCAACACCTTCCAATTTTGGCAGAAATTCAGAGCTCCCTTGTATATTTTACAATTATAATTGAATCCATATCATAGGATTTTATCGGTATAAAGATGTAAATTAATGATTCTGTCCTTTTTCTTTAAACAAAATACTAGGACGCACTCCATCTTGAGAAAAAAAATAGAAATATAATTTGCACATGAGAAAGATAGAGGGTAATGGGTGGGCAGAGGGCCGTCTGCCCCGCCCCTCATAGAAGACACCTAGCAGGGGTGGGAGGCGGGCTAACCCCAGCGGGGGACCATCCGCCCCACCCCGCATAGAAGACACCTAGCGGGGGCGAGAGGCAAGCTAACCCCAGAGGGGCCCCATCCGCCCCACCCCTGCATGGGCAGGCAGGCTACCCAGCACCGCCCATGCGGGGGCCCGCCCCGCATAGAAGACACCTAGCGAGGGTGGGGGGCGAGGGGCGGGCTAACCCCAGCGGGGCCCCGCCCCACACTCCCACTTATATATTTATTATTTATATATATAAATATATATTAATATTTTACAAATTGTATATATATAAATATATATTACAATTTGTTATATAGGTTGGCCTCCTAGGCCAATCCAATACATGTACAATCTTGTGAACAAGTCTAACAATTTGATTTTTGAAATCCTTTTTCTTAGGAAAAGGTTTAGAAAAAGGTTTTTTGTAAGTTTTCTTATAAAATTCGTCACGGGGTTTTCTCCTAAAACCACCATGAGGTTTAGAAATTTTATGCTTTCTTTTAGATGGAGCAATACTAGGAAGGCCAAATTGTTCACAAAAAGTTCCCATTTCATATTTGGCTTTCTTACTATTTCTCAATTGTTATATACTTTTATTTTTATTTACAATTTAAATTATATAATAATTTGGGTTTGGGTCTACCCAGAAATAATTTTTAGGCCAAATGAGGCATCAGTACCCTTGAAGTGAGAGGGGGGCAGGACGGATGGGATGTCCGCCCCCGCATCCCTAGGGCGGGGATATGCGGGTATCACCCCTTCAATGTATAGATCTAACAGAAAAGACTTATGGTAATCTTGTAATAACAAAACTAGGGGTATTTTTTATATCTCGTCTCTAATCATTCTAACAGTACCAATAACAACTTTCTTTACATAAAAAATGGATTGGACTAAATTGTATGCCTAATAAATCAAATGGGAGGGAGATCAATTTAGTTTATTTGGGCTATGCCTAATTAACTCTCTCTTGTATACTACCCATATACTTGGGTTATGCCTAATTATGAGGATCAATAAATTTTATTAATTATCAAAAATATATAAGATGATTAGCTATTGCAAGATTAATTCTAACATCATATTGTATTAGATAGATCCAAGTTCTTTTACCGCTGAAAAATCCACGTTCTTTTACACTACCAAAAAATTCATTGCGATTTTTTATTCCAAATACTCAACCAAATGGAGTTTAACTAAAAGAAAATATGGCCACTTTCCCAATCATCGAGATTTTCGTTTATTTTTGTTGAGAAGTCTCACACGGCTTAAGAACAAATTCATCCTGATCTTTATAAGGAGTTACCTCACTCCTCCTATTAGGCCTTTTTTGGGAGAAATGAGTGTTTCTATATAGTATCAAAGTCAAGTTAACCTATGACCGATGATGGGCTCCTGCAACCTACCCACGATGATGGTACCGGAAATACCGGCCCACACATCAGGGAGCGTGTTGAGAAGTCTCACACAGCTTAGGAACAAACTCATTCTGGTCTTTATAAGAAGTTATCACACTCCTCCTATTAAGCCTTTTACGGGGAAAAATGTGTATCTCTATAATTTTCCATGCAAAATTTTAGTCAGCACTCAGCAGATATCAATGTCATATTTAAAGGCATGAAAATTTTCAACTGCAAATCTCCAATAAAACATCTGTACAGAAGAGTAAAAATTTCAACAGAAGTCGAATGACTACTCACGGGAGGATTGTAGCAAGAACGGAATAGTGTTCAGAACCGTGAGCGCCATTTCTTGATGTTCTATCGTCTCATGCCCATTACAATGGAACAACCACTTCGAATTCAGACAAGCTCCAAGTTTTCTCACACTTTGTGTTCTGGCACTTCTTTCAAGGCACCCAAAACAAACCATAAATGAACAAACCCAAAAGAGTAATCCTCGAAACAAATTAGTGAAAGGGGTGGGGTTCTAGAGCACAAGGGAATTGATCGAAAACCTTTCCAAGAGACGTCAGCGCGAGCCGCTCAAGACCAGCCACCATGAAAATCCGATCTAAGAAATAGCGAGTAAGAAAGAAACTGCAAATTTGTTCGACTGATACAAGGAGTAGGAATTCGATACGAAAGAATCGAGAGAGATATTTGATGGCAAATAGTTTTACAAAGGAATGAGAAGAGCAAGGCTTTGTTTATGTACGTGGGATTTGACAAAGGGGTCTCATTCGAAAAAGAAAAAGGAGTTTGTAAACGGTAGGCAGCTGGCCGTGGGGGACTAGCGAAGAAAATATGAAATGCGATCACAGAGAGAAGAAAATAGAGGTTAGAGGAGGCCATAAGAGTTCAGAGTCCAGACATGAGTGACTGAAGGATGTTTGGTTGGGTGGCACATGTTTCGACGTTCTTTAATAATTTCAAACCAATTTCAACACTGGTTTTTGACCGTTGGGTTGAGCAAGAGGGGGATTTACGTCCTTTTTACTATACAAGTTACAACTGTTAACTATTTTCATATATTTATTTTCTTTCTAAATATCAATGAAATATAAAATAATTTTTAATTTTTAATTTTTAATTTTTAATTTTTTTATCTAATCATTATCTAATCATTATAAATTTTTTAAACTTTTAAATAAAATATAAAAAAAAAATTATTTAAAAAAAAAATTAATTCTATAATATTTTTATTCAAATTTTTCTCATTCATTTTTTACAATTCAATAAAATATCTATTCAAATTATTTTACTATTATTTACATATATACTAAAATCTTCTAAGTATCCAAACCGACTCTTAGTTATTTTATTATTTCTTTTTCCAACTTGATTTGTCTATTAATTTAAATAAAATTACGTGTACTAAGCTTGTCCAACAAATTTTCTGTAGTGAATTTCTTGCCGGTTACATACATAGAAGCTCAAAATTTTGTTGATTTTGCTATGTAATTTTAAAACCATGATTAATCCAATAAATTGCTCTTGAGGATTTTAAATGATACTATAATCCAAATAAATTAACCTTGATTGTTGGTAATAGCACAATGAAAAATGATAGATACACATCTTTGTTCACAATTATGTTTTAAATGAGGGACATTTTTATAAAATAAGTTATAAAAATAACATCATTTTTCATAAATATCCTCGTTTTAAAATATGATTCTATAAAAAGTTATAAAAATAATTGTGCATGTATCATTACATAAGAATAATATATATCCTACATGAGTAACTATAGTCTTCCAAGTGGTTATGACCAATTTACTACTTAATTGGCATTGACATAATTTAAACAAAAAGAAAAATGTCAAAATAAAGATATAGAAAATATTTCATAATTCTGAAAAATATTTTAAAAAGAGTAATGTCATACACCATACTATCATTCTATTTTTATATCATTAGATAAGATGCGACACATTTATCACCATTAGATGATAAATAATCACTCAATAAAAGATCATCTAATGGTGATAAATATGATACATCTTATATAATGGGATGATAGTGTGGTGTATATAATTTTCCTTCTTAAAAAAATTATAAAATTACCACTTAGTCACAAAAATTTAAACTGATAAAAAAAATAAATTTTATTATTTATTTTATATCTTAACAAATATCCCTTAAAAAGACTATTGTTAATTGGCTGCAAACTAGTTGGAGGGCTTCCATTTTTCATCCTACACGCCTCAACAAAGTCATGGTGAGCGAGGTTCATGAGATGCTGTACATGCACATTCTTGGCTAGCATAGTCATGTTACGAGGGTGGCCACACGGCAGATATTGCAAGATAGAGAGAGAGCTTTTTCATTTCTTGGAAAAATAGTTTTTATTTTTAAATATAATTAGTGTTCTAAGGAATTTTTGCTTTTTGTCATAAAAAAAATTTCTTTCAAATTATTTTTCAACAAAAATAAATAAAACAAACAGATAAAGTAGTCGACATTTAAAGCCATTCCAGGTTTCCTGACTTCGATTAGCTTTAGGTTTTGGGTCATGTTTTATCCGAGAAGTATCACCAAGGTTGGAGATCTTACCATAGGAAAAACCTTGTGCCTATTCTGTTACACATAAATCAGACGGTTGCAATTTGAACAACATTACTACCAAGCTTGTCCTCTGCTACTTCACCAGCTTCTCTGTAACACTACTCTCTGGCATTCAACTTCATTTTCTTCTTTAAAGATCAAGGAGTAAATCACATGGGATTTAATGAGACCCATACACTATTCAATTAATTAGACCATTGGTTCGAATCTCTTGATTTGATATAATCGAATTTAAAAGCCTGGAGTTAAAAAAAAAATAGACATATGCAGCTGATCCTCCATCTAATGATGTTCAGAAAATACTTACTTTACGTGTCTCTCTCTTTCATAATAACATTTTCAAAGTTCAAACGAGAACCCTTTTGTCCAGATGGTCATTCAAAGTCACCATCTCATCGTCAAGTTTGTCTTAAAACAAAAATCAGAAAAGGGAATGTTTGGTACTTGACATTATTTTATGGCTGATAGAGCAAGTACTAAGGTGAGAATGGTCAGAACATTATTAATATATGAAAAAATCTATTCATCATCTATTTTCTCATCACCCTCTCATCATCCCATGATATGGCATTAAATGAAAGGTTCACAAGTGAAATATAATAAATAGCCTCCAATCATATAATGACATATCATGGGATGATGAGTAGCATTACTCTTTAGTTGATCTTTTGGACAAAGTCTTACCCGATTATTTCCTTTCACTAGAAATTGGACTATCGGATGCCTAAATACTATGAGCTTAGTCTCCTCATACAGCAAATTATGTTTCATTGGCACTTTGTTTATCTACTAGCTAAGTCTTCTCAGAAGACATACAAAACCTTTCTTCAACCAAGATTAAGAAAAGGAAAACAAGGAACACAAAGGGATCCCACAATGACTTGCTCTATTCTTACTATGGAAAAAATTCATTTATTTTGGGCTAAGAATTAAAGGCTTATTTGATCTTTTTTTTCTAAACAGTGAACATTCAAGGTAAAATGTCTGCCTTCTCATTGCTTCAGGAACAAACCCCCCCCCCCCCCCCCAAAAAAATAAATAAATAAATCCATAGTCTACAATCTCGCACATTTATAAAAAAGCACATGCGCGGATGTATATTTGTCTTCAGTTGAAAATATACTCAACAACATATGTCGATCGGTTCCATTAGTCAGAAAATGAAGTAAGATAGTTCACTGTCTTCAAATGAAACAAGTGCAAAAGGTTTCAAACCTTCCAAATGGTACAAGACATTTATTCAGGAATACGGGAGCAAGCAAACCCCCAAAGATTTCCAGGTTTTACTGAGAAAATGTTTTGTGTCGAAGGAATAGCTTAAGACTTTGTGGGTTGCCATGATTGGTACCTGGTCCACTCTCTCTGTCCTGGATTAAGCGCATGTCCCTTGGAATGGTAAATATAATCATCACCCTCTCCAGAAAAGTTTTCCTTGTGCTCAATCCCATACCTCTTTGGTTTTAGCATTAAAAGCTGAAAAAATGCATGCTTGGTTAAGTACATGTTTCCATACAATCTATCATGTGAAGTAAAAGGGACTTGCCTCGTCCCCAGTGTGATCGGTTATGTAGTGGAGCCAACCATGCCATTCTGCTGGCACCTGAGAAGCATTGTAGCGACCCTTCTCTGCATATTCCACCCACCTATGTCGCCCTACAAAATCCCCCGCAAAATCACAAGCTGTAGAAATGCATCAAGCAATAACATAGACTGTGGTAACCTATAAATGCCGGTACGCTTCAAATGCTTTTTTTTATACAAGTAAAACTGAAACTTTATTAATAGAAAAGGGCATAGCCCAAATACACAAGAAGCATACACAAAATACGCCTAAATACCACTAAGCACTAATGATGGAGGTATGCTTCAAATGCTTGTACAAAAAGATGCAAAGTTTCTTTATTACAGTATTAAATAAGCTCATGTTGACAGCAATAGCTCTCCCTAAATACGTGCACACCTAGATAATGCCGATGTTTTTGTACGATCTATGGTTTAAGGCATCATCCTCTAGGATAATTGCAAGCAACAGAGTAATTGCTCAAATTTCATACCCCTACTGCTTTTCTTCATTTCTTTCAAGGAGATCAAAGAAGCTTTAGTCCTAATACAATGGAAAAGGACCATATCCACAGTGATGGAATAGATGTTTGCTGTAAGAATAGTAATGTCGATATGGAGCTATAAAGAATATAAACAGCTTAAATCGGCTGCAGAAATATTAATAGCATATAATACACAGCATAGTTCCCAATAAACCAAACCGGTTGAGAAATGGCTCCGTTTTTGGATGACATCCAAATACCAAGGATAACACTATGCAAAGAATCCATATTCATGGCATAGCCATATGCACAGATGACTCTCTCATTCAAGTGGATGGGAAAAAAAATTCTTGCTAAAATCTAAATTAGGTAACAAATAATAAAAAGACTAAATGCATGGCTCTTTCTTGCATCTGATTTCAGGTTAGTAACATAATAAAAAAAATGAATATGCATGACATGACACAATATAACAACACCAGAAACAATCAGAACAAACCCGTAATAACTGTGAAAAGGACCAATAGGTATCATAACTACACCAAATGTTATTGCAGTTTCCTTAGTATCTCCAGTGGTAATAATACTGCAACAGCAAGAAAGTGCATAACTGAAAGACTTAGAGAAACACTAACCACATTGAACATCAAGGTTCTCATAATACTTGTTACCAAATTTATCAACACCCACAAGCTTCGCCCCTATATTGTGGATTTTGGTTTGCCTGAATGCATAAAGTTAAAAAAAAAATCAGAGTTGCTGGAGATAATGACCTGTATTTTAATACAATTATATCATTTGACACATAGATTAAGAGAAGAAACAATATAAAAATGACAGCAATTGACAATGAGTTCTCAGGCTTCATGTGGAGATTATAGAAAAAAGAAGATAAAGACAACATTTTCAACATAGATATCACAAATGTAATTATGTAAGAGAAGGCATAGTAGTCCATTTACTTATAAAAAAATGTAAAGAAGGCATAGAACTGCTGACAAGAACACATGGTGAAACTATGTCAAACAACTATGAAATCCTAGCACAAAATGGACTAGGCTGCCTAACCCGTGATTTCTCCTCATTCATTAAGGCAGTTCATTGTTCATACAATCACCTTCTTGTTATAATGAACAATATCATATTGTATTTCAATCCTAAGACTGTTCTTGTGACAACTATTCTTGAACTAAACTTTGAAGAATCCTTACTTTCCCAAACTGCTCAAACAATCTTTCCAGGTGGCACCACCCACATAATGGAACTTATCAAGAGGCCAAGTATCTAGAGACTGAAATTCATAAATAAATGTAAGGCCGTATAAAATAAATAATAAAGAAATAATTTTTCTTGTCAATAAATGTCACGCCTCTCTAGACTAAGTCTCGTCCAGCAGCTCTACCTTCATAAATATTCTGACTTGGGGTGGTTTAAAAACATAAAACAAACTAAAATGAGTCGATGATTCGGTAAGAAACTTATCATAACGTAAACATACTTAACATAAGGTTTTCATAAAAAAAAAATTATGCTGAGAGTTTAAAATCATGACTGATCATACTGATGTTTATGCTATGCAAGACTGATTTATCTGAATTAACTAACTAATCTGATTTATCTGACTGATCTGACTGGCCAACACACTTAACCCTATGTGCGAGGTTGTGCACTAGCCCCACGTCCCGCGGCCGTAAGGAGAGCCACTAATAGTATTCTAGCATACTATGGTGGACCACGATTGAGTTCATGGCTTGCACATCCACCCTAAAACTGCATTGTTATCATGCATCTGAATGACCATCTGATTAATCTTTATCTTACACTTGATTTTATAAAATCTTACGTGTCATATATAACGTGAGATGCATAAAACATACATAACTATAATATGCAGAATGAAACATGATGAATGACGTGCTTGCAAATATCATGACATGCGTGGTACATAAATACTAACTTCCAAAGAAATGACTTTAATAATATAATATATAATTAGCTAACATGTACTAATCCTAATTTATGATCAAGCTACTTACCTTGTAGTGTTGCTTCCTAAAATTTCTGACACAAAATCGATCATGGTCCTGAGTTGGGAGGTTTCTGGTTTTTTCCAAATAACAAGCGGATTGGAGATATTTATAGAGAGATTGGGAGAGGGTGACGACCAATTTGAATTTGACTTGGTTAATACATGTAGTGACACTAATCTGCTGAACATTCAGTCGTAATCATCTCCGAAGAGAGTTTGAATTTAAAAACATGATATAGTAGTTCATTCAATGTAGGATTGGCAGTGACTGAGACTACATAGGGGACTTCAATTAGTGATGATTTTAAATTGAAATAAACTTCTAATGGCCGATATTTAAATTCTAAAAGGAGTCTGACTCATTCAATAAATAATAAATGGGATTTAACCTAATTATTGAGCCTCAGTAAAATTCATAATCAATCTCAATAATTTATCGTTCATGGGCTTATCCAATATGGCCCATTAAATATAATTTAGGCCTAAGGCCCAATAAAAATTATTAATATCTCGACTTTAGAATTATTAGGCCGGGTCGTTATAAGAAAGCTTCTTTCAAAAAGTTCTTCGACTCATATGAAGATTCAGCTCCCGCTTTAACCCATGTGATAACGAGGGTACATCACCAGGTCTTAGGTTCAAAAACTTCAAATCACTGTTGCAAATACACTATAGGCCAGGGAAATTCAGACAATAATGCTTCTTGGTCAAAATGATCCATTAGAGAATGAGATGAGATGAGAATTTTGTAAACAATAGTAAAATAGTTTGTGAATAGTAGTAAGATAGTTTGAGTTAATGTTTTATGGAGTTTTAGGAAATGAGAGAAAAAGTTGAATAAAAAATATTATAAAGTTAAAATATTGTTAGAATATAATTTTTTAATATTATTTTTGTTTGGGGATTTGAAAAAGTTGAATTGTTTTTTATTTTTTGTTTGAAAGTTTGGAAAAATTGTAATGATTAGTTTGAAAAAGTTGTACTCATTAGTTTGAAAGTATTTTTGTTTGAATGATGTTTGGGAAGAAGATGGGATGAAAATTTTGGGATGGAAATCTTTTCCAAACAAGCCCTAAATAACTAATCTGACCAAAGTGTTCCCAACAAAGATAAAAAGAGAAAACCATATTGAAACAGAAAGTATTCTGTTAGTACTTTGTTTGGGGTTGGATTTCTCCAAATGACTGACTAGATCACATCCCCCATCCCCAATTGTGAAGACCTAACCACTTGCTGTTTTCTAGCGACTTTTAATCTACAGTCAAAATATGGCAACCAACATTGTACAATACATTCCTCAACATGTTATAATCTCTTTTTGAAATTATAACATCTAATGCAACTTGGAATATGAAAAGTATAGTATGGCATTATTATGAGAATCAAACGAAATTTTCCTGACATGGTTCTTTGCTCCACTAAGCACAACAATCCAAGAAAATTTCAAACCACATCTCGGTTTATACTCAAAAAATATTAGTCAAGGTTATAGTCAAGATTAGTCAAGGTTGGTCAATGTAAGACTTGACACTCAATGTACCTTTATCACATCTATTAACCTCTATCATACTTCTTCCCCCCAATGTGGAACTTGGTGGGGCATTACAGATAAAAGTTATAAGCAAAGACCATTCAATTGGCAGATCTCTACTTAAGAAATATTTATAGCTAATGACACTTAGGATATGAACAAACATTGTGCATGGGATTGCTAAATCCTTTAATTAAGAAAAATAAATAAATAAATTTTATACTAAAAGTCCCGCAATTTAACTCACAAAAGGTTTCCATCCGGAAGGCATTTCCTGCAAAATAAAAAAATAACATAAGAAATCAGTCGGCGATTTCAAAGATGAATATTACAAGGGAGCAATCAAACAGCCAATCAAATAATTTAAACAAGCATCTCAAGGAAGAATGCGAGGCCTGAAGAATAGAACAAACTTGATGAGATAATCACTATTCAGTAATAATCAATTCTGTTGATTCACTAACAGATGATCTCTACATCCACAAACAAATAAGATAACCATAGTCATTCGACTGGCCTCCATTGGTTGTGCATAGAATTGTGTGCAAGACTGCAAGTAAAATTTTACATTTTCAGGTTTCAAATTCTTGATTCCCAGGAATTGAAATGCTTACTCACAGCCACTAAGCACTATAAAGTTACAATATTTTTATGTTTCATGGGCTCCCAAAAAAACACAAAGCTTCAAATACTAGTTTCTTTTCATACCCTTGCATTTACCAAAAACTAAACGGCAGACTAAGAAAATTTTACTCATCCGGTTTATCATTTTTCCGCTATATTTTAGTTTCTTTTCCAATGATTTCTTAGCAAGAAAAAACTACTCATGCAGGAGACCAATTTCTCCATTCACGCACCCAAAGTTTCGTAGCTGAGAAAATGCCGGGAAAAAACAAAGCTGACCGAAGTTTCCAATAAAAGGAGCTTCTTTCACGGCTCAATTTCTATAATTTAACTCCAAAATTAATCAACAACTCAAAAAGCCGAATTCTTATTCTCAATCTGTTCCGGCAACAGAAACAGAAACCATTTCCGCCAAAAGGTAAAGGAAGAGTAAGACCCAGATATTTCACATATAAAAAAAATGGATAGATCTGAAAACAAACAGATATTGGATTGGTACTGACAAATAGAAAGAGAGGATTTTCAGACAATGAAGCTAACGATGAGACTTTTGTCACGGAAACTAAAATGAGAAATCCTTACGCAATAGGATTAGAGAAAAGAATGAAACACTTACAAGTAGCCTTCTTCCTTGAGCTCTCTCAAGAAGTTGCCCACTCCTTTCTCCCTGATCCCCTTCATCGCGTTCTTCACTACCGACCACGCCATCTCTCTCTCTCTCTCTCTCTCGCTCGTGCTTTCTTTGCGAGCGCAACATTAAATGGAAAATTGAGTGACTACCTCAAATGGGCCGCTTCGGTTATGGGCTTGAAAGTTCCTGCCAGGGTCCGGCCCATCTAATATCAGTCCAAAATATGTACTACATTGACTTCGGAATTCGGAGTAAGTCCAGGGTCGAGCCTCCGGATCCGGGCTAGATATGGCTTTTAGGCTTCAATAATGTTACTTTGTACTCTTATTTTATCAATTTATTTTGATCGTTTATTTAATCTTTTTCTAATTTTTTTTATTTATTAATTAAAAAAATGATTATTAGTTTATTTTTTTATTTTTAAAAATATGAAAAATCAAAATAAAAAAATTAAAAAGCATGGATTTTGCTAGCTGCACGCCCAGCGATTATTGCTGGCCGGCCGACAGCCTAGCATTGCCCTTTAGTTGGCTAAATATACGTCACGTGGCAGTTTCTAGTTGGCTAAATATACGTCACGCTAAGGTCCCTTCTCTGTTTCAATTGAATAGAATAAATAAGTAGATGTGAGATCTTCGTCACAATCTGGAGAAGAACGGTGCTTTCTTTAGGTAACTCAATATATTAAATTTACGTTTATTTTGTTGTTATAATCTGGTCGTTTAATTTCTAAATATATTGGATTTGATACGTGCTTTTCTTGTATGGGGCTCGTGATCTCTGAAAATTCCTGAGTTAGAACTCGATTTAGGGTTTTGTGGATGCGTGTGGTTATTGAAAAACTGAAAGAAAGGGAACAACCAAATACTAGAAAGTTTTGGGGGTTTTCTGCTTTGTGTTGATGCCATGGGATTTTAATTGGTTTCGAACTATTATGTATGAGCTTTGAAATTGTTTCTATTTTGGATGCTCCAAGTCTCAAGTGTTATTTTCATTAACATTATTTCGCCTCGCTCAATTTTCCTGTACTTTCTCAGCTACCAAACAGAGCGTGATCTAATTTTGATGCATGATTTGAAGCTCTCCTGGTGACGCCATTAGGTTTAAAACGATTTTCCTGACCCCCACCCCTGCTCAATTTGCATATACGTCTTTGGAATTGCTGATTATTTGAGATTTTTTCCTCGTTTCAGGGTTTTTTTTGTTTGCTTCACAAATCGTCTCTATTACCTTGAATGACACGTTTGAAATCACACCAAGGAAATATAGTTTTGTGTAACATTTCAGGTTATTTTGTTTGCTTTTGTATATTGGTTAAGTTATTAATCAAATGATATGGTTGAACAGTGTCAGAGGAAAATGATGAAGCTGCATTCTTATGCTGGGCTTAGTTTAATTGCGACTCTAGCAGTTATATACCATGCATTTAACAGTAGAGGCCAATTTTATCCGGCCATGGTTTATTTGTCAACCTCTAAGATCAGCTTGGTGCTCCTTCTCAACATGGGCCTGGTCATTATGTGTATCATGTGGCAGTTGACGAAACAGCTGTTCCTTGGTTCACTCCGAGAAGCAGAGATTGAGAGGCTAAATGAGCAGTCATGGAGGGAGGTCATGGAAATCCTATTTGCGATCACCATTTTCCGGCAGGACTTTTCTGTTACATTTCTTGCTATGGTCACGGCTCTATTGCTAATCAAGGCTTTGCATTGGTTAGTTCAGAAGAGGGTTGAGTACATTGAGACTACTCCATCAGTACCCATCATATCTCATATTCGGATTGTTTCTTTTATGGGGTTCCTCCTCCTTCTGGATAGTCTCTTCTTATACAATAATATAAAGTTTTTGATGAAGGAAAAGAAGGCGTCAGTTTCAGTCTTCTTTTCATTTGAGTAAGTTATCTGTCTTTATGCTTCTTTTTTATTCTTTTCAGTTCCATTGATTTATGCTTAGTAAAGCCTTGCGTTGCATTGCACTTTCATGATTAGTGAAGCCTTTTTTTGCTAATCAAGATTGGTAAAGCCTTTTTATCTGGCCGTCATTTCAAATGTAATGCCCATTTATGTCAATTTGAACTGGAAATGTGCATGCTTTAATGGAACGAACTGCGGCAGATGTGGAAATATGTAAATGTAAGTTCTGGTTATGCCTAAACTTTTGCCTTGAAAAGAACTAGTAGAGGTTTTGAATTATAACGAGTTATAATCCCAGAAGGAAAGTAAAAAATAAAGCAGATGAAGAAACTCTAAAGCGTGAGAGAGATTAACCATTTGGATTTATCATCAGATTCTGGGGATCCAATAGAATCTGAATTCAAAACCAGGGATACCTTAGAAAGATCAATCTGACAAAAGAAGGATGACCGGTTCTCTAATATTGGCAAAAATATAGGAGGCAGACTCAAGAAACCACAGCTAAGCCCATGTTCTAGAACATGGTTTGCTTAACATGTGCGAAGAGAAATCTCAATGCTCATTCAATGTTGGCGCAAAATAGTTTTTACCAGGTATCAAGGATTTTTTCTACAAGATATCAAGGGTTTTTGCTACAAGATATCAAGGTTTATATAGCCTATTTTAGCAACAATCAAAATATGGTTTTTTACTACTTGTGTTCCATTTAAAAAAATTTGAGAAATACTCCAAATGGGTACTTGTTGAACTCTTAGTGCATAAGTTGCAATCAACCAATGCTCGGACAACCCTAAAAAGTGTTGAAGAGAAACTCCTTTTTATTTAATAATGAAGAAGGGGGTAAGGATCAGTTCATTGTTGCAAAATTGTCAAATTGCGATATCGATATAATTGCTCCATGCCTTCTACTTTGTGGTCGAATTGATTCAAGATTATCAATTAAATTAGTAACTTTATTGATGCAAATTGCCATTTTGATGTGATTGCTCGACATTACTCTCTCCTTCCAGATGTGAACCTTACATATTTGACTAATTTCTATGGGCCTTCCACTATGTGAAGTCTTTAACCTATATTTTTCCATCCATGATGTGTATCATGTGCATCTTTTGGTTAACCTAAAAGACAAGTGTTTACTTACCAAAAAAAAAATGTGTATCATGTGCATTTGAAAATTTTCTGTTACCACATGAGTTATTAGTATATCCAATTGCAGTTCATTTGCTCATATATCATCGATGCCTGTTACTTGTACCACAGGTACATGATACTGGCAACAACAACAGTTTCAACATTTGTAAAATACGTATTCTATGTTATTGACATGCTTATGGAGGGACAGTGGGAAAGGAAGCCTGTCTACACATTTTACTTGGAAATTGTCCGAGACTTGCTTCACCTGTCTATGTACTTGTGCTACTTCCTTGTGATTTTCATGTAAGTGATTTACTTACCCATTTATTTATCTACTCACCCGCACTTAAAATTTACACATTGTCTTGTACATGCACATAAGTGTTCCTAGAATAATTGTGTGTGCAGACACACTCACCTTTTATTCTATCGGACCATACTCAAAGGCACATACATCCACTTGGGACTATTGTACCATATCACTACATGGTTGCACAGAGATTACACATTTTATTCTATCGGACAATACTCAAAGGCACATACATCCACTCGGGACTATTGTAACATATCACTACATGGTTACACAAGGATAACATGTAAATTTAATTAGGATTTTACCATGTATGGTTATGCTTCTGCATAAATGAAGAAAATGTTGGTGCATCTGCAACTTTCCATACTGAGCAATAATGACGTGTTTTCACAGTATCCTGATCAATAGTGTCTCCTTCTTTCTGTTATAAGCATATATTCTATACCCGTTCTTGTAGTAATCCCTAGGAGTGGGGGATTATCTAAAGTGGGTGAATGTCAGCCTTAACTCAAATTCCAATATTGTGAGATTAGTATGCTTGAGCTTAATTTGAACTCGGTTAGGCTGGGATCTCTTAGATGTGACAAGGGACCTTGTACATTATCTTGCCCTAATGAAAAAAGTTGCCATGGCTGTTGTGCTGACTATTTTAGAATCAATTTGAGACGTATGTTGGAATGTTGATTTTTGTGCAAGAGAGTAAAACCTAAGGTAGTGGGTGGCAGCTTGGGTTTTAATTTCCATGGTTAAGGTTTTTATAAATAACAGGATATGCTCCCTTTTGTTTACTTAGAAGAATTACTTACTTGCTCCATTGACAACTTAAACTCAAACATTGTGGTCCAATACATTTTCCAAACGTTCAGTCGCTATTTGGCTATGGCAGGTTTATGCATTTGTACCTGGTAAGTGTGTCAACATGGCAAAAGTCCAAAATATCCATGCCTGCTATATGTTTCATTTTTAATTCCACTGTTATCCACTCCATTGCTAGGTTCTTTTCATGTGATTCTTGTTTAGATGATAACATCGATCTTTTTCATTATAATTTTTACGGTTGACCTAAATTTTAGTTAGTTTTGTTTTGTCCTGATTTGTTGATATTGTTGAATATTGCCTCTTGTTTATTTTAACCTTAAGTACATTTATATATCATGGGCTATATCATATATGTGACTGACTTTGAGTTGGTGTCCATAGGAACTATGGTGTGCCTTTGCACTTAATACGAGATCTCTATGAGACGTTTAGAAATTTCAGGATTCGTGCTGTTGATTTCATTCGTTATCGAAAGATCACTTCAAACATGAACGATCGATTTCCAGATGCAACACCAGAAGAACTCAATGCGTGAGTTTTATATTTCCGTCGTGTTTATGTTTGTGATACTTGGACGCTGGTATTTTAAAAGTTTTCCTAATGGGCATGCAGAAGCGATGTAACATGCATCATTTGTCGTGAAGAGATGACGACGGCCAAGAAACTAATTTGTGGACATCTATTTCATGTGCATTGCCTTCGGTCATGGTTAGAGCGACAGCATACTTGTCCTACTTGCAGAGCCCTAGTTGTACCACCCGAAGATGGAACAAATACAGCTGCAGGGCATGGGTCACGGTCAGATGTTAATCAGCAAGGTAGGTACATAACTACTACTAATGTGATTGGGGTGAAATGATTTTGACAAATTGCTGCATGAAAACTGTGAATTGTGTATTTCTTTCCGTGTCGTATTATGAACAAGTCATTCCCTTTCCTGCCCATTTTGACCTTGTGGAATCGTTGGAAATTATCGAGGAGCGATATCTTCTTAACCAAAGAGAGACCAAAAAAAAAGAAACCAACCGGAAGGCCTCTGTCCTTCCTTTACTTACAATTATTCAATGTTCAGATCTTCTCTTTGCACTCAAACTTGACTAAAAAAACTAGTCTAGGTGTTGATCTGCAGTAATGAGATGAGGTACTTGTATCACTCTGGCATGAATGCTGTTTCTGTGAATTTGTTGTGATAGAATCATTGTTCTGTACAATATACTTTCAGATTCTCATGTGGTTATGTTATAATAAGTCACAAGTGTGAATATTCTAGCTTCAGTGATATCGTCCTTTGTTTTGATTGCGACAGTTGTTTGAACTTTTGGAATGATGGACTTCTTTATTGTAATATACTTCTACTATCAAAAATAAAAAAGAGTTTTTCACTATACAGTTTTTCCCTCGTGCAGTGAAAGCTGGCTTGATATCTTAAAAAGACATTGACAATCTATTTTAACTGGGAACAGGGACAGGCACAGGAAGTACGTCTCCTCAGGGTTCTATTGGTAGTGGTGTGGCAGGTGATAATTTGAGCCAGCATCAAGCTAGACTCCAAGCTGCTGCTGCAGCTGCCTCAATATATGAGAAATCTTATGTTTATCCTTCTGCAAATACGCTAGTATGGTATGCACCTTTGTGCTACAATTTTTTCTTTTTCTTAATTTGGTTCAATTTGTCTGTTGGCATTAGGGCTGGGCAAAACCTCCGTCGGCTCTGACTCTGGTGGAGTCGAAAATTTCAGAATTCAGAGTCGGAGTTGCTCCGAAAAAATTGATTGGAGTCGGAGTCAGAGTTGGAGCTAATGCCAGCTCCGACTCCGATCGTATTTTTCAGAGCAAATCTCTGCTACGATCTCTGCAATTTGTTCACTGTCTCTCCCCCTCCCGCTGTCTTAAACTTTATCATTTGCTTCTCCGAACAAAGAAAGAAAAGTCTATATTTTTATTAGCTTGTTTTTTTGTGTATGTAAATCTGTCTGAACCAACTTTATCGAATTTGCTAATTCCTTTTTACGAGGTTGCTTCTTATCTGAACCAGTTGTCTTTCTTCTGAGCCAACTATATCAAGTCTACTTTTTATGTGCTTTCACTGCTTTGGGTTCAAATCACCGTCGTTTTCGCCTTTTTCCTTGTTTTTTTTTTTCTAATTTTTGGTTCTAGGGTGAGTGTACATGTCTAGTTTTATAGCCCCGTGAGTGTTAGCTTTGAGGTACCAATCCAACCGCTCATTCTTTTTCATCGACGCCTTTACTTTTCCTTTTTGATTGATTGATTTATTTGATTCGGATACAGTGCACATATATATATATACTAATCAGTTTTTGAGACCAGGTTTCTCAATATTCGAGCTCCTCTTCAACCATGGCAGTTTATTAGTTTGTTAGAGGGTAATTCTTAATCTTCGTCTTGTCCATCTCAACTCCTTCGACCCCAAGTTCCCTCCTATTTTCTTTCTACTTTTATCGAGTCATCTTTCAAGGATGACACACTCCTCCTTCTCGAGGCTCCATATCATCATGGTGGCTTTAGCAACGTCGACGATGCCACCGTTTGACTGCGGCGGCCAACTAAGCCATCTCTCCCTCCCTCCCAAAAGTCGGAGTCGAAGTCGGAGTCGGAGTTCGGAGTTCGGAGTTGGGCTTTCTGACTCTGTCGGAGTCAGAGCCCAGCCCTAGTTGGCATGGCTTGTGTACTATAAGGGGCTGGGGTACGTGGGTGGGAGCAGGAGTATGCTTCTGATCTGGATCATGCAATTTTGAACATTGGATGCTTGAACTCTTAGGCCTCATTTATTTTCGCAAATGAGTTGAGTTGAGATTAAAGTTAAAAAGTTGAATAAAATATTGGTAGAATATTTTTTTTAATATTATTTCTATTTTGGGATTTGAAAAAGTTGAATTGTTTATTTTATTTTGTATGAAAATTTGAGAAAATTATAATGATTAGATTAGATAAGATGAGTTGGGAAGTTTCCTGAAAACAAACGTAGCCTTAAAGGACAAATATGACAACTATAACTTATTTGTTAATTATGCCTTTAAATTCTCCTATTTTAGGATAGTTTAAGAAATAGTGCACTATTATTCACATATAGTATATACATAAAGTTTTGGAGTGGGTCAGTCCAGTCACTTCAACCACTGTTTGGCTTAGTTGGCCTCTTCTGGGTTGCAAAACAGAGTAATATGGAAATCTGAATATATATATTAATGTATATATTATAATTGTCAACAAAACGTGCGGGATGGAGGCCAAAGCTGGATGGTCTTGTTTTTTATACTATTGCGACTCAGGAAGCCTCTTGGTTGGATAGGCCTTTTGAGGAGGAGGTAGTGTATGATGTAGCCAGACGCATGAGTAAAGATAAAGCTTCAGGCCCAGATGGTTTCTCGATGGGTTTCTTCCAATCTTGCTGGAAGGTGGTGAAAGTGGACATTATGAAAGTGTTTTAGGAAGTATTATTGGTTGGAAAGTTTGAGAAAAGCCTAGATGTTACGTATATTGCGTTGATCCCAAAGAAGACTAGTGTGGTGGAGGTTAAGGATTTTCGACCCATTAGCCTTGTGAATGGGGTATACAAAATTATATCCAAGGTGCTTGCTAACAGATTTGGGGCGGTTTTGGGCAAGATCATTTCGCAACCACAAAATGCATTGGTTAAGGGACGCCAAATTTTGGATTCAGTCCTTATAGCGAATGAAGGTCTGGATAGCAGATTAAAGGATGGCTTCACAGGTATTATTTGCAAATTAGACATGGAGAATGCATACGACCATGTAAATTGGGATTTCCTATTGTATCTGTTGGGGAGATGTGGTTTTGGGCCTAGGTGGCGTAATTGGATTAGTTGGTGCATTTCTACAGCTAGATTCTCAGTGTTGATTAATGGTTGTCATATCGGCTTCTTCAATAGCTCGCGAGGTCTACGGCAAAGAGATCCTTTGTCCCCACTTCTCTTTATTATCATTATGGAGGCTTTGAGTAGGATGACATCGGCGGCGGTTACGCATGGGTTTGTGACTGGATTTCCGATTGGTGACCCCAATAGGGGCATTATTACTTTGTCTCATTTACTTTTTACAGATGATACACATATTTTGTGAGGCAGATCAAAATCAGTTGAGAGCTTTGAAGGCTTTGTTACTATGCTTTGAAGCAGTGTCAGGCTTGAAAGTGAATTTTGACAAGTCAGAGTTAGTGCGAGTGGGGAACGTGAGTAATACTAGACAGCTAGCTAGTATTCTTGGGTGCAAGGTAGCCTCTCTTCCTATTACTTATCTAGGATTGCCGTTGGGGGCAGCAACAAGGGCCTCATCCATATGGGATCCAATCATAGAGAAGATAGGAAAGAAATTGGCAGGGTGGAAAAAATTGTATTTATCGAAAGGTGGCCGCTTGACTCTTATTAAGAGTACCCTTTCCAACTTACATACCTACTTTTTATCTGTGTTTCAGTTGCCTGCCAGGGTAACGGCTCGGATTGACAAGTTGTACCGTGATTTCCTTTGGGGAGGGATAGGGGATGAATTCAAATTCCACTTGGTCAGCTGGGATAAGGTGAGTACACCACTCTCGTCTGGTGGCTTGGGTATAAAAAATCTGAGAAGTTTCAACCGGGCCCTGCTTGGGAAGTGGTTATGGAGGTATAATAACGAGACAGAAGCGTTATGGAAGTAGGTGATTGACTGTAAATATGGAAGCATGTGGGGGGGCTGGTGTACTGGAGAGGTGTATGGGGCTAGAGGTGTGGGAGTTTGGAAACACATTAGGAAGGGGTGGGGGGATTTTAGTAGCCATTCCAAATTGGTGGTGGGAAGGGGTTCTCGCATTAAGTTTTGGAGGGACATATGGTGTGGGAATGAGGCTCTAAAGGATACATTTTCAGCTATTTTTCAGTTGGCATACAACTAGGAAAGCTTCGATAGAGGACCCTATGCTTCTAACAAGGGACCATGTGCAGTGGAACGTCACATTTAGTAGAGCGGCGCAAGACTAGGAAATGGACATCTTTGAGGCTTTTTTCAGCTTGCTTTATTCTGTAAAGCCAAATAGTCAGCAAGTCGATAGACTGTGGTGGACTCCCGCGGGTAAGGGCATTTTCTCAGTTCGATCCTTTTATAAGTCCATTTCCCAAACTACCAGTACCCCGTTCTCGTGGAGGAGAATCTGGAAAAATAAGGCGCCTCCGAAAGCGATCTTCTTTACTTGGACAGCAACGTTGGGGAAGATTCTGACTACCGACAATCTGAGGAAGCGCCGATTAGTTATACTAGACTGGTATTGCATGTACAAGAGATCTGGCGAGACAGTGGAACACCTTTTGCTACATTGTGAGACTACTAAAGCCTTGTGGGTCGAAGTCGTTAGCCGAATAGAGTTAGCCTTTGTTATGCCTACAACGATGGTAGATCTATTGGCTAGCTGGACACTTCCAAGAGGAGTGCAACAAATCAAGGCAGTGTGGAATATGATCCCGATCTATATTATGTGGTGTATTTGGCAAGAGCGCAACGATCGGACCTTCGAAAACAAAGAGCAGTCCCCGGAGGAATTTAGAATGCTATTTTTTCGTACTTTATTTCTATGGGCCATTGCTTTAGATTTTAATGGCCTGAATTTTCATGATTTTCTAGTTTCCCTTATTTCGACCTAGATAGGTTTTATTTCTTGTATACCATCTTATGTACTTGGGCTTTGCCTATCTTTATTAATACATCTTTGATTACTTATAAAAAAATATATATTATATTTACTTATAAAAATATATTTATTTTTTTTTATGACGGGGGAACCAACCCACAGCAGAGCCCTTAGGACTCATCCATGGAACCTAAACCCCAGGGAGACTAGCACAGCAACCCACCGTCATGTCCTCCCACTTAAATCGCAGTTTGATCCCAAGGGGAATCGAACCTGTGGCATGGGGCTCATGCACACAAGTTCACCCTTGCCACTTGGGCTACTCACAGGTGGGTTCATATATATGTATATGAAAAGCTTGAAGCGAGCCTAGGATTCAGAGGTTGTTCCAGATTTTGAGATGTTCTAGGTTGGTCCCCCCTTTTCTTCTCTTTACTGTTTCGCCGGTTCAGATTTTAAAGGAAGTGGTGCAGATTATGATCTTAGATAGGACAGAATGCTGGAAAAAAGATTTGTGTGGATGATGGTTATCCTGATTAGTTAAAAAGGGATCCATAGAGCCAACACCAATTTACTTGGGATTAGAGCTTAGTTGATTTGATTTAAAATTGTGTTTTAGGACCAACTGTTCCAACAGTCCAATTGGTTGGTTCAGTCTTTAACAAAAATGTGTACTCTTTTTTGCAGGTCCCCTGGATATGCTGTACTTCCTCAGGTTCAAAGAACTTCAGCTGATTCTGCCAACTCTGCTGCCAGGGAATCCAGTGGAGAAGAAGCTTCCATTGGACAACAAGAACCACAGTTCACAACCTCTGGCGGACCTGCAAAGTCATCCTCTCCTCAATATCCACACTGTATATTTGTTCCTTTTCAGGCACCTGGAACCAATGTGACTTATGCAGATAGGTCTGACGGCAATCTAAATATACCAGACTCGCAGTTGGAAGCTCAGACACAATTTCTTAGACATCAGATTGTGGTAAAATCGAAAGTGTGATGCAATTATCATTAATGGTTTATACATGGGATGTAAATATATGTTGGTTGATATCGTGCATAAAAGTTTGAGGAAGTGCCCACATATGCATATATCAGCAGGCGTGACATGCATATCTTCTTATCTAACCCTGATAAACTTGGGCGCCAGCCTTATACTTTCCTCCAACTAGTTGCGATACATGACCGCCCTCAAATTTAGTTATAGATTGGTTTTCTTGAGCCTTTAATTCATATTTTTTCACTTTCAAGATAAAATAAAAGCACTTGATTATGTTGTAATGCTGTGGTTATACTGCCCCTCCTCGTGCAGGTAATGCAAAATCAGCTCCAACTTCTGCAGAAGCCAAAAGTTAAGGAAAACACGGACATTGGTTCAACAACAACATCAGATAACAAAGGAAAGAATGTTGCAACAACATCATCTGTCTCAGACTGTGGTCGTCATGGGGAGATTGAAGAGGCTGATACATAACCTTCAGATACTTATAGATGTAACGCAAGTAGACTGCAGAATGTTGATACAGGAAAAATCGAAGATACTACGTTCCAGAGTTGCTTCTGTAAGAGCGGTTGATGTTAATGTCGATGTAGGAGCCCCCCCCTCCCGCTTTGTTTCTATCTTTTTTCTTTTCTTTTTTTTTTTTTTTTGAGTTTATTGATTTTTAGATCATGAAATATCAAAAGAGCGTCCCTTACATATGTCTAACTTTGTGCCAAAAATTTTTTGGGCTTCTGATGTGAAAATTGTGCCTGGTGGACAAATGCATGTATCTTGTACTCTCTCTGTGATTCGTCGAGTTCTTGTAGGAAGGAACTCGGATAAGACATTGCTTTCTTATGTGCGTCTGGTACAAACCGCAGACATGTAGTTTTGTTCATACCCAGATCTTAGTAAATAATAATACTACTTTCTAATATCTATATTGTATATTTGTATATTGTTATTTTTAGTCACCCTAAATGATGTGATAGATTGATTGGAACAAAATTGATGTGATAGATTTGGAGGAACAGTGATCTCTCTGGTTGGAAATGTTTTGATGATTTTGTGGATTTTTATTCTGGAGCGGTCCTGTATTTAAAAAAATATATTTTATTTCATTTTATTATTATAATTTTATTTAATTTTTATATAAAATAAAATAAATAATTTAATTTTTATAAATTTTAATTTAATTTTTAAAAATTTTAAAATAATAATAATTTTTAAAAATAATATTATAATAATACTTTTTTAAACTTTTATTTTTTATTTATAATCATTTCCTCTCATTTTTAAATTTAAACCAGCCTTGTCTTCTGAAACAAGTTCAGATTTTGGTTAGTCGATGAATCATTGCTTCTATTTAGTTAGAGAATAAATCCAAAAAATAATGCATCTACGAAGGCGAGAAATAAACAACGAATACCTGCTTATTCCTTGAACCTTTCATATTATCAGTCATTTGACCCTCGGTTTGAGGGATTTCGTTCGATGAAACTGGATCGAATCTGAGCTGCATGCCAATAGAATAAAATACATTTTTTAATATTTCCTTTTTCATTCTTCTCACTCGGATTTAAATCCTTGTTTAGATATTGAGAAAGTTGAGATTTGCAACTTGGATTTAAGAGCCCGTTCTGTATACAGAGGTGAGAGTGTCTCGTCTCGTCTCGTCTTATCTCATATTTCACTTCATTTCATCTCATCTAATTTTAATTAGGCTTCATTTATTTTTATAGATGAGATGAGTTGAGATTAAAGTTAAAAGTTAAATAAAATATTGTTAGAATATATTTTTTTAATAATATTTTTGTTTTGTGATTTATAAAAGTTGAATTGTTTATTTTATTTTGTATGAGAATTTGAGAAAGTTGTAATGATTAAATGAGATAAGTTGTGAGGAGTTGTGAAAACAAACGAGACCTAATAATCTCACTATTATTCATAAATCATCTCAACTCATCTCATCTTATTATCCAGACGAGCCCTTAAGTTGTGGACGGGGTTTGTATTTTGTTCTCTATTTGATGGCGGAGTAAAGATGGAGTATAAAAGTCTTTCTATTTGTATGGTTGTAAAATGGGAAAAAGAAAAAAAAATAGTGTTATAGCTATAAAGAGATTACATAAAAATAATCTCACAAATTAACGTGACTTTATTTGATCGATTATATCTGTTTTATAATAAAAGTGATTTTAAAATCTGACGAATTACATCAACCTACATCAATTTGAGGAACCATACTAAAGAAATCAATCTCATCAATAATGGTCGACAGAAAATACCATTTGGTGCGGTCTGTTTGGCACCAACACCGTCTCCCTTTCAATGCATGCTCAATTAGACCCTATGGTGTAGAGAATAATTGATGCTGGACAACCAAATAAATAAAATAAATGAGAATAGAGGAGGTAGAAAATGAGAGAATAAGAAGTAAGCTATGCCCGAAAAGACAGAGAGAATAAGGGTATGTTTGGGTACCAAACTACTCTCAACACTTTTTAAGTATTCTCGTACTTTTAAAAATACTTCACATGCCAAACAACTTAAAATACTCTCAATAAGACCCACAAACTCACTTCAATCTCTACTCATAACTATTCACAAACATTCTATAATACTTATCACTATTATATATAAATAAAAAAATGAAATCACTATAATATTTATCACTATAATATATAAATAAAAAATAAAATCGCTATAATATATAAATAAAAAATAAAATCACTATAATATTTATCACTATTAAATATAAATAAAAAATAAAATCATTATAATATATGAATAAAAAATAAAATCACTATAATATATAAATAAAAAATATTTATCACTATTATATATAAATAAAAAATAAAATCGCTATAATATATAAATAAAAAATAAAATCATTATAATATATGAATAAAAAATAAAATCACTATAATATATAAATAAAAAATATTTATCACTATTATATATAAATAAAAAATAAAATCACTATAATATATAAATAAAAAATAAAATCACTATAATATTTATCACTATTAAATATAAATAAAAAATAAAATCATTATAATATATAAATAAAAAATAAAATCACTATAATATATAAATAAAAAATAAAATCATTATAATATTTATCTCTATTATATATAAATAAAAAATAAAATCATAAAATATATAAATAAAAAATAAAATCACTATTATATATAAATAAAAAATAAAATACTATTATATTTATCACTATTATATATAAATTAAAAATAAAATCACTATAATAGATAAATAAAAAATAACATTACTATAATATTTATCACTATTATATATATATAAATAAAATCATTATAATATTTATCACTATTATATATAAATTAAAAATAAAATCATTATAATATTTATCATTATTATATATAAAAGTAAAATAAAATCACTACAATATTGATTAATATTAAAAAATCATTACAATAAAATCATTATAATATTTATTACTAAAAATAAAATCACTATAATATTTATGGGACCCACACATTTTTCAACTACCTACTCAAAAGTCAACAACTCGACATACTTCACACGTCCAAACAACTCAAAATACTCTCAATGGGACCCACAAACTCACTTCAATCTCTACTCATAACTATTCACAAACATTATCAACACTTTTCAACACTTCTCACTACCCAAACGTACCTTAAGATAAATTAAGTATGTGCTTGGGTAATGGAGTGCTATTTAATTTTTTTTTTTTTTATCTAATTTTTACTACTTTTTACTATTGTTTATTACTATTTAATATTCTATCATTATTTTTTCACTATTTTTTACTATTATTCACGGATTATTTGAGATCACTCTACTTTCCGTTTGAATGTTGAGATGAGTTAATTTTTTTATGAATAATAATGACTTTGAGATTGTAGAGTGAGTTTTATGAGGCTAACATAAGATAAATTTAAATGTGTTTGAGTATTACTATGAGTTTAAATGTATTTATGGAAAGTTTAAAAATGTTGTGCGTCCCACATGTAAATAGGTGTTGTGTTGAAAAATATTGTGAGTCTCACGTGTAAATAAGTTTTGAGTTGAGATGAGTTTGGTGATTTGAGAGTTTGAGTGTTTAGATGTTAAACTCAGCTTGAGAATATTACTACAAAGCCTCTTACATCCATACCACACATGTTTTATTTTTTATTTTTTATTTTATTCCTACTAAATTGATTGAGTTATATTATACTCATCATCCATACATCACATATTTGTTAAAATAAAATAAAAATATTAAAAGATAAAAAATTAAAATAGGTGTGTGGTATAAGAATGAAGAGAATAATTTTTTAGAAACTAATATCATAGAACCCAAAATAAAAATAATACAACTTGTCTAAAAATAATAATATTCTAATAATGATAATAAATAATAATAATTCAATTCGGGTTTTGAGAGTGGGATAATATTAAAATTTTGTGAATGGTAATAAAATAGTTTGTTAATAGTAATGAGATAGTTTGAGGTGTATTTTTTGGGTTTTGGAAAATGAGAGGAAAAAAATTGAATAAAAAATATTATAAAATAAAAATATTGTTAAAATATAGTTTTATAATATTATTTTTGTTTGAAAAAGTTGAATTGTGTTTTATTTTTTTATTTGAAAGTTTGAAAAAATTGTAATGATTAGTTTGAAAATATTTATATTTAAATTATGTCTGGGAAGGAGACGAGAATTTTGAAATTATATCTAGTTCCAAACAAATTAAAGCTCGGTATGGATATCCATATGAGATACAAACAATCTCATGTGGGTTATATGGCAAGGCTTATCTAGGTATCCAAACGGTCAGTGGGATGTTTTTATTTCATATATTTGTTTTTAACCTTTATTTGTGTTTTTAAATTAATAGCTGATATAAACAGTAAAAAGTTAAGTAAACAGTGCAAAAACTGGCATTACCAATCAAATGAACAATACAAAATGACATAAACAGTTTAATAAACAGTACAAAACTGATATAAACAGTAAAAGGAACATTACAAAACTGACATAAACAGTACAATAAACAGTATAAAACTAACATAAATAGTAAACTGAATATTACAAAACTGACGTAAACAGTACAATAAACAGTATAAAACTGACATAAACAGTAAAATGAACATTGCAAAACTGACATGAACAGTAAAAAGTTATGTAAACAATGCACTTTTCTTTTTTTTTCCTATCCCATTTCGAGATTATTCTTCCTCCCTGTTCAAGCCTCTTTCCCTTTGTCGAAACCCACAATTTTAATTTTTTGTGGGAATTTAGAGTAATTTCGATTCAAAAAATATATTTGTAGATATATATTTATTAATGGTAGATTTTTTAATTAATTATAAATAGTAGTTTTTATTAATATATTCATAATTATTACTCAATAATTATAAAATAATTTTCAATCATTTGTGGAATCCACACATTTATCAAATCCCAAAAAGTAAAAACTATCTCATCCCATCTCATTATCTAAACACATTTTTTTACAAATAATCTCATATCATCTTAACTCAAAAATCTCATTATTATTCAAAATATGTTATATCATCTCATATGAACTGCATAACCAAACAAGACCTTAGTCACCCAAGTTCCCAATTTGACTGGGTTGAACTTGTCTCTAACATGCCATCTGCAACCTGTCTGCCAGTCCATCGATAACTCAATTAACTCGCGTCTTCTTTGATTGAAAGCAAGCAAAATAACAAAACCATACAAAACATGAGGAACTAGTTCTGTCTAGATATAGCTAATCTAATGTAGATGAGAATAATCATATATTTTCTAAATTTTAGCTACCGTTAAATCATTGTCAATGTTATGAGAGGGATGGGAGTATACTCTATCTTATAGTTTTATGAATTTAGACATTCCTCTTATTTCCCTTTCTCTTCCCAAAATCAATGAATTTTGATTATCAAATTTTTGTTTAAATGCATGCAAATATGTTATGAATATGACGGTCATATTTTGTAACAACCCGCTTCTCTAAGATTAAGAATGACATCATTTTTAGAAATTTATGGTAAATTGAAGTGCTACTAACATTGTCTATAAAATGTTTTTCTCTTAATGAAGCATCAGGTATAAAAGATTTAATAATTCAAAATAAAACATATTTTATTGAAATATAAAAGAGAGTACGTGAAAATATTTATTAAAATTTTTCAAACTTTGTACTATAATAATCGTTAATGTAAAAGTTATGTACATGATTTATGTCTCTGTCACGCCTCCCTAGACCAAATATCATCCTGTGGCTCCATCATTATAAAGATCCTTACCTGTGGTGGTAAAAAAATTAAACACATACAAAAATGATTAAAATATTTAATAAGTAGTACATCATATAGTAAAAATAATAAACATATAATTTTTTTGAAATATGTGCATGCATAATACTTATACTAACACAATTTTTATGACGTGCATGAATTATGTTATCATAACTTATTTGACTTTTCTCAGTTATATAATTGGCCAACATACCTTAATCATGTATGTAAAGTTGTGTACTGGTTTCACATCCTGTGACCACAAGAAAAACCTCTAATATAATCATAATATACTATCGTAGATCACACTTAGGTCCGCGACTTGTACATTCACTCCAATTGCATTGGAACCATGCATATCTTATGACTATTCTTTAATCCTATTTCATAACTTGTCTTTTATATTTCATATCATTATGTAAGTAGAACACATAATGACATAGCTTATAGTAGCCATAAATGAAAACACATTATGATGCATATAAAACATATATTCACAAGACATCGAAACTCACTTTCATCATATCATAACTTGGTACGTAAAAAAAGACTTACAACAAAGGGCATGCATGAATAAACTTTTTATAAAGACGTGTTCATTTACTATATGTTCGTGAAAGGGTGTGATCATGTTAGTTATCTCATAGCGTTAATTTAATATTTTCAACACGTAATTGGTTAGAGTACTCTCATTGGATTAATTAAAATTAAAGGATAGTTTTGATGAAGGTAAGATAAATTTGACTTTTGACTATTTCATTCACATAAATCTCCACATTGGAATAACTATTTTTTCATTATATAATAATAAAATAATATAAGATGAATTTGATTTTAGTTATTCACATTAAATCTCCATATTAGATTATACATTTATTCATTATATGATAATGAATAATTAATAATTTCAAAAATATTTAATTTATTTAATTTTATCATATTTTATTATTCTACCTATTATATGTTAATTAATAATCATGTTCTTATTAAATTAATATATTATTAAGTCAAATTAATATAGAAAGAAAGGGAGAGAGAAATAATTAATAATTATGTATTTGATGTATGTACAGTAACTTTCAAATTTAGAAAAATTTTTAAAAATCACTGTAGCTAAATTTTAAATATTTAGAACTTGACTAATCCAATGTGAAGATATTTTACTCTTTAATAACTAAATACTCATTAAATTTAACTTTTAGCTATTCCAATAAGAGCACTCTTACCTATAAAGATAGGCACCCTAACAAATTTCCTCTGCATTTCGTCTCTTTCAAGCCTCCCTTCAACCTCGAAAACCTTCTCCCCTCTCCTTGCATGTTGGTCTGGGTCAAGCCATCTCCTCCCTCCCGAAAATGCTCTCCACCACTCCTTTCATTTCGTGTCCTCCAAAACTTTGGTTTATGGGACTATGGACTCCATTCCAAACTAATTTTTATAAACCCCTACGCAACAAAATGACAGATAAATGGTAATTTTTACATTGGAATCCTGAAAGAAAAATCATAGAATGGTGCATCAAACAATTGAGAGCAAATTCCATAGAAACAAAAAAAATGTAGAGAGTGGCCGATGCAGAGGAAATGTTAAAAAAAAAAAAAAATTTACTTTGTTGACTTGTCTCTACCTTAATTGGATAGATGCATTAAATGTAATCATTATTGTAGCATTAAATGTTAAGGTAGAGTTTATATCATTTTAAACTTTATATAATCATTATTAAATATTATAAGACTAGCATATTAATCATCTTTATTTATAGAGCAATACTAAAAATTATATTCACATTCTATTCTCATTTCATTATATAAAATGTGATACTCTTATCATCTTTAGAGTTTAGATCATCTTTTAAATTTTTAAAGAAAAAATATACAGATAGATAGACAGTCTCAACATTCATAAACTTTAATACAAACCTAACTTTTAAAATAATTTTTATTCAAATTCTTTCGTGCTTTCACTTTTTAAATCTTTTTATTTCAAAACCTATAATCTCAAAAGCATTTTCAAATATTTTTAAAATTTTTATAATCTTTGTTTTTCCTCCCCCACCTTGCCAATCCCCACGAAACACTATCCAAAACGGCAAGACAGTTTTTAAACTTTATTAGGTCATCTCTTATAAAAAACGACAGCAAACTCTCACTTATAGGGGACTGAAGCTGTCGGATTTGTGTAAATATAAGTTATATATATATATATATATATATATATATATATATATATATATATAAACCCAATTTTCAATTCCCCTCCCCTCCCCCTCTTAAAACTCTGCTTCATTCTCAAGCTATCCTACGTCCTCTCTTTCTCTCTCTATATAAAAACCCCACCCTCTCTCTCCGTCTCTCTCTAAACTAAATCCTCTAGAATCTCTGTCTCTCCCCCCACTCTCTTTCTAGAATCTTTCTCTATCCTAGGGTTTTCGTTTCGGGGGTCTTGGTTCGTTTTCGCTGCGTAAAGTCCCTAGGGTTTATTGGCGAGCGAGTGAAGTGTCTGTGTTGTTTGGTTTTGCTAAGGGGCGATGGCTGCCGAGAAGCTTAGGGATTTGAGCCAGCCGATCGATGTGGCCTTGCTCGATGCCACCGTGGCGGCCTTCTACGGCACCGGATCTAAAGAAGAGGTGAGAGATTTGTTATTCCTTTCCCGCTTAGCTTTCTGTTTGGTTTCAGAGAAATTAAACTGAAGTTTAGACTTAGGGTTTAACCCACTTTAGCGACCAAGTTAGAGTTTACTTCAAAGAAGCTACGCGACTACCTACCTTTATACAGTCGCTCCTCTCTCTCTCTCTCACACGCGCTCGCGCGCGCGCGCACACACACACTACTACCTGCTTGGCTTCCCGGAATGTGGGAACGTGGAGGGAGTAAAATTAAGACTTTTATATTTTTAGGGTTTAATGCCTTCGAACTTTTAGTCGTGGTGGGTTTTTTTTATACGTGTATTCAGTGTTTATTTTCGGTTAGTTTTCTCGGGTGACAAATTGGGGCTTTAGGTCAGTGAGGCATTATGATCTGGGCTTCTTTTGTTCAATTTCCACGAATACAGGATTATCCTTGGGGATTTATTATTTTTCCGTCTTTAACCTTGTGTTGGTTCCTGATTGACAAAAGTGAAGCGATAAGTTTACTCGAAAGTCATTTACTTTTAACATAAATATAGCATCTTGACCTCAGTTCCACCGTCCACAAGTCACATTTTCTTCCGTTGCAATTATTGTAAACGATCACTTGCTTAAATCTGACTGTTATTTCTTGCAATTATTTCGGCGGATCACCTTCTTCTTCATTGTGATGTGTTGAGGGCTCTGTGGGATGAGGTCTTTGTCAAGCTTGGCATTTCTTGGGTGATGGCCAAGAGTGTGGGGAATCTTTTGGCTGTTGGAGAGGGATTCAAGGAAATCTTCAAATAGCGGCTGTTTGGAACATGATTCCTCTATCTTATGTGGTGTATTTGGAATGAGAGGAGTGGTTGGCATTGCTGTTTCGACAATAGAGAATGCTCGGTGAATGGATTAGGGCTTTCTTTTTTCATACTTTTTTGCTTTGGGCTTCGGTTATTGTAATGGATGGGTTTAGTTCCAATGACTTTCGTTTTTTTGTCAGCTCTAGTTTGTAATTAGGTGTTTTCTCTTGTATGCTTCCTGTACTTGGGCTATGCCTAATTATGTGGTTTTAATAAATTTCTTACTTATAAAAAAAAAAAAAAATCCCGACTGTTATTTTTGCTTGCACGCTTGTCTTTAACCTGGCTGCGTTTATGTTGGTGATGCAGAGGACAGCAGCAGACCAGATTTTGCGGGATTTGCAAAACAATCCGGATATGTGGCTCCAAGTTATGCACATCCTTCAAAATACAAAGAACCTCAACTCCAAGTTCTTTGCCTTGCAGGTTGGGTGCCTTTTTGCATAACAACCTCTACTAGAAGTTGATATTGGTTATAGCAGCTCCTGTGATATGAGAAAGTGGTTTTCATTCACCGTTTATAAGAGTAAAGACAATCCTTTTTAATTCATCAAATTTGCTTTTGAATTTTTACAATCACAAACAGTATTATTGTTGAACAAGGGCATTAAATGGAGTACCCATTCTGTGGTTGGGAATAAATTTATTTTATCTACCAACATGGTTCACTGAGCGAAGTTGTCTTTTGGAATCCATAAATGATGTTTTATAATATCCACAACCCTGGCCAATACAAAATCATCAAGATAGTTACATGTTTGGATTGTTTAGCCATGAATGCCTCTTCTGAAAAGGCCTGCATAGACTTCTGAAAAACTTATCATGGTAGATAAATTGAGTACCTGTTTAATTCTAGCGTCAGTAGTATACAAGGATGGTAGCTGTATGTGCACTTTTCTGTACATATAGAGCTATGTCTTTATAGAAAATGGTACTTATAGGTGGAGTGAGTTCTCTTCCTGTGCATGCCAAGCCAAATATTCTTCATGTGAAAGTGTTGGAAGTGAATAAACCTCTTGATTCAAGAATAATCTAAATATGGTCATCCTTGCCCTTGACTTGCGAGATTGTGTGGGTGGGTTAGCACTCCTTTTTGTCTCTGTGCCCAAAACAGAGTTGGTATCATCAAACAAACTTTTGTGGTAATCAATTAACACCTATGCTTTTTGCAATGTGAATCATCTTATTTAGATTTTAAAAATGAAAAACTTTTGTGGTTATCAAGGAGCTTCTTGCACTGTTTATACGGATGGAATTTATATCATTTTCCCTGCTTACTTAGACTGATAAGATGGTCTTCTTTCAAAACTGAACATTATCTTGTTCAAACGTTGGTTGGCATGCTGCTTGGTGCTATGTTATACTTGAATTTGTGCAAAGATGGGGTGCTGTGAGAACTTTCGTTTTGAGCAATTGATTGATGCTAGTTTTCTTTTGGAAAATCAAATGCGGTTGACTCTTGCGAGTGGAAAGATACTTTGATGCATAATTAATTGATTGATTGATATTGGTTTAAACAGACATTTATTTCAGTTGCATAATTTTAATTTTTTAGAAGAAACAAGCTTCTTCTTTTTATTTATTTTGTTTGAATGGGCTGAGTAGGGGTGCCTTTTCCCTGGTGAGAGGATAATCGTGATTGGGTTAGTTTACTGCTTTGGAACATGGGTGTGGGTCTTTTGTCGAAATGTAATGCCCCTTTATTTTTCTTATTTTTGTATTTTATTCCCATAATTGAACCTTAAACTGAGGAATGTACTATGTATATGTTTTCGGTACATGATTCATGAAAAAAAGTGGTGTGTATGGTATTTTTATTGATTGGCCATTTCATGTAGGCTGGAGGTAGATATCAAACTGCTATGATTTTGTAGTATCTGTGAATTTCCTTTCATAATATATATCGATAAGACAGACAGTTGAACCCATTTTTTTGATGCAAATGTGCTTATATTTATCAATGTTGGAATTGGGTTCAAGCTTTCCCCAGCCCTGTATCACTTGACAACTAATGCATATGGAGTGTGGTTTGTTATTTTTACTTTTGTAGAACTCAGAATTCCAAGTTCCCTATCTGTTGAATTGTACAGCTTATGAGAGCATATATGTGATGTGGCCAATTGTCCTTGGACCAAATGGCATCTCCCCTCTCAATTAAGGGCTTGAGGATGAGACCATGGGGGGTCTATCATGTGAATGTGCGTGAGCCGTATTTACATGTCCAAGAAAATTAGAGCATTTATTTGACAGGTCAAGCTGTATGCAAATTTCACTGACATGGAAGTTTTTTGCAAGATAGAAATTTTCCTATAGGTTTGCCAGTTGTGTGCATGCGAATTTCAAATTGTTTACGTATGTAACTGAAGTGGCATAGACTCTTGCATTAAGCCAAAAATATAAAAAATGTTCCATAGACCTTGTGATTGGACTTTAAAAGACAGTTTAAATGTTCAAAATGCTTGCCTTGGATGCAAGGTTATTCTTCTTCCCTTGGTCAAATGCCTTCTGACACATTCAGACTGTACTTGCAAGCTTGGGCACATGGGGCAAAATGATCTCTTAGAAATGCCTCTATTGGGCCCATACAGGCTTAATTGTTCATGTTGATGATTTAGGAGCAGTTCCCACTTTTCATATTAAGGTCATTAAAGTAGACTCTTGCTACTATTGTATGTTTTAGTTTGATGCATGTGCCTTCAACTGGCTAAATTATGTTGTGCATTTATGTTTTTAAAACTATGGGCCTTTTAAAAAAAAATTATATTGAAAATAAGGTGTTCTGGATGCTTGACTGGGTCTATTTTTCTTTTGCTTTGACACTTTGAATGATAATTTTGGATGCTGATCTTTATTTGTTTTGGGCTTCCATCGTAGGTCCTTGAAGGTGTTATAAAGTATCGGTGGAATGCATTGCCCGTTGAACAGCGGGATGGAATGAAAAATTACATTTCTGAAGTTATTGTGCAGGTATAACTTATGTAATGATGTTTTTAGAAGGGTAGTTTAGTTGGCATTATAGCTTTTGCTGGTATTCGATTGTTTAATTACTACATATTCTATTACCTTTGTTTGTTGTTTTTGGTATAGCTCTCAAGTAATGAGGCATCTTTTCGACTGGAAAGGCTGTATGTCAACAAACTCAACATTATATTGGTTCAGGTAAAACCTGTTTTATCTTGTCAACATAATGTTGGAAGGAGTTGATTACTGTTGTCTTTGATGTTTCTTTTTTGTAGTATTGTGGATGAGGTTTCATGACTAGCAAGGGATGCTTATGGATTTCTATTTCTTTTTCTGGGTTTTGTCTGATGGGACTTGTTTTGCAAGTTTGTATCTGAAGCTGAACAATACTGACTGCAGCTCCCATGCTGTTACCTTCTAATTGAGTTGTAGATGTTTTTCTTGAATTATAACTTTGCCTTTTACAAATGTTTTCTTTAATTAGTTTACTTATGTAAAAAAAACTTTCTTTCTAATTAGTTGTAGTTTTTTTATTTGAAAAAAAATTGGGCATGGTTTATGTTCTTTTAACAGGGTGTACTCAATATACAGATATTAAAGCATGAATGGCCGGTCAGATGGCGAAGCTTTATTCCTGATCTTGTTGCTGCGGCTAAAACTAGTGAAACAATTTGTGAGAATTGCATGACTATATTGAAAGTAAGTCTATTGTTCTATACTACTCATTTAGTTTGTGTTTGGAATATGTAGGTAACATAGTATGTTGCTTTTCAGCTTCTAAGCGAAGAAGTTTTTGATTTCTCAAGGGGGGAGATGACTCAACAGAAGATCAAGGATCTTAAACAGTCATTGAACAGGTAATGGTTAGAGTTTGACTTCATGTTATTATTTGCTACTTGGTGGTTGTTTCACAGGGTTCCTCTCTGTCCTGCATCTTCCTGTATAAGATGTGCTAGATAGCTTAAGTGCGTCATAAAACAATCTTTACTGGGAAGATTGTAAGAAGAGTAGTTTAAAAAATTATAAAGATTATTTTGCCACAAAGGCTAGTGCACCGTAAAGGAAATCCAAATACTATACTTTGGTGGCTTGACCTTGCTACCGACCACAAAAGTTTTCTTTTGAATGGCAAATAGAATTTTATTGAGAATAAGAATAGGCAAGAGCCCAAGTACATGGGCCATATGCAAGAGCATCACCTATGCATGGTAATCTGAAACAAAAGTGGAATTGATATGCTCTCAAAGTCCCTAAGAGTAATAAACCATAAAAAAGTCCCCAAGTAATTAAAATTTGATGCTAAATGTTACCATACAATTTAAAGATACAATTTTCTTTTTACCTATATAAAAAAACAATTTAAAGATACAATTGAGAACATCACATCACTATTTCTGGCATCATGAATTTGTAGGATAATTTTTCCTTATATGGCATCAGAAGTTTGTAGGGTAATTTTCCTTTCTAATTTTTTGTTTGTTTTTATAACTTATAAAACTTTATGAAACTACTTGAGATGGATCCGAGATTCCAAGTAGACATGGTTTATGCAGAGTCACCCATCTAGAAGTTGAAAAAGATACAAGGAAAATAACAAGAAGTTAGTCCATTAAAGTCTATAAAGGCTGTCCCAAATTAAAAAGTAAAGTTTTGAGCTCCTCGATCATCTGTTCACAATCCTCAATATTCCTGTTGTTCCTTTTTTTGTAAATACACCATACCAGACAAGTAGGAACCATCTTCTGCGTTGCTACAATTTGTTGGTTTTTTTTAACCTTTCCCAAGAATAAAAAAGGTCCACTATTTATCAAAAAAAAAAAAAAAGAATAAAAAAGGTCCACTACTTTTCTGGTCATGACCCAAGCCAAATCAAGCTGACTGAATAAGCCAATCCACTAAGCACTAGTCGTCTCACAATGGAGTAAGATGGGTTCACCTCCTCGGCCCAAACTAGTGTAATACGGCTGATTAAAGAATGCAGTGATGGCATCTACTTCCCAGTCTACAGTAGCTTTGATAAAGCTTACATTCCAGTGCGGGACATCTGTTTAATACCATATGAAGATGATTTACTTTCTTTTAAATCGGCTTAATACTGCATGAAGATGATTTTTAATGAAAGCGTCATTTAGGGGGCTTGGCCATCCTTCTTTGTGATTTATATGATACCATTAGACTTGCAGCTCACTAGATGAGAATCTCTTTCTAACACCTATGCTTTGGTTGTTTACAGCGAGTTTCAACTTATTCATGAGTTATGCTTGTATGTACTATCAGCATCTCAAAGAGCTGAGCTTATACGTGCTACATTGGCCACATTGCATGCTTTTCTTTCGTGGATTCCCTTGGGTTATATTTTTGAGTCTCCATTGGTATGTACAATTTCTAGCCTTGTTGACGCTTCCCCATATAAGAAATTAGATTTGTACTTACATTTTTTACACTATTTGTATTAGCTTGAGACTCTCCTAAAACTTTTTCCTGTGCCATCATATCGGAATCTTACCCTTCAATGTTTAACAGAGGTACGCCATTCTTCCATTGTATTAAATGTTACTTTTAAGATTACATTGTTGAGTGCTTTTGATGAATAAAAATTTGTTTACCGATAAAAAAAAAAGATTAAATTGTTGAGTGATTACTGTTTTTTTGGTTTTTGCAGGTTGCAGCCCTTAATTTTGGGGACTTTTACAATGTGCAGTATGTTAAGATGTACAATATATTCATGGTGCAATTACAGGTTTCAGAGCATAACCACTCAGATTTTATTTGCAATTGAATTTTTTTCTGTTGGAGCTTTGTAGATATATTTTTATGATTATCAGCCGTTAGGTTACTTATAACACAAAATAAGTTTAAATAATGAACATTTTGCCGTGGGGGTCCCCCCAGACTGCTTGGATCCCAGGAGTGAATAGAAAGTTGATTATCACTCGTCAGATTGTGCTACCTAGCGGCCAAAGGACTGATTTGGGATGAGCTTGAGGACTTAGGCGTGCTGCCTTGGGTTCGATTAGTCAATAGGACTACCCCTGGATTACCTAATATACAGTTATGGCGGGTGGGGGGTTGTGTATCTGGGTTTTCTCCCTAGTAGTGGGTCCAAAGGGCTTTGGCTTGGTGTGGTTCTGCGTCATAGAAAGAGAGATATTCTTAAGATTTAGAAAACAAATTGTTTGAGCTTGTAGATATATTCTTAAGATTATTCCTAATCATTTCACTCTTCCAAGTTTTTAATTTTTAATTTCACTTAATTAGCCTTTTGTTTTCTTGGGATTTTTGTGATGTTACAGGCCATTCTCCCCCCTGCAACAAACATCCCTGAAGCTTATGCACATGGATCTAGTGAGGAACAAGTGAGTGTTTCAAACACTTGTTAGGACTAAAGGCCTAATGCTTTGTTGTGCTTATAACTGAGTTTGTCTTTTTGTTGTTACTTCAGGCATTTATTCAGAACTTGGCACTGTTTTTCACCTCTTTCTACAAGGCAAGTGTCTTCCCTAGTCACCGGGAATAATACCATACAATGATTAAACTGGATAGATGTGTGATGGTAATTTGAAAAATCAATGGTGATAATGGACATAGTTCGTTTTGGGTACCTTTGCAGTTCTTCCCTTATGGTTGGGATGAGGCAATCATGAATGACTGACATTTATTACTGTGGATGAGGCAGTCATGAATGACTGACATTTATGGTTGGGAGAGGCATAGGGCCACACACAACCACCTTTACTTATAAAAAAAAAAAATCATATAGTTTCCGATAGAACTGGTTTCAATGGGCTCGACTTTCATGATTTTCTTGTATCTTTTTATAGTTCTTGACTAGATCTCTTGTATGTGTCGTGTTCTTGGGCTATGCTTATTTTCATTTTTATTAATGAAATTTCTTTTACCTATGAAGAAAGGAATTGATTTCAACTGTCAACTATAACTTTTTTTTGATAATTGTGTGCTTGTATGTATTTAAATGCTAGTGTTAATTACTTTTATAAGGGTCATTTTTTTGGGTGCGTTTCATTTCATCTCGTTTTAGATAACCTGATTCTGGTATCATATTGTGATGAACCTGTAGGCTGTAACTTATCAAAAAAATACCTGTAGGCTGTAACTATACCTGGACTTCAACTGCTTATATGATTGAGTTATCAGCCTATTCTAATGATTCTTTTGTTAAAAATTTTCTAGTTAGATTGATAACATTGGTGTGTCGCATGAGGTCTGCCTTTTCTCATACAAATTGCACCTAGAGCCTTTGATAAGTATGTTGCTTACAACCTCTATGCAGTTTCATATTCGAGTGCTGGAAGCCACTCAAGAGAATATAGCTGCCTTGCTAATGGGTCTTGAGTATCTTATCAACATCTCATATGTGGATGACACAGAGGTTTTTAAGGCATGTTTCTCTCTCTCTCTCTCTCTCTCTCTCCCCCCTCCCTCTAATAAACAAAATCAGACATGTATATCCGTACGCACACTGAATTTCCAAAGTTATAACATCCTTTCTACTTCACTGTATGGTTTGATCAGGTTTGCTTGGACTACTGGAACTCCTTGGTTTTGGAATTGTTTGAGGCACACCATAATCTTGCTGAGAATCCTGCAGTTGTTGCTGCAAATATGATGGGGCTGCAGGTATTTGTAGATATGTTGAGATGAATTTTGCCACTTTGGCATCTGAGGTTCTGCTTCTAAATTTGGGAGAACTTCTTTCTTGATCCTAATTGAAGTTCACCTTTTAATGTGTTTCACCAGCATTTCAGGAATGGATTGCCATTTTGGAAGTGATGCAAACATTAGTAGATGTTTTCTTCTCTATCCCAATTGTAATTACTAGTGGATGTGTCATCCATAGTGTATAATTCTGCCTTGTTAAACTTCAAATTTATAAGCCATTGGATTTGTATTCTAGGTACCTACTCAAAATAGTTTCAATTTCTTAGTGCTCGTTTGGGGAGTGAGATGATATTAGAATTTTGTAAATAGTAGTGAGATAGTTGTAAATGGTAGTGAGATAGCTTGAGTTGAGTATTTTTTGGGTTTTGGGAAATGACAGAAAAGTTAAATAAAAAATATTATGAAGCTAAAATATTGTTAGAATATAGTTTTATAATATTATTTTTGTTTGGGGATTTGAAAATTTTGAATTGTTTTTTATTTTTTGTTTGAAAGTTTGGGAAAGTTGTAATGATTAGTTTGAAAAAGTTTTTTTTTTTATAAGAAGTTTTATTGATCCACGTAAATAGGCAATGCCCGAGTACACAAGAAATATACAAGAAATAAGCCTAATTACAAACTACCCGCTACGAAAAGTAGCATAAAAGTCATTAAAGCTCGCTCCATTCCATACTATGGATGAAGCCCAAAGCAACAATGTGTGATAGAAGAAGGCCCTAAAACCATCCGGGGAACGTTCCCTATTTTCAAAACATTGACCATTTCTTTCGATCCATGTACACCACTTTTCCATGTACACCACATTGAAAAAGTTGTAATGATTAGTTTGAAAATGTTTGTATTTGAATTATGTTTGGGAAGGAGATGAGATGAGATTAGATGAGATGAGATGAATTTTGAGATGAGATCTATTTCCAAACAAGCCCTTTGCTTCAGTGTGGCTACAAAATAATTCTTGCATGAAAAAAAGAGAGGACATTGAATTTCTTTTGTAGTTGGTTTTTTTGCTTTGCACTACATTCGTTGTTGCAGTTTTTATCTGCTTGTGATTTCAATTTACCCATATGCTACGAACAACTGCATGCATGTTTGTGCCTATGAACTTTTTTACTATTTATTTATTTCTCTCTTTGATTTGTTAGTTTATATTGAACTTGAATATTATGTTATCTTGTATCTTTGTAATAAATTGAGCAGATGCCATTGCTCCCTGGTATGGTTGATGGCCTTGGTCCACAACTTCTGCAGAGGCGGCAGTTATATGCTGGTCCAATGTCTAAGCTGAGAATGCTTATGATCTGTCGAATGGCTAAGCCTGAGGAGGTTCTCATAGTTGAAGATGAAAATGGGAATATTGTTCGTGAAACCATGAAGGACAATGATGTTCTTGTTCAATATAAGGTAACAAACCTGTTTTTGGTGATGAATGTAACATTAATTTCTGGGCTATAAAATATGTGGGGTTTTTTTTTTTTTTTTTTAATTCGAGTTCCATGTATCAGAATTGCCTGGTTGCAGGGCCATCCTTCCCCATCCTCCTTAAAAGAATTAAAATTAAAATTAATATACATTATTGTTATGATTCCCTTTGGATGAATGGCATCTTTGTTCTTATGTGAGGTGCATTTAGCAGGATGTGGAGAATAGTTTCTATGTACTACCCATGAACCTGTTGATATTTTTTAACACAACCACTTTGACTTCTTGGAATGCTAACTAATTATGGGATTTGCCTATTTGTTATTGGTTGGCTTCTGTGAGGTAGCATTTAAACTCAAGATAGGCTTCGTTCTTTTATGCTTAATGCGGAGTTTTTGGAAGAAGCACCACACCTGCAACTTTGAAGATTGTGAGAGAATGTTACTGGAGTTAAAAATTTCTATGCTTAAGTCTCTGCATAAGTGGACTACATTACATAACAATACCCCCTTTGCGATAGGCATTTTCTCTTGTATACACCATGTACTTGGCTACGCCTATTAATATTAATAAATTTTAACTTGTAAAAAATGCCCCCCTTTCATCTTTTGTATATTTTACTTGTGCTTGATCTCTCTGTCACTTAAACTAGGCGTTCGCCTAAGTATATACCCCTAGTGCTTTTTAATAAAATGTTGTATCCATACTTATAAAAAGAAGATTTCTTTCTCTTTATAAGATTCTATGGTTAATGAAAGTTCACTGGTGCAGATCATGAGGGAGACACTTATATATTTGTCACATCTTGACCATGAGGACACTGAAAAACAGGTAAAGTATCAGTTTGGCAGATGTTCGTTCTGTGTTTATCTGAACAATAATTGAAATATACTGTGATGCTCTGTCCTCCTCAAGATACTTTTTGACACATCTATACTATGGTTGTACTGATAATGAAGCTGTGTGCTTAAAAATGCTGGTTTGTTTTACTTTTGGTTTCTATGCTTAGCATGAACTAAAAAAAGGAAGCATGAACCATGTTCAAGCTTGTTTGGTTTGTCATTGTTGAATAGATATCTGTTTGCGATCTGTAGTCTTAAAAATGATAGATGGACCATAAACTGGGTGCATCAGGTTTTATAACTGTGTAAAAGTTTTTTTTCTTCCATCTATCTGGCACACAAGATAGAAAAATACCCTTGGTCTACTGGTTGAGATGTGCCCCAATAAACTTGTATACATTTGACCATGAATCACCTCCTATATGATATTCTAAAGTTTGTGATTCTGTCTTTCTGCTGTTTACACAGATGTTGAAAAAATTAAGTAAACAACTAAGTGGCGAGGATTGGACATGGAACAACTTGAACACATTATGCTGGGCAATAGGATCTATCTCTGGCTCCATGATGGAAGATCAGGTATATTTAACTTCGTATTCCAAGACAAGAACAGAGTTGCCCTGACTATTTTTATGATTTCTGATAGATCAGAGGTTGGGGAGTATTGGAGTGATGATGTGGCTTTTTATGAACTTTTACTGACTCCTCTCTTCCTAAATATACGAGTCCCTGTGTCGTATCTTTGTGTGCGATCAAATTTCAAACGGTAATGAAATGGGGTAGTTATACCTTCAAGTACAACAGTTATGGTTGTACATGGTAGGATGCTTACCTGGGGTGGTGGAACAATACATGAATGCATTTATATAAATTCATATAAATCAAACTTTCATAATTGTAGCCTGTGCGCTAATTTATTTTTTTTGACATATCAGGAATGCTTTAAGTTTCTTTCAGAAGTAGGAGAAGGAAAATGTAGAAATGTTGGGATTGCCAAAATTTGTGTTGTGTTGTGTTGGAACAAATATGTACCATGTTTTGTGATCCTTGACCTGGTTCAGTTGGCTAATAATTTATTATCTTCATCATGATCATTACATTTACGTGGCTTATCTTTTTTGTCAACCCTGTCATTGGATTATGCGTACTCAATTCCATTATGCATTGGGTTTATCATTGATCAGCATCTTGGAACTTTCAAGCCATAGTCGTACTTATATAAAATTCTTTTTTCAACCCATAATCGCATACTATTTTTCCAAGAATAGTATAAACGCGTGACACTTTATGGATGAGATTCTCCTAGTATATTTTGAAGAAGTTGTTTGACGAGTGGCATGAAGAGAGCATGGGGCCTTGTAATCTTACTTTGGGGTTGGCATATATAACAAATACGCTTGTTACGGGTCCAAGGTTTAACCAGTAAAAGACATGTTGTGTTTGCACGGTCTTTGGGGTTCCTCGTTATAAAAAAAAAACAATAAAGTTTTCACAGTACTAGAAGAACATTAATATAAACTTCCTAATTTTTCTAACACGTGTATCCATTTTGAAGATGAATTTATCCACTGCTTTGCTTCTACAATTGTTTGATTGGTGCTGCAATATGTCTTTAAATATCTTACCTTCATTTTTTGGCAGGAAAACAGATTCTTGGTGATGGTGATTCGTGATTTACTAAATTTATGTGAAATTACTAAAGGGAAAGATAATAAAGCTGTTATTGCAAGTAACATTATGTAAGTATCCCCAATGTCAAGGTTATGAAAAAAATATCCCTAATGTAAAAAGGTTATGGGGGCATGGCTACTGGCTCATACCTAGTCCTACATTTACCAATCGAGCATGCCACATTTTGGTGCTTCCACATTTTTAATAAAATATTCTAGGGAATAATTTCTTTAAAGCTTGTCATGGCCTTTGGTGCAATAGTACTCACGTGTATCTTGGGGGTGATATTCAAATGTCAAATCCTCCTCCCTGTTTTCTAGAAAAGAAGAAACTTCTTTATTACTTGCCTTTTTATTAGTTAATGGTACTGTGTCTGAGTACATCCACATGGTATGCTTGCCTCAATTGGAAATTGAGAAACCTAAGTTAACCTGATTGTAGGGATATTTTATATATTGTTAATATAGCTATTTCCCTATTTCTCAAATTTGTAATTGTTGTTTTTTGGCAGGTATGTTGTTGGACAGTATCCAAGGTTTTTAAGAGCGCATTGGAAATTCTTGAAAACTGTTGTGAACAAGTTGTTTGAGTTCATGCATGAGACTCACCCAGGAGTTCAGGTTAGATGCTATTGCACCTAATGATAGAACTATGTTTTGTTAAACCTTTGTTGGTAAGTTATGTACTTGCTCAGTTGCTCAAAGTGCTCTGTAGAAGTCATAATATTAGGAAGTTTTATTTAATGCTTTAAGACTTGTTAAAAACTACTTCTTTTGTTCCAAAATAGATGTTTTGGTGCTAAATCAGTATGGTATTAATGAGAAGTATAAAGCCGAAAAACTACCGTAATTCTCGATCAGAGGCAAGCCTGACTTTTAATAAGAATCTTGCTTACTTTTATGAAAAGGATGTGGGTACTGTTAAGCAATATCGAAGTAGTATGTTCTCACTTTTGTCAAATGGACATCTATTTTGAACATCCTAAAATGGATAGTAAGACATTTAATTTAGTTGGCATTGAGGGATACTTTGTAAATGTCGCATCCCGATTTTAAATTTAAACCTTGTAGAGTTTGTAGGCTGGTATTATGGATCATCAGTTCTTTTATATATGACAAACTTTTTTATAAGAATTTATTAAAAAGCGCAAAAGGTGCAACCCAAGTACATGGGGTATATGCGAAGTTAGATGCTTATCTACAAGGGAAAAAAGATGCCAGAAAGTCATTGAAGTCTAGAAGCTGTCCAAAGAACGAGATTTCTGATAAAATGGTTTTAGCTTATCCGGCTACCTTTTACCGTCCTTAGAATTTCTATAATTTATTTTGCTTCAAATACACCACATGAAGAAAGTAGGAACCATTTATCCGTGGCTTAAATTTTCCAATGCGCCGATTTTCCCCTAAATCGGCCATGCAAGCAAAGAATGCCTCTTTTAGTGGAGTTTTGCTCCTTTACTGATAAATAAAAAGTGGAGCTTTGCTCCTCCAAATGCGAAGGAGCTTTGCTCCTTCCACCCTGCCAATCTCCTTTCCATCTTTTGTATTCACTCCGAAACATACTGGGTCTTAAGATAAGCTGCCAACGGGGAGACCAAGATATATTATGGGCAATGTAGCAGTCTGTTTTTAACTAATCAAAATGATATTTTTTTAAGCCAACTAATAAAAATGTTATTGAAAGGCACAAAAGTAGCAACTTTACAGCCAAGGTTGTCTATTATGCTATCCACGTCCTCTGCAAAGTTCACCAGAACACATGCTTAGGATTTGCTTCATTAAACGATCAGTGTATAATCTGCAAATAGAAAGGGTGGGATTGGAAGCCCATCAGCATTACAATTTCCCCTCATGTAACAACCCAAAGGAAAGCTTAACCCACATTTGGGCTTTTACCCCAAAAGGCTAGTCCATGTTACACTTGGATTCTTTTGGAATCATTTTAAACTGCAAGAATGGCACCCTTTCATACTAAATTTGGGGTATTACAACCTCCTCCTTAAATCCCGGACGTCCTCGTTAAGTCATACTGTTATAAGGTTTTTTTTTTTTTTTTTTGATTGGCACCGATTGTCTGGAGATAGTGTCCCGACTAATCCCGGGGGTGCACAGGCCCTCGGCAAGGAGTTTTCCGCAAGTGCTCCTCGGGTAATTCAAGGGAAAAATCCCCCAAGCTCAAGGCCTTTATTGCTTGAGCCAACCCCTGAGGGTTTATAAGTGACACAGTTGAAGTCTCACGCTTGAATTGACTCATATCATTTGTAACCACCTTTCATTCACCTTATCCACAAAACCTTTTGAATGTAGGTGGATGCTTTTAGACTTAGAATATTGTTTGCCCCCTTATTTACCACAATTTAACCTAATAAGAAAATGATTAAGACAAGTCTTGGTAGTCTCATCCAGCATACTTCTATTCATGTCCCAACTACAACCAATTACTGGAGATCCTAGTGAAGGCAGGCATTTTTATCAGCGACTCACTCTCTAGAGAATTGCATTGAAATATCCTTATGATGAGATTTACTTCGAGTTTTTCTTGTGTAGAGATTCATGTTGTGGTATCAGAGGCTAAGCCAAGGGCTAGAAATAAGCAAAATGGATCCCCTACATGCTCACTTGATCTTTAAAAACCATTAAGGAGATGTTGCCAAGATGTTTTACAAAAAAACTAACTTTATAATTGTTTACTTTTTTAACATTTCAGTTTTCTAAGGGGGGCGGGGTGCTTTTCAAGAAAATGAAATTTATTTTGGACATGCCAAATGTGTCCAATGTGCATTCTTTCCTACGTTTATCTCTTACTTCATGTGTTTTATTTTTCCTGGTCATGCTGTATTTTACCTTCATGTCGAATCTATTTCAGGATATGGCCTGTGACACATTCTTGAAAATCGTTCAGAAGTGCAGGCGTAAATTTGTAATTGTACAGGTACGCCTTGTTTTGATTTTTTTCTATTTCAATTGGCAATTAGAACCTCGTATAATATTTTTATATTGAATATTATATATTGATACGGCATGTTCCCCCATGCTGCCCCAAGGAAAGGGTGTGCAAAAGCTTCCTGCACAATGATGTACTTCTCCTATTCTCAGGTTGGAGAGAATGAACCATTTGTATCTGAACTTCTAGCAGGCCTTGCAACAACCATTGTTGATCTTGAACCTCACCAGATCCATACATTTTATGAATCAGTGCGTATTTTTTGTCTCTAGTAATTCTGTTTAGAGTGAACTTATGCTGTGTTTTAACACCCCCTGCTCTTTCTGTTCAGGTTGGTCAAATGATACAAGCAGAATCTGATCCCCAGAAACGGGAAGAATACCTTCAGAGGTTGATGGAGCTTCCAAATCAGGTTTGTTTGGAATTGGAATTTGACTGTTCAATAGAAATGTCTGACTGACTTTCATTTATGCATATGTTTTGCACAAGTCTTTTTGGAGTCTGTGGCTTATGGTTTACCCTCCCCATTTTCTTTTTGGGTGCAGAAATGGAGTGAGATCATAGGGCAGGCACGCCAGAGTGTTGATTTTCTGAAGGATCAAGATGTAATCCGGACTGTGCTTAATATTTTGCAGGTATTGCTTTCTAATACACTTAGAAACTTCCATTGGATCTTTTTGAATGGTACCTGATGTGGTATTTTCCATCTAATGCTCTTGTGAAGTGAGGGATTTAATTTTTGATGTATACATGAATTTATGATTGTTTTAAATGGCTTTGTGGAGCTCCAGTTGTAAAGTCTAGAAAGTACAGTCCACCAATTTAACGGAGGCCATGGCACTGTGCTTCATGCTAACCAGGCGGGGTATTCTTAATAAGGCATTACTTGTAAAGAAAAAAAATTCTTAATCAGGCATTGGGCTGGTACAAGCTTGAGAGCAAAACCCATCTGGGGTTTGACTGTGCAGTTTTAAGGGGTACCAGCCCCACTCCAGCTCAATACTAAAAATTCTTACCCTTGATGGATGGATGCATGCATGTATGTACATACGTACATATGCATTCTCGCTAGCTGTTTTATTGTATAATTTTTGTTCGATTTGGTCATAAGTTTCTTGTGGAATCCAGTATGTTTTTTTTGATAATTAATAATATTATATATATATCAATAGGAGTAATCAAGTACACTGGACGTATACAAGAAAAGCAACTAGCCCATACAAGAAAGCCCATAATGACCCAAAAGCTCATGAAAACCTACCCAAAATGCACCAAACCCGAATTGGAAACTATCATTACACCTCCCCGACCCCATCCCCTAGATTTCGTAAAACTAATCCTCAACCCGAACATCACAAAGCCCTCCCTTTAGCTTTCCCTCGACTTGAGCTACCTCCCTTAGCATCATATTTGATTGCCCATGAAAGATTCTTTAACTCCCTGCTCTTCTTAAACTTAGATTTGGTTTCAAGCGCGTGGCTCGCCTCAATTGAAGTGAGTAGTGTTCTAAATTGGTCTTCATATTCTCTTTGTTCTCCATATGAAAGTCCCAGGGTTTATAGAAACCCGTTATCTTTATTCAGAATCCTATCCGATATTGAACCTGCTATATCGTTGATCGGAGGAAGAGAAACCAGGAAAACGAAATTATCCCTAGCCATAGTACCTGACTGCACTCCCGACTCTAAACCTTCCCCCACAAGAGGCACCAATGACAAATCGATAATTTCCTTCCCGCCAAATGGTTGCTCGACATCTATATGGTTGTTGTCCCCCCCTCCATCAACATTATGTGTATTTGCTCCACCCCTTGACGATCCTTGACGTGTCACTTTGTCTGACCCTACTGCTTCCTCAAGAGGGGAAGCACTACCTCTTGTCGCCCCATTTGCATCTTCTAAAAGTGGCTCGGCTGTTTCTTCCAAAATACTCGAGTCCTTGGAGGGACCCCTGTCTTCAACTATAAATGAATCCTGGACAAAAGGACCAACTTCATCTGCAATTGGTGCCTGAGACCCTACATCTCCCTTAGAAGGCATAGAGACATTGCCATGAACAAAGATGCCAGTGTCCAATGACCCTATCGTTGACACACCCTTTGCCTGCACACTTTCCGGCACACTTGTACCAACAACTAGGTCTAGCCCCTTATCCACTTTAATCATTAGATCTCTTACATAATCCATAACTCCCTTCAATTGAGATTTGACATCCCACAAGACTCCCTCCAACTCTCCCAATGTCACCTGAGGTCTTTGGTCTCTTACAAGTGCATTGCCCTTTCTTTCTATCGCTGAGCTGATCTCGGCCTGACTACCTGCTGGTGACCTCAACACCGCTGCGTACGAAGCACCTTTGATTGAGGAAGACCTTCCCACTGTTTTTCCATCGTTTTTCCATCAACAAACTCCCCACTCTAGTAGTGGCTTTGGATTCAGTGACACTTAGAATGGACTGCAGAAAGCCTTTCCATCCAATGCCATTTGCGCCCTCTGGAATCACCAACAAACCTTTCCTCAATCAAGTATGTTGATGCAGTCATGCATGAGTTGAAATCTGGTTTTCATGTGGTTGCTGGGTTTTTTCAGTTTGTATTATCTTTGAAAATTATGGTTTGAAGCTGGACTATTTGGATGTGATGAGACCTTCAGATTAGGAATTTTGGTTTGAGTTTTGCCTGTATAAGTCTTGGTCTTTTACGCTGGAACAGGGTGGGGAGAGCTGGGTATATCTGGTTGGCATAGTGATGGGTAATTATTTAGGGTATTAAGTGATGCCCACCTAGATCAAAAGCATGAGTGGTTGGGGCTGTGGATGTTTGCCCCGTCCTCTCATGCTCTTGATCTTAGTAATTCTTATTTTCACGTTGTATCAATTACATTGTATCAATTAAGGAACTTGGTATCCCATGAAAAGCGAGACATAAAATAACAAAATCATTTTTTTGACGTGGTTTTCTATTTTTATGATTTTTTGAAATGATGGTTGGTATTAATGATAGTGCTTTTATAGATTCTCTAAACTAGAAATGCAAAAATTCCTTTGTTGTTTTTAGAATCTTCAAGTTGTTTGTGTTTATAAAGAAAATGGAAATGCTGTGAGAAGTGCATGTTTCCTTGAAAAGACTTATTAGTAATATAGTGTAGGTCTTAATCTCGATGGAACAAACTAATTTTTCTTGGAGGATGTTCCTTTCATTCCTGAAGTATTATTGTATCTTCCCTTGAAGCCACGCCTGTTGTTCCGTTATTAAGTTTGTAATGCCCCAAGGGAGGCCCAAGTCACATCTAGGCCTATATTCTAAAAAGACTAGTTAATACAATTGAAGTCCCATTGGAACCATTATAAAGAGTAAGGACTCTTTCCCAAGCAATGTGAGATCTTATACACCACCACCTACCCTTATCGATCAATATGAGATATCATGATCTCCCCACTTCAATTCCCGACGTCCTCGTCGGACTAGTTTTTCGTAAGTAGCACGACTCAAGTCCCACATTTCTGCTTGAGATAGACTCATATACCATTTGTAACTCCCCAATGGAGGCCCAAGCCACATTTAGGTATATATTTCAAAATGACTAGTTAATGATACAATTGAAGCTCCATTTGAACCATTTTTTTTTATTGGTAATCAAGAAATTTTATTCATAATATAGGCAAAGCCCAGTACACGGAGTATACATGAGAATTACCTAACTATAGTTTAAAACTGAAAGTAGAAAGTCATGGACATTAAGTCCATTACAAACAATGGCCCCCACCCAAGAAAACAACATTTTACTTTCAGCTCCTCCATTGTTCTCTTGTGGTTTTTGAAGCTTCTATCATTTCTCTCTCACCAAATACACCAACATTTACATATGGGGACCATTTTCTAGATTGCTGCAACTTGTGAATTTCCTTGTAGGCCTCTCCAGCATGCTAGAAAATCCACCTATCTACGGGACATGACCCATGATAATCCAAGTCCTATAAAAAATCAGCCCACATGGTCCTCGCCACCTCGCAATGTAGAAACAGATGGTCAACTGATTCACCATCTTTCTTACACATGCAACACCAGTCCAATACCATTAACCGACGTCTTCTTAGGTTATATGTGGTGAGAATTTTGCCCAATGCTGTCCAAACAAAAAAAACTGCTTTTGAAGGAGCTTTGGTCTACCAGATGCTCTTCCATGGGAATGTGGGCATGCCTGGGCTCGATAAAACTTTGTGAAAGGATCTGACCATGAATTTACCTTTCTTGGAAGGGCTCCAAAACATCCTGTCCATAGAACCCTCGATCATACGTACGAAATATAGTGCTGCATAGAAGTCTATGATAACCTCCAACTCCCCAATCTTGGGTTGCCCTAGGGAAATCCACATTCCATTGAGGGAAGCCACTAGAAAAAGCCAAAAGATCTACTATTGTTGCATCCTTTACTCGTGCTAGCTCAAATATCGCGGGGTAAGTGTCTTTGAGACAATGTTCACCCACCATTTATCATGCCAAAATCTGACGCGAGAGCTATCACCCACTACAATATGTGTATGTCTCCTAAAAGTCTCCCAACCCTTCCTAATGTTTTTCCACAAACCCACCCACCCCATGTGAGCCGCATACCTCGTTCGAGCACCAACCACTCCATACTTCCCCACCCTATGCAATTATGACAGACTTCCACAGGGCCCCCCTTTATCGTTGGTACCGCCACAACCATTTACCCAATAGGGCTTGGTTGAACTTCGTCAAGTTACGAATCCCCAATCCACCCCTAGAAAATGGAGTGCACACCATGAACCGATTGACCAGATGGAACTTGATCTCGTCCCCCAAACCACTCCACAAGAAATTGCGTTGTAGATTCTCAATACGGTTGGAAATCTTTGTTGGGAGCGGGAATAGAGACAAAAAATAGGTAAGGGGAGGTTAGAGAGTACTTTTAATCAACGTGAGCCTACCACTTTTCGATAAATACAACCTCTTTCAAGATGCCAACCTGCGCTCCACCTTTTCAATCACATCATTCCAAATCTGCTCTGTTTTGAAGGAAGCACCCAAGGATAAGCCAAGATACTGAAGAGGTAAAAAAGATACCTTACATCCCAAGAGAGAGGCTAGAGCTGCCGCTTCAGGAGTGTTCCCCACCAGTACCAATTCAAACTTTGAGAGATTAACTCTCAAACCCGAAATGTCTTCAAAACAAAGAAGTAGAGCCCTCAAAGATTGGATATGCCCAATCCGGGGTGCGGGTTTTCACCCCCCTCCCCTGCCCCTGGGATGCGGGGGCGCGGTACCCCGCTCCGGTGGGCAGGGTGCGGTGCCTCTTTTCACTTAAAAAAAAACACTACATTTATTTGATTTAAAAATTATTTATAAGTGTAAAAGTAATTAAAAATACATTTTTAGATTCAAATTATAAATTTAAATTTTGTAAATATGACTATAATTTAAAAATTATGTAATTTTTAAATTTGCTAGTGCATATTTTGTGTAAATTGTAGTGTATTAGTTTTTAAACTATGTAGTTTTTAAATTTGCCAATGCATATTTTGTGAATAAGTCTAACAAATTGTAATATATATTTATATATACAAAATTTGTAAAATATAAATATATATTTATGTTTATATATATATGTATATAATATATATATATATATATATATATATATATATAAATGGGGCCGCACCCGCCCCTGCTGCCCACCCCTAATTTCTCTCCCAAACCGTCTCTTGCAAGTAAATAAAGCAAGAATTTTCAATTAACATGATCATAAGCTTTTTCTATATCTAGTTTGCAAATTAACCCAGGTTCACGAGATTTGAGTTGTCTGTCTAGCACTTCATTTGCAATTAGAACTGAATCAAGAATTTGTTTGCCTTTGAAAAACCTTTGAAAAATGCGTTTTGTGGTCTTGAGATTAACTTCTCCATCACCATACTCAATCGATTCGCTAGCACTTTGGAAAGAATCTTGTAGACCCAAGTCACAAGGCTAATGGCTAATGGGACGATAGTCTCGAACATCCACTGACCCCACCTTTTTTGGGATGAGTGCTAGAAAGGTGGCATTGAGATTTTTTTCAAAGCTAGCATAATTATGGAACTCTTGAAATATCTGCATAAGGTCACCCTTGATCACTTCCCAACAGGTTTGGAAGAAACTCATGGTAAAACCATCAGGTTCTGGGGCCTTATCACTAGTCATGCTTTGAATGACTTTGCGTACTTCTTCTTCAAAGGGCCTCTCAAGCCACCCTACACACTGTTGATCTAGTATTGAGATAGTCAACCCATCTACCGTCGATCTCCATTTGAACTATTATAAAGAGTAAGAACTTCTCCTTACCAAGCAATGTGGGATCATATACACTGCCTACCGTTATCAATCAATATGGTGTATCACAAAGTTGTTCTCCCAGTTTTACGTGATTGTTTAATGATTATAAGTTCCATTGTCTGATGGATGCTGTGTGTGGGTTCATACGATTCAAATTTCAAGGGCCTCTATGAGACCATCAGATTTATGCACAAAACTATGATTTCTGCTATGAGCCTTCTCTATGGAATGTTTCATGTTCTTTCAGTGAGTTCTAAATTTGCTCTGGTGGTGACAATTGTCTGTCTGGTTATATCTGTTGATATTTGTGCCTCTTGAAGGATGAAATTTGTTTTGAAGAAGTGATTTATGTCTTTTTTCAGACGAATACTAGCGTTGCCACTTCACTTGGAACACATTTCTTATCTCAAATTTCTCTGATATTTTTGGACATGCTTAATGTGTACAGGTATTGTTCCCTACATTTATGTTTATAAATGTAAGTTATATTGCCCTTCTTTTGAACTGGTACGAGTTATCCACTCTTTGATATTTTGTAACAGAATGTACAGTGAGCTTATATCAAGTAGCATTGCAGAAGGAGGACCCTTTGCATCTAAAACATCCTATGTAAAACTATTACGGTAAACATAAATAACGTGTGGATTGTCGTTCAGTTATGCCATATAATTTCTAATTATTTTGTCTTTAATATGATCCATGAATCAGGTCAGTTAAAAGAGAGACTCTTAAGCTCATTGAGACATTCTTGGACAAGGCTGAAGATCAACCACAGATTGGAAAACAATTTGTTCCGCCAATGATGGATCCTGTTCTTGGTGACTATGCCAGGAATTTGCCTGATGCTAGAGAGTCGGAAGTTCTATCACTTTTTGCCACAATAATAAACAAGTATTGTATCTTCTTTTATTATGTTGGTCTTCCACCTTTTTCTTTTATATTGTTAGCAAGAGGCAAATGTCATGTTGTTACAAATGAAAACCTTTTACTCTATTAGACCCACACCAGATGATGCCATATATATATTTTTTCTTTTTTATTTTTGGTGGGAAAAATATTCTTCTTCCAAGTGCGGGATAACCCCAAGTGGTTGCAGGTTTTTTTCTACCAATTTGGGCCCTCCCTCTACTTCCATGGGGATAGTCTACAGGGTTCATAACTACTCCCTTTACTACAAGACGCTTACCTAGCCAACATTTAGTTTAACGCCCCCTCCCCCATCTTATATAGAAGTGAATTCCAATCACCCTTGGAATCATGTGACTTTTGTGATCCCTTGTTACTCAGAGGCAAACATCCTTTCCACTTCAATGCCCCATTTTGTGGAGTAAAAGAGATATTATTCGGCAAAGCATCTTTTCTTAATGTTTCATTTTTCCTGTCATTTTGTAGGTACAAAGTTGCAATGATAGATGATGTGGCTCGTATATTCGAAGCGGTTTTTCAATGCACATTGGAGGTGGGGATTTAGCTAATATTTTATTTTTTTAATGTTTGATTAAACTAATGTGTAGAAATTAGGCATTACAAAATATAAACAATTAGTGTGTATGAAAGTTTCCGTAAAACTATATATTTTCCACTCTTGATATTAACTGATTGAAGATTGGACAGCATTCTAGAGTTGCTTGAAAGTCTGTCCAGCTGGTTTAACAGTATGGTGCCCATGTGATAAAATGTGGTATTCATCCATCTGCTTTTCCAGATTATGTGGTTGTTCTTTTTGGAAGTTTTTAGTTCCGTCATTTGAAATCTGTAGTTGGCTTCATCTAATAGATTTATATATCTAGCTATTTTTTTGATAAGTTATATGTATGTATCTATCTATGCTCGAGTTTTTGTAACCTTGGTGTCAAATGTGTTTCAATAGCACTGGACGTTGCTTTGCATGTTCTGTTCACGCTAGGTTAGGTTGTGAGTGAATATGTATTAATATTGTTTGTAAAAGCGTTGATTTTTACCCCTTAATAACCAAATGAGATATGGAAGAAGCCTGTGTTGTGTGCTTTGATGATATGTATAATACTGCAGACTACTTGAAGTCTCATTTATTTTATGAGTATAATGTGATTTTAAACTATGCATGTATTGCTTCGGTTTTTTGGCTAAAATGTTCGGCTTGGTTTTCCCTGCAGATGATTACAAAAAACTTTGAAGATTACCCAGAGCATCGCCTCAAGTTTTTCTCCTTACTCCGTGCAATTGCTACACATTGTTTTCCTGCATTAATTCGTTTATCAAGTCAGGTTTGTGTTAAAAAAATTCCCTCTTTTTACACCTGTCGTTTCATGTTCTTTTTCCAAAGACACAGCATAATATGTTTGGTTTTATTTGATATATTTTTTCATAAAAGCAGTTTTTTTTTTTTTTTTTTTTTAATTTTAAATTTTTAAATATTCGATGTTATTCTGTTGTTTATAGTCATTCCAGTGGGCTTACTGTTTGTTCTGGGTTCTCCTGTATTTTTTCTTGCAGCAACTAAAGCTTATAATGGATTCCATTATATGGGCATTTCGGCATACAGAAAGGAATATTGCTGAGACTGGGCTGAACCTTTTATTGGAGATGTTGAAAAACTTCCAGGTGTAATTCATTTGTTTTACTGGTCGGATTGTCAAGGTTACACACGATAGGATGCTAACAGTATTTTTTATACAATGACAGAATTCTGAGTTCTGTAATCAATTCTACCGGACATACTTCCTGTCAATTGAGCAAGAAATATTTGCTGTCTTGACGGACACCTTTCATAAACCTGGGTTCAAGTTACATGTCTTAGTGCTACAACACTTGTTTTGCCTGGTAATGTATCTTATAGCGCCTTCACTTGTTGGGAAACAGACCATTCCTATTGATTGACATTTCCTTTTTCTTTCTGCAGGTTGAGTCTGGTTCGTTGACGGAGCCTTTGTGGGATGTTGCTACAATTCCTTATCAATATCCAAATAACACTGTGTTTGTTCGTGAGAACACCATAAAACTATTGAGCACATCATTCCCTAACATGACTGCGGCAGAGGTATTTCAAAAATGAAATTCCATTCCTGTCCCTTTCTCTCCCTTCCTAGGTTGCATACTAATTTTAAGGGAACTTTCAGGTCACTCAATTTGTGAATGGACTATTTGAGTCGAGAAATGAGCTCTCCTCATTTAAGAATCATATAAGAGACTTTCTAGTGCAGTCAAAAGAATTTTCAGCTCAGGTAACGCTTGAGGCAGTGCCACATAAGATGCCTTGTTAGAATAATTATTCTCTTCTTCCGTGAGATGTTTTTTTCGTCCTTTTAAAGGTCAAACTTCCATCACTTGTTGAATTAATAGTTTATTGTTACGCATTGTGGGCAAGTCTTGCTCAGTTGAAGTGGTGCTTGTTTGGGATTTTTAAGGATAGGATCAAGTTTTATGTATTTAACTTGTAGTTAACTTGTTTTACCTAGGTTTACATTTTTGTACCCATCAAAGGGAAAAGTAGGTTTTCATTCTCAATTGAGTTTTATTTTGTGTTTACTGTGTTCTCATTCCATGGATGATGGAACCGGGAAAATGGTATATGTGTTACAAATGTTGCTGCGTTACGAAAGGGAAATGCTAACTATACACACAAAAAACATACGAAAATCTTACATATCCATGTGGCTTTTCATGCTTTTTTTTTAAATGAAAGTTTTATACATGTGAGAAAGGCACGTGGATATGCAAGTCTTCTGTACGTTTTTTGTGCGTACAAGCATTGCTCATTACTAAATTAGGGACTGTTTGTCAGTTTGTGGGTACAGATATGTATGATTTTTTTTGTTTATTTTCTATCGAGTTTTTGTAACCTAATCATTGCACATAGTGACACTTGCTAAGTGAATGAACATCTATCAGGTTAAATGGAAACGCTTAATTGAAGGGTCATTCTGGGTTTTATTCATCCTATATTGATTTTTCAATTCAAGATTAAGGCTGTTTGGCGTATATAGGGTTGTAGCTTACATGGTGTTTGAAATCCTGGTCTGCAGGCCTGGAATGTTTTGAAGTGTACAAACTGACTCACTCGTCTTAACATTTGTTTTAGTTTTAAGTTGTATTGACAATTTGTGCATGTACTGTGAATGCTCAAAATCATCTACAGGACAATAAAGACCTTTATGCAGAGGAAGCTGCTGCTCAGAGAGAAAGAGAGCGGCAACGGATGCTTTCTATTCCTGGGCTTATTGCACCCAATGAGATACAAGATGAGATGCTGGACTCATAGAAGATGATGTGCGATCTAATCTCTTAGAATTTTATAACTCAGTTGCAATGGGCACCTTGATTCCTGTACCAGATTCTGTAGATGTGAACAAAGAAAGCGCGCAATTTTCCCCAATGTGTCCCTTCTGTTCCCCAGAAATTTCTTGTCAAAAATGGTATAAATCTCTAAGGTGCTCAGGCACAAAGGTTAGGCTGCTGGCGATACTGCCTATATATGTCCATTGGCTGGGTGTAGATTATCTAGTTGCTAATGTAGGGATGAATTGAATCATAGTATGGGTTTTTCTGGGTCCAGCTTGATATTGTATTTGCGGGATGAGATGCATACTGTTTAAATGACTCATCTTGAAGTATTGATGATTCATCTTAGGTGTAACTTATACTGACCGTGGAGGCTTGTGCAGAAACTCCTTCGGTTCATAGAATGTGATATGTTTTTGTGTTTGGTAAAGGACCGTTTGTCTTTCCAACCCTATAGCTTTTAGTGAAATTTAAGCACTGCTTGCAGTTAATACACGGTGTTCTCCTGTGTATTTGTCAATGCTATTTTTGGTTTATAATCTACTGGCTACCGTTTTCTGCATTACTGTCTCTTTTGTGACTCAATGTTTCCTGGGTTTGTTCTCATGTGGTTTGGCATGTATTAGGTCCTCCCTTTGCTTGAATCCGAATATCGGCTTGTCTTCGACTATTAATATTAGCCATTTAAGAATTTTTTGAATTTCCTAGTGGGGCTAAGGTCTAGGTTGTGGCTCAAATCTAACTTGAGGGAATGGTTGCGGGTTACTGTCTAGGTAGGAGCTCACTTCTAGTTCCCCCCTCCTATTATTTTCATTCATAAAAGTGAACGAGGCAAATAATTGTATTAAACCAACATTTGTTTAATTGCAATCTTCAGAAGTTTAAGTGGAATGGCTTGTAAAGCCAGCCTATACACGTCTATTATTTGTGAGAAAACCAAGTGGATTTATAGCAAATGTTTCCAATTTAATTGGTTAAATTTTGAGCATTGACCACCTCAATTAAAATTTGAGGATCTGAGCACAAGGGAAAGATTGCCTGATGATCTTCAGCGTCTGTTTCAAAAGAAAATAAATATCTCCTTAATGGACCTACAATGGACTTGTTCCTACATTCTAAATATGTAATTTTTATGTTCGAATGGACATAATGTACAAAATTACTTTTGGAAAATCCCAAGGAGTCGATGGTTTTGACCGAAGAAACGGAGTAATGATATACACAGTACTGTTTACAATACATGATGTAAAATAAGAATATTTTTGTAAAGTGGTGTTACTTTGTATGGTATTTTATAATAATACTCCTCATTTTAAAACATGATTGTAAAATATATTGTGAAAAATATTGTGTTTATCATTTTTCATTGTTCTTACCCTTTAAAACCGTTACTTTTACGAACGAATGGACATAACTTGTACAAAGTTGTTACTTTTATGTTTGAACGGTTATAATTTGTACAAGATTTTATGATTTCATGCGTGGAGTACGAAACGGACGTATTTAAAAACGTTACTTTTATGTTCGAACGGATATAATTTATACAAAAGTTGTCACTTTTTTTTATTTCGAGAGATATATATTTTTTTCTAATGACAAATGAATATATTATAATTAAAGGATACATAAATAAATGAATAAGAAGTAGGGCCCCGATAAATACTCTTTTATGACTAGTGCAACACTAAAGAATTATAAAAAGAAATAGACACTAGAAACAACCTTCCCCGTAGGGGGCACAAAGTTGCAGTTTTTGTACAATTCGAGATTATGATTGTAATCGCATGACCAAAGGTCATGGTGGTGGTTGAAGTGACTGCATTTTTGTATTGAAGTGGTTGTTGGGGATACCCTATGGCAAAGTAGGATAACTCTTTTAATAAAAAAGCTAGATAAAAGATCATAACTTCATCGCGTTATAGGTCATCGCAATACTCCACAATATTCTAAAAGAATACATGTGATTCTCGTGCCGAGGGCAAGAGTAAAAATTGTGGGACTTGTGATTTGTGGCAGAAAGAGACCACTAAGGGACTAAAGAGGGGGTGGTGATCATTGGGTGTCAACGGTTCTAATCTTTTACTAAACCTTTTGGACATAAGAGTATCCCAACAAGATTTAGGAAAAAACAATAAGGAAAGTAGCAAGATATAGGTGAAGATGAACGAATTGCAGTTTGGACTAATTCCGATAGACACTAGAATTTGAGCCGGCTTGTGGGACTCACATATTTGCCTTCGTGTAGCCACAACGGTCAGATTTAGAGGTTTTGATGTAGCGAATCTGTTAATCCGATACGTGTGACGAGAAAAACTTTAGGAGGAGGAGGGGTGCAAGCCCCACGCGTGTGCACATGTGGGCGGCACATGTGTCACATGTGGATATATTCATAACACTGCCCCTTTCATCTGAGATGGCCTGAAAATCCTTCTTGTACGGCGTGTCTTTCAGAGGTGCCATTCTTTCATCAATTTACTCACATTGATGTACATCGCCTACAAATTTTTTTGATTTTACATGTGGAGTAAGAAATCTACATCAATTTACTCGCATGATGTACATCACCTACAGGTTTCAAAGCTTGTGCAAGTGCAAAATCAGCTAAACAATAGTACAAAGTTCCAACCATAATATGGTTTAAGATACATTGTTTGCAAAAACTTTCATTGTTTGTTCAAAGAAACAGACCAAAAAAAAAAAAAAAAAAATTACAACTTTTAAAATTAATAATGCATTACTCGTTTACCGAAGGAACAAGTATCATTTCTTTCTCTAAAGGAAGATAAGAGGTTGATATTCTTTCTTCGGGCGTGATCATAATAACATTTTATATTTATAGGAAAATTTCTTAAGAGGCCTAGAGAGTGATGAGCTGCTACCATTCTTTCATATCAAACTTAAATCAGAGAGACTTTGATCTCCCTTAAAAAGTGGTATAATGTCAATGGTCAACATTGATAACATGTCTCTCAAAAAAGACAAAAAAAAGAAAAAAAAGAAAAAGAAAAAGAAAACATTGATAACATATGACTATTGAGACCCAAAAATATCCTACCCCATCAATTTTTACTCGTGCCCACCACAGAACTAAAGTTTCAAATTGATCTGTATAATCTTAGGAGTTTGCATTTTGCACTTTATTTAAAAAAAAAAAAAAAAAAAAAAAAAGAAGATAAATTTGTGATCTATATAAAAAATCTCCTTTTTAGTTTTTCATCTGACCAGCATTACTTTAAAAAGAGAGATGATATTTGAGTTCTAGAGTGTGTAAATTTATCATATTTTTAAAAAAGTGGGATTGATATAAAAAATATTTTTAATAATAGATCTTATTTTTTTTTAAAAAAAAAAGTATGAAAACTTACACATACGAAGCATTATTAAAAAAAGAGTTCTTCTACAGGTACTGAAAATTTCTCCCGAATACAGTTATCGACTGAAGTGTCATGCGACGTGGCAATCCACGTAATTTATTTAATATTAAAAAATAATAATAATTTATTTAATACTAAAAAAAAAGAAAAGAAACAAACGTGATTTGAACTGAGATGACCCCAAAACCCATATTGCAGATGACCCCAAACCCAACCTACGGAATCCCTCTCCCTCTCCCTCTCCCTCCATTCGGCACTGACCTCCATTCCACACTGTAGTAGCCCTCAATTTCCGGCGTCATCTTGCAGCTCCCCTCCATCGGGCCTCGCTTCCGCAGGAATCCAAATGGTAAATAACATTCATTCCCTCTTGTGGTCTCTCTTAGAAGTTATTATCAAACATATTGAGTAGAATATTAAAGATAAAGATTTACAGATCCAAACCACGGCGTGGGGCTAAGAGCTTTTCTTTTCAAATAAACTTTTGAAGATGTTGCTTTTTGCATTTGAACTAGCTCTTTTAGTAAGCTTATTCTGGATTCTATGGCTAGAGGGGATCCCCCATATTTATTAACTACATAAAAAAAAAGGATTTTTTTCTTTGGAAATTGTTGTTAGAAGTATTCTTTGATAAATATTGCCCCCATCTAATATCGCATCTGGAATTTACCCCCATCTAATATTTCATTTTTTTGAGATAGAATTTCTTCATCTCTCAACTCTTTTAATATGAGCTCTTTGTATTTTCAACAATGAATTTTGATTTTTTTTTTTGACAAGATAGAGAAATTGTCATTCTTGAAGAGTAAAAATTATAAAAATATTATTGCATTTTACAATCTCCCCCAGCATTTATTAACTACATAAAAAAACATGGATTTCTTTCTTTGGAAATTGTTGTTAGAAGTACTCTTTGATAAATATATTTATTTAATATCTCTCGGGTAACATGGTATTAAGGTAACTCCAGGAGAGATTTAAGCTCTTCATGGTTCAACTCATGTGGCGTAATAAAGTCATTTGGTGGAACTTTGCAACCATCTGAGTTGGGATGTTCATTAATTTTTCTGATCTTTATTTCCAATACAATCTCATTTATAATCATGAAAGTTCATAAGCATTTGATATGAAATCTTTGAAACTGCATGTACGAGAATATGAGCATTTGATAAGGTAGCATCACACCTGCGTCAATCATCCAGTTGATCATTTATGGGTGAAATGCTGCTGGTGGTCTTAATCATAGCAAATATATAGTGCATTCTTAGCAATGAATTTTTTTTTAACATTACCGAAAATTCTTCCATGTAAAAATTTAAATGAGTTGTAATGATTGCTTGGTTTTGTCTATGCATACTATCGTTAGGCCTTGAAAAAGATGGTCCAATACGGCTAAATTTGCAATTTCTAATCCAGAATTTTTTTTAATCTTTAATTGAATCTGGTTGCAATATCAAACCCATAATTTTTTTTTTTTTTAAATCTTGCATCTTCTTAGATAATTTAAAGGTTGGATTTGCAATGGATTCTGACGCGAGACATGCAGAAAATGAGGGTGATGAGGTAGGACATGCAGATGATGAGTATGATGAGGTGGTACATTCAGATAATGAGTGTGATGAAACCATTGAAGAGCCAAAGGTTGGAATGGAATTTTCACCGATAGAAGAAGTTTGGTCTTACTATAAGAAGTATGGTAAGCAGAAGGGGTTTGAGGTGTGTAAAAGGAATTCTAAACAAGGAGATGATGGGAATGTCAGATGGCTTACATTCGTATGTGCGCGACAAGGCACATCAAAGAGTAAGGCTGCCAATATTCTCAAGCCAAGACAAACAGAGAAGATAGGATGTATGACTAGGATTAATGCTACAATGAATGGCGAAGGTGGATATACCCTATCTAAAGTAAAGTTGGAACACACACACATTTGTAGTCCTAGAAAGGCAAGACATATGAGATGCTTTAAGAAGGTTGATGCTCGTGTGGCTAAGAGGTTCGAAATAAATGATGAGGCAGGAATACGAATGTCCAAAAATTTCAAGGATGTGGTTGTTGAGGCAGGGGGTTACGAAAATGTGTCATTCGGGGAGAAAGAGTGTCGAAATTACATTGACAAAGCACAACAACTTCGTCTCAAGGTTGGAGGTGTTGAAGCTTTATGTAAATATTTTCAAGATATGCAAAAAAGAAATCCGGATTTCTACTATTAGATAGACGTTGACCATGAGATGCGATTAAAGAATGTATTTTGGGCAGACACCCGGAGTAGAGCTGCATATGAATCATTTGTGGATGTGATTACATTTGACACAACATATCTAACTAATGCATATAAGATGCCTTTTGCACCGTTTGTGGGTGTGAACCACCATGGTCAGTCAATTTTATTCGGATGCGGATTGATTTCCAATGAGGATGCACATACATTTGAGTGGTTGTTTGAGTCATGGTTGAAATGTATGAATGACCAACCGCCAAAGGCAATCATCACAGACCAAGACAAGGCAATGAAAATTGCAATTTCAAGGGTGTTTCCAACGTCTAGGCATCGCTTCTGCTTGTGGCATATAATGAAAAAACTTCCTGAGAAATTTGGTTCACATTCTCGATATGAGGATATCAAAAGTACTCTACAGAAGTACGTGTATGACTCTTTAAGCCAACATGAATTCGAAGAACGTTGGCGTGATTTGCTCGATACCTATGATCTGCATGAGAATGCATGGTTGGGATCACTATATAGTGACCGGTGTTTTTGGGTGCCGGCCTATGTTAGAGATACATTTTGGGCAGGAATGTCAACTACACAGCGAAGTGAAAGCATGAATGCCTTTTTCGATGATTATGTTAATTCTAGGACAACTCTCAAACAATTTGTTGATCAGTACGATTCAGCCCTTAGAAGGAAGGTAGAGAACGAAGCAATTGCTGATTTTAGTTCATTTAACACTGAGATTCCTTGCATCAGTTGCTATCCTCTAGAGAAACAATTTCAAAAAACATACACAATTGTAAAATTCAAAGAAGTACAAGAGGAATTGCGGGGATTTCTATATTTGACTACCTCGTTTATGGGATGTGAGGGCGGTAGATATGAGTTCGTAGTTGTCGATGAAGTTCAAGTGTATGATAACTTATTAAAACGTGCAAACTACATTGTCAAAGTTAATGAAGATCCCTTTGATGTTAAATGCAGTTGTAATTTGTTTGAGTTTAGGGGTATATTATGCAGACATGCTCTTCGTATCTTGACTCAGCTAGGCAAGCATATAGTTCAATCAAAATACATTTTGGATTGGTGAAGAAATGATGTAAAGAGAAAATACACTTTCATCAAAAGTAGTTATGACACAAGTAGCAACCACAATGCCCGAAGATACGATAGGATCCAAAATTGCTTCTATGAACTGTGTTCAAATGCTTCAAAGGCCGAGAGTAGCTGTGTGAAATTGATTGGCCAGCTACAAAAGTTGAAGTTAGAGTACCCTGGGATCGTCGATCATGATACTACCAACACAGTTGATCCAATGGCTTCAATGGAGGACACGACGGGTAGAGTTCTGAGCCCATTGGTAGTTCGGAGTAAGGGAAGACCGCCATCTAGAAGAAAAGTGCACCCCATTGAGAAAAGTCTTAAGAAACCAAGCACGAGAAGGAGATTGCACCATGGCGAAGTTGAGGTTTCTTTTTATTAATGTTGTATACAACAAATATTTAACAAATTCTTATAATTTTTTTTAAAAATATAAATTATTATATTTCTTCCAATGCACAGCGAAGTAGTCCCTTACCAAATGAATGCAATGTGAGCGGCACACAGACTGAAGCTCCTCAAACTCAGGTACTATTTTTGTTGTTTATGATTATTATATTTTGTATTGATCATTGTTCGAATTAAATGGATATAAGATCAACAAAGTCAAGTTTGGATATATGCGCCAGCTTTTTTTACAACTCCTTCAACTACTACGGATTATTTTGGTGATGGACGAACTACTCCTTCCTCATAGGTACTTCAAACTACATTATTAGTTAAATTGATTTTTTAGTGTGTTGATTTTTTTGACATTTTTTTAATGCCACTCACAGTACACACCCGATCAAGTATATAATATAGATTATTATGGTATTAGACCGACTGCTCCATCCTCACAGGTATTTTAAACTACATTATGGTATAACATATTTTTAGTGTGTTGGTTTTTTAACATTTTTTTTATGCCACCCACAGTACACATCTAATCAAGTATATACTACAAATTATTTTGGTATTGAACGGGCTGCTCTTTCCTCACAGGTATTTTAAACGACATTATGGTTTAGGGGCATATTTTTAGTGTGTTGGCTCTTTTAACATATTTTTTTTATGTCACTCACAGTACACACCTGATCAAGAATACACAACGGAGGGTCTTCATATTAGACCAACTGCTCCATCAATGAATTCTTATTTGTGGAGATGACATTTTTTTGTGGAGATGACATGTGGCTATTGTAAATTCTAGGCATTGTGGCCATGACTTTTTTGGTAATACATTTTTTGGTGAAGATGACCTGTGGCTATTGTAAATTCCAGACATTGTGGCCATGGCCTTGGCTTTTTCTGTAATACATATTATATGACATTTTTTGGTGGAGATGACATGTGGCTATTGTAAATTACAAGATGTATATATTTGATGCACCACTTAACTTTATCTTTCTGTATTTGTTCTGATTTAGGTGATTACATGGGTGTATGAGATTTTTTTTACTTGAGCAGGTTCATATTTTGTTAATTACAGGATGTATATATTTGATGCACCACTTAAAGTTGCTCTCCTGGTTGCTTTGCCAGCCTTATTCGGTAGTAGTAGTAGTCTTACCTTTATTGATTAATTACTAATGTCATAATGGTTAGCAGATGCACTCCTCTTATATGTATATCTTTGGGAGGAAGAAAACAAGCTTCTGCTTGTCTTTCTTGAACCCTAGAATCAATGCATTGAAAATGCGTTTCACATTCAAGAAAAAAAGAATTCATCAAACAACTACAGGACAGGTCTGATCTACATTATATCATCTAGAAGACCAGCCAGCTTTATAAAGAGTGACATGCGAGTACCATTAAAAGGCTCAAAATTAAGCAAAAAAAAAACAAAAAACAAAAAATCATACAAAATCATAAACAAATTACATCTTGGTCACATTGTTTTCACAAAATTTTCCAAAATAAAATCCTAAACAAAGTACCCACAACATTGAAATTACTATAACTAAATTGACACTTTCAAGTTTTCTCTTGCACCTCTCAGTCTCTATTTATAGTCGATGTCGAGTTGTTTCAATATCCATTGCTAGTTGTATCTTTTGAAGTTCGGTTTTTAGTCGATTGATTCTCTTTTCACCATACGGTGGTATTTTCAGATCATACCAACAAAAAAACCTGCAAGAATACTCAGCCTGCAAAATCAAAGAACACATATTAGCAAACCAAGACATTTAAGCAGGAGCTGTGGTTTTTTATGTATTATAAAACTCATAGCATATACAACATGTCTAATCTCGCCCAAAGGCATTGAATCCATGGTTGCAAATTGGCTGACTTTGTATAGATTGAAATCAAGTTAGCCCCTAACCAAATTCCAGAGACCAAAGCTAGCCCAAGTTTTTCTCCACTTAATTCATGCTATGATTCCAGATACCCAAACCAATTCAGTTCAATGATTCATGCTTTCCTAAATTAAGCTGTTTTTCTCCATTTGAAATACATCCTAACTTCCTAAATGCCAAATTGCCAATGTATTTCAAGTTAAATACTTTCCTAAATTTTAATCCAATTTTATAAAACTAAACTATTTTTCTCCACTTCAAATATATTCTATAATTTCCTAAACGCCAAATTGCCAATGGCACAAGTTGAATACTTTCTTAAATTTTAATCCAATTTTAATGAAATCTTAATCCAACATTTGTTTGCCTAGACATGTTTAGTTGGATTTTATTATAAACTTAATTATATACAAAGAGAAATTAGTTTAAAACTCTAATCATAGTTATAGATATTGATTTTGTTATAAATTTAGACGTGAATGTGCTTAATTGATATAATTTATGTTTATAATTAAGATATAAAATTGTGTTAATTGGAAAACAATCCTTTAGATTATTTCAACCAATCTATATTAAATATGTCGAAATGGGTTGAAAATACAACCTAGAGATAGACTTCTCGGAACTATGAAAGAAATTAAAATGGAAGTAGAAGTCTGAGGAGGCAGATTTGGTGGTATATATAATGAGAATGATTTGGATTAAAAGAAATGCTCTAATATTTAAGAATAATTTTGAGGACCCGACAATGGTGGTTCAAGCTGCAGGTAAAGGACTAGAGGAATTTATTTCATCTCATACTCATCAAAAAGATCACCAACATTCAGGAAGGACTAAGAGACAGTTGATCAATGGAAAAAGCCCAAAAGCTATGGAAGTGAAAGCAAAATGGGATGCAAAAAGGGATATTTTGGCCTCTCTATGCACGAATAATATTTTGGCCTCTCTAAACAACTTTGCATTTCAGCTGGATTTTCGAGGCTCGATTTAGCTATCGCATAGAGCATGATTCATATCTTAGCAAACACAAATCCATAAAGTAATTCAAGGGATAATTCATGCAAGAAAAATTAAAACAAAGAAGAAATTCCATTCTAGATAGATATAGAGTAACAACCTCGATTTTTATGTGAGGGAACCAGACCGCGGCGTAAATAGAGATCTGCACCAACGTAACAACCAGCGGCGATGGTAGGCTCAGTGGTGAGGGGGTTGGCCTCAGGCTTCGGGGAGTCCAACAGACGGGAGGCGACAGAGGTCTTAGGGTTTCCGACTTTGGGATGGAGCGACGGTGGCTCAACGGTGAGGTTACAGTCACGAATTCGATGGATGGAGGTGATGATGGCAACGATTCAACTCAATGGTGATGCTCCATGCCTTCAAGTCGTTTCTGATTTGGAAGGGAGGGTGGAGTCGTGGCCTTTCTTCGAGGGAGGGATGGATGGAACGAGATGTACAAAGGAAATATGAAATGATGGCATTTCATTGAAAGAGCAGAGGAGATCTACAAGAGGTTGATATTTTCGGGAGAGATCTGAACGGGATGATATATTCTTCTATAGAGGAGGTTTGATTTGGGAGGAATGGGAGAGGGAGAAAAGATTTGGGAGGAACGGGAGAGGGAGAAAAACGAAGGAGGCCGGGAGAATTAGAGACCCATGAAAGAGGACCTTTTTTGTTTTTAAATTCAAATTGGTTTTTTCATAATTAAAGGGACCACGTGGCTCATTCCACGTCATTCGGGATGCAAAATTCGGGACTCTTCTTCGAGGGCTCTAGCATTTCTCTTAAAAAAAAACATAATTACGATACGTCGGAATTGGAGGATACTCAACGCAAGTTTAGATAGTGAGATGAGATGATAATTTTATAAATAATAGTAAGATAGTTTATGAATAGTAGTGAGATAATTTAAGTTAAGATCTCGTTTTATGAGATTTTGGAAAATGAGAGAGAAAATATTGAATAAAAAATATCATAAAGTTTAAATACTTTTAAAATATAGTTTTTTAATATATATATATTTTTAGTGATTTGAAAAAGTTGAATTATTTTTTTATTTTTTGTTTAAAAATTTAAAAGAGTTGTAATGATTAATTGTAATAATTAGTTTAAAAATATTTTTATTTGAATAATATTTATAAATAAAATGATACGAGATAAAATTAGAATTTTGGGATGAAATATTTTTCAATACAAGCCCCTGTTTTTCTTAGAAACAGCATAAAGAGAGCATGTAAAAACAAACGACTAGCAGAGAGAGAGAGAGAGAGACCGAGTAATAGAGGAAAAAGCAAACGCAAGCTTCATCCAACCAAATCAAAGGTAGACGTTTCTTTGTGATCGACGAGAGCTTTCAAGCTTTGGGACAACTAAGAGAGATACACACAGAGAGAGGGCAAGAGACAGGGTAGATTGAAATTTCTGATGGGCCAAGCTTTTCGCAAGCTCTTCGATACCTTCTTCGGCAACACCGAGATGCGGGTACACACACTCCCTCCCTCTCTTTCTTCCTCTTCTCTTCTGCATTTTGATTTCGATTTCAATTGTTTTTGTGATTCGGACATGAGAATCTTATCAGCAGGGGTGTGGATTAGCGCTCTTTTTGTCTTCCTTTGTTATCTGTAGGGTTATTTTTATTTCGATTTTTTTTTTCCGTTTATACATTTTTTTATTGAATTAAAGATTTTTATTATCATGGGATTGCTGTGATTGGCTAGTAGTCTTGCGTTTCTTGACCTAATGTTGGGTTCTTGTGGTTTTTGCCATTTGGTTTCAGGGACATTGAAATTATTGCTATATTTAGGCATTATCTTTTTTAATTATTGTCTTCGTGTTTTATGAATTAATCAATAGTTCACTGCCCAATAATTTCAGTCTAGGGTTAGGTGCGCACGTGCTTTGCCTAGGGCTTAGAACAATATATTTATAACAAATTAGACTCAGAAATTTAATAAAATAATCGTATCTAAGTTCTTTACATCAATCTGTTGTAAAGCACATGATTGAATGCTCTGAAAATCATGCAACACGCAATTAATTATGATGCAGAAACTGTGGACAAGAGGACAGAACTCCCAAGAAAAGAAGATCGTAGACGTGACACATCTGCTTTCATCCATGCTAGGTTGGAGTATGATGTTTTGAAGTTTTTAGAATGGATAATCTAGTCCACCAATTAAAAACATCCATGCCGCCTAGACTTTCATTCTTAGTAAAATTCTTGTAAATAAAAAAACAACCCCTATGGGTTGGCTCAAGTGGTAAAGGTCTTAGTCTTGGTGGTATGTTCCCTCCAAATTAGCATGAGAGGCGAACACTTTTATATATTATAGTAGATAAGTAGCTAGAAAATAAAGCACATTCTTACTTATAAAAAATAAAGCACAATCTTATCAGAGATTACACCCAAAATATATTGTCATATTAACTAATCTGATTTATATTTTTTAATGACCCCTAGATTTTAAATGCAGTTTTTACTTCCGAAATGCTTCTTTTTAGAAATGAAAACAATGGTTTTTGAGGTTTCCCATTTTCCATCAATAGCTACTTATATGCGCTGTTTTCAAGTAACAATTTTGAATCATCAAGGGCAATGGTAAGTGTTCTTAATCATGTTTGACTTACTTGAGCGCCTCCTGCAGAATCCTTATTAGTCCAGTTCTTGAACTTGATGGTTTTTGTTCTAAGAAATTTGCATGAGATTAGTTATTTGTTGAGTCAGAGTTTTAGGTTGCGTTTGGGTAGTGAGGTGATCTCAGATATTCTGTTAATAGTAGTGAAAAAATAATGATAAAATATTGAGTAGTAGTGAATAATAGTAAAAAGTAGGTGAAAAGTAATGATAAAATAACTTTCCAAGATCTGATTTGGATGGGGAATTCTAGTTCTCTTAGATTCAGCTTCATTTTTTTTTCCACACAACTCAAAAGAAATTTTTTTCTATTTTTGGTAGGACAAGAGAGCCAAGCTGCCACTCTTTGGATGTATCTGTGTTTGCTAAATATCAAGTGTGCGCTGCCTATAATATGGGCCTAAATGAAATGGTTCTTTTATCACTAGAACATCACTCCTAGGCATTGCTCCTGTATATGACCCGTGTACTTGGGCTTTGCCTATTCTTATGATCAATAAAATTTTATTTACCACTAAAAACAAATCTGGGCCTACATGGTTAAAATGTGACTGCTGTCTGATCCCATATGTACTCAAGAAGTATATGAGCTCTTATTTTTTACTATAAAATAGCGATAAGGAACGGAATCATTCCTATGTCATATTTGTTTCTTTTGCTTGCTTCTCTTTACCCAATGGATATCATCTGAGATCCATTGAGTAAAGAGTGCGAGTCGAATGCAAATTTGGGAGCATGATATCAGCAGGAGGCTCTTAGAGCAGCTAACACAGGTTGAACACAGAGTAGCATTCACTGACATACTTGTACGAGTTTGATAATAATGAGCTAATCACAATAGATGATCAGGATAGTAGAGTAGACAGAATGTTTTTAGTTTTAGAGGGATGGGCCAACGTGTTTGGGTAGGCTTGGTAGACAGTTTGTACATACATAGCTCAATATTAGTGTATGACTTGGTTAATAGGACAGAAAAAATATTTGTTTGAGCAATATATGATGGTATCAAGGAGCAATCATAATGAATGTGGAGCAAAGTGTTCCTTGTTCGAGTCTTTGTTTCTAATCCCTCCAAAAGGGGAACCTATTTACTCCAAAAGAGGTCCAGCTTCTGCGTGAGAGTATTTATTTATACGAGGGTACTGATTGTCAGTCTAGACAGGCTTTTGTAGTATACCTAGATCAGAATGAGACAGCTATCTGTTAATAAATCAATGGCAATTTGTCTGTTCCTATTCAGATTTCTTTGTTATGAAAGTTGAATATTTTGGCAACTTTTTGAAGTTACCTCTAATATATTTTGATTGTTCAGTCTATAGCCTGTAGGTAAAGGGTGGGAATAGTGAAATTTACTGCAGAATGGTTTTGTAGATTTGTCTATGCTAATATTTTCCTTGTTGATACGAGTATATTTCTGTTGCAACCATATTTTAACTCTTGAATCCCTGGTTATATATGTGTGCTGTGTTTTTCCCCCTTCTCTTTTAAATGATTACTTCTCTTACAAAATCATTTTCCTTTAAATCTGCTCTTGTCCTGAAGGACAACTAGCCATACCCTGAATACAGGCTTAAAAAGTATAGAAAATTTCTTTTAGTATGTCTATCCTGTATGCCTGAATTCTAGGTGTTTATTTTGTGGTCAATTGCATGATATGAACACATTTATTATGTTGCATACTTTGAGCCTCTTCTTATTTTTAGTAATTATTTGAGCTGGCATAGGTTGTGATGCTCGGCCTGGATGCTGCTGGCAAAACAACTATACTGTACAAGTTGCACATTGGAGAAGTTTTATCAACTGTTCCTACGATTGGTACGGCACATTGTTCATGAAAACATGAATTGGTGATACTTTTATATGAGGCTTGATGCTTTACTGGCTTTTTATTTTTTTATCGGTAAACAAAATTTTGTTGAGCATAAAATATGAAATTATCCAAGTACCCATGTATTGTAACGCAGCGGAAATATCTATCAATTCACTCAACAAATTGGTTAGTCATTAATCATGCAATTATTTAATAATTAAGTAATAACATAAAATAAGTGCACAACACCAATATTGGTATCGAAAGGAAACACTTTAAAGAACTCTTTAAATGTAAAACTCTACGGGGCAGCCAAACCTAGAAAAGTCAATTCTATTATTTGAAAATCAATTTACAAGTAAAGCTGAATTACAAAACCTTTGTCCATTGACACTCTTATTTGACCAGACAAATGACCCATTTGTCTTCTACCATAGTAGCAGTCAGAACCTCTGACGATCTTTAAACATTGACTTTTCTCCTAGAACTCCAGTGGCTGAAACTCGACCAATCAATTCTCCAACATGGAGCACGATCACACTCTTTGAAAGAAACAATATAAAAATTCTCCAAAAAATTTTCTCACCAAAATGTACACTAAAAAGTGCTCTAGAAAATATCTAGATCTGAATCTCTACAGATCCTAACCAGTAGGATCCTCTAAAAAAATAATCTGAAAGCAGTTTTAGTTTCAGTAGGATTCTGCTGACAGTCGCGAAGTCGTCTTCTGACGGAATGCTGACATTTCGCGATAACTCTTCATTGCAGTAACATATTTCAGATCAGCCTCTTTTCTAAATAAGTGCAGATTCTTTGGGACTCGGTTTTTCCACTTATAACTTATCTAAACTTCCTCTAATGCCTCCTAGATAAATTTAATATTGTTATAGATAAAGTCAATCAATAATTTACATTCATCCAAAATTACCAACTTAATGATAGGATAAACTCTATCATTTGAGTCACCTAATCCCATCAAAACTTATCAACTTGGTCACCTAGTATTAGCCAAACTTTTACATCTACAAAATAGACAAAAGTCCGAGTATACGGGACATATACAAGAGCATCGCCTATGCATGCAAGTTTAACGATACAAGGAAGTCAGGAAAGACATGCCACTAAAATCAATTACAATCGATCAATGGAGTAAAGTACTGAAAAATAAACTTCTAAGCTCATTTAGTGACCGCTCTAAATCTTGAAAGCTTCTTGCATTCCTCTCCCTCCAAATACACCACCATAGACAAATTGGAACCGTCTTCCACACTCTTGCAATCTGAGGGTTGCCCCGGATGCCTCGCCAAGAAGGTTGGAGGTCGATTACCCTTTTCGGCATCACCCCAACCAAGCCCATCCAAGCAAAGAAGCCATTCCTCAAGGTCGTAACAATCTCACAATGAAGTAATAGATTATCTACGGACTCTCCATTCTTTTTGCATTTACAACACCAATCCATGACTATGATGTGGCGTTTCTGTAGGTTGTCTATTGTGAGGATCTTCCCTAAGGAAGCTACCCATACAGAAAAAATTGCCTTCAGGGGTGCTTGTCTTCCAAATACTCTTCCATGGGAATGGATTTGTGTTATGTGTGGTCATGACTTGATAGTAGGCTTATGTTTTGCTGGTGTCATCTGTAACATACATTTTAGTTTTTTACAGCACGTATCCCTTCAGACAAGTAGTATCATGCTTTCTTCTCTCCACTCCTGCATACCTGCATATGAAAAATGAAAGATTTAATGGCAATATTTCAGATAATTTTTGCCCCACCCCCCCTCAAAAAAAAATTTGATTAATAAAAAGTGAACTATGCAATTAGATATTTTTTCTCCTTGATAAACCATGGGATAATGAAGAAAAGGAGAAACGATACAAGTTGAAAATATACAGAAGGCCTCATTTCTTGGTAAGATGAAAAGAACACTACACTAATCTATCTTTTTTTTTTTTTCCTTAAGTTCACTAATCTGTTTTCTTCCTCTCAGTTCAAGGTAGTGAATTTTAGTGAACAAACCCTTCTTGGTAATGGTGATTGTCATCCATCAAGGGTTGTCTGTAAGGTAAATAATAATAGTGCATTCCAAGTACACAAAAAAGTGTACAAGGACAAGTACCCAATTCGGGAGAAGAGCAAAGTTGTAGAAAACTCAGTATATTTTAGACAACTTATTGTTCTCATGGGGATGTTTCCATCAGTTTAGTCAAGTATTGATATTGCCCTTCGTGTAAAGAAGTGATACTAGGTTTCTACCTTTTGTTTTTTGTTTTTTGTTTTTCGTTTTTTTTTTTTTTTTTTTTTTCTACCTTTTGTTATTTTTCAATAAGCTATTTTATTCTTTTTTGTTGGTGCTAAAAATGGATGACCTGATTTGTATTTTATTACTAGTTATCACAAGCTTAGATTACTCGGGAAGATAATCTGGGGAAGCCTGGCTGGTGTTACCATCATTCTGAGAATTTCATGTTTTTCCTTTGAATACATGATTTGGTAACAAATTGTAGCCAATTGAGGGAGGCAGTCTCTTCTGCACCAAACAGAATACCCTGTTAGGGGCCACCATTGCTGCAGGAAAAGCTGCCACCCTGACATACTCTTGTGGGCTCCCTTTTTTTTTTAATTTTTAAATAAGTAGGCGACTGTTGGTTTTTCATCTTGGAAATTGTTTTGCTTATGTGACTTCTCACACTTTTTATCTGTTTTTCCATTTGAAACTCATATGGTGACTATCATGTTAAGGTGGATATACAATTTGATTTTTCTGGTTTATTGTAGGTTTCAATGTGGAGAAAGTTCAGTATAAGAATGTAATATTCACCGTTTGGGATGTTGGTGGACAAGAGAAGTTGAGGCCACTCTGGAGGCATTACTTTAACAATACGGATGGGCTGGTAATGATTAACTTCTGTGATCTTTTCCTGGATTATGATTAGTTTTGGAGTAATGTTAGATGCAGTCCTAGGATGTGCAAGTCCATTAACTCCCTTTGAAAAAGGTGGGTCCACTTTTAAAAAGTGATTCTTTTATGTGGGTCCTAGATTTACCCACTTATTCCATAGAGAGTGCGTGGGGCATGCATACCCTAGGACTACAAATATAATTTCTCTTAGTTTTGGGGGCTAATCACTCCCTTCCCCCCTTCTTTTTTCTTTTTGCACCATGCAACGAAGGAACATGTTTCTACTTCAAGATTTTTATTTTTTTACTTTTTATAAGTAAGAAAGAATTTTATTTATCGAATGAAATAAGCGAAGCCCATGCATACATGAAGTATAAAAAAGAAAACACCTAATTACATTCTATAAAGAAGAAAACGAAAACAAGAAATCATGAACAGAATCTCCATTAAGCACCATAGCTGAAAACCATTGACATAAAGAAAACACAAAGAATTTCCAGATTTCCTCCATAGTTTGCTCCTTGTTATTAAAACATCTCTTGTTCCTTTCCCACCAAATACACTACATAAGACACAAAGGAACCATCTTCCACACAGCAGCCACTTGAGGAGAACTTTGAATTCCGGTCCAACATGCAAGTAGATCCACTACTTTCATAGGCATCACCCAAGCCATCCCAAGTCTACTGAAAACACATTCCCACAGTGCCTTTGCCACCTTGCAGTGCAGTAATAAATGATCCGCAGTGTCTTCCTGAGTGATGCTGTCCATATGAAAAAAGCGACTTTTGAAAGCACATGTGACCTCCAAATACTCTTCCAAGAAAAAGGAGAACAATGCTTGAGCAGTCAACACCTTTTAGTAAGACCGTACCGAGAACTTTTTATTACCCGTATGCTTCAATAACATTCTATCCCTCTCATTACCCCCAAACCCCAGTGAGTGTAAGAAGCTGAAAAAATCAGAGACCTCATCAATTTCCCAGTCCTATACAGCTCTAGTTAAACAAACCTTCATTGCAATATACCATTGGAACGATTAAACAAATCAGCAACAGTAGCATTCCGATTGGCTGTCAAACGAAAAATAACCGGAAACGTACTAGAAAGAGCCCGATCTACTTCAAGTTAGTTTCTGATAGCCTTATTATGTTCACTTTTATATGTTATTCCAGTTATTAGTCAGTAGTTTCAACCACGTATTCAAGCTGAAGGCACATGGAATGATATAATTATCTTCTGCTTCTTTTACTCGGTTTTTCTGTCTGGTCTTGGTGAATTTTATTTTGGGTTTAGGCGAACTAGTTGTTCTAATGAACTAGTACTTCGTTAACAAAATAAAAAGTAGTCATTAATTCTCCCCCAACCACCCTCCTCCTATATATGTACTCACACACACAGATTTCATGCTTATACATTGATGAAATTCATACATGTCTCTTTGCAGATCTATGTCATTGATTCTTTAGACCGAGAGAGAATTGGAAAAGCAAAGGCAGAATTTCAGGTTATACATTCAGAATGATATAATACAACAAAAATTTTGGGGTAATGGATTCTCAGTTAACCCCTGATAATTTTCTTTCAGGCCATCATCAAGGATCCATTTATGCTCAACAGTGTTATTCTGGTGTTTGCCAATAAACAAGACATGGTAGGTTTTATTATTGGTATCTGATATTTCTTGTACTTGAATGATATAAGATTACATGTTTGCATGGCTTGTGCTTGTATGTATTAATTAAAGACCTACCTGCTAGTCGGTGCCTTGCAGAAAGTGTTTGGAATATTTTCTAAAGCAATCATTTTCTCGGAGTAAGAGGTCTGTCTCGTTTCTTGGTTTCTATTTATATAAAGAATTTAGATTTCATGGGCCTGCAACTGAATTGAAAACTAAATAATATATATTGCTACAATCACCCCAGTGATGGCATGTTTAGGTTTCTCTAGTTTCAGAAACTAAAAGCCAAAAAGGAGAGCCAAATGAGGTTGATGCTCATAATTCATAATAGGTTAGAACTGGGTTTTCCTTACTTTGTCATGTGTATTGAATTGATCCTGTTGACTTGTCTTATCGTGTATCAACCTCTCATTCTTGTAATCTCAATCACAACTTGAATAACGCTGGACAGATGCTTTCTCAATTGCCATCACCTTTCTTTTTCAATTGGTGATGCCATTTTAATTCCGTCTTGCTCAAATGTACTGATTCAGTGTACAATTCCCCCCCCCCCCCAAAAAAAAAAAAAAAAAAGAGATTAAGAAGGTGATGATATTGTAATTTGCTTGTCAGAGCTGACCTAGCAATTTTATTTTGTTAACAAAATAAAAAAATTGGTGCTTTTTTTAGACTTCATTCTTCAATAACTTTGTCACTAATGCAGACCACAAAATATAGATATATAATATAAATAGATAATAATGAGGCATGTTTCAGACTTCCATAGCTGGAGGCATTATCCTCGGGCCTTATCTTCTGATGCAATGATTTTTACTATCATAGAAATTTCCTTGTACGGACCCAAAAAATAAATAAAGGAGAAAAATAACAGTTATACATGATGTTTTCTTGATGATCTCTCTTTTTTTCCTGTTCAGAAAGGAGCAATGACACCGATGGAAGTAAGTGAAGGACTAGGTCTCTTCGAACTAAAGAACAGAAAATGGCACATACAAGGGACTTGTGCGCTTAGGGGAGATGGGCTTTATGAGGGCTTGGACTGGTTAGCTGGGACTTTAAAGGAGATGAAAGCTGCTGGATACTCTTCAGTCGGCACCTCCTCTTTCTAATTCTCGAGGTTAAACTCCCAAGTCCCAACTTACTCTTTTAAAAGAGGCGAAGCATAAATTTTATGTTCTATTCTCATCCCGGCCCCTTTTTTCAGCAGGGTATTTGCGTTGCGCCTCGGTTCTGTTGATAAAGCTGAAGCGTACGCCTTTGCCTTTTGGACATGGAAGATCCTGACCTGTATCAAATTTTGGGCTGTTCTAAAAGCAAATGAAGTTTAGTAGGACATTCTTACTTCTGGCCGTGACATTTGAAAACATGTGATTTTCCTCCAATGTAAATTGCGATACAGGTCTCGCCATTGATAAATATAATTGGAATCAGGGGATCTATGTATTGTTTGAATGTCCCCTAGAATACTGTCTGCATATATTCTTATAACCATATAGATAGTTCATGACGTTTCTCCTCTCTCTCTCTCTCTCTCTCTCACACAGAGACAGAGGCAATCCAGGAATGCTTTGTGGTATGTGCTGATTCATGTATTATGTGTATGGAAAATGCTACATGTCCCGCTGGGGGCTCCCGCTGGGAGCTCCCGCTGGGCATGTAACATTTTTTTATTTATTTATTTTAGTTTTTTTAATATAAATATTATTAATAATTTTAAATATTTTAAAAAATAAAATAAAAATTATAATATTATTAAAAAATATTTTTTTAATCAAGAAATAGAATAAAAAATAATATTTATTTTACTTCGTGATTAAGAAAATATTTTTTAATAATTTTTTTTTTACTTTCTGATTAAGAAAGTGTTTTTTAATGATATTTTTAATTTATTTTATTTTTTAAAAGTGTAAAAAAAATCTATATAAAAAATAAATTAAAAAAATACACATTAAAGAGTACATATTAAGCCCAACAGGAATCCCAGCGAAGCTGTAGCATGTCCATTTTAAATATTTAAAAAAATCATAATATTATTAAAAATACTTTCTTAATCATGAAGTAAACTTCGTAATTAAGAAAATATAGATTTTTTTACTTTCTGATTAAAAAAATATTTTCTTAATAATATTTTAAATTTATTATTTTTTTAAAATATTAAAAAATTTATATAAAAAATTATTTAAATAAAAAATATATAAAATAATTCTACAGCCCCCAGCGGGAGCTGTAGCATCACCCTGTGTGTATATCAAAACACGTAAATTCTTATTTAATAAAGGGTTTTGTAACGATGGACGGACACCGAATGTATTCTAGAATGAAATGATGTGAAGTTAAAATGGCTGTCTTGACTCTCGATCGAGTGTTCTCCGCATCCAAGCTTCATTCTTGTTTTTTAATCTCTTGATTGTCGTGGTGGTTTTTAAAAACTTTGGATTACTTTCATCTTGGGCATTCTGCATCATGTTCTATAATATGGAGACAGTTTCTATATCATTTTTTGTTTTATCTCATCGAATTGTAAAAAAAAAATATTTGCAACGAAAATTTGTAGGGAATCCTCATCATTGTTGTTTTGCATTTAAAACAAAAGAAAAAAGATATATTTCTAAAGACCGGTTTGGACAGTAAAATGAGATGAGATGGTTTTAGATTAAAGTTAAAAGTTGAATAAAATATTATTAAAATATTATTTTTTAATATTATTATTATTTTAAAATTTAAAAAAATTAAATTATTTATTATATTTTATGTAAAAATTTAAAAAAATTATAATGATAAAATAAAATAATTTCTGAATTCAAACTAACCTTAAGCATTCTTAATGACAGACTATATATAAATAATTAATAAGTCCTGCAATAAATTGTAGGGAGGCGCTCTCCCAAAACTGACTTCCAACATCGATTTGGCCAAATTTGACTAATTCCAAGTTCCAAATCTTGTCAAGAGTTTATATTTTCTGTTGCTAGCTATATATATGTAATAAATATATATAACTCGAGGACCGAGGACTATTTTATTGACTCTTCCATTCCTACTTTTTTTTTTTTTTTCTCTGACAACTTCTTATGGGACAGCACATCAATCATATATAGTTTCAAACAAGAACACCATTATTGATTTTTCTCTTTTTTTTTTTTTTTTTATTGGTAGGCAACTTTGTATGGGAGGCCATCACAGTTCCAAACAGTACTAGAGAGTTAAATGCCTAATATAAAATCATATAAACTATTAAATTTAATTTATAAAATATTAATATTTTATTATTAAATAAATAATAAAATTTTACTAAATATTTAAAAAAAAATAAAACTATAAAAATAATTAGAATTAAATGCTCTTTTGATCCGCCCCTTAGCTTTCACTCCCAATTTGTAATTTCACCAACCTAAAACTTATAAAACTAAAAGTCAAATTTCACCGACCTAAACGTCGTTGTTAGTACATTATTGTCGCATTATATAAATTGGTAGCCTTTATTTAAACACTATCAATATTACGTTGGCGACATATTAAATATATTAACGATATTTATTTAAACACCGCCATTAATTAAAATAGCGGTGTTATCATAAATACTGTTGTTAGTACATTGTTGGCACATCATATAAATTGAAGACATTTATTTAAATACCACTAATAATATGTTGGCGGCACATTAAATAAATTAATAACATTTATCTAAACGCCACTATGAATATGTTGCCGGCGCATTGTATTAATTAATGGCATTTAGAACGCACTAATAATATGATATACCATAATAATAAAAAAATATAATATATAAATTAAGAATAAATATGATATAATGGGTCATAATTCATATAATAAAAAAAAATTACAAATCAAATCATGTTAAAGTTCTTCATGCATATCTATATAACTGCATGCATGCATGCTCCATACTCACCCATTCAATCAAAAAACCAAGCTAATTGACTAATAAAGGCCTACAATTCTTCTCAATGTCTCTCCAAATTCTTGATTCAGTCCGAACTTGCAATCCAACTAGAGGATTGCTCCCATCTAAAAATCCCATCTCACCTATACCATCAGGAGCTGGCAATGTTTCTGATCATCATCCTTTACAAAGCACGACAATCCTAAACAACTCGAGCACCGACTCCATTACTGTTCGACGTTCAGCAGATTACCGACCTACCATTTGGTCCTATGATTATATTCAATCACTGAGAAGTGAATATGTATGTGGTACATGCACTTTGTACTTGTGTTTAATTCTTATTGCTGGTTTTAGTAGCCGTAGTACTAGTAGTACCACTGTTTGTAATTGTTGTTAGATTTAGTACTGGCGTGATTAATAATGTGAAAATTGAATTTCTAGGGGGAGTCATGCACAAAACAAGTAATTGAGAAGCTGAAGGAAGAATTGAGGATGATGTTTAAGGAAGTTGTTGATCCTTTGAAGAAACTGGAGCTGATTGATGTCTTGCAAAGGCTTGGATTATCTTACCACTTCGAGGACGAAATAAAGAGCATTTTGGAAAGTATATACAATACTACTCATGGTGGTGGTGATATGCGCAAGGAGAGTTTATATGCCACATCTCTTGGGTTTAGACTGCTAAGACAAAATGGATATAATGTGCCTCAAGGTAAACGACCAAACAAAAAATTAATAAATGTGGGATCAGTCATAATATCCATTCTTTATGGCTAAAACTTGTGAGCTTTGTTAATTGCAGAGATTTTCAATAGTTTCAAGGATGAAAAGGGAAGTTTCTTGACACGCCTTTGTGACGACATTGAGGGAATGTTGGGTTTGTATGAAGCCTCGTTCCTTTTAATAGATGGTGAAGGTATCTTGGAAGAAGCAAGAGATTTTTCAATCAAGCATCTTACAGGCTACTTGGAGAAAAGCAAAGACCAAAATCTTTCTGCCATGGTGAGCCATGCTCTAGAGCTTCCACTCCATTGGAGGATGCTAAGGTTGGAAACAAGGTGGTATATTGATGTATATAGGAGCAAAGAAGGCATGAACCCTCTCTTGCTAAAACTTGCAGAACTGGATTTCAACGTGGTACAAGCAGCCCATCAAGAAGATCTAAAACAAGCATCAAGGTAAAAAAAGCATGTACTTTTTCATTCAAAAGGTTCTAAAAAAAACACTCTGTTATTACTCTAAAACTGATAATCCCTTATTTGATTCTCGTTAAGGTGGTGGAAGAGTACTGGGTTGGAAGAGACGTTGAGCTTTGCGAGGGATAGGTTGATGGAGAATTTCTTCTGGACAGTGGGAGTAATATTTCAGCCTAATTTTGGATATTGTAGGAGAATGTTGACAAAGCTCATCACACTGATGACAATAATAGATGATGTTTATGATGTATATGGTTCTTTGGAAGAACTGGAGCTCTTCACAGATGCCATGGAGAGGTATGCACTAAATGGCAATACACAGTTAGTGCTAACTATTATATATAAGGCCATGATCTTTGACATAAGAAGTACTTATAAATTCTGTTTGCTTTCCAGATGGGATACCAATGCAATGGATCAACTCCCATATTACATGAAGATATGTTTCCTTACTCTCCACAACGCCGTCAACGAAATGGCTTTCGACGTGCTAAAGGAACAAGGATTCCACATCATTCGATACCTTAAGAAAGTGGTATTGAATTGGCTTCTATACTCATGAAGATTAATATATGTAGTTCAAACTACTTTCTTTCTTATAAATTGGTCATGTTTTTATTATATATATATATATATATATATATATATACTGATCACTCACTCTTTTGATCTTCATTGCTTGCTCCATTATAAATGTTTTCAGATGGTAGATTTGTGTAGATCTTTTATGTTGGAAGCTAAGTGGTTCTACACCGGATATAAACCAAGCTTTGAAGAATACATAGAGAATGCATGGATCTCAATTGCAGCACCAGTTGTATTGGTGCATGCATATTTTCTTGTCACGAATCCAATAACTACGGAAGCTTTGGAGTGCTTGGAAGGGTACCCAGATATAATCCGTTGGTCATCACTGATAGGAAGGCTTACTGATGATCTTGGAACCTCTAAGGTACTTATGCTGGCTGCAAATTGCATCATCTGCATGCATCCAATACATTACACCAAAATATACACATTTAATGCCCTGATCCCCGGCCTGTTTGAAAACATGAAGCTGATCATTTGCGGTCATTCATGTGAACCCCACACGAACAGCATTAAAAAAAGTTATTAGAACTACATGATGTGTTTAGCTATCATTATCATTAGAATTAAATAATTTTATTTAGTCATAAAAGGAAAGGTTGTTCCATATTCTAGACTTTGTTATTTCTAGTCATATATGCTGACGTGGCATATAATTTAAGTACCTGTCTAATTAAGTATTAGACATATGAATTCACTTAAAATGTGTCACCACAGCAGGTGTAATTAAGAATGACAAAGTCTAGAATGAGAATAATGGTTAGTACTTAAAGCATAAAATATATTTTTTTAGAGATTTTATTTAAAGTTATATGTTTCTCTTGTTTAAAGATCGTGGCGGAACGTAATATTCTTATCATGTGTATTTTGAAACACAGGATGTATTAGACACTGAGCATGCAGCAGCTACAAGTCGTTTTCCACCCACAACAACAACCACAAGTCGTTCTGTACAAGGATAACATTCTGCCTATTATATTTTTACTTGTATTCTATTCCTATTTCTTTTATTATTTTCTGCACATATTACGTTAATTAGCTGGCTTTCTATTTTAGGTAAAAGGATTCTGTTAGTTTGTTAGTTTGTTAGAGCAGAGTGTGTATAAAGTAAACCTCCTTGTATCGTGCAGTAGTACAAAAATATACAGTGCAAAACTTTCCAGACCTTCATGCATTATACTCTCTGTTTTCTTCCTTTTTGAAATGTTACATGGTATCTAGAGCCTGAGAGAATCCCACCATGGAGGACCCTCTTGAAAGTTCTGCCGATTCTTCTTCTACCCACACAGACAATTCCGCAAACACCTCTCGTGCCATCAATCCCACCATGGCTCGTTACTTGAACTTGAGTGACCCCAACAATCCTTTTCGACTGGACCATGGAGACAATCCAGCAGTGATTTTAGTCACTGATCTACTCACGACTGATAATTACCCCACTTGGTCGCGCGCTATGCGACGGGCACTTCGTGCTAAGAACAAATTAGGGTTCATCACGGGTACAATCCCCCAACCAACTGACCTCGCAGATCCTCTCTTTGAGCTTTGGGAGCGTTGCAATGACATGGTGGTTTCGTGGATCCAGAATTCGATCAGCCCCTCCATCAAGTCTAGCGTGGTGTTCGTTGATGATGCGCGTGATATTTGGTCTGATCTTCAGGATCGCTTCTCCCAACAGAACGGCCCCCGCATCTTCCAGCTCAAGAAAACCCTAGCCAGTCTTCTCCAAGACCATGACTCTGTAAGTGTCTACTATGGTAAGCTAAAAACTCTCTGGGATGAGCTTTCGATATATGACCCCATCCCCGTTTGCAATTGTGGAACCATGAAAACACTGTTAGACCGATACCAGCGTGACTGTGTATTTCAATTTCTTATGGGTTTACATGATACATATTCCAATGTTCGTGACCAAATCATGCTCCTAGATCCCTTACCCGCTGTTACAAAAGTTTTTTCCCTCATCCAACAACAGGAACATCAACATCAACTCATTTCTCATTCCCCCTCCCCTGATTCCATGGCCTTAGCTGTTAAAAGACCTTTTGTTCCAAATGCCAAATACTCACCTCAGTCACGACCCCTTTCAAAGAAAGACCGACCTTATTGCACCCATTGTAAGATTTCAGGCCACACTTTTGAAACATGTTTCAAAGCTGGTAATGCCGAGGCCCCCGTGTGTTCTCACTGCAACTTATCTGGACACACCATGGAGAAGTGTTACAAATTGCATGGATACCCACCAGGCCATAAACTCTTTAACAAGCCCCATAGCTCTGCTGTTTTTGCTACTCAATCTATGTTATCTTCTGCTTCTAATCTTGAGGAAATTAGTGATGAAAGAGTGGGTCTCACAAGGTCACAGTATCAGCAGTTAATAGCCTTACTTCAACCAAGGGAGCCTTCCATTGCTGCTCAGTTATCTACTAAACAGATTCAGTCCAATCATCAACCTGCCAATCAGCCTTCCACGCATTCCCATCTCTCTGGTACTCTTTTTTGTCTCTCTACCTGCACACACAACACTCTTCACTCACTTGATAGTTGTTGGATCATCGACACAGGTGCAACAGACCATATGGTCTGCTGCACTTCATTGTTCACTCAAATCACTGCACATGTTAATTATTCTGTTAAGTTACCAAATGGCACTTAAGCTCCTGTCACCCACATTGGCACTGTCCAAATAACATCATCACTCTGCCTAACCGAGGTTCTATGCATTCCTTCCTTCCATTTTAATTTAATCTTAGCCAAGAAATTGGCTAACTCTCTCACATGCTGTCTGGTTTTTTTATCTGATTGTTGCTTCATTCAGGACCTTTTCTCTTGGACAACGATTGGGAAGGGTGAAGTACGGAATGGCTTGTACCACTTGTTAAGAACTGTCGTCTCTCCTTCAGCTCTTGTCAACACTTTTTCACAGTTTCCACATACCAAATTTACTGTTTCAGCTTCTGTTAAGTCCAATGTTGATGTCACTGACCTTTGGCATTGTCGCCTAGGTCACCTTTCATTTCCATGTTTAAGTTTAATTTCCGATCCTATTGTCAAGGATAATATTTCCTCTATCAATAGCAAACCATGTTACATTTGTCCTTTGGCTAAACTTCATCGTCTTCCTTTTCCTTATAGTCAACATAAGACTTCTGGACCTTTTCAAATCATACACTGCGACCTTTGGGGACCATGCTCAGTTACTGCCTATAATGGTTACAAATATTTCCTAACCATTGTTGATGACTTCACTCGAAGCACTTGGCTCTATTTACTTCAAAACAAAGCAGAAACCAGAAAATGGATCACATCTTTTTCAAATCTGGTTAAGACTCAATTTAACCTTAAAATCAAAGTCTTAAGAAGTAATAATGGGAATGAATTCCAAATGATAGATTTTTTTAACACTAAAGGCATTATACATCAAAAAAGTTGTGTTGCCACTCCTCAACAAAACGGTGTTGTGGAGAGAAAACATCAACACTTGCTCAACGTGGCTAGAGCACTAAGATTTCAAGCTAGTTTGCCACTTGAATACTGGAGTGATTGTGTCTTAACTGCCACTTACCTTATAAATAGGACTCCTAGTCCCATTCTTCACAACAAAACTCCATATGAGCTTCTCTTCCACTCCAAACCCACTTATGCTCACATAAGAGTTTTTGGATCTCTTTGTTTTGCAACTACTCTTTCCCATGGTAGAAAAAAGTTTGATTCCCGAGGTCGCATGTGCATTTTTCTTGGATATCCTTTCGGTATCAAAGGATATAAACTCCTTGATCTTGCCACAAAATCCACTTTTGTCTCTAGGGATGTTGTCTTTCATGAGTCAGTTTTTCCATTTCAGTCATTGCCTTCACCCACCTCTACCATATCCAATGCACCTAACCTGGTTTTTACTCAACCCCTACCAGATTCTCTTGACTTCCCAACTTACACTTCCAATTCCATTCCTCTCCTTCCAACAGATTCTGCCAACTTATCCTCACCTTCTAATTTTCCAGCTTCTACAGCACCAAATCACTCTCACTCAGAAATTATTCCCACTGCTCCACTTTCCATACCTACCCGTGCCATTTCCTCCCCCAACATTGCTATTAACACCCCACCTCGCAGGTCAACAAGACTAAGGAGAGCACCACAGTACTTACAAGACTTTCACTGTCAACAAGCCTCAATTTCTGCTTCATCACCATTGTTGTCCAAGTCAATCTTTGCCGCCATTGGTAATCCTTATTTCTTAACAAATTTTCTCACTTACCAGAAATTTTCACCCTCTTTTACTGCTTTTTCTACTTCCATTTCCACTGTTTCTGAACCACAAACATATAAGCAAGCTCTGAAAGACCCTGGCTGGTGTCAAGCTATGAACACCGAACTGCAAGCCTTAGAACAGAATCATACTTGGATCCTCACTGATTTACCTCCTGGAAAAGAAGCTATCGATTGTAAATATGTCTACAAAACAAAATTCCATTCTAATGGGACCATTGAGAGGCTGAAAGCAAGGCTTGTCGCCAAGGGTTTTACACAACAAGAAGGAGTTGACTACACAGAAACTTTTTCCCCAGTTGCTAAGCTGGTCACAGTCCGAGTTTTACTTTCTGTAGCTGCTGTCCGAGGCTGGTCTCTTCACCAATTTGATGTCAACAACGCATTTCTCCATGGCAGCCTAGAAGAGGAGATTTATATGCGCAAACCACCAGGCTACAACAAAGGAGGCCCTCATCAAGTATGTAAACTGCTTAAGAGCATTTATGGTCTCAAGCAAGCCTCGAGACAATGGTATTCCAAGTTCTCTTCCTCACTTATTCTCTTTGGTTTTGAGCAATCAAAAGTTGATTACAGCCTTTTCACTAAACTAGATGGCACTTCATTTACTGCCTTACTAGTTTATGTTGACGATATTATCGTTGCTGGAAATTGTCCAACCTCCATTGCTTCCCTCAAAACTTTCCTTAACAATCATTTTAAAATCAAAGATCTTGGATCTTTGCGATATTTTCTTGGATTGGAGGTTGCCCAATCTTCAAAAGGGATCCATCTATGCCAACGGAAGTATGCCTTAGACATTTTAGTTGACTCAGGCACACTTGGCAGCAAGCCTCTCAAGCTGCCTCTCCACCAAAATTTTAAGATATGCAAAACTTCTGGTGATCCTCTTCAAGATCCTAGTTCTTATCGTAGGTTGATTGGGCGTCTGCTGTACTTAACAATCACTAGGCCTGACATTTGTTACCCTGTCCAGCTCTTAAGTCAGTACATGGATCATCCCACAACTACACATTTAGCTACTGCTCATAATATACTTAGATATATTAAAGCAGCCCCTGGACAAGGCATTCTACTATCATCTGAATCTCAGCTCCAGCTCAAGGCATATTGTGATTCTGATTGGGCCTCATGCCCCGACACTCGTCGCTCGGTTACAGGCTACTGCATTCTTCTTGGTAGCTTACTGGTTTCATGGAAGACAAAGAAACAATCTGTCGTTTCCCGCTCCTCAGCTGAAGCCGAGTACCGTTCCATGGCCTCCACATGTTCTGAGCTTACTTGGTTGAGATATTTGCTCACTGATTTGAGAGTTTCACATCCGCAAGCTGCCTTCCTCTACTGTGACAATCAAGCAGCCCTCCACATCGCTGCAAATCCAGTTTTCCACGAACGAACGAAGCACATCGAGTTGGATTGTCACCTAATCAGAGACAAGATCCAAGAGGGTAGTATCACCACTACCCATGTCCCCTCTCACTGCCAAATAGCAGACATTTTCACAAAAGCACTACCGTCTTCTCTCCTCCAATCACACTTAGCCAAGATGGGAATAGTAAATCTCTATTCTCCATCTTGTGGGGGGCTATTAGACACTGAGCATGCAGCAGCTACAAGTCGTTTTCCACCCACAACAACAACCACAAGTCGTTCTGTACAAGGATAACATTCTGCCTATTATATTTTTACTTGTATTCTATTCCTATTTCTTTTATTATTTTCTGCACATATTACGTTAATTAGCTGGCTTTCTATTTTAGGTAAAAGGATTTTGTTAGTTTGTTAGTTTGTTGGAGCAGAGTGTGTATAAAGTAAACCTCCTTGTATCGTGCAGTAGTACAGAAATATACAGTGCAAAACTTTCCAGACCTTCATGCATTATACTCTCTGTTTTCTTCCTTTCTAAAATGTTACAGAATGAGCTAAAAAGAGGTGATGTTCCTAAATCAATCGAATATTATATGAACGAAACCGATGTTGAAGTTGATGAAGATGATGCTCGTGAATACATAAGATCTTCGATTAGTGCGACGTGGAAGAAGATGAATAAAGAACAACTGATCTTAACTTCTCCCTTATCAAAAATATATGTTGAAAGCGCTATAAACCTTGTAAGAATGGCCCAATGCATATACCAGCAAGGAGATGGACATGGCGTTCAAGATGGTGACACTCAGGATCGTGTTTTGTCATTACTTGTTCGTCCCATTCTTATAGATAAAGATCATTAACATGATTAATAATTGTTATGAGTGGAATATTTTAAGCTAAAAGGACTCGAGTAGGGACCTTGGGGCCCCTAATTACTCTTTAAATAATTAGTTGTTTTATGAAAATCTTTTGATGTAAGTTACTTGAAAATAAAAATAAATAAAAGAACGACGAGTCACCCTTTATAAGTTTTCATTATCTTATAATCACAAGTGGGTTAAATTTGTAATTTGACTTTCAACCAAACTGCAAACACTTCTAAGTCTTTAATCCTTTATTTAATCCCATAAGAGAAGGACACACAAAACGCTCTCTAGGGTTTTTGTCGTTTTGCTTGGGTTGGTGCACAGGTGGCTGCAGCCTTGGCCGCTATGGCGGCGTCTGGGTCTTCGCCTGACATAGTGAGGACGCTTGCTGATATTGTTTTGTCCCGCCCATTACCTATGCCAGAGGTAGTGGTCCCCATGCATGAAGCAAAATTGGTCGAGGGAGACTTATGTTTTGTTTTCAACAAGGAAGAGATCACACGAACGGCGGCTCCATTTCGTTTCTCAGTGGTGCTAACATTCCAGCAATGTCGACCTTCTCTAGATGTTATCTGGGGATATATATTAAAAATCGATGGAGAGCGTCCTCAATGCCGGTTGTTGGTGCTAGAGATTCAAATGTCTAACATAAAATCACATCCTCTAGAAAGCGGATCGAATTTGTGTCATTAGTTTTTAATGATATAATAACATCTTACATAATAAGAAAGATAAATATGTTTTGATTTTTTGTAAGTTTCTAGCTATTTGAATTATCTTCAATTCAGAGAAACATGTATATACTGTGAGAGAGATGCAAGCTCCACCTCTCGAGCAAATAATCTGGTCACCTGCCCTAACAAAAATTGACAAAGAAAGAACAAAAATGGTGAAACTACATATACATATATATGTATATACTGCAGCATATATATATATATATACACTTGTAGTGATGAAACATCCAAGGGACGTTTGCCCCCTGGAGACAAATTATATATGGTCATTATATATATATATATATATATTATATATATATATATATATTATATATATATATAGATAGAAATAAAAATAACATAATTGTATTATAAAAAAAATTATATTTTCTTACAAATTTATAAATATAACTCAAAAAATACTGCAGCATAAGAGACGAAAAAATAGAATAACTACAAATGACACAACAAAAAAAAAAACTTCAAAAAGAAAGATAGCAAAAAATCACAGGGAAAAAAAACCCAACATTGCAACAAAAAATACACAAATGAAAAAATATACAAACATGAAAAAAAAAACGAAATCACATAACCAATATAATAATAATGAGCAATGAAATACAAAAAAAATTTCCGTGTCTCAGACATGACACTATCATCACAGCTGATTGCAACAAGTGAAGTGCATCAAAACACTCACTTAAACCGGCCTTTAAAAAAAAAAGCTTTAAATCTTAAAAAAATAAAGTGGAATTATCTTTCATGGTATAACAAACGAAAAGAATCCATATATTTCTTCCACAAACAAACAAATACTATCTATTAAATGATAAAAGATCACAGTCTTTTAAAGTAAAAAAAAAATCATATCTTTCATCAAAACTTCTACAAAAAAAAATAAATAAATAACACCACAAACATGGGATGGCCGGACAAAAATTCATTTACCTCTTTTCAGAAGAACGAAGTGCATCATCGACAATGGGAAAATAACAAAAAAATAAAAAAAATGCAAGTCTTAAAGCAACATAAAAAATGCCATCCAAAAAAAAAAAAAGCCACCACAAAAATCAAATCAAATCAAATCTTCAAACACGGCAAATAGAATCCAAATCACAATAATAATAAATAAAAGTATTCTGTAGTTGCAAGGAACCATTCGCATCGAATGGCTGCAAAACCCCACCAAAACCCCAATTGTCTTCTGTGGAATATACCACAGACTGCAATATATATGGTCATCCAAGTGAGGATTACCCTGCCATATTGATGGGGTCCCATTAAAGTAAAACTTATAGTCCCTTTAAAAAGACCAAACTATCCCTATGTAAACAGAAAAACACAACACTGCATTATACCTGAAAAAAATAACTTCACACAACTCAAACTCCAAAAAACAATATGAATCAAAATGAATCAAAGTTGAAAAGAAATTACTTCATAGAATTAAACCAATCAAGTACAAAAATTCAAAGAGAAACAAAAACCAACAATAGAATCACAATTTATAAAAGTATTTTTATTAACAAATAAAAATATTGAATATGACTTTTCTGGTCCATAGTTAACAATTATATTTTCTATAGTTACTACAGAAAAATATATATTTATAGTACATGTTAGCATCCAATAATGGCTTTTTCTATTGCGTTATTCCCATCTTTTGTAAATCCTCCAAAAATGAAGAAGTTAAAAAATGCATGAAACAAAAAACTAAACACATAAACCCATAATACCCAAATCCACAACACACACAACCCAAATTCCTTCAAAGAACTAAACAATCAAGGGCATAAGTTCAAAAGGGGGCAAAAAAGTATGAACAACTGAATAAAAAAATAAATGAAGCAGAACTTAAAAAATGCATGAAAGGAAAAGGCAGAGAGAGAGAGAGAGAGAGAGAGTTAAAACCGAAGAATAAAGGCAGAGAGAGAGAGACGGTTTTAAGTTAGAATCAAGGCATGTATCTCGGGAAAGGAAAATGAAAAAAGACCAAAATACCCCCAGTTAAAAGGACAAAAACGCTAAAACAAAAGGAGAAAAAGGAGAAAACCCAAACAAAAATGGGCAGCTACACGGACGACAAAAATCATTGTTCATGGCTATCCACACTTATTATATATAGTATAGATAAATTAATAATCACATATTATAATGAAATAGTTGAGAAAAGCAAACCTTAAAGTAAAACTCCAATGTGAATACTATTGTTAGAAACCATCTACAAAAAAATAAACAAAATGTTAATGTCACACAATGAATATATTCACAATAAAAAATAATAAAATAATGCAAACAAATTACAAAATGTTGTAAAAAAGGGGATACCAACCTGAAATAAAGGCCAAAACCAGTTAGTCATTATAACATCAAATGAAAAAAACAATAATTTAATAAAACAAAAATAATATAAAACAGTTATATACAGGAATTCCATTTATTAAAATCAGTTCCATACTATATATTAATTTTATAAATACAGTTATAAAATTATAACAAAAAATCACTAAAGATTTATACAGAAATGAAAAAAAAATTACAAATACAATCCTCAAACTAAATAGCCCAAGAAATTTACATGTAGTGCAGAAAATTATTAACACACATGTAATGCAAAAAAAAACCAGAAAAACCACAACATGCAAGCAAATAACATACAAAATGAAAGCAAATAAAAAATTAATAACACACATGCAATGCAGAAAAAGCCACAAAAACCATAACATACAAGCAAATAACATATAAAAGGAAAGCAAATAACCAAATATAAACTGACTTCCATCTAACTGCACAACCAAAAAAAACATCCGACGCACAACATGCAAATCTACAGGAAAAAATCCCATCAAACATAATATATATATATATATATATATTTTCAAAAACATTTGAATAACAAAAACAAAGAATAGAAAATAACTCACAACATGCAAATCTCCAGGGAAAAAAAATCAACAAAGACAAATCCAACGCTGCAAATAACAAATGCAAAGAGAGAAAATCCAAATTCAGAGAACTCACAACATGCAAATCCACAAAAAAAAACCATCAAACAACCAAAAAAACTGAAGACAAACCATCAACGAAGAGAAAAAAATAACTCACAAAATGCACATCCACAGAAAAAACAAAAAAAACAAAACAAACAAAAAACAAAAAACAAAAAACAAGAAACAAGAAACAAGAAACAAAGAAAACAACGAAGACAAACACAATGCTACAAATAACGAACCCGAAGAGAGAAAACCCAAAACAGAAAACTCACAACATGCAAAAACAAAAAAAAAAAAAAAAAAAATCCATCAAACAACCAAAAAAATTATATCTTTTAAAAAAACGAAATGAGAAGCAAAAAAACCGAGTTCAAACAACATGCAAACCTACAGGACAACTCACGACATGCAAATCCGAAGGAAAAAAAAAATCAAACAACCAAAAAAACCCCATCTCTTAAAAAATATGTAAATAACGAAATCACAAAAAAAACCATTAATGAAACCAAAAACACCAAAAAATAAACAACAAACAACAACAAAAAAAAAAAAAAAGGCCAAACAAACCCACGAAAAAAGTATATTTTATCACAAAAAAACACAAAAACCCACAACATGCAAGCCCGCAACATGCAAATATAAAGAAAAAAGTTAACTTTTTTCGTAAAAAATACAAGAAAATACAAAAAATCCAAAACATCCAAACCCACAACAAACAAATGCGAAGAGAAAACTTTATTTCATTGCAAACAAACAACACCCAACATGCAAACCATGTGAAATCCCCAAACGAACGGCACCCCCAAAATAAACCCAGCAAACTGTTGTAAAATTCCCAAACCAACAGAACCAAAAAGGAAAAAAAATTGAAAAAAACAAACTAGAGAGAGAGAGCATCGCTTTCAGGGAAGAGAGAAGAGAGAGCTTTCGGGAAGGGAAAATGCAGAGAGAGAGAGAGAGTTAAAGTGGAATACTAAAGGGAGAGAGAGAGAGAGAGAGAGAGAGAGAGAGAGAGAGAGAGAGAGAGAGAGTTAAAGTGGAACAATAAAGGCAGAGAGAGAGAGAGAGAGGATTTTAAGTTAAAATCGAAGTATATATCTCGGAAAAGGAAAAGATAAAAATATTAAAATACCCCAAAAAACCAAAATACCCACAGTTAAATGGACAAAAACACTAAAATAGAGGGATAAAAAGGAGAGAAAACACAAAAAAATGGCAGCTACACGGAGGACGACAAAATTATTGTTCATGGCTAGCCACACGTATCATATTAGTATATATATATATATATATATATGTGTGTGTGTGTGTGTATGTGTGTGTGTGTTAAAGGCTCTTTTGATCCGCCCCTAATTAGCTTCACTCCCAATTTTCAATTTCACCAACCTAAAACTTATCAAACTAAAAGTCAAATTTCACTTGTTTTCTAGTTATAAGCACGAGTACTATTATTCGAGCATGATTCACAATGGATTATTTATCCTATTTTATCCAATCATTTGAAATATATCACTAAAATTTATTTTTTCTATTTTATATACTAATTTTTACAATATATCATACACCAGCTTATATTTTTTCTTTATTTCATTTAAATATTATACTTTTTAATATTTTTTTATTCATTTAAAATATTTTATTTAACTACCAATGAATTTACAATATCTCTTCATATACATATCATACAATTATGTCCTATACACATAAAATAAAGATTTATAAGCCAAATAAAAAATATAAATAAATTCAAAATATAAAATTAAAAAATGAGATTATAGTATGAGAATATTAAAAAAGTATATATTCTTATTTCTTTTTATCTAGCACATTTGCAATATCTTTACATCTTTCAATATTTTTAATATTCCTTATTAATATGATTGTAATGTTCTATCCACGCTCTAAATGATAAAAATAACCTAAATAAAAATCAGAAAATAAAAACAAAATGAGTGTATTAAGAATTTTTTTCACACACTTGGCTTCTTAAACATCGATGTAGGATGCCATCATGCCACTATAGCAGGAAATAGTAAAAGAAAAATAGCAGAAAAAAATTTGAAATAAAGAAAGAGAGAAGGAGAGAGAAATAATGAATAAAAAAATTTTAGATAGATTAACAGTTCACTCTACATGTAGCGGGTTACTATAGCGAATTGTAATTTTAAATTTACTTTTATATAATCGGATGAAACTCATTTTTTAAACAATTTTTCAAATAATTTATATTTCTTGTATAATACATAAGCCATCGAGAATGCTCTTAATTCACGTGGGCATATACTAGGAAGGTAATAAGTCAACCCTTTTGTTTTGTTTTTGTTTTTTCCACATGAACCCTAACATGAGTGTGCTCTTTCTTTTTTATGCCATCACTTACTTATAGTCTCATTTTCATATTTTTTAGAACTATTTTTTTTTTCTTAGGAAGGTGAATCGAGGAGATCAACATCTAAGCGTATCCCCCCCAAAATTACTATGCACACGCCTCACTAGAAGACTTGTGGTGTCCAGTCGATCAGGCCAATTACCAATTACCTCAATTTTCGTTAACATATATAAGAGTAGTATTGCTAGTACTTATCATACATTTTCTCAATATCCTCTTATCATCCTATGATATATGTAGCATTAGATGATTATAGACTATTTATTATGTTTTAACTGTGAACTTATCATTTAATATCACATTATAGAATGATGAAAAAAATAATGATGAATAGATTTTTTCCGTATATAATAGACCACATCCACCTCATCGGAAGACTTTTAATTGGTGTCCATCTTCACTGAAATGGCCAACCAAACTTCCTTTGTTGCATGCATGCATGCTAGGTAGGCGGATATGCGTACCACGTGCATGGTCTCCATGAACGATTGTCTCCGCCTTCAAATCAAAGCCTTAATGAGAGAAGAGTTCAAGTACTATGATAGTTTCGATATGATTTATTAAAATTAGGTGCAATCGATGGCCTTCAAGAATCTCAATTGCAGTACCTAGTGTCACAAATCCAATGACTGAAGAAGCCAGCTTGGACTGCTTGGAAGAGTACCCGAACATAATCCGCTGGTCTTCAATGATCATACGGCTTGCAGATGATCTTGGGACCTCTAAGGTATGAAAAGTACCACACTATATATCTTAATTATGAGTTTATTTAATGGCTTTGAATTCTTCACACTAAAATATACACATGCAGACTTCATGATCAGTCTTTGGCCGCCGCAAAAGACTTGATTTCTTGGAGTTGATCAGGTGGGCTCCTCCAAATATTTTGTATTTCCTAAAATAACAACTAATTTGGCTGATTCGTGGCCGCCTCCAAAGACTTGCTTTTTCTAAAAGAACAAAAGAGTTCACTTATGTCGTCTTAATTAATTGCCAGCCATTAATTTGCATCGTGCAAATTGTCCAATCTGATCTAAAGACATGCAAATTGCAAGTACAGCTTAAGTCATCTTTTCTGTTCTTTTAGATCATCGACTATATGTCCACCTCATGATCGATCTCCATGAACTTAATATTTCATGCATGGTTTCTTCCTTTTTTTTCAACTACTTTGGAGCCAACATGGATTATCTAGATGAGTTATATCGGCCCCTAGCTAGCTTTATAAAAATCTTGTTTTCTTGCTTATATATATGTAAACATTGTAACTCTCTCTCTCTCTCTCTCTATCTCTCATATAATATGTTTTATAATACAGGACGAGTTAAAGAGAGGTGATGTTTCTAAATCAATATTCCATTAATGTTACATGAATGCATGAGACTAGCTGGCGCTAGTGAAGAAGATGCTCGTGAATACATAAGCTCTTTGATTAGTGCAACATGGAAGAAGATGAATTAAGAACGAATTTAAAACTCCCCTGGCCTTCTCTAAAATGTACCTTGAAATCGTTATGAATCTCGCGAGAATATAATTGGCCCATTAATGCACATGCCAATTACATGGAGATGGGCATGGGGTTCAGGAAGACCGAGACACTAAGGACCGCGTATTATCTTTACTTATCCATCCCATTCCTCTAAATAGAGATCAACACATGAGGGATGTAACCATGATTTATTTTAAGGAGACCAAAGTACGAACGAAGAGAAAATGGAGTAGGATTTCTTATCACAAAGGCTGAGGGGCCGGCAGGTCCTCTTGATTGTTAATTACCCTTTCAGTTAATTAAATGAACTGTGGGCTATAAAAACAAATAAGTTTGAGTTTGGCTAAGTCTAGCTAATTTAAAAGTAGCCAAGCCTTGGTTCGATTCGTTTATTAAACATGAACATGATTGTAATTAACGTATAAATATATAGAGGTAAGTTCAAAATGATTGATTCATCTATATTATATATATATATATATATATAAATATATTTATGATGTTTGTTATTTGGTGTTATTTGTTCTAGCTTGGTTTTCCATTAAATTAAACCACATTAATCTCGATCTATATATACATGATGTTTGTGGGGCTACTTATAAACAATTTATAATTTTTTTTTTCTTAATCTAATTACCCTTTTCAGTTAATTATGTTATAAAAATAGGATTGATCCACGTTATAACTTACCTCGAAATCAAAAAAATAGTATTCGAGTCAACATGATTAATACTACTTTTTGAGTTAACTGTGTAATTTGTGTTACTCGATTTGCAGGACATGCAATGGTTCCACCGCTTGCCAAGTACTCTAATTTAATTTGATAGGAAATCATAGTTTGTTTCACAAGTTTACATCGAAAAAATTAAATTTTAATTATTTATATTAAACCAAGTCAGTTTGTGGATTTACTTTTATGTGAGATCTCTTTATAGCTAAAGTATTTCTCATATATATAATAATATTTATTGATTTTCTGTAATAATATTCAACAAAAATTTATATATATATATATATTTATATATATAAAAACTTCAAAATCATGGCGCTCCTATGGTCATATTGGCCAGTCACCCCAGCCCCCTTTAAATCAACATGATTATAATTAACATATAAGTAGAGGTAATTAGTCAAATGTGATTGATTCAATGAATAAGAGATCAGAACATCTAAATTCGGCATGCGCGGCCACTTGTTCAACCTCTTGTTTGAGGTCAAAGCTTTGGTTCTGCATGCCTGATCTTTAGGGATATGGTCCATCATATTTATATGTAAATAATTAATTACAATTTTATGTTCTTTGATATATATATAATATAGTAATTAGAAGTATTAATTATTCATATTATATACTATATATATATGATGATCGTATAATAATTATACTCAAAGTATGAATAAGTACTAATACTTGTAATTAGTATATTAATATAAAATAATTATAATTTATAAATTGATGATCATTCGAGTGATTTTTTAAACAAATTAATAAGGTTGATCAGCGCACAAGCAGGTGATCATCACTTGTCAAACAATTGAAAATGAGTAATCTTTTATAAACATGTTTAGATAGTAATACTTCTAACCAATTAGCTAGAGATATTTTTGTACGTGAAAACTATATATATAGTACGTTACTGCATGGTTGAGCCTAGGGCTGTGCAGAAAACCTTAGGACCCATAGAAGGGAATGAAAAAACGTATAACTGTGTGTGTGTTTTTTATCTCTTGAGTAATATTGATATACACACAATACATTTTCACAACATATTTTGCAACAATATTATAAGATGAGAGTATTTTTATAAAATGATGTTATTTTTATAAGTGATAGGGATATCCTGCGTACTGTCTGACAAAATAAAATTATGAGACATGTTATCTTTTTTTAATTATTTATGTAAATTAATTGATTGTGGTTTTTAATTTGTGTATTTTTCTTTCCGAAAAACAAGCCATGGGCGCCAATGTTTAGAAGAGATTTTGTCTGCGGGAAGAAGAGTTTTTTTAGGCTGAAAAATCTTTTAATATTCAAAACATGCTTGGATTGAAAAAAAAAAAAAAAAACCTTCAAGAAACTAGATTTTTGTTTAAATATCAAAACCTAATTTAATTTAATAGATAAATTTTATTTGTATAATATATAATTTTTTACCATTAATTAGTAGAAATAAATATAAATAAAAAGAAATTTTATATCATCATCTCTATATCGTACACCACACTTAATTTTTTAGTTTTTTCTTAATAAATATGTGGTATATGGACGATGAGTATAAGAATTCTTTTAATTTATAAGCAGAAATAAAACAAAATAAAAAATAAAGTGTAATGTGTAATGTGTGGCATGTAACTGTGTAAGGATAATGATCGTAGATCAAGAGCTGATCATAAATAAAGAAAAACCCTCCAAGTTATGTTATTACTAGCAATCTTATTCCGCTGTGGATAATGATCATAGATCAAGAGCTGATCATAAATAAGACGTCTGGTGGAAGAAATGCTTGCATGTATGCGTGGAATAGCCGAGTTTTGAATAATGCAATTTACTATACGTACATTAAAATAAGAGTGTATAAAGATAGGGATCAATTTTTCTTTTTCTTAATATTATAAAGTCAGCTGCCTGCAGATCTTCCCAGCTTCCACTTGGCTTTGCCTCGATCCGCTGCATGGGGGCTACTGGCTTTGACATTGATAATTAGTTGTTAGGAACGTGGTAGGACCAGACACTATTATAAAGCCAGCTGCCTGCAGATCTTCCCAGCTTCCTCTTGGCTTTGCCTCGATCTACTGCATGGGGGCTACTCATGGCTTTGACATTGATAATTAGTTGTAAGGAACGTGGTAGGACCAGACACACGAGGATGGGGCTGCATGCCTGCAGTCTGCGCTAGGAAGCAAGCCAAGAGCACATGATAAGATTCAAATATGTACCAACGAGCATGTCATTTCATCATGTAGTTTGTCAACCTTGGGGGATATTATAAAATTCGAGTATGTACCATCTAGCACATAAAATTTGCCTAAATTAGAATGTGCCATGACTTTTGAGTTGAGAGGTTCTTACTAATCTTAGCCAGCCAACTAGACCCCCTTAGGCCTTAGGCCTTAGCCTCCCTTGTCTACTTGATAACGCAATTCTATATAACTGCATGCATGCATGCTCCATACTCACCCATTCAATCGAAAAACCAAGCTAATTGACTAATAAAGGCCAGCAATACTTCTCAATGTCTCTCCAAATTCTTGATTCAGTCCGAACTTGCAATCCAACTAGAGGATTGCTCCCATCTAAAAATCCCATCTCACCTATACCATCAGGAGCTGGCAATGTTTCTGATCATCATCCTTTACAAAGCACGACAATCCTAAACAACTCAAGCACCGACTCCATTACTGTTCGACGTTCAGCAGATTACCGACCTACCATTTGGTCCTATGATTATATTCAATCACTGAGAAGTGAATATGTATGTGGTACATGCACTTTGTACTTGTGTTTAATTCTTATTGCTGGTTTTAGTAGCAGTAGTACTAGTAGTACCACTGTTTGTAATTGTTGTTAGATTTAGTACTGGCGTGATTAATAATGTGAAAATTGAATTTCTAGGGGGAGTCATGCACAAAACAAGTAATTGAGAAGCTGAAGGAAGAAGTGAGGATGATGTTTAAGGAAGGTGTTGATCCTTTGAAGAAATTGGAGCTGATTGATGTCTTGCAAAGGCTTGGATTATCTTACCACTTCGAGGACGAAATAAAGAGCATTTTGGAAAGTATATACAATACTACTCATGGTGGTGGTGATATGCGCAAGGAGAGTTTATATGCCACATCTCTTGGGTTTAGACTGCTAAGACAAAATGGATATAATGTGCCTCAAGGTAAACGACCAAACAAAAAATTAATAAATGTGGGATCAGTCATAATCCATTCTTTATAGCTAAAACTTGTGAGCTTTGTTAATTGCAGAGATTTTCAATAGTTTCAAGGATGAAAAGGGAAGTTTTTTGACACGCCTTTGTGACGACATTGAGGGAATGTTGGGTTTGTATGAAGCCTCGTTCCTTTTAATAGATGGTGAAGGTATCTTGGAAGAAGCAAGAGATTTTTCAATCAAGCATCTTACAGGCTACTTGGAGAAAAGCAAAGACCAAAATCTTTCTGCCATGGTGAGCCATGCTCTAGAGCTTCCACTCCATTGGAGGATGCTAAGGTTGGAAACAAGGTGGTATATTGATGTATATAGGAGCAAAGAAGGCATGAACCCTCTCTTGCTAAAGCTTGCAGAACTGGATTTCAACGTGGTACAAGCAGCCCATCAAGAAGATCTAAAACAAGCATCAAGGTAAAAAAAGCATGTACTTTTTCATTCAAAAGGTTCTAAAAAAAAACACTCTGTTATTACTCTAAAACCTATAATCCCTTATTTGATTCTCATTAAGGTGGTGGAAGAGTACTGGGTTGGAAGAGACGTTGACCTTTGCGAGGGATAGGCTGATGGAGAATTTCTTCTGGACAGTGGGAGTAATATTTCAGCCTAATTTTGGATATTGTAGGAGAATGTTGACAAAGCTCATCACACTGATGACAATAATAGATGATGTTTATGATGTATATGGTTCTTTGGAAGAACTGGAGCTCTTCACAGATGCCATTGAGAGGTATGCACTAAATGGCAATACACAGTTAGTGCTAACTATTATATATAAGGCCATGATCTTTGACACAAGAAGTACTTATATATTCTGTTTGCTTTCCAGATGGGATACCAATGCAATGGATCGACTCCCATATTACATGAAGATATGTTTCCTTACTCTCCACAACGCCGTCAACGAAATGGCTTTCGACGTGCTAAAGGAACAAGGATTCCACATCATTCGTTACCTTAAGAAAGTGGTATTGAATTGGCTTCTATACTCTTGACTATTAATATATGTAGTTCAAACTCTTTTCTTTCTTATAAATTGGTCATGTTTTTAATATATATATATACTGATCACTCACTCTTTTGATCTTCATTGCTTGCTCAATTATAAATGTTTTCAGATGGTAGATTTGTGTAGATCTTTTATGTTGGAAGCTAAGTGGTTCTACACCGGATATAAACCAAGCTTTCAAGAATACATAGAGAATGCATGGATCTCAATTGCAGCACCAGTTGTATTGGTGCATGCATATTTTCTTGTCACGAATCCAATAACTACAGAAGCTTTGGAGTGCTTGGAAGGGTACCCAGATATAATCCGTTGGTCATCTCTGTTAGTAAGGCTTACTGATGATCTTGGAACCTCTAAGGTACGTATGCTGGCTGTAAATTGCATCATCTGCATGCATCCAATACATTACACCAAAATATACACTACATCTAATGCCCTGATCTCCGGCCTAGCTGTTTGAAAACAAGCTGATCATTTGCGGTCAGCTCCAAAGACTTCTATATCTTCCAAATTGCATTATTGAAGGGAAAAAAAAAACAGCCGACTTAGTTATTGTGAACCCCACACGAACGTACAGCTTTAAAAAAAAGTTATTAGAACTACATGATGATGTGTTTATGATCTATCATTATCATTAGAATTAAATAATTTAATTTAGTCATTAAAAGAAAGGTTGTTCCATATTCTAGATTATGTTATTTCTAGTCATATATGCTAACGTGGCATATAGTTGTCGTATCTGTCTAATTAAGTAGTAGACAAATGAAGTCACTGATTAAGTAGTAGACGGAACGTAACATTCTTATCATGTGTATTTTGAAACACAGGATGAGCTAAAAAGAGGCGATGTTCCTAAATCAATCCAATGTTATATGAACGAAACCGGTGTTGATGTTGATGAAGATGATGCTCGTGAATACATAAGATCTTTGATTAGTGCGACGTGGAAGAAGATGAATAAAGAACAACTGATCTTAACTTCTCCCTTATCAAAAATATATGTTGAAAGCGCTATAAACCTTGCAAGAATGGCCCAATGCACATACCAGCATGGAGATGGACATGGCGTTCAAGATGGTGACACTAAGGATCGTATTTTGTCATTACTTGTTCGTCCCATTCCTATAGATAAAGATCATTAATATGATTAATAATTGTTATGAGTGGAATATTTTAAGCTAAAAGGACTCGGGTAGGGACCGTGGGGCCCCTAGTCACTCTTTAAATAATTAGTTGTTTTATCATTATGAAAGTCTTTGGATGTAAGTTACTTGAAAATAAAAATAAATAAAAGGAGTCGTCACCCTTTATAAGTTTTCATGATGTTATAATTTCAAGTGGGTTAAATTTGTGGACATTCTAGCCGTGTCGTTTGGATAATGAGTTGAAATAAAATGAGTTAAGATTAAAGTTAAAAATTAAATAAAATATTATTATAATATTATTATTATTTTGATAATTGATAAAGTTATAATGATGAGATGAAACATTTTTACTATCCAAACGGAACCGAATGATGAAAAAAGAACAAGGAGATGAAAAAGGGATGATTAGTCCCAAAATCACATAGGTTATGAAAGTGAAATAAGAATCTTTTATATGCACCAAATAAATTAAAATTTCCATTTTATGGTTGAATTTATCAGAAACTTTCATCAAACGCATTCCCATCAAAATGACTTATAATTCGTTTTTATAATATCATCATCATAGTCTCAAATAGACCTTCAAAATGGACAACATTCTCTTAATCAAACGTTCTGTTGTGATTTATCTGCTGAATTGGATCGGAGCATTGAATTGAGAATAATTTACACTACAAATAAGAGAAAATGACAACCATATACCTTGACAGCCATATACCACTTCACTAAAAAAAAATTCAATTTTACATAACTACCCTTCGTTTGAGATAAAATTGTAAATTTACCATTTTTCATTGTATGCTTTGCCATTTTTAGATTTTGAGACCCCAACTTGCAAAGTGAATATTTGAGACCGCAATTTTCACGATGCGACAGATCTTAATGGCTAAATGTCTGAATAAAAAATCACATAACATATGACACTTAGAGTCGTGGAATTAATTAAAGACGAAGATCAGCAGCATCGCTATTTACCAAAAGCCCAGACCATGATACATGGGGCCGACAACTAGAAGACCTGTGGATCAATAGCTCAGGAAAACTTTGGCATTTAATTGACGGAAAGTAATCCCCTAAGAATCAGAATAAGCTCGGCCGACCACAGTCCACCTCAAATTCAGGAACCTAAGCAGCGCTACTGAATCAGAAAAACATATGGAGCCATGAGCTCCGTAGAAACTCTGGCATTCAATAAAGCAAAAGAAATCCCCCTATAGGCTAAGAATTAGCAGTTGCTTCGGATGCAGTTACTTCGGATTTTGCTTCTGCCTCTCCAACTATTTCTTCAAAGGCTACCATGTCAATGGTCATTTCATCATCTATATCAGCCTCTTCTACATCTGTCATTACTTCATCCTTGTCTCCTCCCACTACAGGTTCAGCCCCATTTTGCGCTGAATCGGTATGACCCTCGGATTCCTCGCTTGCTTTCTCTGGCTCATCTGGCTTTTGCATTGTTGATTGTGGATACCGATCAGTAGAGATGGTCATCATAGATGTCACCAACAAGTTCTGCAAACACGCCAAGATAAAATATGGTTGTAATAATAAGCATAAAAAATAGTCCTAATTTATTAATTAAAAAAAAAACAAACAAACTATATTGAACAAGAAGTATTTGTTGAATGCTAAAATCTCAATGTGGAAATACATTAAGCTTTATGGTTAGGAACAACTGTAAGCGGTGAAAATGTCAAGAGTCAAGCACCTCCAACTGTGTGGAGTACCCATGCCAAACATAACAAACAAAAAAAAAAAATAATAAACAAATTTGACCGAGATATATTTAATGCACTTAGATGTGACAAATCAGCCAAGTCCCAGGATCCCAAGATCTGGTGATTCGATGAATCTAGCACAGAGATACACCCAAACCCAAAAAACTTAGGACACATAATGTAGCATCACCCATCCAAAAGTCCAATTAGAAAGTAGACAAAACCAGAACAACGAACTAGCAGCCAGCAGGACCTTGAGAGCTTGTATGTGTTGATTAATCATCCCATAAATGAGTTCATTACCCAGTGCTAACACGTAAGTGGGATCCTGGAGCAGGAGGCTTGGATGTGGTCCTACTCTTGAGTCTTCAACACTCTTATTGCATTGAATTCCCACTCTCAAGACTGGAAGCCATGCACTTGTGCTCGACAACCCAAAAAGAAAGGGCATGATGTTAGCGAGACTATGAGTAGCATACCTTCTCTAGTGCCAAAGCGAGCTTTGAGAGACTTGGATAAATACTCTTCCCTTCCAATAGAATCTGTCCAATGCAAATAAAAATATAAAATAAGATACACGGAGAGAAAACTAAATATGTAGCAGCTATGAGATAAAATTAATGTGCTCTACCCAGCAAAGAACATGTCAGAAACTACTTAAAGATGTCCATTTATCCCTATCTTCCCAGCACCAAAGATATCCACCATTTTGTTCTCTTCCTTTCTTTTCTTTTCTTTTCTTTTTTTTTTTTTTTCGCGGGGGTGGGGGGGTGGGGGGGGGCATAGGTTGACAAAATAAAAACCAAAAACTCGGGAAAGTATCACTAGAACAACATATCATGCAAGACACGAAATGAAGTAATCATCACCTCACAGAGCCTCTGCAGGGTAAATGGCGGACCTTCAACAAAGCTAAGAAGAGCTGCATCGCATAGAAAATTAGTCATAAAAACCCTTCTTAGTTTTTGCATGAAGTGGCTGCTATCAGGACTCAAATCCACACACTAAAATATTTCTAAAAAAGAACTAAGAACATCTGAGGATTATAAACAAAACTAAATTCAAAATTGTTAGTTGTTTTCCAAAAAAAAAAAAAAAAGAACAAGAATCATGAAGCAAAGAAATAACAACAAAGGCACCGGTTTTGGCCATCTTGCGTGCAGCTTACAAAGCTGCTAAGCACTGCTAAGTGAGTATTATCATTATTCAGGGGCCAACTGAACAAGAGGCCTTTATACCTCCCTAATAATAAATCAAACAAAAACTTTGATTAAAATATTCACCCAACCATTTGTGGGGTCAGTAAGACTGCAATTTATTTCTTTCTCACAAAATCAGGTTGAAATTGCCCCCTCCCCCCCAGGGGATTTTCCACTTTTGAAGGGAATACTAACTTCATATTTCTCCTCAATTATGAGGAAGATTTCTGTTTAGAACCATTAATTCAAATACAGGGCATCAGAGAGACAAAGAGCAACTAAATGAACTCAATCCAGTTTCCACACGTCCAATTAATCTCCGAAATTATCACAGCATTAAAGCTTCAAGATGTAAGACCGTGATGTGTAAAATTGATTATACTTTTGAAAAATATTTTGATCACTTGAGCTTCTCAACCACCCACTTTGGTTAAGTAGTAAAAGTAACCTTTTTGGGTCCACTTCGAGAGCGGGGTGAGTATTCGTTTGAGTTTCCTTTTAGGGAAAAGGATAAATTCTCCACTTCCTCCATCCCAATAATTTTGATGATCCCAAAACAAAACATTTTATTATTTGGAAACAAGTTCCATCCAACAAAAATATTAAAGTGCACACCTAAATGAATTTGATAACATAAAATTATACAGCAGCAGAACAATATTGATCTCCAATATGAGACAGATAATAAAACTCTTCAAGCGCACAACCAGACATGACTAAGCAGATACCTTCATCCAACCTTTTTGCAAGCTCAGGGTAGGTTTCTCCTAAAGAAGCATTTTGCTGCTCACTGGTCATTTTTGACTCAGGATACTCCGACAAGACCTTTATTATAAATCAGAGAGAAAAAGGTAAAGGACATTCTCAGAAGTGAAGATAAGGATGCAATGATGCACAAAAATTAAAAGCCATAAATGATTACTGTGAAGTAAAAAGAGGCCCACAACGGGTATACCTCCCCATACCTGCTTCAGCTGAAAGGATAGCACGCTCTTCAATTTGTACCAATCATGCCTGAGGTATAAAATATAAAACAACAAATGATTATGACTAAGAAACAAGTGTATGTAACGATCCAAGAAAAGCACTAGTCATATATGTGCCATAACCCCCCAATTTGAAGTTTTCCTAGATTCACTTATAAAGCTCAATTTCAACTAATAAGCCAGCCAATATGAGGTTTAGCACCCATGACTACCTTTATAAGTCCCCATGTTGGCCATCCCTTTTCCCAATGCGGGACTGGGGTGTTGCATAGATGTTGTTGCTTCTTACTTGCATTGAACACACCAACATCAAAATATACATTAAGCACTACATCTAACCATACAAGACTTGAAGAAGGAAAATTTGATATGAAATCATACCAGAATTTCCCGGTGGATGCGATAACTTCAAGTATGCCTTTCACTTCTTCTTCAGCAACCTCACACTCCAATTTCGTGCCTCTACAATCTCAAGTTCAACACAGCTTTAATAAAAGGAAAATCATAGAAGATACATATTTTTTATGATGGTGTGCCTTTCACTTCTTCACCAAGGTAGGGAGCAAAGCCCAAATCCATGAACCCATCTACCAAAATCGAAAACCTGGTAATCCAAGAGAACTCCTATTGAGGAATCGAACCCAAGATGTCTGAGTTACAGCTCATCCCAAATTCCAATTCACCCTTTGACCACTAGGCTACACCCTAAGAGACTAACAAATAATAAAAGATACATATCTCAAAATGCATACCAAACATCAATATTAGAACCACTCCCCAATTAAAAAACAGCAAGCTAGTCAAGGAACCTTATAGTGCTTTTTTTAGTAACCTCCTATTACTTAATAGCCTGCAGAAGATGAAAATTTTGCAGTACTCTTTCATATCCCATGATCTTTCGTCCTAAGGCACCAACCACAAAAATGTCTACAGAAGTCTTTATTGAGATAACAGTTACTTCGATTGAGGTTACATCCTCGTTCAATTGAGCTAGAGTTTCTTGAAGCCCTCAATGTAAAAACACCGAATTGAGTATAGGAACGGTAGTGAATGAGATCCTACATTTTTTAAGAGGAATAAGCTTCTGTGTTAATAACAATTTGAATGAGCTCCGATCGTAACTTGACTGGTAGTACAAGCTCGCGTCTTGGACGTTCTTAGGGTTGTTATTTGAGTCATACGATGGAGCTTCTAATTTAAATGATCCCTCAGCATCTTTTTTTTATAAATAAAAGAAATTTTATTGATATTAAAATGGGCATAGCACAAATAGACAGGAAGTATACAAGAGAATGCACCTAATATGATCCCTCAGCATTATTAACCACGGAAACATGATAGAATTAGGAGGGATATTTTTACGAGGATAGTCTGGATCATTTTTTATACAAGACTTGCTTGTGATAAAGGGGCTACCTCTCCAGGAAGGTGATGATACTTAGTGAAGCCAAATAGTTGTATCAAGTTCATTGGATGAATCACTCCACTCTCTTAGCTCCCAGGTATTGAAAACGAAACTACTTTTTCCATTAATTTTCGCACATAAAATATTCAAAAAATAAAACAGCATAGGGTAGAGAACTGTGAATCAACCATAAGTAGGAAAAGCGGTATATACCCGTGATTTATAGAAGCAGGGGCCATGTTATCCTGGTCATGAACAGCATCATTGGAAGGGGTTGTTAAGTGCTGCGAATTTTCATCCGCCAGCTTCTCCATTAAGATCATCCACCTGCTCAATATGATAAAGATTAGAGTTAAAGAAGCAGTGCAGTAATGCAACTAGCCACTGCGGTTTGGAAAACTAATCCGACCGACAAAGATCTTTATATACGAAAGAAGGATAGCAGTGTCGATGGCGGAGAAGCAGCGTCGATGAGATGAGAGCAGCGGATCGAAATAACTGCGCCCTCTGGTCAAAAGAATTAAAGAAAAAATTGATTTAAAAAAAAACAAAAAAAAAGTAGGAGTGCTTACTGCTTACTGCTTACTGCTTGGATTAAAAGTAGGCCTTTAAAACAAATAAGCCCAAAATCCGTTCTAAGCCCAAAATCTAGATGCCTTCTCTTATGGGCAATAATCACCGAAGAATTGCCTTCTCTTTTTTTTCCCTTCGAAAGTAGCTTTCTTATTTTCTTTGTGAGAATTAAAAAAGTTATAATAATTAGATGAAATGAAATGAGTTAAGATGAACTGTAAAAACAAACAAGACCTAAATTTATTCCCCTTTCTCAATTTTCTTGACCTCATTTTTATCTTTGCATGAATTTAAAAAATCTAAATTTTTTCTACAATTCACGTTATCAATGTTGGAATTAGGGGTGTTCATCCAGATCCGGATCTAGATATCCGGCCGTAACCGGATCCAGATCTGGATGCTAAAATCCAGGCGGTTATCCGCCCGGATTAATCCGGATTTAATCCAGACGGATAACCGGATTCAATCCCGATATCCGGATTGTAACCGAATATCCGGATTTAATCCAGATTTGGATTATAACCGGATTTAATCCGGCTTTATTTTTTATTTTTTAAAAAAAAAGACTTTAAAACTTAAAAAAATATTTTTATACCACTTAGTTTTTTTTTTTTTAATTCTAATAATAAATTAACAAACAAAATAAATAAAAAAGCAAAATAAATAAAAAAACAAAATAAATAAAAATGTAAAATAAATAATATTGTTGTTACATCACAATGCAAGACGTAAATTTACAAAAAAACAAAAGAAATAATAATACATCACAACTAATTAAACTAAAACATAAATCTACAAAGAACAAAAAAAATAAATTTACAAAGATCAAAATTTATTAGTCTTCACTCGGCCATATTTAGAACATTCTTCTTCCACATCCTCTTTGATGTCCATATCAAAATCTGGATCCATCTGTGCATAAAATAATATTCATTAATACTTTTTGTAAGATGGGGTGGAGAATAGAACAGGAAAACCACAGACCTCAGTTGCTGGATCAAACATATTCTTCAGCAGTAAGCACTCGCAGGGGGTTCCAACAGGTTCTGCAGCTGGGGTAGGGATAGCTTGCGCTGGAAGGGCTGGCACAGAAACTGCAACTTGCCCGTTGACTGGTAAACTAAGGGCTTGTGGATTTGGAGCTGGCCCATTCAGCACAGGAGCTTCAAGAGAACCTGCAATACTGCAAAAAGTATTCAAATTAATTTATGATTAGATTACATTCCATGAAATAAGGATAGATGAGATACAAACCTTGTGGCAATACCAGCTTCTGCATAAGCAGTGCTCTTGATTGAGCATTCAAAGATTGTATGGAAAGTAAATTTGCATCAGCAAGGAACTCAATTCTACTAATTTTGGAAATAAAAGTCAGCTAGATGAAAACCCAGAATAAAACTTTGTGAACAAACATAGCACTAGAACAAAACGTATCATTACTATGGTTGCCCAAGATTCAAAATGGTAAACAAGAGCCCTAATACTTGGCAGCTCAGGATTCGATATAGTTTTTTTTACATGGACTTCTTGTAATCCATGATTCTTTGCCAAAAGAACTCATATTTGAAAAGACTGCTGGCAATTTAGCACAGACCAACAGAAACAAAAAGTTGGAATCAAAGAAAACAACGTGCAAGTTGGAATAAAATAAAACAGTGTGCAAAACTCCTATTGAATCCACTAGTAAAATGGGATATAGCAATATGATAGCTGACCTGGCGAGTAGATGTTTTCAGCACAACACATTTTCCCTTTCTTTGTGAGTCAAGATCAATATTCGCACCATCTTCCTCAGCTTCATCTTCTGGGTTCATTTCCAAAATCTATAATAAGTACAAAACTGCAATTAGAGTCCAGCACAACAAGCAAAATAGCCATAATAGCTTAAGTCCAAACCCCCAAGTCCCCCATAAAGAGCCTAGTTCTGCAGCACCCTCATAGATTAGGCATGAGATAACCAAATAAACTCAGATGCCATGTGCAAAGAATAAATTCTTCACGATCAAAACACAGAGAAACAAACTGAGACCGCAATAAAGAACAGAGAGACAAGAAAAAAACACTCAGCATAGGAATTAATCATGATAGAGTCCAACTATTTACCTCAACAATGTTGCCAACCAAGTAGGGCAATTGCTTATTGAGCTTAATCTTCTCCTGATTCTCTTTTATCTTCTCCTTGTACGAATCCAACTCCAAGTTTGTTCTTTGCAACTCCTCCTTCAATCACAGAAGAAATCCACACCCCTCTATTTAATTGTTATTTCATAGTTATTGAAACAGAAGAAAGAGCACAAAAATTGTTCTAAACAGTTCCATATTGATGATATCCTGATAGAAAACTATTACTTACTTGCAAGAGGAAGATGTCATGGTTCCGATAACTTACTGCATAAGGAGAGTTTTCAATGCATAGGGTGGGAGTCCATATGCTTAAGTTGCTGAAGTTGAAGGAAGAGAGTTACCTTAAGCAAAAAAAAAAATGTAAAGGTATAAGTTAAATGGATAAATTAATAATAAAAAATCAAACTTAACAAATAAAAGTGTTTACCTTTGATGTCAAAGCATTCTACATGCTCCTCGACCTCCCAAGAACTAAGTGGTTCACAAGTCAACCAATTTTGCGTGCAAATTAGTGCTTGGACAGTCTCCGGAGCTAATGAGCTTCGGTATGGATCTATTACACGTCCACCGGTGCTGAATGCGGACTCAGATGCGACGGTGGAAATGGGGATGTCCAATACATCACGTGCGATCTCCGCAAGGATGGGATATCTAAATGAGTTTTTCTTCCACCAATCCAAAATATCAAACTCGGGTATTTTTGGTTCAATCACATCTGACAAATACCTATCCATGTCCGAGCTAAGTACTGAACTGTTTTGCTTCTCAAGATATTGCTCTATAGCTGTATCAAAATCTTCACAATCCAGGTCATCAACAATAATGCTTGAGGAACTTCTATGAGCCATATTTGATCTTCTACTACCTAGCCCATAAAACTCATGGTATTGCTCAATCAAACGATTCATGAGCAATCTTACTTTGGCCTCAATTTTATCTCAGCATTCATCCCTTTGCACCTTTTTAACCAATATGATAAGGCTGTAATCTTATATCGAGGGTCAAGGACAAAAGCTACATAAACAATCATGTTCATCCTATCTGTTTTCCCCCAATATTTATCAAACTTAAGTTTCATAGTAGAAGCCATCTTCATCAACATATCATCCTCACTCTGACCCATGTTGTTCAAAGTGTTCTCAATTGTACAAATTTGTTGAAACAACATATTAGAGGTCACATACAATGAGCCAGAGATTTTCAAAGTGGCATCATACAAAACTTTTAGAAACTTAATAAAAATACGAGCTATTTGCTAATTTTCAAACGGAGGCGTCAAAAGTTGTGACTCCTTCACTCCCATTAGTACGAAAGCTCTTTCGTATTTTTCAGCAATACTAAGCATTAAGTATATTGAGTTACATCTAGTAGGAACATCTAAACACACCATTTTTCCACACATAATATTCAGCTCGTTTGCACACGTTTTAAACATATCAAGCCTTGCCGGTGAGGACCTCACAAATCTAATTGCTTCTCTAATCTTATTTACAGCATCATGAATAATTTTTAAACCATCACATACAATGAGGTTTAAATATGTGCAGCACATCGCACATGTATGAACTCGCCTCCCAAAATTGTGAACTCATTATTTCTTATGTTTCTCCTCACAAGATCAATAGAAACATCATTGGAGGAGACATTATCCATGGTGATCGTACAAATGCGGTTAATCTCCCAATCCGCCAAACAAGACTCTAACATCCAAGCAATTGTCTCACCCCTATGATTAGGAATCTTGAAAAACATTATAATTTTCTTGTATAATACCCAACTTTGATCAATATAATGGCATGTAACACAAATGTAATTCTTGTTTTGCACCGATGTTCATATATCGGTAGTCAAACAAACTCTTTGACTACTCAACAATGCCTTCAACTTTTGCTTCTCCTCCTTGTATAAACTAATACACTCTTTTTGGAAGGTGGTTCGGGATGGCAAAGTGTGTCTAGGCTCTAAATAACTCAAAAGTTTAACAAATGCCGGATGCTCTATAACCTTGAATGGCAATTCACACTGGATAAACAAATTGGAAATCATCGCCTTTAATTTTTCACGATCATATTGTCCTAACACTTGAGGACTAGATCATTTAACATCCATCCTAACTCCAGTGTGTGATGGTGATTTATCCTTCCCAAGATTTTTATTCTCTCTAATGGGAGAGTTCAGACAAGAATATCTTAGATGGTGTGACATTGATGAAGTACCATTTTTATAATGGCATCCATAAATCTTAAAGCAATAATTGCATTGAGCTTTGGGTGCAATGGGATCAATAGGTTCAACTCTTGTAAAATGATCCCATACAAGAGATTGGTTCATAGCCTTCTTGGCTCTTTTTGACTTTGGGGGGAGAGATTGTGTGGGGTTTTGGGTATTCATAGAGGAAGGCACTAAAGGACTAGTGTTTTCCTCCATATCCAATGAAATAGGCGCTGATCCACCAACACTACCACTAAAACTAACTTTCATCTGTTTTAAACATAAAAAATAATGTATATACTTCAGCAAATATAATAAGAACCAACAATGACAGCAAATATCAAACAAGCTTGGCCAATTAGATCATTCTTAGGTAACAAAACAGACAAAACCAACAATGACAGTATATATACAGCCTGTATAATACATGTTAGTTAGCTATACATACGTATCCAAAAAGTTGTAAGAACATATTCTATATATGGATCATCTTCATGGTTGCTGGCCATTATGGTCTACGAATGGGGAAAAATAGAAAATAAGGACATTACATGGGAAGATTCTTCCAGCAAAGCACAGGTACATTCCAGCCATGTAAGCTATTTTTGTAGGTGGAACGGTGAGGTGTCTCCCAGGAATTACATGTAAAGTAAGCATAATAAGTATGATGTTTATTCAATAAGGAAAGTCTGATTGGTTACACTGTCAACAATTAGGGACAGACAATCGAGCAGAAAAGGACTTCATTCCTGAATGCCAACTAGGTTGGCATTTTTACAAGGTAACAAAATTTGAACCTGAAGAAATGAAGGTTCTAGTTGGCAGTTAGCAATTTTGTTAAAAAAAAATGAAAAGGAATCCAAAAAGTGCAGATTGTTTTAGAATATGAAAAATTGTCAGAAATATTGGATTCACAATCAAGGAATCTGATTATCGTTCAGAAAGGTTCTGAGATAGAGGCGTTATACGAGCTACTAATTTCATTTCTTCTATATCAATAACATCTATTAATTCTTCTAAGCTTCGTACATGATTTGAATATCAAGAATTTTGGCCATCAACACATTATACTATTAAGTGCAGATTTTTAATTAAAGCAATTCCATCATGGGCATCTACCTCGTTTCTTTTTTCTTTTCTAAGGAGAAGGAAAGCTCACGAGTAACCAAATGAGACGGATGGCTCATGAAAACATCAACTCTACAACTATTTTTTTGATAAGTAAAAACCACAAACTACCAAAACTATTGGTGCATAAGCCATTTACCCTACTACTGTTTTTGAAAATATTTTCCTTCCATCAGTGTGGCAGCAGTCCCAAATTGGTCCATTTTTAATACTAAATTAGTGCATACCAAGAACCCAAGGGAAGATTTGAGAGTCTTTTTAAAATTATAGGCATTTTAATAAAATTTTTAATTTATGATTACTATTTGAAGTAAATGTGTAAAGTTGAAGTTCCATTATTAGCTAGTAAAACTCACAGTCATAGACAAGGAAATGCCTCTATATACAAACCCTTCATTCTTAATCAGGTTTCAGGTCCAAAGAAATCAACTGAAATGTGACGTATCAGAATTTTTTTAGCATATGCCCACGTTTGGTTTACATCGATTTGAGTCATAACAAGTTGTATGGTAAGTTGTCGATCAATTGGGGGGCAAATAAACTGAATGAAAATAAACTTTTAGGCAGTATTCCAAGGGAAATTGGAGGACTATCTGAGCTTACTCAACTCAACCTAGCAGCTAACAATTTAAGTGGATCAATACCCAAGCAGTTAACACAGTACTCAAAACTCTTGTTCTCTTTTTCAGAATTCGGTCATTTACAATCAAACCCTAAAACACCCAAAAATACAATAAAACCCTAAAACACAAAAATCCCAAAACACAAATCGTTTACAAAAAAATCCCAACACTCATAAACTTTACAGAAACATACAAAAATCTCGAAACCCTTCATTTACAGAAACTAACAAAGTAGAGAAAGAGAGATGTGCAAACTGTTGAGAAGGGATTGAGAAATATACCTTACGTCGAAGAGAGTAGGAGAAGAGAAAGGAGGAGACGTTGCGTCGAAGAGAGTAGGAGAAGGCGTTGCGTCGGAGAGTCTTGCGTTGAAGTGAGTAGGAGAAGAGAAAGGAGAAGACGTTGCGTCGAAGAAGCGAAGGGATTAGGGATTGGGGCGGGTTTTTTCTTTTTAATGACCCGGTTACGGATAACCGGGTCACAGAACCGGATCCGGATTCTTCTCACCCGCCCGGGTATAATCCGGGCAGATAACCGCCCGGATTTTCGGGTTCCGGAAAGGACCAAAAAAAAAACCGGTCCGAATGCACACCCCTAGTTGGAATCAATATGCTTCAGTAATTACACACAGAATATGCTATACAAAGTGGCTTATATATAGAAAGTCAAAAGCTATACGAGAGACATTCTTACGTGAGATTCTAACACTTGACTATTCTAGCAGCCCTTCTCAACCTCAAGGTGGAGTATGCGAAACCAATTATAGTTTGTTAACAAGATCAAGAAACCTTCCCAATGGATGTGACTTGGTAAAAATATTTACAAGCTAATCACGAGAAGTAACTGAAAGAAGTTGTAGCGAGTTACAAAAAAGATGATGTCAGATAAAATAACAATAAATCTCAATATGTTTCGCCTGTTCATGGAAAACATCATTATAAGCTATTTGAGAAGCACTCGTGTTATCATAGTATACATGAGTGGCAGTGGAGATAGGTACGCTTTTATTTTGTAGTAGTCACCGCAACTAAAGGAGCTCAAATGTGATGTTAACAAAAGCACAATATTCTCTCTCAATGCTAGAACGTGCAACTACGATTTGTTTCTTACTACGCCACGAAATAAGAGATGTGCCTAGTAGAAAACAATAACCAATAGTAGAATGTCAATTTGTGGAGTTACTTGCGTAATCAACATCTGTATAGGCAATCAACTAAAAAGGTGACTGGGAAGAGAAATGTAGACCATGAAACATTGTCCCCTTGAGGCATTGAAGAATGTGAAGCACAGCAGAGAAATGTGTGCATCATGGAGTAGCTATGAATTGATGTACTTGATGAACAATATATGAGATATCAGATTGAGTGACAGTAAGATGGACAAGACTACCAACCAAATGTCGATACAATGTGGGATCACGAGGATGATCACCATCATTCAAATTGAGAAGAGCATTGAGCTTGGTCAGTGTGTCGGTAACCTTGCAATCGGTCAAATTAGCACGTGAAAGCAAATCAGATGTGTATTTGGCTTAAGTCAAATAGTAGCTTGTAGAATAAGAGAAAATCTCAAGAACAAGAAAATAACTTAGGGCCTAAGATCTTTCATCTGAAAATGTTGGTGAAGATATTATTTGAGCTCCTAAATGCCAATAAATTCATCTCCAGTAATAATCAAGTCATCTACATATAATAGAAAAAGAATGGTGACTTAGTCTATGCCACATATACATAAATTTGAGTCGTAGGAGCTGATGGGGTGGCCAAGACTAGATAGACATGGTGATGTTGAATCTGGCAAACCAAACCTTAGGAGCTTGCTTGACCATACAAAACTCGATCAAGACGAGGAACCTTGTATGGAGAGTGGGGAAATCTAGGATATGGCTACATATAAATTTCATGCTAAGAATGGATACTTCTTGCTATTTGCCGGAATTTTGACTTTTCGTTCAAGACATCATTAAGGAATGTATTTTTGACATCCATCTAAAATAGAGATCAATGACGAGATGCAGCAACGACTAGAAAAGCACAAACAGAAGAGAGACGAGCAACAGGAGCAAAAGTCTCTTCATAATCAATATCATATTCTTGGGTAAATCCCCTGGCCACAAGTCGAGTCTTGTATCTATCAATAGTACCATCTAAGCGAGTCTTAATTTGGAAGACCCACTTAGACCCAACAACATACTTTCTTGGAGATGGGGCAAATCAACTGGATCCTAAGTATGATTCTTAGATAATGCATCAAGTTCACAATTCCTTAAAGTATAACAAAGGGGGTTATGGAAACCTAACAATATGAGTGAGGTTCATGCAAGGCAATTGAGGCATGAAAACATTGAAAATTACGAAGATGTGATGATAAAAATCTTACCCCGGTGGAACGGCAAAGGTCTGAAGGTGGATCATCGACATGACCTAAGACGAGAGTATCAAAATGAAAGTAGGGATGTAGAAGAAGAGGAAGCAACAACAACAACGTCAAAGTTAGAAAGGTGAAGGGATGAAAGCAATGACATTTTAGGGATATGAAAAATCTTGGAAACAGAAAGATTAAATATAGGAACACTGCCTATATTTTGAATGGTCATAGTGGAGGCATTAACTTTGTATTGAAGATCGAATGTAGATTATATTTTGAATGTGATGACAGTGTAGGCGTGGTAAATGTAGATTGATTGAGTGTCATGTGATTGCAACATGCAGAGTCAAAGAGACAAAGAGAAGTTTTACCTAGCAAGATTGAAAAGGCAAAGGAAGATGCATTACCAAAACGGGTGAGAGCCTGGTCAATTAGATCCTCGAGTTCAGCTCTGGAGAGGGTGAAAGTAAGCTAAAAAGACTCACTAGAGGGACCAATGAGATATGTGTGAATATAATGAGCAGTAGCAATAGTGGGTTTGAAAAAGTTGAATTGTTTATTATATTTTGTATTGGGATTTGAAAAAGTTATAATGATGAATTGAGATGAGTTGAAATGAGTTTGGTAACCAAACTCACCCTAAATGTAAACACTTTGGGAAAATATGAACTTTTCTTTGAAATAAAACCTATTGGTGCTTCCATAATTTCAAAAAAAAAAAAAAAAAACCTACTAGTGCTTCTCTCTTAAGCTTCTGACATTGTTCCAGACTAGTTTGGGGGATAGTTGCCACCACTTTTTTTGCATCTTGCACTGTTTTCCTTCAACCTTTTCCTACTCAGGTGATTTGCATTATCTTTCATTCGTCACTTTTTTGCGTCTTGCACTATTTTCATAGCAAAAAATATCACTCTATATACATCCTTGAGAGAAAGGGGTTACAGGTGTCGGGGTGGGAGAGAGATAAAATGAAATCATGTACCTGGGTGTAAATTTAAGGTTGGTACACGGCCTGTGTGGCAGATTTCTACTGGCTAGTGTTAAAATTAAATTCATATCCGACGGGCTATGAGCTTTTCCCCTTTTATAATAGTTAGTTTTTAGATTGTTGGGGTATAAATATTACAATTGAGATAATATATTTTAAAGAATTTAATAAGAACTTTTATCCAAACAATACCTAAGATTTTGTCCCAATATTCCACCTAATTAAGAGTTTTTTTGCAGATGAAATGAGATGAATTAAGATAAAAGTTAAAAGTTGAATAAATTATTGCTAAAATATATTTTTTTAATATTATTTTTATTTTGAAATTTGAAAAAGTTAAATTGTTTATTATATTTTGTTTAAGAATTTAGAAAAGTTGTAATTATTACATGAGATGAGATGAAAAATTATAAAAGTGAACGAGACCAGAGAATGAAAGACACAACATATAAATTTACTAATAGCCTTAGTTTATATTAAAGGGTGAATATTTTAGGCCCTGTTTGGATACATAAATGGTTTCATCTCATCTCATCATTACAATTTTTTTAAATTTTCACACAAAATATATTAAACGATTCAATTTTTTCAAATCTCAAAACAACAATAATATTAAAAATTAATATTTTGATAATATTTTATTTAACTTTTAACTTTTATCTAAAACCATCTCATCTCATCTCACTATTTAAAATGGAGCCTTAAAATTTAAAATTTGAATTAAAAAAAATAAAGAAAATTAAACTGTCACTCATTACGTATAATGTTTTACTTTTAATTTTTTGGTTCTATTCTATAGATGGATTTATTTTGGATCTTTAGTATACAATTGCAATAATTTGACTTTTTTTTTTTTTTGTAAGCCAATAATTTCACTTATTGAATTTGTTGCATAGTATCTACAATCTCATTATAATATATACTTAAGATATTTTGATACTCAGAAAAAAAAAAATTACTTCCATATTTTAATGATTTAGATCTTATAATGAGTTTATTCAATGCAAATTCAATCCGTTTTCACTCTTTTTTGGTGGTAAGACCATTAATCTGGTCAACTGTGTTTTCCATTTTCTTTTACTTTCATTTCTACCAAACATCAAATTAAGGTGTATTAAAATTGGTATTAAATTTGTATTTTTTTTTCTTATTATTGTAAGAAAATGTTTGAATATAGGAATTATTGTTTTCAAGGATAAATAAACAGATTAACGGAAGAAAGTATTTGGTATTTAGGAAATGGATAGTGATATTTTTACATCTTATTTATGATTTTTTTAATTAAATTACATAATTATATTGATTGATTGAATTTATTTATTTTTTAAATTATATAAAGTCAAGTTTTAAAATTTTTAATCTGAATTTTTAAATAGAAAGAAAGAAAGAAAAAAAAAAGAGAAAGTAAAAAAAAAAAAACTATAGTAAACCAATAATAAAAGATGTACCATTACCGAACAGTGGCAGGGAGGGGAGTAAAATTAGTAAATGCGTACGAGGTGGTAAAGGTGCCGTGTCGAACTGAGAAATCAGGCGTTTCAATGAGATGACAGAAATGCCCCCTATATTTTGGCCAAAATCTGTCTTGGGTCTGTCAATTATGAACCACATGCAGATGCGAAGGACCGCGGATTTTATAGACCACACAGTCTCAAACACATTACAATGTCATGTCACTTTCGTGCCCCTTTTTCTCCTGAAAAAAAGAATTAAATGACCGAAATTAAAAATACACTTTTTTTTTTCTCTCTTTTTATGAAGTGAGTGTTTGAAATTACCATAGAAAATATAATTTATAATTTTAAAGTTTATAGTTTATAATTTAAATAATTATTTTATTATTAAAAATTTATTTATTATTTTATTATATTATATTTTTTTGAAAACAAATTTAAAAAGTATTTTTTAAATTAAAAATGAGGATTATTTAAATTTTTAAATATTATGACAATATTCTTAAAAGTTTAAAAATTGTAAATATTTAAAAGTTATATAGATATTTTTGTTTATTTAAGTTTTTTAAAATTCGAATTACGTCCCGTATTATCTCAAAAATTGACATTTTCCTAAAACGTGCTTTTTAATTTATTTTAGATTAAAATTACTTTAATATGTAACACAAACAACTTAATTTTTTCATAAAAGTGCTTTTAAAACTATTTAAGCACTTTTTAAAACTACTACCGTAATCCCAAACATGTCCGAAGTAAAAATTCTATTTATCATATTTACACCACACATCAATATATAATTTATTATTTTTATTCTTCTATTTAAACATACATATTTACACATTAAAAATTACACTTTGTTCTTCTCTTTATGAAGATGGAAGACCTACTCACGAATGTTTAAAAAAAAAAAAAAGTAAAAATATTGGGTTTTTGTCCGAAATTCATATATAATATAACCCTTCTAGAAAAGTCGCTAATTTAAAAAGATAACAAAAATTTAGAATAATTATAGCATATAAATGATTTTCGCTTCCCCGGCCCAAATAATTAATTTCGTGTAACTATTTCCTCAAAGTTGAGTTTTGAGGTCGGCATTGTCTTCATGAGTTATCCAATCAAACTTCTTTCGTGATTTATAAACAGTGCAAAAAGGTAAATTAATTGGTTATTTGATATTGAAATTAATGGATGGACCAACCTTATAGTCCCACGCATTTACATTTACGCGAAAAGCAACTTACTAACAAGGTAGTTGAGAAGGGACATGCACTACTCGCTTGCATTAACATTTGGGAGAGAAGTGGGTCATGGTTGGAGACTGAAAATTATATTCAGGGTGCGTTTAGATTTTAAATTGAGTTTAATTGATAAAATATTGTTAGAATATTATTTATTATTATTATTATTTTGAGATTTGAAAAAGTTGAATTGTTTATTATATTTTTTGTTGAGATTTAAAAAATTTATAATGATGAGTTGAGATGAATTTACTTTCCAAACGAAGCCATTTATCCTTATACTATATATTATACACTATACATGATTTTTTATTGTTTATAAATATAATTATTCTGAGATGAGTTGAGATGAGCTGAGATGAGTTGAGATGGATTGTGAATAGTAATGAGATGAGTTGTGAATAGTAATGAGATTTGTGAGTTAAAGTTGCTGAATAGTAATGAATAGTAGTGAGATGAGTTGAGATGAGTTGAGATGAGCTGAGATGAGTTGAGATGAGCTGAGATGACTTGCGAATCCAAACGCGCCCTTAATCTCAATCTTATCGGATATAACATATTTCTTTTCATTTAATGCATGTCTCTTATAAATAAAATTATTATAGTCACAAAAAAATTACATAAAAATAAATTTATAAATTAATGTGATTTTATATAAGATATTATATATATTTTATAATAAAAATATATTTACAATCTAATATTAAGTAAAATCAATTTAATTTATAAATTTATTTTCATAAAATATTTTTAAAATTAAATTATTATTTTTATATATATCGTAGTGACTGTATTTAACATGAGTGAAGTGGTCGCCTCTCACTGATTGGACACTATCTATAATTGTATATATGCAATTTACTGGTCGGGCATCTCAATAGTTAAACGCCTAGTCTCGATCTTGTAAAATTAAATGGATATATCATATTTCTTTTCATTTACTGCGGGTCCCTTTCATTTAATACACGCCTCTTACTTGCTATCATTGTATAATGTATTATATTAAAAGAGCTGTTCGTCTCTATGCCTTGACATTTATGTCAAGGTGCCTGGTGGAAGTAGTTGTTTAAATTTAGAGATGAGTTGAAATATATTGAGATTATTTATAAATAATAAAATAAAAGTTAAATTATTTATTATATTTTATGTATAAATTTAAAAAAGTTATTTTTAGATTTGAAAAAATTGAATTATTTATTATATTTTATATATAAATTTGAAAAAATTGTAATGATGAGATGAGATGAGTTGAGGTGGATTTTGAATCCAAACATCTCTTAAGAGTCAAAACATTTACGACAGAAACGAGCAAACAGGAAAATAAGAGAAATGATTAATATAGTTGTAAGGATATAAATATTATATAATTATTTAAAAATAAAAAATAAATACGAGATTTAAATAAAAAAATTAATTTTTTAATAATAAATCTTTTTTTTTAAATGAATGTATGATATTTTCATATTTTATATATATCATTACTTGAAAAATAATATTTTAAAATGACCAATCAATAATATAATTAAAGTCCTATTAAAATTTTATATAAAATTTTTATTTTTAAATAATGTGATATCTAGTATACTATCTATTCTTATTCTTATTATACAATATACTGCTCCAATGATTGTAAAGAACGAGATATTTGTACCATGTCACACTCTTAAGTGGCAATCACTATCATACAGTTGCCTTTGTCCTTTTATTTATTTATATATATTTATAAATCATAGAGAAAATTTAATGTGCATGAGTTGCCAATTCATTAATGGTGCCAGGTGGGTTGGTGGAGACAATGAGGTACGGGTACCAACCTGGCCCCATCGTCTTTTTGTTTTTCGAAACTATTAGGGAGATTACGATACACAAGCTTACTGGTTCAAAAAGGATAGCACAATTTCCTGATCAGGTGGGGGATCAGCTGTACTGTATTGTAATAATGTTAAGAGGGTTGTACACAATTGGGTAAACGGTGAAAAGGAGAAAAAAAAAGAGACTGCTTGTTTGAGAAGAAAATCGTTTCTTTGCTTTTCCCACACCATCTTTTCTTGGAAAGTAATCTTGATTGCATCTAAGATAAGGAAAATAATTTATTGAGAAATGAAGAAATATATCGCATAAAAATAAATTTATAAATTAAAATTATATCAATTTATAAATTTATTTTTATAAAATATTTATATATCTATAATATTATATATATATTATGAAAAACCCCCTTTTATCTTATCTTAATATTTAAATATTATTTAAATATAAATATTTTTATTTTTTATCTAATTATTATAATTTTTCTAAATTTTTAAATAAAATATAAAAAATAATTTAACTTTTTCAAATTAAAAAATAAAAATTATATTAACAAAAATATTCTAACAATACTTTAACTTTATAATATTTTTATTTAACTTTTTTACTCTCATTTTTCAAAATTTCATAAAATATTTTAACTCAAATCATTTAATTATTATTCACAAACTATCTTACTATTATTGACAGATTTCTCATCTCATCTATATAACCATAACCAAACGAGGTCTTCCAAGACTAATCATAGCTAGGTTCTAATCCATGTTTAATAGATAACGAGCTTATAACTCACGCAATACACGGATTGTTATGTATGTTATGTATGAGGGAGAGAGATTTAGAGAGAGCGGGTTTTATAGTGAACAAATTTGAAACGGTCTATAGGACGATTTATTTAATGAAACAATATAAAGGCTAAAATAATGTCTTTGGGTGAATACTTAAATTGGTTTATATTTTTATATGCAAGAAAATAAATGAAACTTAAAAGTTAAAACAATTCATAATGAAATATTGCTTTTAAAATGATTACTGTTCTATAAACATAATAACACTTCAAGTTTAATGAGTAGAATGTCTAATTTTATGAGTAGAATGCCACATCGGAGTCATATGACTCCACTTAAAATATAAAACAATATAAATATTGAATTAGTACTTTTTGATGGAGTCTTGAATTGATTTATATCTTTATATGTAAGAAAATAAATGAAATTTAAAAGTTACAATGATTCATAATGAAATATTAATTTTAAAAGGTTTACCGCTTCATAAACATAACACTTCAAATTTAATGGATAGAATACCTATTTTTATAGGTAGAATGACACGTCGGAATTATATTACTTCGTTTTTATATAGTAATAGACAATGCAATAGACAATGCTTTTCATCTCAAATTATTATTATTTTTAATTGTGATTAAAGATAATAAAATCTAAGCTTTGATAACTTTTTAACTCCTATCGACTTAGTATATTATAGAATACACCACTTATTATGATACTAATTATTATGGTTAAAGAACTTAAAAAAATATATATTATGGTTATAAAAAAAGTAAAATACCCATACTTTTTATCATAGTGGAACTCACTTCAATGATTTGTTAGGTGTGCCAAAAGATACGATTGCAAATAGATAAAACATCATGATTTTATATTTTTAGAATTAATTTTCACATAAATTTTTTATACGAAGTATTTTGTAAATGATTAACGCTATATTATATTCCTTTTCCATCTCATAAAGGCGACATTTTCATAATTTTTATTATTTTATCACTTTTGAGCTTTTCTTGTCAATTAATTCAAAAGCTTCGGTTGTAAAGACAATGATGGTTCTCTCAACTAATATTATCATTCAAATAACCACCGACTCTTTAATTTATCTTAAATTAATTATTGATGAGATTCATTATTTTTTTAAAAAAAATTAAATTTATCTTAACCTATTTCATAGATTTTAATCTAAAAAATTAAACCCATTTCAATAAAATCTATAAAATATAATTATTTAGACTGTATTTAGATATTGAGATGAGTTGAGTTATTTATGAATAATAATAAATTGAGATGATGAAATGAGTTTTGTAAAACTTACCTAAGATGAATTTAGATATGTTTAAATATTAAAAAGAATTTAAATGTATTTATAAGAAGTTAAAAAAAGTTATTAGTTCCACTATAAATAGGTATTAAGTTGAAAAATATTGTGAGTTTTACGTGTAAAAAAATTTTAAATTGAGACGAATTTAATAATTTAAGAATTAAGTATTTAAATAATAAAAAAGTCTAAATTTAAACCAAATTCAATTGAACTGAATGTAATAAAAAAACTAAACAAATTATTCTAACTAAAATCAACTCAACTCAATTCGTCTTAAATGGCCTAACCCAGATTAATTACTTGAGCATTGCTATTCATAAGCCCATACACCACACACCAAAATTTTTTTATTTTTTTAAAATTTTTTTAAAGTTTTTTTTAGTTTTATTATTTTTAAAATAATTGAATTATTATACTCATAATCTATATATCACATATTTTGTAAGAGAATAAAATTAAAGAAATCATAAAAAGGTTGGTGTGTGGTGTATGAGGCTTAGGAATAGAATTTTTCTAATTACAAGCTCGTTTGTTTTCAGAGATGAGATGAGATGAGATGAATTGAGATTAAAGTTAAAAAGTTGAATAAAATATTGTTAGAATATATTTTTTAATATTATTATTGTTTTGGGATTTGAAAAAGTTGAATTGTTTATTTTATTTTATGTGAGAATTTGAAAAAGTTGTAATGATAAGGTGAGATGAGATGAGATGAGATGAGATGTTTTTGAAAGACAGAAGTACAAGATATATCAGGCAGCAAAAGGAGCTCGTGCAGTGCAAATGTGCAAAGACTAGAACGAAAGAGGGGATTACAGGCTGCCTAGATTTTCCCCACTTCCTAGGTATAGTTTTGAAACACAACAGGCAACAGCAAACTGTAGTCCACAGTCGCGAGTAGGGAAAAGGAAATCAGGTAGAGAAAGAAAGTGACACAGTAATTGCAGAGAGAGTGAGAGAAAGAGTGAGCGAAAGTTCAAAGTTCTACAGGTACGGAGAGTGGATATATATTATATATATATAGATATATAGAAAGGGGGAGAGAGAGAGAGAGCGCGAGGCAGAGCGCAGACAGCAGAACCTTTGTCCTTGTCCTGAAGAGAGAGAGGAAAGTAATAAATAAAGATATATATAGAGAGGTGAAAATAAAGTAAGACATTTTAGACAGAGAGGACGTGAGGGTTGTTGCGGAGTTATCTGCAAAGCACATTCAGAGGAAAAAGAAGAAGGTGAAGAAGTAAGAGAGGCCGGAAAACCCTAGTCCTACAATTGATTCATTTTGCCCTTCTCTGAAGACCAGTAAGGCTATGTATTTTCCTCTCTTTTTTGATTTGGAAATGAACGAAGAAAATTCCATGACGTTGTAGAAAATCAAGCTGTAGTGCTTTTTTTGTCTCACATTCACCTGCATTTAGATAAAGCTGTTATAGGGTTGGATCTTTGCGCAGGGAGCTAAAACTTAGGGTTTATTTCGGGTTTTTGTCACGTGGGGGTTTATAAGAAAAAAGAGCTTCTCTATTGGGTATTTGTGTATTTTATCGTGCTTCTTCTGCTGTATTAAAATTTGGGTTTTGTGATGTTTGGATGAAGACATTACTTCGTACTGATTTGAAGGTTAAGAAATTTGAGGGGTGATAGTGTAAGTTGGGGCCCTGGGTGAGGTACTTCATGAATGATTTGAAGCAAAATTTAGTGCCAAAAGAAAATTGAAGAAGAAATAGTTTCTGGGTATTGTACTTTTCATCCAAATAACGACCTTTACCTGTTGAAAGAGGATTTTGGGACAGCCTGTAACTTTTTGCGGTGAATTTAGACGCTTCGGTTTGACATCTGATCTTTGCGCTGGAGCGGTTAGGATTACCGGGCACTATGTCTTCCTTAAGTAGGGAGTTGGTGTTTTTGATTTTGCAGTTCTTGGATGAGGAGAAATTCAAGGAAACAGTTCACAAGTAAGTCCTGTATTTATTATTTAATTTTTTTCACATCCTAGCATCTAGTTGGTTACCATGATTAGCTTGGGGAAAGAAAAAGAATGCAAAATTTTTAAGTATCGTTTAATATCTCGACCTCTGTTTAGCCTAAGAAAAAAAAAACCAAAAAAGCTCATATTTCATTAAAAACTGAGCTAATTTTTTAGTAAACCAAGCCAACTTTATTTAGCTTGGAAAAAGGAAAATTAATATAAAATGGAGTGTAAGATGTAATTTGGGGAATTGATCTTTCAGATCTTGTAAGTACTTCTCTTGCGTGTTGTAGCCCGTTTCTGCATTGAGCTCGCTACCAGTGGCCTTGGCTTCTCTCATTTTTCTGCCTCTCCTCAGGCAGTGAAATGGAGCATGAGAAAACTTGGCTAAAACAGATGCATGCTATTGCCTTTTTGTTGTATGCTAATAATTGGCTTCCGGAATTTTAGGTTAGAACAAGAGTCTGGCTTTTTCTTCAACATGAAGCATTTCGAGGATCAGGTCCAGGCGGGTGAATGGGATGAAGTTGAGCGCTATTTATGTGGCTTCACAAAGGTAGAGGACAACCGATATTCAATGAAGATTTTCTTTGAGATTAGGAAGCAGAAGTACTTGGAAGCTCTTGATAGGTGAGTATTCAACATTATTTCTGTCAACAACCACCTTATGAATTTCTAGGAGCCCCTTGAAATCTTTACTTGGTTTCCAGTTTGCAAAGCATAGCTCAGTTTGATGTCTTTTCTGCTCAGGCAGGATCGAGCAAAGGCTGTTGAGATTCTTGTGAAAGACCTTAAGGTTTTCGCATCCTTTAATGAGGAACTTTTCAAGGAGATCACTCATTTGCTTACTCTCGAAAACTTTAGGTATCTACCTTTTCTTCTCTGTTAATTTGAATGCACACTGCCTTGTGATCTTTCCTAATTTATACCTCCTGTTGTTTTGTATCATCAGGCAAAATGAGCAGCTTTCCAAGTATGGAGATACAAAATCGGCTAGAAACATCATGCTTATAGAACTCAAAAAGCTAATTGAGGCAAACCCACTGTTTCGTGATAAGCTTGTGCTTCCATCCTTCAAAAGTTCGCGACTAAGGACCTTAATTAACCAGAGGTGATTCCTACATTTTCCACAAGTTAGATATAACCTGCAAGTTTGTGGTCATGGACTCAGTTTAAAATTCTTGTTATGGACCATTGTTGTCAGGAGTAGCTCGGTTATCTTTGTATTGGGTTTTCTCTTATAAATATATATGTGCATGTGTATATCTATATAAGCACTTTGGTTATTTCTCAACCGGTTAGTTTTAAAAAATAAAATTAAATCAACTGAAGACTTGTGCCTTGACTTTCTCTGATGATAGTTGTTTCTTGGAGACTCATATGTTTCTTTCAATTTTCAGTCTAAACTGGCAGCATCAACTTTGCAAGAATCCTCGTCCAAATCCTGATATTAAAACACTCTTCATGGATCATTCTTGCACTCCAACGACTAATGGAGCTCGTCCTCCTCCTACAAACAGCCCCCTTATGGGGCCAATTCCTAAGGCTGGGGCATTTCCACCTATTGGTGCCCATGGTGTATGTATTTTCCATCTGTTACCTGCCAAAAGGAAGGAAAAAAAGCATTATAGCATAATTCTTGGATGCCTCTTATGTGCAGCCTTTTCAGCCTGTTGTTTCACATTCTCCTGGTGCTATTGCTGGGTGGATGTCAGGCACCAATCCTTCTTTACCTCATGCTGCGGTGGCAGCTGGCTCACCTGGTCTAGTGCAGCCTTCTAGTGCAGGTGAGAATGCTTATGATGTGTCTCAGTGCTTTAAACACTCTACTACTTGGCTTTACTGATAATTTTCTAATATGTACAGCTGCATTCTTGAAACACCCAAGGACTCCCACTGGTGTAACAGGCCTAGATTATCAATCTGCTGATTCGGAGCACTTGAAGCGAATTCGCATTGGCCAGTCTGATGAGGTGTGGATGACCAAGACAGTATTTTTTTCAAGCTCAATTTTCATGTTTTTAATTGCTTAGCCTTTAGGACATTATTCTTTATTCTTTCTCGCTTATGGAAAGTTTATGCTTACTCATGGTCTCTGTAGGTGTCCTTTTCTGGTGTAATGCATACTCCTAACATCTGTTCACAAGATGACCTTCCTAAAGCTGTTATGCGTACCCTCAGTCAAGGATCTAATGTCATGAGCATGGACTTTCATCCACAGCAACAAACAATTCTTCTAGGTTTATAATATATATTTTTTCTTCACCAAAATTTTTGTTGTACATTTATCAAAGTTTCAAATATTTTTTGTAGTTGGGACAAATGTTGGTGACATTAGTGTATGGGAAGTTGGGTCCCGGGAAAGGTTGGCACATAAGCCTTTCAAGGTTTGGGATCTCTCAGCTGCTTCTATGCCATTGCAGGTATTGTTAGTTACAATTCTGTTAAGTTATGCATAGACTTCTAGTTTCACTTACTGATTCTTCTGGTCAAATTTAACAATGAGGGACCTTCCCAATGCCTGTAAACTCCCTAATACTAATGAAGTTGGGGTTTAATCTCAAACGTTCTGGTGCAATAATCAAGTGGTTTTAGCACCAGGCAATTTAGCACACCTTATCTACCAGTGAAAACATGAGTATTGAGTATTAGGAATTGTAAGCGATTGTCCTTTCAAATTAATCTTCTTTATGCTACCAGACAGCTTTACTCAATGATGCTGCGATATCGGTGAATAGATGTGTTTGGGGGCCAGATGGACTTATGCTTGGTTTGTACACAACTTTTTTACTTGGGACTAGTTTATATCCTCATTATTAGATCACAATTTTCTGGCTTTAATTTTATCTGCATGGTTTAGGCGTTGCATTTTCAAAACATATTGTTCAAATATATATGTACAATCCAACTGGAGAACTGAGACAGCATTTGGAGGTATGCCTTCTGTCCTGTATATTATGTTTTTCCCTGGTAATGGCAAGGTGCTGGTAATTGATAATCTTATCTTTTAGATTGATGCTCATGTTGGTGGTGTTAATGATATTGCGTTTGCTCATCCCAACAAGCAACTGTGTATTGTCACATGCGGCGATGATAAAATGATTAAGGTATCAACTAAGATCTAGAGGTTTTTTAATAAATAAGAAAGTTGAGGTTCCTCATTATAGTATTCTATGTGACAGGTATGGGATGCTGTAACTGGACGGAGACAGTACACTTTTGAAGGCCATGAAGCTCCTGTATATTCTGTCTGTCCTCACTACAAAGAAAATATCCAAGTAATTTCATTAAGAAGTTAATCACAAGCTTTATACTTGGTTATTGTTTTGACGTGTTGACTTTGTTGGCAGTGCAATATCCCTTTTCTGTAAAACATGCGCTTGGAAAGATCTGATAGCTTCCTGTTATTAACAAATCTTATATTTTTCAGCTGGCTTTATCCTCTGTACTGTTAATTTTCCAACCCATTTTGTCCTTATGTGCAGTTTATTTTCTCTACTGCCATTGATGGGAAAATCAAAGCTTGGCTGTATGATTGCTCGAGATCTAGAGTGGATTATGATGCACCTGGACTTTGGTGTACCATGATGGCATATAGTGCGGATGGAACCAGGTAAAGCATGCCTATCAAAAGATTACATAGGACTTGCATTTGTTTAAATTCTTTCTGCATCAGTTGTATATTTCAATTCTCTATAATTACATATTAAAATATCTGATGGCATAAACTGCACAGGAAAACTGTTTCAGTTCATTTTCCTTGTATAGGATGCACATTAGTATGCAGCTCATTTTGTTCTATTTTGTTTTTATTGATCATTTGTGTTGGTCACCATTTACAATAACTAGTAGCATTGGTACTTATATCTGTCTTGCAGGCTCTTCTCATGTGGAACAAGTAAAGAAGGCGAGTCTCATCTAGTTGAGTGGAATGAGAGTGAAGGGGCAATAAAACGGACATATTCTGGTTTTAGAAACCGCTCCTTAGGTGTTGTCCAGTTTGACACAACCAGGAACAGGTTCTTGGCTGCTGGTGATGACTTTCAAATCAAGTTCTGGGATATGGATAATACAAATATGTTGATAGCTGTTGATGCAGATGGTGGATTGCCTGTTAGTATTCTTCTGCCATTTCATTTAATCACTGGTATTCAAATTGAATAGTGAAGCCCAAGTTCATTCTATTCTCTCTTGCAGGCTAGTTCTAGACTGAGATTCAACAAAGAGGGGTCGTTGTTGGCAGTCACTACTAGTGACAATGGTATCAAGGTTTTAGCCAACAAGGATGGTGTGCGCTTGATAAGGATGTTGGAGAGCAGGGCCACCGATAAAAGTCGAGGCCCTTCTGAACCCATTAACTCTAAGGTAGTCCAGACTCCGGTGCTTTGATTTTTTGAGTCACATTTAGCATCTTCAAACAATTTCATGTAGCCTGATACAAAGTAATGTTATCAAGAAAACCTTTATCTCTTATGTCAGTCAGACGACTCATACCTGCTTAAGGCCGCAAGTCTAATTAGAGAAGCCTGCACTAAGATGAAATATAATTCTGTAGTTTACTTGAGTTAAGGTTATGTGGAACAGATATGAGTTTGAGTTGTCTCGTACGTGAACCTTGATAGATCTGTTAACTAAAGAAAACGCGCAATATCAAACTTTTTTTTTCAATAATATGGGGTTCCCTCTTACAAAAAATGTCACAGTTAATATATTACATTTGTTTGGAGAAAAGGTTAAAGTTGAAAACAAGTATTCAACAAAATGTTGCTGTTGATTACTGTCGTGCTTTGTAATACCATACCGTCGACATCAATTTCTTTTGCGATTTGTATTCCATAATAAAAACTTGACTCAAGCACTAGCTGTTGAGTTGAAGTAGTATATAAATATTTATTTTGATTGGCACTGGGTGTCTGAGAACAAAGTCTTGACTAATCCTGGGGGTGCACAAGCCCTCGGCAAGGAGTTTTCCGCAAATGTACCTTGGGTAATTCAAGGGGAAGTTCTCCCAGTTCGATGGCCCTAGAAATTGTTTGCACCCAAGAGGATTCGAACCTTAGACCTAGAGGGAGCATACCACCAAGACCACAACCTTTACCACTTGAGTCAACCCCTAGGGGTTAGTAGTATGTAAATACTTTTAGGAGGTAATATTATTTGATGTTGATCAAGTTTCATCCAGGAATACAAGTTTCAGAATGTAATGTTGTTCTGAAAGAACAGCAGCTTAAAGAAGTGAAGTTTCTTTTTGGTACTTGAGAATTAAAGAATTGTCCTGATGATTGCTGTGGGATGTACTAAACCATGATGTGAAATTAACATTATGTTTGGGTCATATGCTGGTGATCCCATAGTTAATAATACTTTTGGTTAGATAATCAAATCCAATGGACTGCATTCTGGAAATGTCTTTTCAGCAAGCTCCACTTTGTTGTGTGTGCATAGCTATCAGTTAAGTATTCCGTTTTCCTGCTGTTATGTGGCCGCCTGAACGTGAATTATTGAACATTAGTGGCCCTTTTTATCATTATTTTTAACTTTGATGGGTTGAATATATCAGATTTGGTTACATGGGTCTGGGGTTTAACCGGATAAAAGACGGTGTGTTTGCACGGTCTCTGGGGTTCCTAGTCATAAAACAAATCCATTGGATACTATGTGCTTTCACTCAAAGCACATTTTATGGTACTTTGTTGGATCTTTGGGATATATATATATATATTTTGGTGTATATATATTTGTATATGTAACCTTCCCTAAGCCTAGTTTTGTTACCAATTTTGCTGGGGACTCCTATACCAGTATTGTCAGATTTGAAGACTTAAGTTCTGTACTGAAGATGTTTTGTTTGTTACCCTGTATTTTTTTTAAAATTTTGTTGTGCCTTTAGGAAGCCCAAATTGATTCAATCAATATAAAATGTATTAATCTATGTAGCTGGTTTTTCAATAGACCTCTGTGGTATCCTCTCCCTTTTAATTATTTTCTCTAGTATGATTTCTTCATAGATTTACATTTCTTATTTATTCATAAAAAAAGATTTACTTTTTTTTATTTTTTATTTTGCCATGGAGGTTTCTTGATTCAGTCTCTTCAGCATATTTATATGTTTTTTGCAGCCTCTGCTTGGTAACTCCTTAGGCCCATTTGCAAATGTTTCTCCTGCTGCTGCTCCAACACTGGAACGTCCTGATAGAACTCCTGCTGTATCTGTCAGTAGTCTTGTAAGTTTATCTTTTTTTGTGTAAAGTTGTTTGTAGTACCTAGTTTCGAAGTTTTCATAGCACTTTACCACAGGGGGACAGTAGCAGGCTTCTGGATGTCAAACCACGGATCTCAGATGATGCAGACAAGATTTTGAGCTGGAAAGTATCTGATATTGTGGAAAAATCTCAACTCAAGGTTCTACGATTGCCCGACTCCATCACAGCAGGGAAGGTAGGCAGTTTGAGCATGTGACTGGTCACAAGTTGCTTGGTCCAATGCGCTTTATATTGGGAAGGGAAGAAAATATATTTTTATTTTCTCAAATGAAAAGACTTGAAAGCTTGTGCTTGTATGGATGGTTTATATTATAATTATTATTCTTGTTATTTTATTGGTCATCCTTATGTTGGTATCTGACAGCTTGGCATGGTAAGTTCTTTATAGCTTTTCATCTTAAGACGGTTAAGGCACTTCATTTAACAAGTCAACTACATTCTTGAGGACATGTCATGGAAGGGAACTCAAGAATGTTGATTCTTGTCAGTTACTGAAAATTTTTGTTGAAAGCCTTGTGCACTCTTGTTCATTACTCTGGAGTCCTAATAAATACTTTTTATCAAACTAAATAGTGCCCAAAGAATGGTCAATCTACTACCTCCAGCCATGTACCCGTATGATGTGGGAATATTTAATAATATATAGTTGGTGTGATTGGTGAAATGCACTGGCTAATTATATGAGAGGGTTAGTGAAGACATAACTGAAGACATGGAAGGGGATGTTTATAATCTCATGGGTCCTGATGACTTTGGAGTTTGAATCTTGATATGAATGAAAACAATCTTCAGTTTGCCCATAATAATAGTTCACATTCCCTTATAGGAGTGTCCAATTATATTTGTCCATTCTTAAGTTGCGAAATGTAATTTTTTAAACCCCTAAAAATGATAATTTTCTTTTATTATTTACATGATAAAAAAACTCAATTTTAATTTAATAAACATAGTTGTAAGGCTAGAAGTTCTTGTTCATGACTAGATTATAGTAGTCTTCTTTGAAAAGACTACTTTGATGACAGCCGTGTCCCTTGTAAATTCTTGTTCATTTCTTATAGCTGAGGGGTATTTTGCTTTGAATTTATGACTTCTATATACAATCAAATCTTTTTCTTTTTTGATAAGCATTCTATATACAATCAAATCTTTCCATGTAGAAAAATACAATGAGCACGAGCAAAACTGGGGTTACTGATTTTGTAATGTATGTTTCCCTCTTTGCCAACAAAGTTTTGACATGTAACAAGCTTCGTTAATTCTTCAACTAACAACTTTGGTGCAAACTTCTAGTGACAATAATGATTAATTACATATGTTCTCATCTTTTTGGTTCCCAAGTTTTATAAATCTTGTCATTAATGGGTAAATGGAGATATTAATGAAAGAGTAAGTAGAAAAATCTGTTAGGAAAATCATTAAACTCAGACGGGGGAAAGAGAGCAGGACCTATATGATTGCACTTCTAACAATGGTGTTTTGTCTATGCATAATAAATTTAAACATGCTTGTTATGCATTTAGAGATGTTGGCTGTGTTAAAAAATCAGTAAAGTAATCCTTTTTTATGGCAACAATGTAAGAGGGGTATTTAGATTACAGAATAATTTATTCACTTGGTTTATAATATATATAGTTGACACAAATCATAGACATTAGTTTTACAAAAGAGCATAGTTGTTCTTTTTTATTTATTTTTGATAAGTAAAGAACATAGTTGTTCTTTTTGTGTTTCCTATATCAGAATATTTTATAATTCACATGTAATGAATCACAAATTGCAGGTTGTACGACTGATCTACACTAACAGTGGCCTAGCTCTACTGGCCCTTGCTTCCAATGCTGTTCATAAACTTTGGAAATGGCAACGTAGTGAAAGGAATCCAGTGGGAAAGGTTAGCTTTCTACCTATGCATAGGTATTCACGATACGTTTAAGGAGTTTCTAATGGCTCCCCCTTGAAAATACTCAGGCTACCGCGCATGTAGTACCACAGTTGTGGCAGCCCCCCAATGGAACTCTTATGAGTAATGATGTAAATGACAGCAAACCAGCTGAAGAGTGTGCTGCATGTATTGCTCTATCTAAAAACGATTCTTATGTCATGTCTGCATCAGGTGGGAAGGTCTCTTTGTTCAACATGATGACATTTAAGGTTTGTTGTTGTTGCTTTTGCTTGTTTTGTGATGGGAAAACTCGGTGTTAATTAGCTGGATCCTATGTAGTTAAGTTCTTATACCAAGTTGACATTGATTGCATTAACCTGGTAACTGCTGTTCAGGTCATGACAACATTTATGTCCCCACCTCCTGCAGCGACTTTTCTGGCATTCCACCCACAAGATAATAACATTATTGCTGTTGGAATGGAAGATTCTTCTATTCAAATCTATAATGTCAGGGTTGATGAGGTGAGGCATCTTGTATGTTTGATTCATTCTTTCTGTAAGCTTCTTTTTTCTTTTTCAATAATTCATATTCAATTAATGAAAATCCTATCATTTAGCTGTGGGGAATAATTTTATTATCTCGTCGTTGCGAGTGTTAATGCATACTCATCCTCTCAAAAGTCATGGTATTATTATTTTACGTTTTGGAATTTTTTTGACCAACCAATTACATGTTACTTTATATTAATGTCATTGTGGGCAGTTCTCACAAGTACAGGACATAATTGAGTTGTCAGATGATTTATGTGTTATAAGGTCATGTTGGAACTTATAAAAAAAAAGGTCATGTTGGAATTTCAAATTGTTTTTCAGAAACATTACATATTATGAAAAGGTGAAGTCTTGTATTACTCTTTTATCATTGAGTCAAGGTTTTAATGCATTCTATCCCAACTGAATTAATCATCTAAGCATCCACCTCTTGATGACCTTAAGCTTTCTTGCATGGCGTCTAGTTATGGAAATGCAATTCAAGCTTGGGTATGGTTTGCAGGTCAAAACCAAGCTTAAGGGTCACCAGAATCGGATTACAGGGCTTGCATTTTCCCAAACCTTAAATGCTTTGGTTTCTTCAGGAGCTGACACACAGGTTAGTGTATGACTATTAAAATTTGAATATTAAAATTTATAACATGCTGTCTGATGAAGTTTAAGGGTCCGTTTGGCAACACAACCGTTCTAAAGTATTATCAGATTTTTCCTTCGCAAACATTACTCAAGCATAAAACACTTTTCAATTTCAGATTTTCAACTTTTTCATGTAATCATTAATCATTACAACTTTCTCAAACTCCCAAACAAAACACAAAAAACAATACTATACTTTTTCAAATTTAAAATACAAAAATAATATTAAAAAATTATATTCAAGCAATTTTTTAACTTTATAATAATTTTTATTCAAAATTCTCTCTTTCCTTTCACAAAATCCAATAAAACATCTTAACTCAAACCATTTCATTATTATTCACAGATATATTGAATATTCCAAGTATCCAAACAAACCTTAAGTTTTAATGTTGTTATTAAAAGGTAGGACCTTGTCCATATCTCAGCTTCAGGGCCCTCTACTTCAGTGGGACCTTTGCAGTGTTGGGTAATGACCTTTCTCGTCCTAAACATATAGCTGGACCAACCTAGCACTCTGTTTTGTACAATAGAAACATCAGCTTAGTAAGATGATCCCCTTGTCGTTTAAATCCAGCTGCAAAAATGTATGACTTTTTATTCAATTGAAGGCCATTATCCAGTGTCCGTCTCTTCAAAGCCCTGGTCTTGAAGTTTAAATATATTTTTGAACCAAGAGTTCATCCTGTGAGGCCGACCAATAGTGTAAAAGTTGAAATATATTTTTGACATGACATATTTTGTTATTTATACTTGTTTCTTTCTTATCAAAAAACATATTTTGTTATTTATACTGATACAAAGATATTATAAATGCAATTTGAGATATGAAAAATATTATGAACATGTTAATTGATGTAGAGATATGGGGATGTGTCTATGATAGTGCAATATCATATATTCTAGTGGTTTTGAATATTCAACCAAAAACTCATTGTTTTCCTTCAAAGTTGTGGTCGTGGGAAAAATTGTTTAGAGAAGAGCGAGAGAAAGATTGAAGATAGTCTAGGAAGGATGTAGAAAAATCACGCTTTATGTGTTGGTTGAAATAAGTTGATGATTTCTTATGAATGTTTAGTGGTTCTCCAATAGTGGCAAGCCTAATGATATGTAGTATATATTTGAAGTGTAAGGCATGTATCTGGTGTGATATCTGCTCATTATTATTATTTTATTAGTAAAAGTAAAATTTTATTGATGGGAATAGGCATAGCCCAAGTACACATGAAGTTTACATAGAAAATGCATAAGTACCATTAAGCACTAGTGAGGGGTACAAAGTACAAACAGATCATGAAACTGTCCTCATTACAACTAATGACCGAAGCCCAAGAAAATAAAGTATTATAAAATAATCGCTTCAGCTCATCCAAGGAACGCTCCCGTTCTTCAAAACATCATTTATTTCTCTCCATCCACAAACACCACATAATGCGAAGTGGGATTATTTTCCACACAGCTACAATGTAAGCATTTCCTCTAATACCTTTCCATTACCTAAGAATATCCTTAACTCTTCCAGGCATAACCCACATGCACACCAATCCGGTTAAAGATACCATTCCACAAGAACCGAGCCACCTCATAATGTAACAAAAGATGATCCACAGATTCCCCATTTTTCTTACACAAGAAACACCAATCCATAATGATGAGACCACGTTTCTTCAAATTATCAGTAGTGAACAATCTCCCAAGAGAAGCAGTCCATACAAAGAAATCAATCTTTGGAGAGACCTTACACTTCCAAATAGCCTTCCAAGAAAAACAATGATCATTAGAGAATCCTGAGAGAGCCTTGTAATTGGAACGCATCGAAAACCTATTTCTCCCAACAGGAATCCAAATCATCCTATCCTCCATCACATTACTGAATGACATAGCATACAAGGAATTGAAAAATTCAGCGAACATTCCAAAGTTCCCAATCATGAGCCGCTCTAAAAAAACTGACATCCCAATTCTCCACAACCATTAGAACACTATCTCTATATCAATAAAAGATCTTTTTTTTTTTTTTAAAAAAAAAATAACACCAACAAATCAGCCACCACAGCCTCTTTATCACTAGAAATCTGGTAAAGAGATGGAAAAACATACTTAAGGGCCCTTGCACCACACCAAGCATTGTGCCAAAAGTAAACACCATGACCATTTCCAACTGCCAACCTGAAAAAGTTGGAGAATCCCTCCCATCTGGAACAAATATGTTTTCACAAATCCACACCATATGCCCCCTAACTTCATTAGAACGCCAAACCCCCCCTTCCCCCTTTTCAACCTCCCGTATTTTGAATCTATAACAACTCTCCCCAAGCCTTCCCTTTCCTGATGATAGATCCATAACCATTTCCCCAAAAGTGCTTTATTGAAGGTCCTCAAATTGTGCATCCCCAAACCACCACAAGTTACCCGAGAACATATTTTATCCCACCCAACAAGATGAGATTTGGCTTCCTCCCCAAATGAAACTATGAAATTTTTTCTCAATATGAGATGCTACACCTGCAGGTAGTGGAAATAAAGATAGAACATATGTAGGGAGATTGGATAAAGTGCTTTTGAGAAGAGTTAATCTACCGCCCTTTGACAAATAAATTCTTTTCCATCCTGACAACCTTCTATCAATCTTTTCTGACACACCTTCCTAGATAGAGTTCGTCTTGAAAGCAGCCCCCAATCGAAGACCAAGATATTTCATGGGTAGTGATGATACCTTACAGCCCAGGATGTTTTTCAATCCTCGAACATTAAATACCGTACCCACAGCAACCATTTTAGACTTTGAAAGGTTCACTTTCAAGCCTGAAACAGCTTCAAAACAAAGCAAAAAAGCCCTCAAATATTGAATATGACCATGGTCCGGCTCACAAAAAAGTAAAGTATCATCAGCAAAGTGAAGATGAGAAATATGAACACCTCCAATGGAAAAACCAGCAAGAAAACCTCCATTAACAGCAGCACTCAACATGCGACTTAGTGCATCCATCACAATGACAAACAAGAAAGGGGAAAGAGGATCCCCTTTTCTTAGGCCCCGTTTGGATGTTGAGATGAGATGAGAAATCTCATCCCTCTCAACATCCAAACATCACTCAAACACAAACATTTTTCAATTTCAAATTTTTAACTTTTTCATATAATCATTACCTAATTATTACAACTTTCCCAAACTTCCAAACAAAACACATAAAACAATTCAACTTTTTCAAATCTCAAAATAAAAATAATAATAAAAAATTATATTCTAATAATATTTTAACTTTATAATATTTTTATTCAATTTTTTCTCTCCCCTTTCCCAAAACCCCATAAAATATCTTAACTCAAACCATTTCACTGCTATTCACAGATTTTTTTTTATCTAATCTCATCTTATCTCATCTCAACATCCAAATGTGGCCTTAATCCCCTGGAGCTGTGAAAAAACCCCTCTGGTGCACCATTCACCAAAACTGAAAAACGAATAGTAGAGATACTATGCCTAATTCATGAAATCCATCTTTCTCCACAACCACACCTCTCAAGTAACACAAAAAGTTCCTATTGACATGATCATATGCCTTCTCCATGTCTAATTTGCAAAGGATCCCAAGTGTTCCTATTGTAATTCTTCTATCCAAACACTTGTTGGCAATTAGAACCGAATCCAAGATTTGTCTTCCCTTCACAAAAGCATTCTGAGGTTTTGATACAATGCTACTCATAATGGCAGTCATTCAGTTAGCAAGTACCTTAGTGAGTATCTTGTATACCCCATTAACAAGACTGCTCGGTCGAAAATCCTTCATCTCCACTGCCCCCACTTTCTTAGGAATAAGGGCAATAAAAGTCGCATTAAGGCTCTTTTCGAATTTTCCAATAGAATGAAATTCGTAAAAGACCTTCATAATATCCTCACCAACCACATCCCAACAATCATGATAGAAAGCCATAGAGAACCTATTTGGACCGGGTGCTTTGTCCTTAGCCATCCTAGGAATCACTTGAAAAACTTCATCCTCCTCGAAAGGTCTCTCCAACCAAATAGCTCTTATCTGATTGATAATTTCAATGGACAAACCATCAAGTTTGGGTCTCCAAGAAAATTTTTCTGTTAGGAGAGATCTCATAGAAGTTGACAATATGCTCCTTAATAACATTATGATCTGAACAAACCTATTAATTTGAAGCATCTTAATCACATTATTCCTTCGATGAGAATTAGCCACCCGATGGAAAAATTTAGTACATCCAATTTTTTCATCCAAAGGGCTCTCGATTTCTGTCTCCATGGTATTTCTTCCATTAGAAGCACTTTTCCAGCTCCATCGTGATAGAAAATTTCCTACATGATTCTTCCTTAGAAAGAGGAGCACTCGCCTCCCTATCCTCCAAAATCTGTAGGTCCTCAAAAAGGGACTGTTTTTGATAGTCAATATGTCCAAAGACATCATTCCACATTTCACATCCCTCTTCAATGCTTTCAGTTTCCCAGCCAAAATAAAACTTGTTGAGCTCTCTAAAAGATACGAGGACCACCACAACCTTACTTTCTCATTAAAACCTTCAACTTTCAGCCACATGTTTTCAAACTTAAAAAATATCTTTTACCCTCATGAATGCCCCCACAATCCATAACAATAGGTAAATGGTCCGGACTTACCCTAGCTAGTCTCTTCTAGAGCAAAGTAGAGTAGGGAGCCTCCCAAGGAGACACCAAAAATCTGTCCAAGCGAGACCAAGGCCTTGTTTGAATTCAGAAATGAGTTGAGATGGTTTTAGATGAGTTGAATAAAATATTATTAGAATATTATTTTAAATATTATTATTGTTTTGGGATTTTAAAAAGTTGAATTGTTTATTATATTTTGTGTGGAAATTTGGAAAAATTGTAATGATGAGATGAGATGAGTTGAGGTGAATTTCGAATCCAAACAAGGCCCAAGTGTGCAACCCACCAACAAGTGGTAGATCCACAAAATCCATATCGAATATGAGTTCTGAAAATTCATTCACAGCACAACTTTGCGTAGCTTCTCCTGATCTTTCACTAATAAACCGAGTGATATTGAAATCACCACCAACGCACCAATGTAAGTTCTACCAGCTGCCCAAACCAGCAAGCTCATACATAAATCCTTCCTTTTACTGTCCACATTTGGTCCATACACCCCAACAAAAGCCCAACTAAAACCATCCACCACATTCTTAAAAGAACACGACACCGTAAAGTTTCCAATGCACTCCTTAATAAGCTCAACCACCCTCTTATCCCACATAATAAGAATACCTTCGGAAGCACCGTTGGAAGCAAGGTAAACACAACCCACAAACGTATAGCCCCATAAACTAGTGATAATGCTACGATCAATGGATTCAAGCTGAGTTTCCTGCAAACAAACAATGTCCAATGTCCAATGACGTAAAATATCCTTAATCAAAAGACGCTTATTGGGATCACTAAAACTCCAAATATTCCAAAAAAGTATTTTAGGCTTCATGGGAAAAAACAGCCTTTCCCTTAGATCTACCTCTATTAGCACTTCCCTCCTGGCCGTCATAATTAATTGAACAAGTGAGTCGCTTAAGCTCCCTATTCTTTCTAGAAACAGATTTAGGAGAAAAAGAACGCCCCGCCTCAATAGCAATGAGTAAAGCCTTGAATTGCTCCTCTAAACCCTCACAAGAAATCCCCAAGTCTTGGATTTCCTTCACTTTCTGAATCACCCAATCCGAAGATAATCCCTCGTAGCTGGCAAAGGAGATAAGGTGCACAGCGGAGCTGGATCCACCTCCTCCCTATACACATGCTCAGACACCGGCAACGAAATCTGTGGCAAAAATTCCCCTTCACTTTATGGTGACATTTATGGCATTGGCACACCAACCGAGTGGTTGCCTGACACCGGCGACAAAATTTGTACTAGCCTAGATGTCGGCTGGTCAACATCAGGCATCATAGATAGTGGATGGCGAAGGAGCCGATCCCAAAATATCCCCGGTATGAGGCTTCACCCTCCAAACAAGATGTGGGCTTTTAACCAAGCCCAGCCCATCAACTTTCTTCTTACCCTCTGAGAAGCTCTGTTCTTCATACCCAAAACAGAGGACATGGAAACAACCTTTCTCAAATTTTCAGTGAACTGCCTCTGGCCTTCACCCTTTGATCCTTCCGGAACAGCGATAAAACCACGCATCTCCTCTCTCCCACATTCAGACAACGTTAGAAAACGGCCAAATTTGTTATGGCAACGCTGGGCCAACAGCACCTGACTCCCATTTCTTCTAGATTTGTAGGACTCCGACGGACTTGCCGACGCACCGCATGCAACCACTACAGTGACCAACCAGTCCACGGTGGTTACATTGATAATGACATAGTAACCTTGAGACTTCTCTCCAGCATCCGCCACCGCTGCTCACTCTTATGTTGAAACTCGAAAATCTTAGAATTGACGAGAAGCTTCCATTCTGAACCCATTACAAAATGGAAAAATAATACCAGAGAGCCCAACTAACCAGAAAAAGATGAAAAGAACTAAAAAAGAGAATTAAGGAAATTTCCGGCGAGAAGCATCGGAAATGGGAAACCGACGGGATGGCATGAGAGAGAGTTTACAGAGACTAAGATCCATTGTTAAGCCAACGCCTTCTGTCTGCTCATTATGAGAACCTGAGTACAGTACTTGTTCAGTGGTGAGATTGTATGTACATAATAAATTATCTTGCAACAAGGCTATGAAATTGTGCCCAGAAAAATAGAAGAAGGTGCTGTGAAATTGTCTGTCCCCTAACTTACTTTCAGAATGCATTTTTTATAAGATAAGGAACTCCGGAGACCGTGCATACGCAACATGTCTTTGACCTGGTTAAACCCCAGACCTTTGTAACGTGCCTCCTTTGCACAGATTAGGAAATTGTCAGCTTTTACTGAACGTGGCTCCTAGAAAGTTTTTGTATGAAGGGTTTGAACCTTAAACCTGGGGGGAGCATACCCCCAAGTTGAAGACCTTTACCCCTTGAGCCAACCCGGTTTTCAGACTCTATTAAACTCCAAATTTTAAGAGTGACATAAAGTGTATGCTGCTGAGGTTGAATGTTCCTGAAGTAGACCTTGCTGTATGTTTGCCACAACATACTAGGTCTTTTTACCTGGTAACAAAAATTTGGGGCAAAGAAAGAAATAAGTACACTAGGGAGAACGCTAAATTCCCCTGAAAAATAGGGCCTTTATTTGTAACCGGGGTATTAAGTTCTGAAGGCCTGGAAAATACGAGTGCAGGGTATTTTTGCTGATCAAACTAAAACATGGCCACTTATCATATTAAATAATTTTGGATTCAAGTCACTTGGATGAGAAGACGGTAGTGCTCTCCTTCTCATTATAATTACTTGATAGTTTGTAACATTGGTCAATTGCGTTGCAGTTATGTGTCTGGAGCATTGATGGGTGGGAGAAGAAGAAATCAAGGTTCATTCAAGCACCAGCTGGTCGTCAATCTCCACTGGTTGGAGAAACTAAAGTTCAGTTCCATAATGATCAGGCACATCTGTTAGTTGTACACGAAAGTCAAATCTCCATCTACGACAGCAAGCTCGAATGTCTGCACTCAGTAAGTTTTTTTGCCTTCCATTCAGTATTTGCCTTTTTATCATTTTTGGTAAGCTAATCAAGTTACCAAGTAACGAGTCTGATGCAGGTGGTAAAAAATGGGGGTGATGGAGGCATAGAGCCTTACCAGCATTTATGCCTTCCTAGCTGGTCTAAACTAGTGTTTAAACATTTGGCATAGGGTTGTTTTCATTGGAGTTACTATTTCAGCAGTCGATTACTATTTCAACTGTTAATTTATTGGAAGCAGAACAACTTAAAATAGGCTAGTAATGTAGGGAGGGGTATTTTTTCCAGGAGTAATATTACATACAGTCCTGAAGTGTGCAAGCACCGCGCAATCGTTTTAAAAAAGAGTAGGGTCTACTATTAAAAAATTAGTTTTTTTTTTTTTTTTATGTGGGTTCCGTATTTATTCATTTTTTTTTAAGAGATTGTGCGGCGCTTGCGCACTCTACGATTGCAAATATCATTTTTCTTTTTCCAGTAGGTACATAAAGTTTATTTTGGGAGTGTGGAAGCTAGGTAGCACGGCCCCTTTCCCTCAGTCCTTTCTTATTTTTCACCCCATCACAAAAGATATGGTCCGCACCTGCAGATTGGCACCAGATATGGTCCAATGCTCTCATTTGGACAAATTTTCTGTGGATTTCAAAAGAATGTAGCGCTATGCAAAGTTTTAACATTGACTCGGTAATATGTATACTATGTGAGGTTATAACTTTAGGGGTCGATAGTAAAATTTAAATTGCAGTCAACATGGTATGCTTTTTATGGCTGGTTTGCTAATCCTTATTCTTGTAGTGGTCTTGGTCTGCGAAAGACACAAATACAGCTCCCATCTCAAATGCAATATATTCATGTGATGGTCTACTGGTTTATGCTTCATTTTATGATGGTGCTGTTGGAGTTTTTGATGCGGATAGCTTAAAGATCAGGTGCCGAATAGTACCTTCTGCTTACATACCATTCTCTGCTGCCAGGTGAGCAAATGGTACTATTGTTGGAAGCTTGCCAGTTAGTGATTCAAGTATATATCAGTTTCCATGTTTCTCTGTGCCTTCCATTCTGTTTATGTACTATCTCGAAGTGCTAAACTGCATTACTTATTGTCAAAAATCTTCTGCAGCACCAACCCAGTCTATCCTTTGGTCATAGCTGCTCATCCATCTGAGCCTAACCAGATTGCACTAGGCATGAGCGATGGAACCGTACATGTGGTGGAGCCATTAGACGTAGAGCAGAAGTGGGGTGTCCAATCCTGTCAAGATAACGGGTCAATACCTTCTAATTCATCGAATCCTTCCCCAAGTGGTCAAGCATCCGAACTTACTCCTAGGTGATGGGGCCTTAAAAAAAAAAAAGAAAAAAAAAGAAATTTGCAATCACGAGGAAGTATAGAGTGTTCTTAAATTTTCAAGCGTTACCACCTTAATATTTTGCCCCAAGCCATTGCTTTGGATCGTGGCTCGTGTATTATTTGTTGTAAATTCTTTTTGTTTTTGGCCATTTAACTTGCAGAAAGTTTCTTGGAGAAAATTCTGGCCATTTGCCTTCCACCACGCTAATCACGTATTTCATGGTGGAACTACACTATAATTTATTTAGCCATATAAATTTTTCAGAAAGTTTTAGGTTCATTGCTCTATCAATATTATTAGTTTTTGTCTATGTTTATATCTAATAAATAACTTAAAATTAAAAAAATATAGCAAATTTATTGATTCAAAGTTATATAAAAATACAAAATATAAAGAATAGGTTCCATTTGGATTGAGAAGTGATCTCAATTCATCTTATCTCATTTAATCTCATTATTATAATTTTTTCAAATCTTTACATAAAATATAATAAATAATTTAATTTTTTTTTAAATTTAAAATAATAATAATATTTTAATAATATTTTATTCAACTTACATAAAATCATCTATACAAATAGCTGTTACCGAGTGGTGGCCTCCTGGTGACCATCAAGCCACCCTTTGTTTTGAATTTTTGGGAAATTAATTTTTTTTTTTTCCTTTTAAATTGATTAATCTAGCGTCTTTTTTGGTGAGTCTTTAAATAATCTATTGGACTTGTATTCTGTTTTTAATTTTTTTTTACACTTTAATCAAGTGACAAGTGATACGGCGCAGAAAGGTAATAAAAGGAATGATTTGATCACTGATCAAAATTTGAAAATATAGAATAAAAAGGTTAAAATTAAAATATATAAATACATCTGTCCAAAGCGAAATTGTCACATTGGCCGGATGCTTTTAGTATTCAAGATTTTTCCAATTTATAAATCATGTGGAATTCTTGGAATAAAATATAGTTTATTTTAAATTTTATTCTTACGAGAAATTATATTTTGTAGTCATAAGGTGTCAAGCGGGCATGCTTGGATACCAAGATAAAATATAAAATTCTTATCTCATCATTACATATTTTTTAAATTTTCATACAAAATATAATAAACAATTTAATTTTTTAAAATTTCAAATCAATAATAATATCAAGAAATAATATTTTAAACTTTCATCTAAAATAAATTTTTTTTATTAATATCTTATGCATTTTTTTTTAAAAAATAGTTAAATCTAGGATCCAATTAAAAAACTTATTTTCTTAATAATGAATTCGACATTTTTTCAAATAACGTTACGAAATTCGTTTGGATTTAGAGATAAATTGAGATGATTTATAAATAATAATGAGATTTATGAGTTAAAATTTATAAATAATAATAAAATAAATTGAGATGATCTCTCGTCTCAATCCAAACGTATACATTTTAGAATTGTATCTTGAATTACTATTTTTTAATAGTGGGACATTTTATTTTATTCACAGTTTGCCCACGGGTCGGATATCTGCCCACGGATTCGCCCGAACCCGTAGCCGGTACAACACGGTCTGATTCAACCCATTCCTTGCAATATTTTTCCCAAACCACCCAAAAATTGAAAACTGAAAACCCTAGAAATGGAAACTAACTCAAATCCCCAATTCTGATTTGCATGGAATCCCTACACCTTTCCCGTATTCCCCATATCGGATCCGCCTTATTCGTCACTTCTGGTACCCTTCATTTCTTCTTTGCTGGTGGCTGACCCGAACTCGGACTGAGAGAGAGACACAGAGACAGAAACAGAGAGAAAGAGAGACAGATACAGAGAGTCAGGCTTATGGATAGTGAGGGATCAGGTCCGGCAGGTTGCAGCCCGGGATCGATTGTTTGGGTGAGGAGGAGGAACGGGTCATGGTGGCCCGGGAAGATACTGGGGCCCGAAGAGCTCGGGGCTTCTCATCTCACTTCTCCACGGTCCGGGACTCCTGTCAAGCTTCTCGGAAGGGAAGACGCTAGCGTGTGAGTCTCTATCTTCCTCATTTTTATTTACTCAAAATTACATATTAGGATTGGATTGTTCTGTAAAATGAAAGATCTCGAGTCTGTCAGTGAAGTTTGTGCACTACTTTGGGGCTTTACGCTTGACTATTGGGCCCTTTTTCGACGTTTTATTTTTCATAATCACAAATAGATCCGTGAGTTCACGAATTTATATATATATATATATATATATATATATATATATATATATGTTGTGATGATGCTCTTTTAGGCTGGTACGAAATGTAATGGCGTTTGTGGAATTGTCGAGAACTATTTACTTAAGAAATGGTCATTGACGGTGGTTTTGCCAATTTGTTATATATGTATCAATGGGGAAGTGCCATTTGAGCAGAGCTCATTGACTTGATATATGTACATATACATGTGTGCATTGTGCATTGTGCAGAACACAAACATAAATCTGGTGGGAGTGCATCATCTTTTGTTTTATAAAATCATTAGTGTTCTTCCTGGAAAAAAAAAAGCAGCACATGTTGGAGCCAGCTCAAATAACCTCACTGAAGAACTAGATTTGGCAGAGTAATTTAGGTTGCAAAGGTAGCCCATCTTCGTGCTTTTATGACTCTATATGATGAGAGGAGAAGCATGATGATGGGCCTAACAACTTGAGGAGATATGTGCAAGGAAATTCGATGCATGACCCTGCAATACGTGATCTTTCGGCCAGTCTACAGTGAGTGATATGAAAAGCTAAATGGAAATTGAAGAATTACCACAAACCTTGAACCGAAATCCCATCATTTACTTTCCTCTCCCGGTACATTTTACTTTTGGGTCTTTCCAAAGAAGAGATCCAAACTTCATTACTTAGATGTCTTTGCATTCTATAGGTAGGATGGCGACTGGTATGGTTGAATTATGGAATATTTCGGTCTATATTTTTATCCCTAGTGGCTTTACATTTATGTATTTTTCATTACTGTTTTTTGCTTTCAATGACTATATCGAGTTTATGAAGAGGTGGGTGATGTTACTTATAAAAAATATGAAGAGGTGGGCGATGTCTGTTTCTTTTCAAATCATAAAGCTTTTGTATGGTTAAATTAGTTGGATTCAGTTTATAGTGGCTGCCTATGCTGCTTCAATGGGTCAATTGTATTTTATTCTTACTCTATGTAATGACTACTAATCCTAGTGTGTATATGGATCTTGCTGGAAGTGCCTTCAAGGTGCTAGGATGCAAATTGTAGAAAAAATCTCATGTAAATCTGGTTTTCCTTGGTTTTTCCCTCCCCCCCACCCCCCTGCATCATGGTGGGCTCATTACCTGGCCTTTCCCTCCTATGTTTCTTCCTTCTTGTTCTTTGCTTAAATTCTTTAAAATTTTCTTTTAGTGGGAAGCATGCAAAATCTTCTTCTAGTTACATTTTTCCACAGGTTACGCAATCAGCCTCAAGAAAATTTTGTGGTGATTTCTCAACTATCAAATGAATTATCTCATTAGCTGTATATAAAGTATGCTCTCTAGATACCTTGATAAATCCTATGCTTCTTTTCTTGATCATTAATATATTTTATTTAATTTATCAAAGAAAACTACCAATGGATTACGCTTTTATATGCTGGTTAATTATTTTAATGAAGAGTTTGAAGTGCTTTGATATAATATTTGGACAGAAAAAAAGACAACAAAGGGGAACGTGAGTTTCTTTAATAAATTATTTGACAGATTATGTTCATTGCCTGTGTTGTTATATAGTTATTTGGAAAACTAATATGTTGTGTGACTTGTGTCTTATTCTTCACAGATGTTTTGAGCTACTTCTTTGGTATTCATGACTGTTTTTACTGCACATACTCTGGTATTCATAAAACTCTTGGTTTTTTTTTTTTTCTTCTCAGCGATTGGTACAATTTAGAGAAATCCAAACGCGTGAAGGCATTTAGATGTGGTGAGTTTGATGAATGCATTGAAAAAGCTGAATCCTCCCAGGGCATGCCTATAAAGAAAAGAGAGAAATATGCACGTCGAGAAGATGCTATTCTGCATGCTCTTGAACTTGAGAAGCAACTTCTGGAAAAACAAGGAAAGTTAGGTATAGATTCTGATCGCACAAGCAATAAATTATCTGGTGGTTTGAAAAAGAGTTTAGTTAGTTGTTCAGAAAGTTATGGAGATGATAATGGAAAACATGGAAATTCCAATTCACATCAATTTCCTAGCAGACTTGAAACATATCATAATGATAAGTCCATAGGTGGTCTCTCTTCACAGAAAGCCATAGATGGAAATCAACATAGTGGGGATGAAGATCATTCTGAAATTGTACCTCGGATGAGAGGCTTGCAGGATTTTGGTCTCAGGATCACCCCTTCCAAACAAAGGTTTTTATCTTCTGTTGCTTTGAATGGTTCTCGGAAATCTACAGTTGAGCATCATGCTGATGCTCTTCCTGGTGGTGGTGTCCTTAGTATGGGAAATGCAAGTCAGGCCAATGGTAAGCTTTCATCGCATAAGGGGTTGACTAAGGAACTTTTGGTCAATAGATGTGATATGCACTGCCCTCTTATTCAAGGTTTGCAGAGTAGTGCAAAATTAGGAGTCCCTCATTCCTTGCTACCTGACTATGGTGCTGTTTCTACTTCTATTTCAGGAGTGGAGCAGATGGGAGTTACTTCCCGAGCAAAGAGGAGCAGAAGTCTCTACTTGACAGCAGAGCATGGTGATTCTTTTGATTGTGGTGAAACTTCTCAAAGCCATATCGCGATGTCCGCTTCCCAATTTGGAGTGAGTAACTGTCTTCCTCATCCTGGTTCTTTGATTGAAGAAAACTCTTCTGCTTTTACAGAAGACGTTGATGATTCTTCCGAAACCAATTCTTCAGACTCAGAGTCTGATTCCTCCGAGACAGAACCAGAAATCGATGAAGAGACAACTTTACTATCAGGTTCAGTCTTACTTTTGTAATTTTTTATCTCGTTTGCCACGAGTATTATCTACCTATTAAAACTTGATTAATCTATGTGGTTCAATTCTCTGTAATTTGTAAAAGATTGCTAATCTGATGCTTGCTGATGATCTCTCCCCGTTGGAAACTTGGAATATTTTTCTATTGTAACTAACCATGAACAGGTAGACGTGTTACAAATAAAAGATTGTTTATCTGATGCGCCTAATTGTTGAAGTCATAGGATCACTTATTATATTAACTCATATTTTGCCACATTGTTGTATGACGAGCAGTTTTGAGTTCTTCAAAAGAGTGTGAGAATTTGATGTATCTTGTTTACTAGTTCTTGTTGTCTTATTAGTGCATTGGTTCCCATTCCATTTATTTCACTGTCATTGCCGCATGGAAAATCAATTATGTGGACAGAGAAATTCTACACATGTTTCAAGAAGTAGTGAATACTGGATGTAACTAATGTTCTGCTGGAGTACTCTGATCAGCTGCCCTCCCAGTCCCCCCTCCCCCTTATGTATTTCTGTCCATAGTGCTAACCTCCCTACCTTCTGGTTAGTTTTGTATTTTTTGGCTATATTTGCTTCAATCTTTCTTCTTGAGTGAAACTGCTTTGACCTGAACAACTTTACCCAAGGATCTCCCAATGCAAGCATTGGCGTGTGGCTTTAAGGTAGAGAAGACACTTTATGGTAATATCTGAAGGCATAGATATTTTTGGAACCATAGCACTTGATGTAGGTCCAACTTGAGCCATTTTTTCTTCTCTTATAAGAAACGGCAGATCTTATGAATAGAATTTCATAATCTAGATTTAGAAATTAAAAAATGGTCTGAAGGTGGGGACTTCCACCTTATAGGTATGCTTGGCTGGGAGTCACTGTCCAAATAACAGATCTGATGTTGGTCCTGGGAGTTATGCATGGCTATTTGGTTTTTATCAGCATGTCTGCAGGCTCCTATGGTGTGGAAGTATCCCTTTTTTTCAAACTTTTTTAAGCTTTTGATGCATATGATGTTTGAATTCATCCTTTTTTTGTAATTATTTGATTTGAGTGCCTGCAATGGCTTGGCTTGGCTATATTGATGTGTTTTTTCCGCTCACCAACCTCTAATCTATCTTCTGTTTGGATGTCGCTGTGTCTACAGTAGCAGAATGGAATGCGCTGGGAAGATCTGAAGCACAAGAACATGGAAGCATGAACATTGAGGAGCAGGATGGTTTAACATTTTTGGGCGACACGTCTCACCTTTATCTTCATGACCATGTTTCTCCTAATGATGCTGTGTCCAAATGGCGATTGAAAGGTAAAAGGAATATTCGCAATATTACAAAAAGGTCTGTGAATGCAAGTGATGGAAAAGGTTCCATTCATGGAACGTATTCTGAAGAAAAGGGAAGTGGTTTGAGGCAAAGAACATTGAGGCAGAATTTGAGTTTCCATAGAAATGATGATTTTGATTATAGTGTTGATGACGATGATGATGCTGAGGATGAGGATGGTGATGATAATATAAGTGAAAGGGATTTTGGCAGTCAGAAAGTAAAAATGGACAGTAGATATTCCTTGGCATCAAAAGGTGCATCCAGGGGTCGAAATAGTGTTGTACGTAATATGGCTGATTGGGAGGACTTGGCATGGGAGGATCGGTCTGCTTTGAGAGGATACTGGGGGGTTAAAGCGGAGCGTTTTGATCCATATTTTAATGCCCATCGTCGTTTTGGTGGGAGGCCAAGATCCATGCTGGTCAATGTGGATTTGAAGGTTCAAGCAAGCTATCAAAAAGAGCCTGTTCCTATTGTATCTCTGATGAGCAAGTTAAATGGGAAGGCAATTATAGGGCACCCAATTCAAATTGAAGCCCTAGAGGATGGTTCAGCTGAAACTCTTCTTTCTACGGTCGATTTTGGTAATGAGGTGGTTAACAATGAAAATACAGCACTTCAGCCAGCTTGGAGGACTGCAAGGAGAACAGCAAACTTTAGGGTCCCACGTCCTCATTTATCTTCAGTGCCGGAAGGTGATGAAGCTGCCCATGATATTCCCTTCTTAGGTCAAGAAATGAAACCCCCGTTAAAGAAATTAAATGCAGGGAGTTTCAGTTATAAGCCATGCCCGGATAGGAGTAACCTCCCTCTCATTCCCCGGCCTCAAACTGACCTGAAGATTTTGAAAAAGCCACCAAAGAAAGTAAGCTTATCATCAAGTCAGAAAACTAGAACTCTGTCTTCAATAGCAACTGATCAGAATTTTAGTATCAAGCCAATACAAGATGGCAATAGTGGTTTCATGGATGGGCTGATAAAGCCAGAGTCATCTGGGCACACTACAGTTGCTTGCATACCCGTTAAATTAGTATTCAGTAGGTTACTTGAGAAGATCAATAGGCCGCCATCAAAAGCAGCTAGTAAAGCGGTTTTGTTGAATGGTGATGTGGAGAGAAATCAGTCATAGGTTACCTGTACATTTTCACATGGGAAACAATAAAATATTATACTGCTAGCCACAACAGTTATTGCTTATCAGCATTGTGAAGGTGAAGATTCTGCTGCCTTTTTGAATAATGAGATAAAGCAGGTAATAGAGAAAGAAACCATAGATTGTTATTTTTAAGGGACATTAACTGCACATTTGTAGGAACTGGGTTGGAATTAGAGAAACTTAACTTGTGGTAGCCAGAAACAAGGTAATTAGAACTTATGTCCAAAGTAGGTACTTTGAAATTTATGTTGACGCATGTATATTTTATTTCTGTACAAGCTTATTTATGTACATTTTTTTATTTTTAAAAAAATATATGGAAAATCAGGAATAGTGGGGGATCAATTTAGATTCGTTGTCGAATCTGAATCTGTAGTTGTGTTGAGCAATTCATTGCAGCGAGAGATATGGTCAGCTGTTTGAACTTTTATGCTCTTCTTAATTAGTTATTTAGGGGGAGGGGGTCCATATCTTACCTTTTAGAACTCTAAGTTCGCCTATAGGACTTCATAATTTGTTTAAAAAAAAGAAAAAGAAAAAGAAAGCAAGAAAGAAATGTTGTCTGTAGGGCTTAATAATGCATATAATGAGGATGCTGATACTTGTAATTGGGTGTAAATTCTGAATATATGTACTGCGTGTGTTCTTTCCTCTCAGACCCATCTCCTGATGTTGGAATATTAATCCGTCTTTTTTTAAACAATACTCTCTTTTCCCCTTTTCCTTACTGTTGGAATTTTCCGTTTTGATGTAGGATCTGCTACACTATAACATTTGTATTTCGCTCTAAATTTCGGCCTGTTTCTGCCAATTCTAGATTACATCTCGGACTGTTTTAACTTTTAATAGCAACTTTGTAATTTTCTTGAATTTGGATTACATTTTTGTAAATTTCAAATCTATATGACATTAATGTAATTTTAAAATCTAAAGAGAAATGCTTTGGGACCTGAATTTGTGTCCCGAATGCTGGTTTTTTTTTTTTTTTTTTTTTTTTTAATTTAGTGATTAAGGAATTGTTTTTTAATGATGTGAATTTTTTTATTTTTTTAAAAAATATTTATGATGATTAAAAAAATACATGAAATAAAAGAAATAAAAAATAAAAAAATACTTTTTGCCTTTTTGGTGGTTTCTCGGGCTACATCTCTCTGGAGATGTAGCACTACTCAAATTTAAAATAGATTTATATAATTTAATTATTTTTGTAACTTTAAAGGATCGGACTGCGAGATTCTCTCTTGATAATGCCATTTGACCTTTTTATTTTTATATTTTTAATACATTTTTTTTATATCCTTAAACATTAAAAAATAAAAATTTAAAACATCATTAAAAAATATTTCTTTAATCATTAAGAAAAAAAAAATTAAATTGAAAAAATGTCTCGGGACCATCTCTCATTGGCCCCAGCATTTTTCCAACTTTAAATATGTCCTCTCTCTCTCTCTCTCTCTCTAAATCTCATTATTTTTAATAATCTTTGAACTTTTTATTTTTTTTTGTCTCAATTCAAGTTGTGATTTTCTTAATATTATCTTTTGTCACCAATATTTTTACTTTTTTTTTTTTAAATATTTTCTAGGTATACTCAATTTAGAAATCTTCAATTCTTATATATATATATATATATAATTCGAAAATGATACTCCAGAACGTGTCAGTATTAAAATATTTTGTTTTAGCACTTAAACCAGATTGATCACTAAAACGGAATTTAAAACATTAGTCGGGATTATGACTTTATCCATTTTTTTCTCGAAAATTGTTGCATCCCATTGCTTTTATACCTGGTATATGCGGATAAAACTTGCTACAGATACTGTATTGAATACTACTCAATCTCTGGGCAAAAACCCTCTGAGCCAAAACCTAAAAAATCTCCTCATCTCCATCTCAATGGGGGTGGAGTTTCGGCTCCACCCACCCTCCTCCCGTTCGGCTCATCCCATAATTGTCCATTGTTTTTCTCATTTTTGGTTTATTTTCTGACCATAGCATGGAGATGCGCCAATATATTGTTTTTTGGCCACCCACAACCGCAACCCATTATTAAGCCATAGTCATACCCTAAACAAAGAACCGGTGTTTAGATCATCCAAAGGATGTTGAGGCAAAGAGATTCTTAAACACGAATTCAACAAGCGACAAATAGAAGACTTTCAAATTGCCGATCCTTTGGATGGCAGAAGATTGTAAAAGAGAGCGACATGTACGCCTCACATGCAACATCATTGGGGTTAGCGGCCTCAGATCTCTTAGATCCGTCCAACCGCTTCTCTTCAAGAGTGGCGCATGTCCTACATGCGCCTCCACAGCCACTGACGCTAGTCTACTGGTGATTTGATCCATCTTCCGCTTGTTATTTTCTTTTGTTCTCTCTTCTCCTAACCAATGATTAAGAGAAAGAGGTAGTGAAAATCTCATTTAGGCAATCTAGACCAACAAAATGCAGCACACAACAATCCATTGTGACTTCTAGCTGTAGTATTGTAGTCTGTTTATTGGATTATATCAAAATTGCTTCAGGCAGCTCCCTTTTGTGGAAAATGGGTGGGGGCCAAGTTATTGGCTTTAGATCTTTTTTTTTTCTTTTTTTTTCTTGTTGTATTAGCTGGTTTGAGATGAATATTGGGGCCTCCCACTCTGTTTACTCTTGTATCTTATAATTGCTTGCTTAGAAAAAAAATACTAACTTATCTCTCATTGTATACGATATCTTCTAGACCCTCCAAAATGTCCGTGGAAAGCTGTCAAGAATATACAAAAATGTTAATTTTACTGTACACTATCTTGTTAGATGGACCACATCCTACAATACTAGAGAAAGCCCCACTATGGAAAAGGGTGCAGGAACCAAGCACAAGATTTTCCCACTCTACATCTCTAGAAACAGCAAATTGGATATAGCAAGAATTGGTGCGAGAAGTAAATAATGAAGAGGGAAGTTAATTACCTGCTCAAAACCAAGCACAAGACTTGCCAACTCTACATCCAAAAAACAAAAAAAAAAAAAAAAACCTGACCAGAACAATGGCATTATCTGCATCCAAAAAGTGGAGGCAGGGCTAGAGGCATAAAAAGGATCTTGCCACATTTCATATTAAGTATAAATTAATATCAGCCATTCACTCTATCTTCTGAAAATGTTAGAAATCTAAGGTCTAGACAAAGAGTTGGATGATAAGCATGGATTTTGGCAAAGCATTTCAGCTATATGCAGTAACAGGTAAAAGATAATCTCCAAGTCCAAGCAGCTATGTCTACCTTTCTCTTGCGTTTTTTCTTTATTCCTTCTACTCTTGCTGGACTTTCATTAACCTCTGTCCTAACTTCACAGACACAGTTTTTCGATTTTCATTGGAATTTGAAATAGCTATAACAAAATTGCAGCAAAAGCACAGTGAAAAGGCTGATGCATTCACCAAAGAAAATGATAGGAGCAACTGAACATTCATCGGCACGCCACCTATCATATTATCTCTAAGAACAGATTCTCATAAAACTCACCTCCTCTGAGACAGATTGGCTGAGAGGTGGTTCAGTCAAAACTGGATTGTCCTGATTCAAGAGATTACCTTCTGTAAGAGATGCACCTGAATACCATCTTCCACATTGATTTTGTTTATCATATTGGTATGGTGTTACGCCAAAATCTCTATGCTATACAAATTTCTGTCTTCTCTTTCCATTAGAACTTTAGATTTTCCTATCTGCAACCCAAAGCTATGCAAGAAAATCCCTATTCAAAACAGCCACCTTTCTCGAAAAACTGTTACCCCACCCCCACAAAGCAACTAATTGCCACAAAGATGTTGCCGGTAGATATCCACTTTGAGATTGCAAGCAATGAAGGACTTGAAACTTCTCACTCGTAAAAGCACCATTTTGATTGATATTTGTAGTGTGATACAATGTCACAGTAGTTCAGCAGTGGCATTGGCAACCGGCTAGAATAAGCCACTATGGTTTGCTTTTTAGAGATCTATGAAAATAGGTTCGGTCCCAAGAAAATACAGTACGATCGTCAGGTAGTTGGTAGGCGATTGATTAGGGAAATAATATAAATTGGAGTCATACCACATTTTGGAGGACAGGACATTTCCGTGTATCAAAATGCCAAGTAAAAAGCACAAACTGTCTCATTTTCTATAAGGAATAGATTTAGATAACAGTTTATCAGATTGTGTTATTGGCAAATCCAAGAACTAATGGATGAATCTATTAATAGTTTAGTTTAAATTTAACAATTTTCTTTTTACTCAAAACACATACAGCTTAAGAAAATAACACTTCAAATGAAACGATGTTGCTGATGCCAGATTGAAGAAAGTCCCATTTTCCCCAGCAAGTAAAGAAGACCAACATCCTTATTTTATCATAGCAACGAAGGCAATTCACCAACTGACGTTTCTTCATGCTCAAACAAGTTCTTGAGCATTATTATTCTTCTGAGGGAACTGAGGTTCTCCAATGGCTATCCCTCCCTGCTCACCTTGCTTAGGATTGTCGGATGGGATATCACCTTGGTTTGCAGAAATTAAGATGAAATAGATAATACCAAGAATCGAACTCACAAGGGACAGAACAGCACCAGCAGCAAAGACTCCATGTCTCACTACAGGGCAAGAATATACAATGTAGTTTCCAGAGTACGTGGTTTCTATATCATGTTTATTGCTAACCGCAGCAGCAGCCAACAATATAGTAAAACCAATGACAAACGTGATCCTGCTCGAGTTTGAAACATACTAATCAATTAAGAAACCAATGCGCAAATGAATATGTAATGGGCAAGAGCTAATTATAAACATAAACTCTACACAAAAGGGGTGGATACAATCCCACATACTGGACTCTCCCCACTACCAAAATTAATCTGCTTATAAATCTGTCTGTAACACAACATCATTTGATACTGTCACAGTTATATAGAAAAAAGAGTCATTCTATTCACAAACTGGTGTTAAAAAATAGGAGGATCAGTGCTAGGTGAAACTTCTCTGTAACCGTGTTCATAAAAATCACGTCCTAGCCCACTTTTATACTATGAAAGGAGGGATTGCTGGGTCAAAATGAGAAAGGAGTACTGCGAGTTGGAAATGTCTTAGGGCACACTTGATGCATCTATTTCTTCTACTGTATAATTGAGGCTTTGAGATATTTTCATTTATGGGCAGTTAGTGCACGAAACTTACCAGGCAAAAAAACAGAGAAAACGCGCTACGGTAGAGGTAGACTTAGAAGGATGAGTACTTCCGTGGCAACAGCCACACCGAGTTGCAAACGTTATAATTAGTCGAGCTATCAAAAGAGCCAGTGCTGCAGTTGAAGCAAGAGTAATGGCTGGACTCGAAGGGTATAAACATTGATATTGTGTAATCTCAACTTGAGAACCCTGTTGAAAATAAACATATATATATATATATATATATATATATTATATACACATATGATAAGACTCGATCAGGCAATCATATATATAATTGTGCATGATTGTGTATGTGTTTGTACTGGGGCTTCTTGTTGAAGCGTGCTGGAGGCATGCTATGCACTTTGCATAATGATAGAACTAACAACTATATTCCAATATCATTTTCCTCTGCACTTTTTGTATAAATAAGTTGGAAATTAGAGATTATATAACTTAATTTGTTGTGTTGGGCTTATCTTCTGCAATTCTTTCTCTGCAGGTTGGTTTATGATGTTTCTCTGCAGATTATATAACTTAAGTAGAGAATAGGATACTCTACATTTCAACTCAGATATATAGAAACATATATAAGATATTTCGATCATTTCTCTTGTCAATTTAATCCATGTTCGAGTTTAAATGAACAAAATACTCAAATGTTTTTTCACTCCAGGAATACTATCAATTTCAAATGAAAATGAATAGGAATACGTAAAATATGTGTATGTATGTATGTCTAACTTTTGCTTACCTTAATTCTTTTCAACTCTGCAACAAAAGCAGTAGCAGCTGATAGTAGCCCCAGAAGTCCTACGACAATGCATATCAGAACAACCTTTTTCTCCGTCATATCTCTGATCGATCTCTTTGTTTGAGGAGAGGATTAGCGTAATTTGATCAAGTACTACTGACGTTGAATTGAGTTATGGAGTTATGATGTTGAAAATCAAAGGGCGCGCGCATATATAAATGCAATGCATGTTCTATTTTAAGGTTTATGATCAACTATGTCAGCAATACTTTAATGCACGTTGTTTCCTCAGCTGGCCTGCCTGAAAATTGGGAGAGTAATGTTGTGAAGCCTTGTTTCATTAATTAATTTCACTTTTCTCTAGCGATAATATAATCACTGTCTATACGACATGTTTTTCATATCTGTATGACAGCTCCTTTCTTATATTTTCTCAGATGTATTTCTTAATCAAATATTATACATTCATTTCGATTACAGTACCACTTGCCTAATTATATTATATATATATATATATATATATGCATTAGACTTTATATGAAGTTGTTTCATATTATATGAAGACTTCAGATAATATACGTTTTCGTTTTTATAATTGGTGCTGTAGCTTGTTATGTAGAAGAGTACGTTGTTGCTTAGTAATTACTATATTGTTGGCCTTTGTTAATTGTTTGATTACTATGTAAAGTTGCATTGTATGGTTACCGTATATATATATATATATATATATATATTTATGCTATTGTTAGCTAATTAATTACAATGTACATTGACCCGTCAAGTACCTTACTTTCGGGACCTATGTCGTTTGCCTTTCTCGTTTTCTACAATGTTGACACCTGTAGTACTGTGTACTCTGTTTGGTGGGAACTCAGGTTGTCCATTACTATTTCTATTTCTCTAAGTTGGCGACATATTTTACATGAAAAATTTTATTCATCATCTTTACATGAAGTATAATATATACTTTCGTAAAAGTATAATATAGGCCATCCCGATCCGGACAGCCTATATTACATGTTGTTAGTTACTATGCTGTTGGCCTTTCTCGTTTTCTACATTGTTGGTACCTATTTTGTATCAAATTATATTAATACATAGATTTAGTGGTGTATATTATATTAATATGTTTTCATTACAAGAAAAATTAGCATTTATGATCAATTATTTACCAAGAGAATGACTATTTGCTAGTAGTTGGAAGATTATATATAGTATTATCTTTTTCCAATATTAATTATTTCATGTGTTTGTTTGTGATCACTGATTTTTGTCTTCTACATAGATATTCTTAATGAAATTACTGTTATATTGTTTTGAAGAGAAAAACTAATGTTTAGACCTCAAACATGAGGAAGTGATCAACAAGTGTGTGATACAATCTATGAGATGTTAAAAAATTATTCAGATCTTAATTCATTACCTTTGTTGAGGACAACCGGCCTTCCACAATTCCACTTACTTTTAAGTTTTAGGAGTGGTTTGGATTCATAGATGAGTTGAGATAGTTTGTGAATAATAAAATAAAAGTTGAATTGTTTAAAGCTTCTTAAACAAATAATAAAATCAACTTTTATAATCTAACGTACTATATCAAGTCAGGTAAGTGTGCGAGTTTATTTTTACAAAATAATTTTGTGGCCGATGAAGCATTTTTCATTTTATTTGTAAGTTTGAAGACAAAGGCCGGTCGGAGAAGGGACGTCCTAGGTCAATCACTCGTGGAAATGTGATAAAAATGTCAGAGAAGACTAAAGAGATCTACTTATTATAGATAAGAGTCAATCTAGATCGAATAAGGGAGAAATTAAATAGACTGGTGTCAAAGTCTATACTGCAATCTTTATAATTTACTGCACGATAGAAAATGGAGAATATATATATATATATTTATATATATATATATAACTCTATTCTAAACCATCTACATTTCCGTGATATAATTAATTTGATTTAAAAGAGGTATGGTATTGTAGAGATCTTAGAATAACATTTCTCGAAAAGCAAGAAAATGAATATTCCTTTTATAGTTGTTTTGTTGGTATTTTTTAATTTGGTTGGTGACAATATATTTTAATCATCATCTCTTTTGATTCTCTTAATGCATGCTTTAAAAGTTTGTCACTGTAAGTTAAAAAAAGAACTATAAACTAATGATTATTGTTTCCACTCAAATGAAGTACTTGGTGAGGTTTTCAAATAATAATGTACAAAAGTAAAAAGAATAAAGAGGCCGGACCAAAAGGCATATATATATATATATATATATATATATATATAGATAGATAGACTGCTTCTTTATAACAAATACAACTTAAGATCAAACCATCTTCACTGAAAGAAAATTTTACAGATTTTGCCGATATTGCTGACAAATTAACCGCAAAATGATGTGACTGAAGAAACCCCTCATTTTCCCATTGAGCCAAAGATCAATATTGAAATCCTTATTTGATGAAAGGAACACATGAATTAATTAACCAGCTGGTGCATGGTGTTTGGACATGCATGAAATTACTCATGATCATGGGCCAACAGGCTCTAATTGAGTACTCTTTGGTGGGAACTGAGGTTGTCCCATTGCTATTGCTGTCTCTCCTTGGCCTCCTTGATAAGTAGCAGAAGGATTTCCGGACGGATTGTTCATGATGTTACTGTTGTTTGACGAAATTAGGGTGAGATAATAGTTAATGCCAAGAATCACAGTCACAATGGACAAAATGGCACCTCCTGCAAAGACTCCAGGTTTCACTACATAGCAAGAGTTATAGCCAGAGTAGTACGAGCTTTCTCCATCATGTTCATTATTAAGTGCAGCACCAGCCAGCAACAAAATAAACCCAGCCACAAATGTGATCCTGCATGCTCGATCGAATTTGAAACTCAAGGTAAATAATTCATGCTACAGATAAATAAGGGAATTAATGGAGATCGTGTGATTGAAAAAACATGCAACGTCCAGGCACTAATTCTTTGCAACAGTGTTTATAAAAATTACCTGGCCGGCTTTTATGCGTAAATATTTAGTAACAGGCCAATCGATAATCAAACTGGAACCAAAGAGTTTTATCCGGAACCTCATATCATGTATGAAAACTTACCAGGAAAAAACACAGAATACCACATGTTTTGTGGACGTAGCGTTAGAAGGATGAGGGCTTTTTTTGCAACAGCCACACCCGGCTGAAAAATTTATAATTATTTGAGCTATCAAAAGAGCCACTGCTGCAACCAAACCAAGAGCCATAGCTGGACTCGAAGGGTATACACACCCAGAAAAACGAGTAATTCGAACCTGAGACGCCTGTGAAAATAAGCTATTAGCTAGTAAGATCTAACCATATCATGAATTATATATGCAGCATGCATGCATGATGCATGTGTTGGAATGGAGTTTGCGCCGATGCGTCGATCGAGTTCTAAGAGAGAGACAACTTTGGCAATATTTGTATGTCATATCATATAAAAGAAAGATATTACAACCACAAACAAATCACATTAAAGTAATTCTGGTCTCAAACTGTCATTGTTTCTTATGATGTGTTAGATTTACTTTATAATAAAAATAGTTTTATAATCTAAACATATCAGTACATCAAGTCACGTCATCAATTTAATTATAAATTTAATTTATGAATTTTTTTCATGACTAAAGTATTTTTCCATATAAAATATCGAATATATTATTGATATGGAAGTATGCATGATTAATATTAGCTATAATTGACTTTTAACTTTTTTTTTTGGAACTGTTCTGATTCCACAATAATTGGCCTGTTTATTTCTACTCACGAAAGCAAAAATAAAATAAGGAATTAATGTTGGAATATCAAGGACACAAACTAGCTAGCTAGCTAGCTAGGAAATCATCAGCTTTAGTACTACTTAAATTTCCAAACACTTGCATATGACTGTTCGAATGATTTCCTAAGACTTGATCTGCATCTCTTTTATCTCTCTTTAAATGGTTGTTACCATCAGTATGTTTTTTATAATTAGCTGAAGTACTTACGTTGTCAGCCCCCTTTCTAACAGCTTTAGTTCGTCAAGTGATTGTTGCAGACACAACATGCCTGGTGCTGCATGGCCCCGTTATCTTGATTTGAACTAATCTTCTTGTTCACGTGTACTAAGGCTAGCTAGCAATTACCTGGTCACCAATATCATTGAGAGGGTCCTAAGCATATCCCTAATCATATTTCTTATACATATTATAGCTAGCTGGTTCGCTATTTCTAGAATCATGAGACTTATGTACGTAACAAGTTAGCTAGCTAGCTAGCTAGGGGATATCCGCCTGGGTAGGTAATGTTAATGTATAAGCAAAACCAGCAGCAAACTTTTGTGTTTACGTACCTTAACTCTAGTAACCTCTGCAGCAAAACCAGCAGCAAACGATACTATCCCCAAGAATCCCACCACAGTGACGATACTGCATTTCACCACAGCCTTTGTCTCCGTCATCACTGATCTGATCTTTTGAAATTGGAAATACTTGGGATTCTTTGTTTGAAAAGATCAGGTCTAGCAGTAAGGTTGGTCAAAACTACATGAGCAGTATGAGTTGAGCTGTGGATTAATTATGAGGTCCAAAATGATCGAAGAGGTCTGTCGACTTATATACAATGGTGAGGCCGATCAGCGAGGAGGAAATTATTTCATGAATTGTCGTGAAAGCACGTTCTATTTATTTATTTTAAAGGTTTATCACTTCTATCAACAATTAATACTTAAATTCTATTTAAGCATTTAGCCTGAAAAGTCGGAGAAGATTGTTGTCATGAGACCATGTTCTTTTTAAGGTTTATCAATTATATTATCATGACAGCTCGTTTTCTTACAAACTTTTCAACAATCTCTTTTATCTTATTTTTCTGCAACAAATTAAAGTAAAATATTTTGAATTAAAAAAGAAAAAAAAACCAGTTTTGATTAGGTTTTTTTCTACATTAATGGTGGAATTAATTTGTCGTTTCTACATTGTCAATACCTTCTTTGTGTTGACCTTTGTTGATGATTAAGCATAATATTGTTGAGCAATGCTACATACAATTTTTATTTAGAGACTGCATTACAACTCTAGTTAATTTTATCTTTAAATTTTTATTAAAATTAATTACAATAATATCCTTATTAAAATAATATATTTTTTTTTTATTTAATGAAGGGTTTGCACATGCAATCCCTATTTGAGGACTGCAAATAGAATTTCTCAATATTGTTGCATGCATGATCATAAGTTTAATAGTCTATAATATTTTATTATATACTTTCCATTTATAATAGAGTGGTGCTACTCTGCCGCACATATCTGCCCACTGCAAGTTATCGCTAGGCCAAAATCAGCTTTTAATTTTTTTTTTCATTTTAAAATATTTTTAAAAAATATAAAAAAAAAAATATCAATATATTAATATATTAATAGTCACTTTCTTAACTATTAAGTAAAGAAAAAAAATTGAGGTGTCAAAATGAGATGTTAAAGTAGATTATGAAACCTAAGACCAATAAAAGTTAAAACTAAACGAGCCAGCTTGTTTCTCATATCTAAATATTAAATAAAATCAATATTAACTATTATATTATTGTTTTTATTTAAAATTTATTTTACTCTCAAAAGCGGTAAGATCGAACAAAGGAAAAAAAAAAAAAAATCAAAGAAATAAGAGTACCCAGCTTTCCATGATATCTTTCACTTAAAAAAAAAAAAAAAAAAAAGAATTCAAAGAAAAATCGTAACCCACCTGGTGTTTTAAGGATAAAAAGGAAACGAACGTATCAAAGAGAAAATGTCTTTACGTTGGGAATATTTGGTCAACTAGTATTGTCAATGGATGAAAAAAAATGTTTTATGTGATAATCCTCTCGTTAGTTTTTTTATTGGAAGATGTATTTAGATGTTAAATTAAGTTGAGTTGAGATGATAAAATATTATTAGAATATTATTTTTTAATATTATTATTATTATTTTAGAATTTAAAAAAGTTGAATTTTATGTTTATTATATTTTATGTTAAAAATTAAAAAAATTGTAATAATAAATTGAGATGAATTGAACTGAGTTTGATAGCTAAACATACCACTATCCGAATTATTAATTTCTTGATCACTACAATAAAAATGGCTTTAATTTGCAGCATTGGAAATCGTCGCAAACAGTACTAAATGTGCCATCTATTCATTTTGAGCGGTGATACTCAAAATAGTACGTATCAAAAATTCTAGAGCTTTACTATACAACCTCCATCACATTCCACACTCTACACTTTTTTTTAAATTTATTCTTTTTAAATTATTTCAAATTTTTTATTCATTATTCATATAATAAATATTTAATAAAAGAAAAAAATAATAAAAATTAAAAATAATGTAGAGTGTGGAGGTTGTGTGAATAGTAGGAGGTTGAGTAGATTTTTTGAAAAATCTATCCCATCGCTTCAGACTTGGTTGTAAATACATTTAATTTTGCAACGATTTAAAGTCACCGCAAATGGTAAGATGTTCTGCCGTAAAATGCCATGACAAACTGTTATTCACGTTGTCTTCGCAATTCCTATTTGCTACGAATTTGTTGTCGCAAATATGTACTTACGGCGACCAAATATAGTTTTGCGGCGATATTTGTTGATGCAAATAAGTATTAGTGACCAGAAAATATTTTCGACGTGTAAATATCATCGGAAATAGTGTGCTACAAAATAAAAAATAATAATATTGAAACAAAATACATAAAAAAAAGGATTACACATCTTACATTATATTATAATCTATAAAACAATTAAACAAAATACTTACTTTATATTCTACACAATTACATTATATTACAATGTATAAAGCATGCAATTACATTATAATATTATTCATAAAAACACTCATTATTGACTTCATAAATAACAAAAAACAAATACTGAAAAAATTCATGCGCCTAACTCATCTCATAAAACCGGTTGTACAAGAGAGGATTGCTCATTGCTTATAAACATGTCCAAGACTTTGTCTACAGCCAATGTGAGATTATTTCTCAACACCCTCCTTCACGTGCATGCCAGTATTTTTTCTAATCCTTGTCACGGGGTAAGTATTGCGGGCTCCCATTCGTCCTGTGGCAGGCTCTGATACCATGAAGAAATTTATGAGCCTAACTTATCTCATAAAACCAGTTGTATAAGAGAAGATTGCTCATTGCTTATAAACATGCCCAAGACTTTGTCCATAATCAATGTGAAATTATTTCTTAACAAATACTGCTTAAGAGAGGTGTCATGAAGTGAGGTTTGTAAATTAGTAAGCATCTTCTTCCTTCTTCCTGTATATACTGTTATATTTAAAAAAAAATGGTTGAAGGGCATTATAAACTTTCTTTTTCTCAGCAAGAAAGATTATGAATCATTCATTCCAATGGTCATTTCCATCATTCAGAATCCAAAATCAACTATTCAATCAAATGATATCGAGTATGTTTACCATCTCTTCTCGAAAAACTCAAATCAAAATTTAATTGTAACAGAATACATGTAGCATGCCAGATTTGGAAAATTATTACAACCATGGACCACAAAAGCATATTTCTTACCTTTAAATGATCCTAACAAATTCATATGGAAATATATATACTGCGTTGTATATGAACGTATATATACGGCCTAAGAAAACCCACTACTGAAAAACAATTAGTTAAAAGATCTTGCTGATGCCAGCCAAGATAGTGAGATCGAAGAAAACATCACTTCCCGCAGTGAGCCAACAAGATCATCCATTTCAAGACTCATTGCAGCATATTGTACTCTGATGATAGGAGACCACGATTCAACAAATGCTGTTTGAACATCAAACTACCAATCACGTAAATTGTCGTCTGATATAAGTGTCTTCGTGTACAAAAACAGGTTCTTGAGTGCTCTGTGGTGGGAACTGAGGCTGTCCCATAGCTATCCCTCCTTGGTTAGGAACTGAAGAATTGCCCCATGGGTTGTTACCGTTCTTTGCCGATGTTAAGGTCAGATAATAGATAATACCAAGAATCACACTTGCAAGGGACAACAAAGAACCTCCAGCAAAGACTCCAGGTTTCACAACATAGCAATAGTAGTTTCCAAAGTACATAACTTCACTATGTCGATTATTGAGTGCAGCACCAGTCAGCAACAAAAGAAAGGCTATGACAAATGCAAACCTGCTCGAGAGTGAAATAGAAAAGTTCAACTGAAGCCAAAAACACTCCCAACTCTCACCCCATGGTGTGGATGGGATGAAGAAGAAAAGAAAACAGCAGTGCAGAGTGGAAATGCTCTTCCTGTGTGCTATATTATCAGCAGGACTATATTCTCCATTATAAGATTGTCAAAGACAGGGAACCATATACAAGCACCCTATTTCATGTAGAGAAACTATTCTGTAATTGGGAATCAACAAAATGAAATAAGTAATTCTAGAGGGTATTGAACTTCGGGTATAGGGAATGCTGTTATTATCACTGTGGTAGCACCAAAGGGGATAAGCCTGAGAAAGTTAAAAGAAAAAAAAATCGTAGCTTTTTAAGTCAATCTGTTAATCTTCAGGGTGCTCTTCACCAAGTCCAAGTTTTGGGATCTGGAAAGGGGAAAAAAACTACGGAGTCATTTCCTTATACCTCTATATTAATGGGTTGGTCATGAAAGGAGCACGTACGAGATGAAGGGCACCCAAACTTGCTTAAGGTAGAAAAAATACAGATGACAGTAAACAAGGTCTTACATTTACAAGACCTATGGCCAAAGTATGGATTCAGCAAGTGAAAAAAATAACAAAAAAAAAAAAAACCCATTAAGTGGGGAGCAACAATCCCTATGTTAGAAGGAAGTATTACAACTGGAAAAACAGTATATATATATATATATATATATATATAAATAAATGTCCCGACAGGGACAGCTCCAAGTTAATGAGAAACCAGAATATTGGTATCTTGTCAAATTGGAAATTTGATGGAAGTGGAAAATATACTTTCGACATTCTAACTAACACACGTTTTGCCATGCGCATCCCAAAATACCAAAACTAATACATTGCGCCCTCCAACCATAAAACAGTTATAATATGTGCTCTTCATTAATCCAACTATCAAAATTCTGCTTTTTCACCTATTTTCATCTACCTTAACAGCCAGGGTTGGATGGCGGTGCTATTTGGTAGTTGGTGGTAGTTGGAGGGTGCAATGGATTAATTTTGGTAGTTTGGGGAACACATTGCAAAAACAAGTGTTAGCTAGAGGGTGGCACGTATAGTTTCCCCTTTGATTGATAGTATAGTTGAAGCCATTAAGATATAGTCATTTACTACAAAAAAGTTAAATGAAATAGTGTTGCTCAGGGAAAAAAAAAATAGAAACAGTCTCACACCAGTCTGGTTTTATATTTTTTCAAAAGCCAGGTCCTCTATTGAAGAATGCCCTTTAATTTCAACACAAAGGATCCTCATCAATTAAAATTTCACATGGGATAAAACTAAGAAAATCAAACTGGAATGATTACATACAAAAACAAAAAACCAATCAAACAGGAATAACTCTTGCTAGCATTTTGTGCTGAGAACTTACCAGGAAAAAACAAAGCAGACCAATGCTACTCTCCAATTAGAGTCAGAAGGATGAGGACTTTTTTGGCAACAAATACACCCAGTAGAGACGTTTATAATTATTTGAGCTATCATAAGAGCCAGTGCTGCAGTTAACCCAAGCGCCATGGCCGGACTCTGAGGGTATATACATTCAGAAGGTGAAGGAGACTGAACCTGAGAACCCTGTGGATAAAAGTACTGTAACATTTCTGCATTGCTTCCATCATAAAACCGAAGGCCACTATTGTAAAGAATAATAGTTCTTATGCATAAACAATCTGAACCCAATATAGGAGGCAGTTGCTGCAGTATGCATCTCAATTTCATAGATGTGGAAAGGATTTCTATTGGCGTAATTCTTTCAATTGTGGAGTGCTATGGGGTGGATGATTTACTGACCGGTGTCAAATCTCAGGGATCTGGTGATGGCTGCTGCAAGTAATCAAGTGTAGTACATTTATAAACGCATCTATAAATCCTAGCTACAGTTTGAAAGGTTTGTTGAATTAAGTTCTTAAGCTCCTCAAACAGCTTTCATTCCTAGTAGATAGAGTGCAGAAAATGTGTTGCTTACTCAAAAGATTGTAAAGAACTACTATCATATAGATGGATATACAGTCAGATCCACCATTAAAATGGAATTTATGGAAAGCTTAGGACGCTGTGTTAAACAGAATGGTCATTGGTTCTGGCCTCTAGCAAGATCCGAAGAATTGATGTTGATTTAAATGACACACCATGAAGTCAGACTAGACAAGATGAGGTGGGTATTTCATTCCTTTGGTTACTGAAGTATATCTGCACCCGACTTGGGAGGTAGTCTGAGCTAAATTTCCAATCATCCATCGATGATAACTTCTTCAGTTTGCAAAAGCTATCCCTAATCATGCATTTATTAGCTGTTAAGATGTACTTACAACTAGGGATAGATCGGCAAACTGGGGCTACACTGGAGACATTTCACGCATTTTTTGCATGAGCAATTTGGAAGCTATAGATCATCTGTATTTTAACGAGCACTGGAATTGGCTTCTTCAAAAGCCAATGCATCTTCAAAATTTAAAGAAATATAGATAAAATGATCTACATTGGCTTCTTCAAAAAGTAAAAACTTGAACTATGAGCTACAGTAATTTTTAGTATATCTTCAAATTTGAAGATGTACTATTCATCTTTAAAAGTAATATTTTATTGTAAAAATTACCTTACCCCAATTGTTTTGCTTTTCAGTTTTCATTTCCAACGGTTTTCACTTTCCCCGAACGCCCTTTACTTTTATTTTTTTGTTCAGTTTTGAAATATGTGAAGGAAGAAACATTATTATCAATTAACATATAGTTAGTGTAATTGCAAAATATGAAAAGAAAATTAAAAATATTATTATTAAAAAAATAATATTATATTATCATTTTGACTAATCCAATGTGGGGTTCTGGCTAGAAAGGTTTTGGATTTATGAAAAACATGTATTTTTTTATCAAATTTTGAATATGAATTTGATGAAGCCAATACTAATGCTCTTATATGTATAAAGTATTACTGTCTTGTAAATGCACTTTCACAAAGGGAGTTCGAAAAGAGGTGCTAAAGGGAATGTTTGATTAGAAATATGTTGGAAGCTGGGAAGATGAGCTTGATTGGGCGGTTAACTAGTTAAAAGGAAAGGGCTTTAAGAGTACAGTGTGTAAGATTGTTTGGGTAGCCATCATCAATCGTCTATTTGATTAGAAGGAAATGCAAGAATTCACAATGGGAAAGTCAAAAGTGAAACCGACTAGCTGCAGTGATGGATGTGAGATGTAGATTGCCTATTAGCAAGAGAATTAGGTGCTTTGTAGCATTTGGAGGATTAATTCCTTCTCTATCTTTTATGCAGGTAAGCTTTGATATTGATAGTTGAGGTGCGACCGGCGTGTAACACAAAGATGCCAGATAATTTGTACTACTGGAGCAGGTTTACATGTGATTTTTAAGTTGGTTAAATGAATATTTTACCCAAAAAGAAAAGATTTAACGAATTAGAGCTGTAACTCTCATATTCTCCAGTCTCCACCATTAAAGTTCCTCCTCAGTAGCGTAAGTTTACTGGAAGAGGAAAGTTTTTTCTCCTGTTCTTTTCACATTTCCTCAGGTTTCCCAGAAATCAATCAGAGGGCTAGGGCCATATAAGATAAAGAAGAAGCAACAAAACGAAGATCATAAATGAATCCATTAAAGGATAACCCCAATAAAAAGCAAGCAAACACACGCGCACACACACACACCATATATAGTCTTTTTGTTTACCTTAATCCTTGTAGCCTCTGCACCAAAACCAGTAGCAGCTGATAGTAGACCCAAGAATCCCACAACACCGCACATCAATACAGTCTTTCTCTCCATCATCTCTCTCTCTCTCTCTCTCACCTCTTCTTAAAAGTATTCTCGCCTCTTTATTTGAGAGCTAGCGTAAAGTTGGTGTAGTACCTTTGTGATATTATGATGTCTAATATTATGGCCAACAAAGAAACGTCTGAGATCACGAGGGCAGCAATATTTGAAAAACAGTGAGTTGGCTTCAATGGTATTATGGTAATACGGCTAAAATGGTGAAGAAGGTATATAGGGGACGAGGCCTGCAATAACTTTAATCTTAAGTTGTCTTCGTTACTTTACTATTATATTTAATATTTTATCACTATTTTTTATTATTATTTACTATTATTTAATTTTTTTTTATCTTTCACTACTATTTACAGATCATCTGAGATTACCTTACCATCCAAACATAATCTAAACTCTTAACACTGGGTGAGTTTGGATATACAAATTTCTTGATCTCATCTCATCTCGTTATTAAACATTTCTCAGAATTTCATATAAAAATATAATGATTAATTTAATTTTTTTAAATTTTAAAATAAAAATAATACTAAAAAATTATATCTAATAATATTTTATTCAACTACTATTTAAAATAGAATCGGGATATTTTACTGCCTAGAGTAGCCCGCTCAAATTGATTGCTTGTTACTTTTTAATTTTTTTTCTTCATTTTTTTTCACATTTTTAATATATTTAAATATTTTAAAAAAATAAAAATATCTCAATACATTTAAAATTATTTTCTTAATCACTAACTAAAAAAAAAAAATTATCAAACGGTCAAATTAACTAGTACAATTGGAAGATAAAGCAGTTTTTTTCTTTAAAATATTTCATTTTATCTCCTCTAAACTTTCTATCTAAAGTCTAAACCCAACCTGAAATTCTGAGGATCGGGAGCAATGTTGTAAACGAAACGTTTTATTGTCATAACGTTAAAGAGTTTAGGCTCAATTGTAATACACTTTCTGGCAACCAAAACGAATAGGGAAAATGTTTTGTGTATTTAAGAAAAAAATCACATATCAATTATTGATATGTTGAAAATTATAAAATTTAAATTTTAAATAAAACAGAAAAAAATAAATCTTACAAATAAAATTATAAATATATATAACACTAATAAAAAAATAGAATACCCAGATTATCTCAAAATAAATTATTATATACAAGTCAGTGTACAGGATACACTTTCATATGATTATATCATAATTTGATTTATAAAAAAAATTAAAATTAAAATTCTTTTATAAATTGTAACTAAATGCTTTTATTCAATTTTCGTTTAGGTTTTTAATAGCGTAATGTCACTTGGCACTAATTTCATATGTGAAATAATATAGAGTACATGTAACACCAAACTGCAACATTAACAACTATATTTAAAAATTATTGTAAAATATAGTTTTAAAAATAAAAAGAATTATTATGAAACTCATTTTTTTTAATTTTTTTTTTAAAAAACAACAAACTAAAAAAAAAAAACTAATCATGAGAAAATAATTTAATAAATTATAAAACTGTAATCTTTTATTTTCCCGAACATCAGTATCGTCACAGAAAATATCCAAGGATTCCACGTGTTTTTCTCAAAAAGGTAGAGAAATATTTTAACAATAAAAAATTATATAAAAAAAATTATAAATTGATATGATATGTCAGATTATAAAATAAATTTAATGTATTACATCAAATCACATCAATTTGTAAGTTTATTTTTATTTGAACTAATCTTTATAGATATAACATTTCTCATATTTCATCTTGTTTGTTTTTATATATAAGATGAGACGAAATAAGTTGAAATAAAAATTGAAAGTCGAATAAAATATTATTAAAATATATTTTTTTAATGCTATTTTTATTTTAAGATTTGAAAAAATTGAATTTTTTATTTTATTTTATATGAAAATTTGAAAAAATTGTAATAATTAGATAAGATGAGATGAGTTGAAAAATTGAGATGGATTGTGAAAACAAATCTTACCTAGGGGATGTTTGGAGTTGGAAAATGAGATGAATGAAAATTTTGTGAATAATAGTAAAATAATTTGTAAATAATAGTGAGATAATTTGAGTTAAATATTTATTAGATTTTGAGAAATGAGAAAAAAAAATTGAATTATAATAATTAATTTGAAAGTATTTACATTTAAATTACGTTTGAAAAGGAAATGAGACGAGATAAGATGATAAACTTGTTATTATTAGGCTGCTGATAAGATGTAATAAGCAGCAAGCGTCCATATTCCCAAAGTAGCTAATAAGTAGACAATTTAACAAGCCAATTAGTGGTTGGTCCAATTGTCCTTGCCTTGAGGCTCAGGCACCTGGAAGTATTGAAACTTTCAGCACAACGCCATTCTTCTTGATCAGCTCAAAGACACAAGCATCTCCTACTTTTAAATTATGGGTTTTCCAAAATGCATTCCATCCCTTCCCGATTCTTGAGGGCGCGTTTGTACCAATGGTTCGACGACACACGCAAGGCCACTGCTTTCCTTCACAATCCTCAAGTTCGATAGCTCTTTTCCCGCTTAGATACTTGGAAGCAAATCCCCTCGGCAATGGCTGCGCAGAAAACAAAGAATACCAACTAATCATACTTCATCATGCAACTTTTCATTTTCAGTCACATTGCTTGCTTATTACCAAGTATAACCCACCACCAATGTCAAGAGCTTGATGGCATATGATCCGATTTTCCAAATGGAAAATCTGGACTTGAAACTCTCACCCCATTTTTCAAAAAAAGTATAATAACCCACCAGTTGGAATAATTAGAAAAGAAAAAAATCATCTTAGAGGCTCACCACAAAAGCGTTGGTTAGATTATATTGCCGAAGGATAGAGATGAAATGAGGATTTCTAGGCTTGAACATTGCGGCTGCTTGCTTTGCCATTTCTTTTACTCTGGACCTTATGATTCTTCTTCTTGAAGACACATCAGAAAAACTTCTCATTTCTGTGTCTTCTTCTTGTTTTGTGAACAACTGATGATCATCATGTAATTCAGTAGACATTTCATTTTTGTCCAAATTGCGCTGCCCTGATTCTTCGACTGAACTATCTGCTTCAATGATTTCAACCTGGTTTCCCAATTTTGGATTTTGGGTCATTTTTTCATGATCTTCATTAGAGGGATACATGATCTCTGTAGCAGTAAGATCAAAGACAATAACATGGAAGTTTGAATCCCCTTCGTATTTGAAGACTAAAAAGTAGCCTTTCTGGATAGAATGATGATGTACAAAATCCTCCCAGCCATGATCATGAAACCAAATCATGTTTTCAGCTTTCTCCAATCCCACTTTCCAACTGCAACCATTGGGAACAGTGAGTACTGCAACAGTGGACAGTTCATCACCAAATTCCCTAACAAATTTTGTTGGGAGCCTCTGCATGCAGGTGCAAAAACTTAGTAATAAGAACTTTATATCGAACCACACAACTCGTTACTCCTAGCCCCATTTCGTTTCCCTAAACCCTCCTCCTCCAGAGATTTTCAATCCCATCGATTTATAGAAATATGAGCCCTTAGGTAATTTTTTCTGTATTTCCTTTTTGCTGCAAAAGACCCATTGACTTCTAAAGCTAATTTGGTTGTGGGCTTAACTTTTGTTTAAGCTACATTTCATCATATTTTCTTTGGTTTTGATTGCGGATTTTCTTGTGGGTTTTGGTTTTGGTAGCCGTGTAGTAGTACTTTAGTGTGGGATTTCCGTTTCTCGGCAACCAAACAGAAGATTAAGAATTATTATTAAAAGGATAAAAGCTGAGGTAGTGATGTACTTTACCAGTTTCATGTCATCCATGGAATATGGGAGAATTATTTTGAAAAAGTGGGGCCGGGCTCTATCACATGACCTCGACCGAGAACTTGACGGCCGCTGATGATCCCTGTCAAAGACAACTCCAGTCCGGCGAGTCCTCGATTGAACTTCCATGGGAAGATTATATCGGATCAAGATCGTTCCCTCCTCAGGACTTGTACTCCCACTTCAGCCTCGCCACTCTCAGTCTCAGATCTCTCTCACCTGCACTTTCCCTAGTCTCATTCCCTTTTTGGTCTCAAAATTGAAGACCGTGCAGCGTAGCTTGCTCAGAAAAAGACAAAAAGGCAAAAGAAAAAGTTTCCATCTTCAAGTATCGTCCGGTTCAGAGATGTGTCTATATCAAACAAATTTTATCCGTTCTTTGATTTCTCTCACTTCATTTATTTTCGCGCAAAAAGACAGAATTCCATGAGGAGAAGCACTCGGTTTCAAACTCTAAATTTGGAGGCATTCACCATTCTCTAAAATCAATTGTAAAAGATTTTAGAAACGGAAAAAAAATCAAACAAAAGATCGTAATACTCTTTTAATTTTCTTCCTTTTTCTTAGTAATCAAACAAATTAAGAGGCTAAACTGAAACTGGAGGAACCGATTCCCATTCTTAATTAATTTATATTGATGAACAGATATCTCATCAAAATCCCATAAAAATGAACAGATAACCATCACCACCATTCACTTGTGATTTGTGATTCCGATTATCTAAACTCAAACGCAATGATCAGAAAAGCCGCTATAATATTGTTATAATTATAATCGATGAGGAGGACTACTAATTAATAGTAATATTTCAGTCGATCTTCTAATAGAATACACAGTCTCTGAAGTCTGAATGGCGAGGTTCTTACAAATTTTTCTAACAGTCAACAAAACGAGATGGATCAAGTACTGAATCAGTTCCAAAAAAGACAAAGAAGAAGACTAGATATCAAACATGCATGAACCTCCCTGATGAATCGATGATAAGTTTAGACAAGTACTTCTTGATCTTAGACTAAAAGTTAGTTCAAACATAGTCAGCTACGCGAAATATGGAGACCTTAAGCACAGTAGGCATCCTCTTGATAAGCTCAAAGACAAAGGCATCTCCTTCTTTCAAATTGTTGCCCCTGACAAATGCACTCCATCCCTTTGCTATTTTCATTGACGAACTGGTCTTGTTATGGTAACAGCACATGGCATGCCATTGTCTTCCATTATCAGAAGTCTGAAGTATTACACTTTGGTTCAGAGAAAGATATTTTGCAGCAAATTTAGCAGGCACATACTGCACAGCAAAGAACTGCAACTCATCAGCATATTTCAAGAAAGTATTTGAACAACTTCATGCATTGCATCATCATCATGTGGTGGCTCACCATAAAACTTTTTCGTATATTATGGGGCCGCAAGAAACGCACGAACGAAGGATTCATAGGCTTCAATGTTCTGGCTGCTTGGATTGCTCTCTCTCTTCCTCTGCAAATCCTGAGTCTTTCTTTCTCGGATGTGTCAGAAACTCTTCCCCAGTCGAATGTTTCTGCATCTTCATGTTTTATGGAAAACACAACTTTGTTTGACATTTCATTTTCTTTCAGCTTGTCGTGGCTTGATTTTTCTTCATCATCCAATACCATATTGTCAATTTCATCATCCGTTTTTCTTGATGGATACTGGATCTCAGTAGCAGTCTTGTCAAATACGAGAAGATGGAAAGTTGAATTCCCTTCATATCTGAAGACTAAAAAGTAGCCATTATCTATAAAATGATGCTCTACAAAATCATGCCAACCTTCATGAAACCAAATCTTCTTCTCAGCTTTCTCCAATCCCACTTGCCAACTACAACCGTTGGGAAGAGTGAGTGTAACAACGGTTGCAAGTTCATTCCCAAACAACCTTACAAACTTTTCAGGGATTCTCTGCAAAGATCAAATGAAGTTATGATTTCATAATCACATTGTAAACTTTTGCATCCAATTTATCGTTTAATTTATATAACAAAAGATATATCCCTATATTCTTACACAAAAAAGGGTAGGGAATTATTGGTATACAATTTGAATATTTAAAATAATTTTTTGTTAAAATATTAACTAAGCATGAAATATATGTGATTTGACATGGTATGATAGCATTATTAATGCTAAATGCTAGAAACCACTTAGGGTTGTTTGCAAGTTGTTTTCATCTATCATCTCATTTCCAAACATCACTCAAATATAAATATTTTTCAATTTCAAATTATCAACTTTTTCATCTAAGAATTGTCTAATCATTACAATTTTTCTAACCTTCCAAACAAAACATAAAAAACAATTTCAACTTTATATTAAAAACTAATATTCTAAAAAATATTTTAACTTTATATTATTTTTATTCAAGTTTTTCTCTCATTTTCTAAAATCCAATAAAATATCATAACTTAATCATTTCATTACTATTCACAAGCCATTTCACTACTATTTACAGATTTTCCATCTCCTCTCATTCCCCAAGCATCCTCTATTATCTTACTATTATCTCATTTTGTAATGTTAGTTGTAACATCCTAAAGGAAGCCCGAGCGACATCTGAGTTTTAATGATACAAAATGATTGATCAATGATATAATTAGAGATCTATTGAGACCATTACTATAAAGAGGAATAACTTCTCCACTTATATAAACTTGTCTAAGTTCGGGTCTTTATAACTAATTTGTAAAGATATATATAAACAAACTAAGATGTTCATGGAATTTAAATCGAGCTTGATTCAAACAAACTTATTTTGGTTTGATTTGTTTATTAAACAAGTCAAATTGGAATAAGATTGACTCCACTCATATAAATTTGTATAAGCTCATACAACTTCATTGTTTTTTTATGTTTTTATTATTTTTAACTACATACTAATTAAGAACACATAAATATTTGAAAACATGAGGAGAAATCCTCCTCCTAATATAATAAAGGAAGTTCAAAACTAGTTTGAATATACAAAATTATCAATATACAAATTATATAAGAGGTGTGTATAAATTGAATATATATGGTTTATCTAAATTTATAGATCAAGTAATAATAGAAAATAAGGAAATTAAGCATCAAATAACAAAGTGGTCCCACCATTCATAATTCTCAGCTAAAGTAAACTCGAAAAGATTAATGTGATCTTGTTAGATCATTATGATCAGTAAAGTAAACTTAAAGTATATAAATGCACTGTCAGCTTTTAAAAGTTAAAAACATCATTTATCACCATCAATGTAAACTAAAATATTTAGAAAAAAAAATAATTTTAAAAAGATTTCTTAAACCAGCCAAAACTTTAGAGAGAAATTATAAAAAAATTATTTTTTTTAATAAATTATTTTCAATTAAAATGAATCTATTTTAACATAAATAATTATTATTATCATAAATAATCTATCGTAAATATTTAATATTTTCTTGCAGAGAGAATACTCAATAACTAAGCAATCCATTGCTATATATATTAATGCTGCATGCATATCACAGAATTAACCAGATAATTAATACTAAATGTGAATTTAAATAAACAAACAACACCCTGCAAGATCAAATAATTAATAGCAAAGATTCCGCCCTCATCATGCTTTATTTTCCAGTATCACCGTCTTGATGATCCGAAGGTCAAAAACGCTTGATAGATCGGAAACATTGCGCATGCATGTTAGACTAGAACTAAACAAGCAAGCCCTTGCAATGTATATATGGATATATGCCTTAATTACCAGTTTTTTGTCGGCCATGGTAGAAGGGAGTATTATCTTGAAGAAGTGCGCCGGTGATCTCCTACTCGCCACAGAACTCGACGGCCGCCGGTGATGATTATCATATTTCCAGTTGGGGACCAGTGCTGACCTACTCCGGCCTGTCATTGGTATATTATTAGCTGACATGCATGCAAAGTACAAAAAAGCCAACTCAGATCACAATGGCCGGCCGTCGACGGTGGTTGAAAATTGAACATACATTAAAGGTTGATTGCGCTTAGAAAGAAGAATATGATGAATTATGATAATAAGGATAAGGATAATGATAATAATAAAAAGGAGAGGTATCACGATGCATAGCAAAGTCACATGACCTATCGACAAGAAATTGATGCTTTTAAGGACATGTGTAAACTAAAAAACAGATGTTGGATAGTGGACAATCGATGTCTTGACGTACGTTTCCTTCATTTGAGGTCCGGGCCTTGTAATTTGTAACGTTATATCGACATCTGTACAGACCGGAGTTTTTTCTTTCTTTTTATTTATTTTTAATTCAAGAATACATGATATTTCTATCAATTTATCCTCAGATAATATAAATTTAAGACATCCAGAATAATATTACAAATCATACTGGTATCTTGTTTTTTCTATTTAAAAAGAAAAAAATAAATAAATAATTAATGAACAACATCATCATCTCATCCAATGAGTCCAATTTCAATCGAAACTAGATTCGATCTGCAGCCTTATGAAAATTGGATGAATACCATTTCTCTCGCATCAGACCCGGCCCAAGTTGAAGGAACCAAAACAGAAGCTACTACTTAGAGCACTAAGAAATTCACTCTTACAAATTTAACTAGTCACTTTTTAACAATATCAAATAACAGATTGAACAAAATTTTCACTATTATATTAAAATATTGATTTTGAACTTTTCATTTATTTTAATTCTAATTGTAATTTGAATTTCTCCAACGGTTATATTTTTTAATGGCTATTTTTTCTAACATATATAATTCTCCAACGGCTATATTTCCTAACAGATATAATTCTCCAACGGCTATATTCTTTCACTATAAAACAAAACATTTCATCAACAATTTCATTCACTTCAAGTGTCCTCATGAAACATTTTCTTTCCATTTTCTCTCAATGGTTCGTTCACTTTTTCACAAAATGACACTTATCGATTCAGATTCTGACGAAGAATTTGAGATAGTGAGACAACTTGTGGAAGAAGAAGGATCAAGCTCACGTGATTCTTCTAAAAAATTACGTAAATTCATAAGGCGCGATCGATTACAAGTCCACCAAAATCTTTTTCGTGACTATTTTGCTGATCCTCCAATCTATCCTCACAAATATTTTCGAAGGAAGTTTCGAATGAGTCGTTCTCTATTTCTTTGTATTCAAGCTGCGAAAGAAGCCCATAAACCTTATTTTGTCTAAAGACAAGATAATTCTGGAAGGTTTGGTTTTTCTTCCCTTAAAAAAATAACAGCTACTCTGAGGATGCTTGCATATGGTGTCACGACTGATTTTATGGATGAATATTTGAAAATTGGAGAGACTACGGCATTAAGAAGCCTAAAAATGTTTGTCAAAACAATTATTTCTGAAGAGTACTTAAGGAAACCCAACAATGATGACATTGTTAGACTGCTCGCAATTGGTGAAAAACGTGGATTTCCAGGTATGTTAGGGAGCATTGATTGTATGCACTGGAAGTGGAAGAACTGCCCAACTGCTTGGCATGGTATGTACTCTAGTCATATCCACGAACTAACAATTATTTTAGAAGCAATGGCTTCTTACGATCTATGGATTTGACATGTTTTTTTTGGATTATCGAGATCTCATAATGATATAAATGTACTTGATAAATCATTTATATTTTCTGACCTTGCTCAAAGGCTTACTCCGACAGTTAGTTACACTATTAATGGTCATTACTATGCAATGAGATACTATCTTGCTGATGACATTTATTTGCAATGGGCAACATTTGTTAAGACCATCTCAGCTCCCCAAGGAAATAAGAAAAAATATTTTGTTGCAGCCCAATAGTCCACAAGGAAGGATGTGGAGCGTGCTTTTGGTGTGCTTCAAGCACGATTTGCTATAATTCGTGGACCTGCACGATTTTTTCACATTGAAACGCTTAATGATATTATGATGGCATGCGTAATTTTACATAATATGATCATTGAAGATGAACGGGCTGACAACGAAGAAGAAGAGTTCGAATATGAACAGTTGGCAGAAAACACACATGATCCAGTGTCAACTGGCCCTACACCTGAATTTAGCGAGTTCATTTAACGCCATCATGCTCTTAGGGATAGGAAAATCCATTGTCAACTCCAAGCAGATCTCGTCGAGCACTTATGGCAACAATATAGTGCCTTATAATGAGTTCAAGTCTATGGTTGTATTAGAGTCTATGGTTGTATTATAGTTTATGGTTCTTGTTCTATGGTTGTATTAAAGAAGCTAACAAACATAAATGTGCATATAACACATGATCAAGTAGCACCTTCCTCCATAAAACATTACTCCATAAAATACATAACCAACATTAGAGTAAAAAAAGGCAACAAACATAAACACTCATAAGTTCAAAATCACAAATAAAATATTACTCTATAAAATACATAATATTTAGTTTTTCCTAGTACGACTTGCAAGTATTTCCATTTGTCGTTGAAGATAGTATTGTTATAGTATTGGAGGCATGGTACTTGTATTTAATGCCATAATTATTTCATCTTCTTTCTTTTCTTCATTCTGTAACTTCTCCTGCTCAAGTAGCACATTCTCTTTCTGAATACGTACTTTTTCTTCCCTAAGACTCACTTCCGATTGTCTAAGACTCACTTATGATTGTCTAAGACTCACTTCCTCTTGCCTAAGACACAACATCTTATTGTCATGATCACGTGCTTCTTGCATAAGTACGATTTTACTCTTTCTAATTTCTTTCATCTCATTTAGTACCACGAGAGAATCGGACTCCGTCATTTCATTTCTTTTTTTCTGTTTTACGGCCAATTGGTTGATCCAAATTTGAATATATTGCATGAAAATTCTCATTTTCGCCTAAATTTATTGAATTTGGTGTCGAACCATTCGAACTTGGTTTTTGCTTCGGCTTCACTATTTCCATATGTTTCACCCACTTTGGATGGAATCTCAACACCCACCAACAATGATCAAAATTAAAAGTTTTCTTCTCTAACTCTAGGAACATGACATTTGCCTTGCCAATCTAGATACATAAAGCACCATGGTTACTTCATAAGATAAAGTATTTTAATAAATTACTAGCATGTTAAAAAGTCAAAATAAAAGGTGGAGAACATATCTTGTCTTGCTCGTTAAAATCACTTAGATGCATTCCCTCGACTTGTGCCAAGTAACCATAAAACTTATTTACCGCTTGTTGAATCGTCGACCACCGATTCATTAGAGATGAGTAGTTACCTAAAGAGTCAAATTTCTTGTTTTCCTCAAAATATTTATGAATTCTTTTCCATAGCATTGTATGCTTTTGATCTTTTCCTTGTACCGCATCTAATGAAATTTCAAGCCATCCCTCCACAAGCATCAAATCTTCCTCGTTAGTAAAATTATTACCTCGTTGTGGTTTTCGTCCACTCGGTTCAACCTCAATAATCTCACCTTGGGGTGGAGAGAGTTGAGATCCATTAATCTCAGTTCTGACACTCATCAAAAACTCATTGTTGTTTAAAAGATTTGTGAAGTAGGCATCACGGAGAGTGGATGGATTCATTCCTAACAAGAGATGTGAGAATTGATAAAATTTACAATTTAACAAAATGTCTTATAAAATGGAAATGCTGAAAAATGCTGCCAGCCAACTCATAACAAGACTTGATGAAGTGGGAACAATGCTTATCGGTTTCAGTAAAAATAAAAGAAAGTGTCCTCATATTGTGTCTAACTCTCTCTAAATGATAGAATATATCTAGATAAGAAAAACTACCAATATAGGAAAGGGACGACGAAGGGGCTAGAAGCCCAAAAGGAAAACAAAAATCTAAAGTAAACTAACTATATAGTCTCTTTGTCATTGCGTTTGTTTTTTCCATTGTCATTTAGAGAGATTCTTAGGCCCCGTGAAACTAAATTCTCACTTTATTGACCCGTAGCATTTATTGATGAAAATTTTATCAATAAATAGAAGAACAGGGTATATCTATCAATAAATAGAAGAACATGATATATCAAAGTCTGCTATAGAAGAAGTCTACTCTAGAAGAATTTTCCCACATATTTGAAACTATGGAGCATTTTCACAAGTACATAGAAGGCACATGCGAAAGAACTGAAATAAAAAATTCTTGGGTGAGTAAAAAATGCGGTACTCCATCTTGGCTATGGAAAAAAAAGAGAGGAAATAAATCACAACAGATTATTACAAAAGAAATTTCAAAAGAGAGGAAATAAATCACAATAGATTATCACACCGAAGATAACTTTTTCCTTGCTTACCTGGGTTGAAGATTGGGTTGAAGATTGAGTTGGTTGAAGATTGAAGACGTCTTGCTGCTGCGTCTAGCCTTTTTTTTTTTTTTGCAATCCTGGGTTTGCTTCAAGCTACGTTTTTGGAAGAGAGTTGTCCGAAATTTGTGAATTTCTTCTACTGCGCAGGAGAGAGAAGTAGCGGGAAGGGAATATTTTAGTCAAAAGTAATATTTGACTAGCCTCCTTTGGCTTAATAAATTTAGCGGGCCAATTCATTTAAAGCTAAAATTACTGTACATTTAGCTAGCCTATTACTACACTTTATTTTACACTTTAGTTATTCTTTGACTAAAATTTGATTTTAGCTAGCCCACTACTAGTGCTCTTATTAATCTTTAAAAGTATCCTTCTTATTAAGGCAGTCGAATTACCAAAAGACTTGTTACAACAACCTTCCAGAAGCAAGAAGAAGATTCAAGAAGATTTGGATTGTAACCAACTTAATGACATGTCCCAATCATAAGGATTCCTTTGTCCTCTACTTTCTCTATATATTCATCACTGTACGCACTACTTTTGTGTGCAAGTGGTTAGAATATCTTTGTACTCTCTAAGAGAAACTTTCTCTCAGAAATATTATCAAACTTTTGGTGCTCATTATTCAATATGGTATCAAGAGCCTGACCAGGACTCACGTCCTTCTTTGTCCTGTGTTATTTTTTTTTTCTTTCCCTTCTTTCATGGCTCCATCAGACAAAACACCCACCACACATATTCTTAATACTGCATCTCACTTCATTACAATCAAGCTCACCATAGATAATTAGCTTCTATGGAAAGCTCAAGTTTTTCCCTTCTTGCAGGGCCATCAATTATACAGGCATGTTAATGGTTCTCGACCAATGCCTCCTTCCTCTATTGACAATGCCCCTAATCCTGAGCATACAAAATGGGTTTTGCAAGATAAACTCATTATGTCTACTCTCAATGCGTCTCTTTCAGATTCCGTCCTAGGACAAGTTCTTGACTGTCATACTTCATCTAAGATATGGACCATTCTCAAGAATCTATTTTCTGCGAAATCTTCAGCCCATGTTTGTCACATAAAGTTTCAGTTAGCTACTCTAAGGAAGGTCCCGAATCAGTTTCTGATTATTATAAATGAGCCAAATCCCTTGCAGCTACCTTAAGTGCCACTGGCCATGTCCTTAGTAACTCAGAATTCTCCATCTCTTTGCTTGCGGGTCTGGGTACTGAGTACAAATCACTGGTTACCTCTCTCACCACTCGTGCTGATACCGTTTCTTTCCCTCAACTTTACAGTTATCTGCTAAATCATGAGTCTCGTATCTCTTATCAAACCTAGAATTTACTCACTAACACCTCTCTTGCTGCCCATAACACCACTCGATATTCCCCTTCTCCTTAACTCTCTCGTGCTCCATCCCGTGGAGATCGACGAGGGCATGGTCATGGTTCCTTCACTCCACGCCCCTTTTCACCTCAGTTCAATACTACTTCTCCTTGTCCTGATACTCACCCACAATGTCAAGTGTGCCAGAAATGTGGTCACATTGCTTTGACATGCTACCATCGTCTTACCACTCCATATCCATCATCTTCTTCCTCACCTCTTACAGCTAATAACACATCTCTTTTTACTCCATCGCTTAATACCACAACCTGGTATCTTGATACAGCTGCTTCTCATCACTTCACTTCAGAGTTCAATAATCTCAACCTGGAGTCGACGCCATATTAGGGACCTAACCAAGTTTTCATCGGAGATGGCTCATCACTTCCAATTCATCATCTCAGTTCTGCACAAATACTGACCTCATCTGGCAATTTTCTCTTGCATAATTTACTTCATGTTCCCTCAATATCTAGAAACTTTCTTTCTGTACATCAATTTTGTAGTGATAATAAAGTTTTCTTTGAATTTCCTCTGATTTGTTTCTTGTGAATGATTCATTTTCCCGAGAAGTACTCCTTTAGGGTCATGTTGAAGATGGCCTCTATGCGTTTCAGTCCAGTGCAACGACCTCCTCACCTCCTCATGCCTTTCTTGGTGTTAGAACTTCAGCTCAACTTTGGCATTCCAGACTGGGTCACCCTTCTCCATGCACTACTTCTTTTATCCTTCGCCGTTTCAATCTCCCGTTTACAAGTTCTACTTCAATATAATTGTCATGCTTGCTGCAACGCCAAGGCTCATGTTCTGCCTCACCCGCCCACCTCGTCACGCTCAACTCGCCCTTTTGAACTATTGTTCCTTGATGTTTGGGGCCCTGCCCCCGAGCCTTCCATGAATGGCATGCGCTATTATCTTTCTTTAGTTGATGATTATTCAAAATATGTCTGGTTTTTCCCTATGCAAATGAAATCTAATGTTACTCCTTTAGTGTTGGCTTTTCTTCGATATGTGAGTAATACTTTTAATACCACAATTGTCTTAGTTCAAACTGATTGGGGTGACGAATTTCATCCCCTTAAAAATATTTTTCAATCTTGTGGCATAACTCATCGGGTCATATGTCCACACTCTCATCAACAAAATGGAAGTGTGGAACGTCGACACCGTCATATTGTTGAAACGAGACTATCTCTTTTATCTCATGCCTCGGTTCCTCACTCCTTTTGGGTCCAAGCATTTCAAACCGCCACTTTTCTAATTAATTCTATGCCAACTCCGCTATTGCAAAATAGGTCATCATTTGAGGTATTAATGGGCCACATTCCTGATTATAAATTTTTTAAAGTGTTTGGGTCTGCATGTTGGCCCAATCTAAGGCCTTTTAATCAACATAAAGTGGATTATAGATCCAAGCCTTGTGTGTTCATGGGCTATAGCCCAGATCACAAAGGGTACATTTGTCTTCATATTCCCACGGGCCGCATCTATATTTCTAGGGATGTTATTTTTGATTAGATAACTTTTCCCTTTGCCTATAAGTCTGATCCCTCTCCCGTGACCCAACAACAACTGCATTCGGTCTACCCCTCTCATAATCAGCCCAACACCTTTTCCTTTCTTCCGTCTGATCAAATAAATTCCACAAGTCCCACTTCTCCTATAACCCAGCCCATTTCCCCAATTAGGTCTCCCTCTAACCCTAACTCCATCTTATTCTCTCCTACTCATTCCTCTGACGTTGCCTCGTCTCCCTTACTTTCCAGTACTTCTCATATCGACTCTCAATCTTCCTTATCTTCTGTTGCTGCCGCATCATCCTTGCCATATACTGCTTCCCAACTCGAGTCTGTTGACCTTCCCTCTTCCTCTCATGGCCAACTTCCTCTTTCTTCCACTCATCCCATGGTTACAAGGTCCAAAACTCATATTCTGTGTCCTCGTCGTCGCACTGACGGGACAATTCCGTTGCCTTCTAGTCAACCTTCTGGTTCCCTTACCATATCAATGATTCTCCAAAAATCTTCTTCCCTCTCTGTTCCCGAAGAACCAACTTCCTTTTCAGAAGCTTCCAAGCATGCTGAATGGTGCACTGCCATGGCTACCGAGTTTGATGCTCTTCTCCATAATCAAACTTGGGATCTTATTCCTCCCTCACTGACCTATAATCTCCTTGGGTCCAAGTGGGTTCTAAAGTCCAAACGCAGAGCTGATGGTTCCCTTGAGCGTCGCAAGGCGCGCCTCGTTGCTCAAGGGTTTCATCAGCAGCCTGGTTTGGACTATCATGAAACCTACGGTGCGGTTGTGAAACCGGTCACCATTCGGCTTTTGCTCTCCCTTGATGTTACCTCAAATTCGTCATTGCATCAATTTGACATCCAGACGCCTTTTTGCATGGTGACCTTGAGGAAGCTGTCTACATGAAGCAACCTCTCGGCTTCGTGAATCCAGATTTTCTGGCACGTCTATAAGTTGAAAAAGTCACTATACAGCCTAAAACAGGCCCCTAGGGCCTGGTTTTCCAAGTTAAGTGATAGGCTCCTTAATCTTGGTTTTACTTGTTCTACTTCAGATTCATCTCTATTCATTATGCGTATTGCCTCAGATTGTTTGTATCTGCTGATATACATTGATGACATATTAGTGACTGGTTCAAGTTCCACTCTCATTGCTGATTTTATTTCTTCCTTGAAGCAATATTTTCCTGTTAAAGATTTAGGGTTTCTCAATTATTTTCTTGGTATTGAAGTGTCCCACACTCAATCTGGCTTATGTCTATCCAATCTAAGTATATTCATGATCTGTTGATACGGACTCATATGCATGACTCTAAACCAGTAAATACGCCTATGTCTGTTACTGAAAAATTAACAGCCTTAGATGGACCTACTTTTGATGACCCTCACTGGTATAGAAGTGTTGTAGGAAGTCTTCAATATCTGGCCTTTACTAGACCAGATATCTCATTTGCAGTTAACCGTGTTTGCCAATATATGCATAGTCCTTGTCTTCCCCATTGGAAGGCAGTCAAGCGCATTCCTCGTTACTTGAATCATACCCGCACCTTTGGCCTATGTTTTTCCTGATCTTCATCATATAAACTTGATGCCTTATCTGATGCTGACTGGGCCAGGTGTCCAGATGATTGTTGCTCTACAGGAGGTTTTTGTATTTACTTTGGTAGTCATTTAATTTCTTGGGGTTAAAAAAAAAACCCACTGTTGCTCGATCTTCCACGGAAGTCGACTATAAAGTTGTTGCTAATGCTGCTTGTGAAGTTATTTGGTTAGAGAGATCAATATGATTCCAAATGTGACAAAGACGATCAAACAAGTCATTAATGGATTGGTCAGGCTCCTATCTGAGCTAATACAACTCGACCATAAGTTGGTACTCTTTGGACTCATAAGGAGTAACATAATGTCTGGCTAACATGGTCCAAGCAAATAGAGCATCATCATAACTACCAAGTAGGTTGGAGATAGTCAAAATGGAGGTGTTGTGCATCCAAGTAAGAATATGGTGATTATGACTATCCCATTTGTGAAGAAATTGTTGAAATTGTTCTGCTTGTTCATCTCCTTTTTGCACTGGCTTTGTCCAATCATCCGTGCAATAGAACCAAAGTTCACAACCTTTAAGAAAGTTGTGAAAAGATTGAAACCACACCAAATAGTTTCTACTATCTAATATCACATGAATAGGACAAAGAATTTTGTTGTTTGAGCCATTATGAGATTATATATGCAAAAATATACTGCAAAAATGAGATCAGCATGTGAAAATATGCAGAAAACACTTGGATAAAAAAAATCAATGCATTGGTTAAAGTCAACGATCAACAGATCTGACATGGCACTTGGCTGTAGCAAGATGGCGTGGCAGTGTAGTGACGTGGCTGCTGACAAGACTAGGGCTAACGTCAACAATGAGATGTGCGCATTTGGTGTGTGGATGTGAAGCTTTAGAGCAGTTGCAACACGAGGTGGCACAACAAAAACTTTGGAAGGTGCATGGAAGCGTGTGCAAGCTTCGATATGACTGATTTTGATGGCGTTGATTCAATCTCAATGAGATTTTCCCAACAGTATGTCGTGTGATCAAAACAAAACTTTAGGCATAATGTTTCTGAAATTTTGAAACAATCATTATAGTGATTGCAACTATCTGACGGCAATGAGCAACACTTGAAGGGGTCAACCGTGGAAGAAAAAGGCAGCGAAAGAATGCTGAGAATGATTACAACTACTAGTACTTAAAGGATCAGAGTAGTATCTCTGACTCTATGTTAGAATTGTATTAATCAATTCTATATATATCATACAAAGTGGCCTATATATATAGGAGGCCAAAGGCTAGATAAGTGCCTTACCCTAGGCCTGTGCAAAATACCCGTTGGGCCGCACAACCTGCACAATCCGAATGGGTCGAACCCGCTAAAGTCGGGTTGAGTAAATGTCGGTTTTGACATCCATCCAATCCGACTAATATCGGATGGACTCCGACTCAAAATCCATTGTAGTGAAAAAGCGAAGCCCCTCTCGCGTTTCTTGCTTCCGTTACTCTCTGCTGGGTCTGGATTGTGAGAAAAGTTAGCCATTGAGGTGTTGATCATGAGGCTATTCTTGAGGTTGTTCCTCCTGTCGTAGAGCTTGAACCCTTGTTGCTTCTTTTGTACAGTCTTGATGGGAGGTATGCTATGGTTTTTGGAGTCAGATCTAGCGCCTTTGAGCCATCGTCCATGATGGCAAAATGCGACCCTTGCCACGGCAAGCTGACAGATTGTTGCCAGATTGTAAACCAACGATCCACTCCTTTGGCCCTCTTAAAAAAATTCGGTGTATTATATACTTATGTTTGTTTTATATTTATTTTTGAGATTTTCATTCGCTTTTCCCCCCAGACTCAAGCTTTTTAAGGTTCTGCATTGTAGTGGAGTGAAAAAGCAACAAATGAGCATTGAGTACAAATTTTTGATTTTGGGCTGGAGATTTTTTTGGTATTTGTTTGGGTTTTTGGGCTATGTATTTTGTGTTGTGAAGAATCAAGAATGGGATTGTTTCAGGTCGCACTTCTATTTCATCAGATCCTGTAAGTTTTTTTCTTTTTGGCATTTAGGAAATATTTTTATATTTTCTTATTTATGTTGGTTTTATCTATGTTTGTTTATTGGGAAAATGGAGGAAAGCTTGATGACAATGATGTTAAAATTGTCTTACTTTTTTTCTTTTTCGTAATCTCAAAGAAGACGACTTCAAATCAATTGTTGAGTCGAGGAGGAAAGGCCGAATAATCCCGACATCTTGGAGAAGGATTGAGGAAGTTTGGGCAAAGTTTGCAGAAGGAGATGACGGTTATGGCTCGACCCGAAGTGATCGGGTCGGACCGGGTCTGGTTGGCGCCTTTTAATAAAAGTTTCAGGTTGGATCGGGTCCAAACCCGGCTTGGACACATCGGATTGCAGGCCTACCTTACCCAACCAATGTGGGACTCACAAAACACATATACACTTAACAAATTAATCGTCAGATAATATAAATTTAATTCACTTGGTCTAGTCTTCGTTTCTAGGATAATATTACAAATTATATATACTGGTATCTTGTTTTTTTCTATTTAAAAATAAAAAAATAATAAATAAAAAGTTGATGGACAACATCGTCATCTCATCCAACGAGTCCAATTTCAACCGAAACTAGATTCAATCTACAGCCTTGTGAAAATTGGATGAATACCATTTCTCTGGCATCAGACCCGGCGAAAGTTGAAGGAACCAAAACAAAAGCTAATACTTAATAATCTTTAAAAGTATCCTTCTTCAAGAAAACAAAACAAAGAAAAGACAGACTGCATCAAATTAACATGAACATTGGCCTGAGTACTATATTATATAGACAAGTTAACTTATTAGATCAGTACGTACTGAAAGTTCAAACATAGTCAACTACGCGAAATATGGAGACTTTAAGCACAGTAGGCTTCCTCTGGACGAGCTCAAAGACACAGGCATCTCCTTCTTTCAAATTGTTGTCCCTTGCGAAGACTTTCCACCCGCTTCCTAGTTTAAGTGACAACCTCGGCTTCCTGTTATGATGGCAACGGCATATAACATGCCATTCACGTTGTCCATCATCCTCATCGGAAGTCTGAAGTTTGACACTTTGATTCAGAGAAAGATAGCTGGTAGCAAATCCACTAGGCACATACTGCAACAGCAAAGAACAATCTAGTAGTACTGCATGCAACTCGTCATGATCATGAGCTCCATATATATAATAATATATTTCAATTTAAAGAAATAATTGTGATCACACATATATCATGCATGTTAAAAGGCTCAGTACCATACGATAAGATCCAGATGACCTCGGCATGATACGCATGAACGAAGGATTTTTAGGCTTGAAAGTTATGGCTGCTTGGATTGCTCTCTCTCTTCCTCTGGACATCCTGAGACTTCTTTCTTTCGTGGATGTGCCAGAAAGTACTACTGGTCTTTCCCTATCATGATCAGATGTTTCTCCATCTTCATGTTTAGACAATATAATTGCACGAGTTTCTTTCGACTTGTCGTCATGGCTTGATTTTTCTACATCATCATCTGATAACATAATCATGTGATCATCGTCCAAGTTTTTAGATGAATACTGGATCTCAGTAGCAGTCTTGTCAAATACAAGAACATGGAAATTTGAATTTCCTTCGTATCTGAAGACTAAAAAGTAGCCAGAATCTATAGAATGATATTCTACAAAATCATGCCAACCCTCGTGAAACCAAATCTCCTTCTCACCAGTAGCTCTTTCCAATCCCACTTGCCAACTACAACCATTAGGAAGAATGAGTGTTACAACGGTTGGCAATTCATCCCCAAATAATCTTACAAACTTTACGGGGATCCTCTGCACAAAAACAAAAAACAATAAGCAATTAACGTACGTACGTTCCTATACATATATATATATATATATATATATATATTGGTCTTTGGAGTTTTGATCATTAACAAATTTCAAATTGGTCCATGCAAGCGGTGAAAAATTCGATAAACCTACTGATCTTGTGGCCGTACTAAGCATATCATAGAATAATATTGTGATATCCTATATGATAAGGATAATGGTAGGTGGTGAATGAGATCCCACATTGCTTGAGAAGGAAAAGTTCTTGCTCTTTATAAGGTTCTAATTAATGGGGCTCCAATTGTATCATTGACTAGTGCTTTTGAAATATAAGTCATGTGGTTTGGGCCTTCCATTGGAGTATTACAAATATATATGAGATCATGATCATGTCCAAAAGTATTCTAGAATAGCATGCAGTACTGTCAAATTTTATAAATTAAAAAAAATATCATGATCAATCAACATGCAACATGATCAACTAAAGTATTATAAAAGAACTAGTTACTTTAAATTAAAAAAAAAAAAATCAAACAGAAATTAAAAATAAAAACAAAAAAGAAGAGCTGGAATTAATTAAGACGCCATACAACTCCTAGTACTTTTAGAGCTATATATATGCCAAAAAATAAAAACATGAAGTTACGTTGGACTGGCTATTGCACTACAAAAATATATATTGCAATGCCCATCTCGTAATTAGGGGAAGGGATTAATTTAAGGTATAAGTTTAGTTTAAAGGTTCATGATATAAACTTTATTGTGCTCAAATTTTATTGATGAAAATATTGTAGCTGGTATCCCATTAATTTATCTTACATAATCAACATTGTTGATGTTGTGTTTTGCAGCCTAAGCAACTCCGCGTACTGGGTCAATTTATTCTTGCAAATATAGGAAATAAGTGCTCGGGGTGATGGAGATACCTTCAATGCCTAAGTCTGCTTGGATTCTGGGTTTATAATTTAAGGGAGTTTCAGTGTGTACAGAGTTTTTTCCTCCCGGACATATATACCTAGTAGGAGCGATACCTTGACAAGCTGGTTGAAGTGGTGCCCAGGTCATGTCCTCTGTCAACTCTCTGCCATGCGACAGGCCGTCCATGCCTGATCGTGGTGATTGTTGATAGCCTTGGGTCCTTGTAGTGGTGTGTCTGCCTCCGTCCTTCAATAAATACGGTGTGGCCTTGGTTGGGCATACTCACCTTCCAAGTCTGTTCAACTGTCTGTGCCCAAGGGTCAGGATTGTCCCTGACCCAGTGGGTGCGAATTGTTGACAAGTAAAAGTGTTAGACCTTCTGACTCAGTCCCATGCCCCGCACGTGTTACCTCGCTGCTTCTTTATGGGCTTCTTGGGCTGTCCTTGCCCTTCTGGCCTGGCCCAACCCATCTTATTTTCTCATACCAATTTTGTCATATTGGGCTGTCCTTAGACCCATCAAGGCCTCGTGGGCTGGGCTCGTGAGCGCAGTTGTTGTTTATTGCTGACAGCTAATTGATCAAAACGTTCAAATATTAGCTATTGCGCGCAGGTTTCAATTACTGCCTTAATTAGTCTCAGAATTGGTCAAAAAATTGGATGATATACTTTTTTGGCGATTTTTTACAATCGTCATTTATTATTTCCAATGAAAATTTTGATGCGACAAAAGCGATCGACGACTCCAAAACGAGAAAATATAACCGGAAAAGATTATTTCTAACAACTTTACCTATTATTTCCGGTGATTTTAATTGCTGAAAAATGTCAATATTCTTGTAATAAGCCAAGCAATCGGCCGGCCATTGCTAATGAAAAATGATAAACACACAACACTTTATACAACACTTTCTACAACAATGTTTTAAAAGGAGGGATATTTTTGTAAAATACCTTATAAAACTAACATCACTTTACAAAAATACCCTTATTTTATAACATGTATTGTGAAAAGTGTTGTACAAAGTGTTGTGTGTTTATCACTACTCTTTTACTTTTTCTTTTACCATTTTTTAAAATTATTTAGATATTTTTTAAAAATAAAAAAAAATCATATATTTATTTAAAAATACCTACTAAGTAAAAAGAAAAATTAAAATAAATTTCGGTAGAGGAAATCGGCTGTGAAACTAGTGTTTTCTTTGCTATATATATACATTAATGTTGCATTAATATTCCACGGACCAAGAATAAAATGACTAAGAATAGAGCGACAGAAAATAACTGGCAGCAAATTTTCCTGCAGTGTTAAACAAGCAAGCCCTAGATATGTATATCGGTGATGAGGTACTACTAGATCAGTAGTTTATATATTTGCAATTAATATGGTTGCATAGCATTACCAGTTTTTTTTGGGCCATGGCAGAGGGGAGCATTATCTTGAAGAAGTGCGCCGGTCTCCTTCCTGCCACAGAACTCGACGGCCGCCGGTGATGATCATTTTTCCAGTTAGGAAACATTCCGCTCCGGCGATTCTTTGATATATTACCAGCTGCTGCCATGCACATTAGTACAAAAACCTAACCGATCGATATTATATATATATATATATATAAAATATATATTTCCAGTTATATGGCTGACCCTTACGACGCCCAGGTCCTTCCAATCTGCCAATGGCAGCCCCATAAATGTCTAGCATTCACTCACCCGGAATTCATGCAAGGAAAAGACGAAATGGGACATGGTTTTGAAGATAAAGACAATGCATTCATTATTAGTACTTTTACATATAATTTCACACGCAACTTATCTTCTGATTATCGCATTCATGAAACTGAGAGTAGCTTATACGTGCCAACTTGAGAGTTACTTACCTTTCAAAGAATAGGGTTCTTCAATTGCCCAAAGATATCTTCAAATTTCCGTAAAAATTTGTGGGTCTGAACTGAGAAATATATATACATATAAATAAGAAATAAAAAAGTAATCGGACTCCGAGAAACCCATCCATTTAGAGATGCCAATAAAGCCCATCCCTAAAAAGCCCACAGAAGCCTTTCGGCCGATAGCTATGCTCCATCCTCTAGAAGGAATCTCCATCTTTCGCTAGATCCCCAGCAAGGAACGAAGATAGCAATCCTAACTGATGCACAACAGCACCCAACAACAAACTTGAAGTTAGCGGGCAAGAATAGAGCATTGGATTTCCCAGACAATGAAATCCCGCCAAAAAAGAGAGCAAATCTGGCAATCCTGGGTTCGACAGAACCATCTGATGAAGCTAATGGAGCTCTCAACAACCAACTCAAGGATGATCTGGCTCAGGAGGACGATCTGTCACTTACTGCATATCTTCAGAAGATTAAGAAGGAGAACAAGAAAAAAAAAAAAAAAAAAAGGAAATGAAACGAAGTAGCAACCTGAGAAGATTTCATCCATGCACAAAGAACAAAGTTTTCAACATAGGCTGTAAAGTACTCTCTCAATCTTCCTCAATTTCATTACTTCAAAAGTCCATTTGGCCAAGGAGGCAAGGCCTTACTTGCCCCAAGATGACAAATGAGGATCGAACTACAGAGGCCTAGCCCGACCTACTGCAAAGAGAAGCTTGAAGTCCCACGTTAGGACTTACCAACCTGATGTAGTGTAGGGAAAAAGGGCGGCCTCTTGTTAATGTGGCGTCCAGGTGCGGATACGTAACCAATCTTCATTTCTAGTAATGTTCTTGTTGTAATAGTGTACTCGGATCCTATTTATATGCTATGGCTCCTATTATTAGTGTACAGTCCTGCGCAGCACACTCAAAAATTGAGCTTTGGGATTTACTTAGCTCTATAACCAATAGCTACCCAGGTCCTATTTTGAGTATTGGGGATTTTAATTCTCTCTTGAACCAAAAAGAAAAATCAGGGGATAGGTGGAGGCCATTTGCTTCTTCATCTTCTCCTATTAGGCTTCAGAATTTTATGAATGTCAATGAGTTTGCAGACTTAGGCTATTGCGGTCCTAAATTCACATGGATTAATAATAGGCAGGGAATAGGTAGAATTAAGGAAAGACTTGACCGTGCCATCTCTAACTCTCATTGGACTATGCTCAATCTGATTCCAGACTATTCAATCTCCCCATTCATAACTCAGAACATTCACCAATTCTGCTATCACTGCAAGAAATTTTAGTTTTAAGGACAAAATTATTTATGGATGAAATAAATTTCTCCCTAAAAGTAATTATTGGAAAAATGGATAACTTTATAAAAATGTTCGAACGGATTTTTAGCCATTCGAACCAGATCTTCTGTGACGAATTAGATCGTCTGAAAACGTCAAAACCTTTCGAATGGTCAAAAATACGTTCGAACCTGGAATTAATGTTTGTTAGAATGATTTATAATTTGTTCGAATCGTAATCTTGGCTAGTAAATAATTTATTTTGGCGGAGAAAGTTAAAATCCATTTGAACATAAATTGGTTCGTTTGAACCATGAAAGATTTGGTGGGAAATTAAGCTAAAATTGGCGGAAATTTTTTTAAACCTTATTCGAACGGAACATAAAATATTTACGAATTTATAAATTAATTTTATGTAATTAATGTAAAAATATGTTAGTGATTTATTTTATGTTAAATAAATATTACTTATAGTGTCATTTTTTATATTATTATGAACGGTAAGTAAAATGAAAAAAAATAATAATAATAAACAAGCTAGCAAGCACTAAAGATAAAAGTCATACATTAATTGCATCCCAAAAATTATAATGTATGGCGGGAATATAATGTATAACTATTTGAAGATTTAAATTAATTATACAAAATACAAATAGTCATGATTATCATAAAAAAAAAAAAAAGAGCACATTTAATACAAATAAAAGATATACACTACTGGGCCAGATCGTGTAGCACCGCCTCAACTTCAGCAATGCGTGCCTCAATATTAGTCATTTGAGATATGAGCTTCGACTCATTCTCTGCGAGGGAGACCCGGACTGCATCAATGATCTCTGATGTTTGTGTGTGCATCTTTGCAAGCATGATATCTGCAATCTCCTCATGAGTATCACTATGTGATGCACCCTGTGTAGATGCCTCACCAGATACGTCCTGTGCACCTTCCTGAGTGTTGACTGCCTCTGTAGTGGGTGTACGAATACGAAATTTGGAGTGTCCGGTGTTACGAGAGAAGGTCGTCAAGTTGATTGACCCAATCGGATCTCAAACACGCTTAAACTCATTTGGCCTGACTCATTTTGCTAAAAGTAATTATGTGAGCATGACTCAAAACAGCAATATATCTGTCATAATTTTTTTTTGATAAGTACAAGTATTTTATATATCAAAAGGAGTAACCAAGTACACTAAATAAAATAAAACTCTACCTGTTGTAATATAGGTGGCCTCTGATTGAATCCTAGTGAATATATATCTCGCTAGGTCGATAGGCACCCCACGAGCGACCCGTAACATAAATCTTGCCCGGTCCATTGTCACCTCAGTTTTGTGCAGTTAAGGGTAGGTTTGGAGGGTGAGATGAGAATTTTGTGTTTTGTTTTAGTGTTTAAAATATTATGTTTTAGTATTATTATTATTTTGGAATTTGAAAAAGTTGAATTGTTTATTATATTTTGTATAGAGATTTGAAAAATGTGTAATGATGAGATGAGATGAAAATTTTGTATCTTGTCCCACCCCCAAACCTGCCCTTAATCGATGTTGTTAACTATTATAATGTTCATAATCTTGAAAAAACTAGATAAGTCCACCTGCTTGATGCTCTTGCTCCCATCATAGGAAGAAGTATTTAGACCCATGACCAAATGACGAACCTCGTGATCAACGAGGCTATCGATCTCATCAGACATCACAGTATCATCTTTCTCTACAGTCTCCCCATCGCCTACAGGTGTAGACTCTCTAGGCACTACGTTAGGATATGCAGTGGGCAGTCGAGGGATACCTAGAAAATCAGCAACTGCATCAATTGAAAATCGTATTGAGATGCCTCAGACCAAGAAAGTATATGCGTCATCCTCCTAGCTGGCACAACAAAGTTCTCTAAAGAACTCAAATACAATATTGATATACGAAACTATCGATGTTCAGCCATGATCGAGAAAGATAGATGCGAGAGAATGTCTCTCATATAGAAGATCCCTAAAATCATCTATTTTCACCTGCCTCTCCAACAAAATAGTCATCTCTCAAACTTCTTCGCTAGACGATTGCCTTGACGCAATCCGCTTCTTTCCCCAAGAAGCTATTGGAATGATGCTAAATTTATAATATAAAATTAAGGACAATGATTACAAAATATCATAATTATAATTAGATCAAGGTAATTATATCTATAAAAAATTAAAATAAAAATGTACCGTTCGAATGCTTAACAACATGTTCCAACGATGTTATAGCGTGTCCAACCAATAATAAATAAACGTTCGAACGCTCATAGAGTTCCGTTCGATCCGTCTAATTGTGGTTCGAACGATAAAAATTCTATGTCGTTCGAACGTATATGACACGTTCGAGTAGAGATTTCTGGTTCGAAATCGGCAATACTCAGCCATTGCCAAAATCGTAAATAATCAGTTTAGAACAATCTTTTTTCCTCCCACAACAACAACAAAAATGGTTGGGAAATGACATACCTATTGCGGGTTGGAGAGTGGTGGTGGATGGTGGCTTCGACGATTGCGTTTGGCAGCTCGTGGCACTAGAGCGGCAGAGTGGGAGAAAGAGTTTTGCATTCTAATGACGCTGGATCTGGACACGATGCCTAATATTTATTTTTTCCTGTTCGAACGGATAGTAATAATGTTCAAACTCATTTCAAAAATATTTTATCCGTTCGAAAGCTTAAGAATACCGTTCCAAAGGGGAAAAAATATTGCATTGATTATTATTACATTTGTTATATAATATAGTATATATACTTATACTACTTATATATTATACTTATACTAATATAATACTTATACTTAATTATTATATACTTATATAGTACAATATATTATACGTAAACAAATATATATAAGTATAACTATATAAGTATATTATAATTATAGTAGTATATAATTATATAGTTAGATATACAACTATATAGTTAGATATACAACTATAATATATACTATACTTATATATTTATAACTATCATATAATATACTTATATATAATACATACTTATAAAGTTCGTGATCAATACATATGCTTAGACTAATAAGAAGATATATCATTTATTTACTTATATATAGTTATACTTACATATATAGTTATATATATATACTACCATTTAAGTATATACTACTATATATATACTTATATATATTTGTTCACTTATATTATAGTTAGATATACAACTATATCTACTTATATACTACGATATATTATACTTATATATATATTTAATATACTTATGTAATACACTCTTATATAATATAATTATAATACTTATATGGGTGTACTATATAAGTATATAGTCTTGTATACTACTATATCCTTATCTTCTACTATATATTTAGACTTATATATATTCTTAACTTATATTATACTTATTAACTTATACTTTATATATATTCTTAACATAAATATTTAAGTGTTCTATATACCTATACTTTTATATATATAGTAATAAAATTAAATATATATTGTACGTTCGAATTGCCTATTATCCCTGTTCAAACGGTTTAATTGCCTGTTTGAATGAAAATTTACACAGTTCAAACATATATAATATGTTGGCGTCATTGATAAGCTGTGACGGGATTAATTTGTGCCATATTATACTTTCAATTATCCGTTTGAATGTCTATAATTAATATTCGAACGGATGTGAGCTGAATTGATCTAGGTGGAAAATTTTTCCTACTCCCCTGTTTTCGGATTCAAACGGTTAGTAAATTACGTTCGAACGAAAAAGATAAGAAATAAGATGTCCAAAAGCACAAACGTGCTGGACATTTAGGAAAACTAGTTCCTTGAGATACAGAGAGCATGAGAGCGAGAGACCGTGAGAGGGACCATGAGAGGGCTGGACATCAACTATTTCTTTCTCTTCAAATTGGTAAGTTCTTTTACTTTAATATTCTATTTCTATGGGATTGTTTTATTAAAAAACTCAAATTAGTTATTTTCTCTTCTGTTTTTGAACAAAAGATTAAGGTTAGAAGAATATATTTGTGTTTGAATATGAGAAACATGTAAATATATTTGTGTTTGGATGTAAGAATATGAAAAAATATGTGTTTGTACAATGTTTGTGAAATATGCATAGTATGAGATTGTGATTATCCTATGAATGTGTTCTCTGAGATGGTGTTTGTCTCTGTTTCATGTCTGAAATCTGGATTGCAACCGTTTGAACACAATGATTTCCTGTTTGAATGCGTTATCCTATTTGAACAGATCTTGAAATGTTTGAACAGGTGTATTCCTATGTTGTAATACTTAAAAGATAATTTATTAAAAATTATAAGATATAATTAAGAAATAAGAAACATAAGATGGACATTAATACTTAAATTAGAAATAATACTTAAAAGATAACTTATTAAAAACTATAAGGTATTACTAAAATATAAGTAAATTTAAATTATAATTAATACTTAAAAAATGATTTCCCATAATATTTATTAATACTTAAATTATAATTAATACTTAAAAGATGACTTATTAAAAACTATAAGGTATTACTAAAAAATAAGTAAATTCTTTACAACTTTTATAACCCATTTTAATTGGATATTTTAATTTTTTATGTTTGATGTTTAATCATTGATGTTTGATCTTCCAACTTCTAATATATATGTTAATGCTTGGATGTTAACTGTATGGCATGTTGTTATGTTTGTTTTAATTTCAGATTGTTCGTTTGCTTGAGTTTATGGATATGCAAGCAGATTCTAGTGCGTGCTCTCCTTTCCATGCCCAAGGTACCCCTACCCCTACTCCTACACCTACCCCTACTCCTACTCCTACTTCTACTCCTACCCTTACCCCTGGCCCAACACCTACCCCTACGGCACCTTTCCCCGTCCCTAAGTCTAACAAGAAACTTGTTTAATATTCATTCTCGCCATATGGTGACAAAGGATGTAAAAAAATATTTTTGGTCTGAAAAATAGAAGTTGATGGGTGAATTGGCCAGTCAATTTGTTTGTCTTACCACTGATACTTGGACATCAGTCTAAAATTTTAATTATATGTCTTTCACTGTGCATTTTGTTGATTGTAATTGGACATTGCATAAGAAAATTATAAAATTTTGTCAAATCACCGATCATAGGGTGAGACAATTGGGAAGGCATTAGAGGTCGCAATAAAGAAGTGGAGGTTGACCTGAGTTCTTACAGTCACAGTTGAAAATGCCTCGTCTAATGATGTTGCATTGAGACATCTGAAAACCTATCTTAGAGAGGCAAATAAGACAATCTTGGGTGGTGAGTGTTTGCATGTGAGATATGCGGCACATATTTTGAATCTTATTGTTACTGATAGTTTGAGGGATCTTCATGACTTGATTGCTCGGGTGAGGACTACTGTGAGATGGGTGAGATTTTCCCTTTCGAGGTTGAAGAAATTCAAGGTTGCTTCAAGGTCTGCGGGCCTAACATCCAAGAAGGGCCTTTGTACTGATATGCCTACACGATGGAACTTAACATTTTTTATGTTGGAGGCAGTCCAAGAATATGTGTTGGCATTTGCACTATTGGGTGATGAAGACATCCAATATGTTAAATATTTTGATGATCACGAGGGATTGGGAAAACCCGTAGATGATGATTGGGAGATTGTATATATTTTTGTAGAGTTTTTTAGACTTTTTTATGAGGTCACCACGATGATATCTAGACCTTTGTACCCTACATCCCATCAATTCTGTCAGTAAATATGTAGGGTAAAAGAAGGATTAGATGACATGGTAGCAAATGGTCACATTAGGCTGCGAGAGATGACATTGGTTATGAGGTCAAAGTACGACAAGTATTGGAGATTTTACTTGGGCTAATATTTTGTTATATGTAGCTATCGTCTTTAACCCGAGGTTTAAGGTGGATATCATGGTATTTGGATTGGACCTTGCGTGCGGGCAAGCATGGGAGGAGTTTAGTGCAACAAGGGTTTAGGAAATCCTTAGTAGATTATTTGATGAGTTTACCGTCTTGCAGGGTGGTAATATTGCGGCACCTACACCTACCCCACACCGGTTCAAGAAGTCGATAGTGGGAAAATGCGTAGATTGGACTGGGGTGAGAGGTTTGAGCAGACTCTCTTAATGCAGAGTTATGTAGAGGCTCAGTCAGAGATAGACAAATACTTAGCAGCGGAGGGAATACCATTTTTACGAGATTTCGATATATTAAGTTGGTGGAATGTGAATGTCGTAAAGTATCCCATCCTTGGAGAGATAGCCCGCAGTCTTTTGGCCATCCCTTTCAGTACCGTAGCCTCAGAGTCGGCCTTTAGCACCGGAGGACGTGTATTGGATTCATTTCGAAGCTCATTAGCTCCTACCACTGTGGAGGTTTTGATTTGCATCCAGAATTGGATCAAGAGAACTTCAATTCATGTTCCGGATGTTCTTGAGTATGAGAAGGCCAACGTTGAGGAGAATGGTGGTGATCAGCCTAGATCTAGTATTTATTTTAATTTTATTTTTTGATTTCTTTTTAATTTATTTATTTTCAATTAATTGGTATTCATTCATTTTATTTCAAATTTTATTGGTATAGTGATACATGAGACGGCGTCTACGGCTACCTCCGATGCAGTATAACTTTGCATTGGACCCATCATTGTCATGGTTTGCACAATTTGTCCTATATTTTTTTTTTTTTTTGCATTTATAATTTTATATCATATTTTAGTATCTAATTATTTTGCTTATATGTTTTTTAGTTTTTATATTCTCAATATACATATGCCGAATCCTAATGACTGATCTATGCTTATCTGCCTCATCTTCATCTCAAATTCTAATTGCCCAATCTCAATCTCATCTTGGTTAGTACTTTTAATATTTTGTATTTTAATTTTTTAAACTTTTGTTTCATTTTATAATTTTATAATTCTAATTTGTTTTAATTTGAACTTATTAACGTTTATGATCTTGATTTTCAGTTTCACGGCATTCGACATAACTCACCACTCAGTGAACTCACCGATACAGCGCCATTCCAAATTGATCAAATTGAAAAGTTATGAGTTATAATTGTTAGTTTACAATTAAGTGTAATATTGCTACAATAGTTAATAGTATAATTTGTAATATTTAATATTTTTAGAGGAGTTTGTGATATTGTAATAGTTTAAGTTTATTAGTTCTATTAGAGTTTTAATTTGTATAATTGTAAATTGTAATTTGTAATAGCTTAGTGTCTTAGTGATGATTATTACTTAATGAGTTAATAGTTGAAATTTAATATATACTTAATAGTTCTATCTATATATGTATATATTTTTTCAATTTTTATACATATTTATTTATTTTTAGTTAAATTATGGACCCAAAGTGGCTCAAAAGTAGATTCTAGGCCATTTAGGGCCTAGAAAAATGAGTTGGGCTGAAAGCTCAATAGGGGGGCGGACGGATGGGAGTCTACCCCTGCATCCCGGCGAACGAATAGGGTTTTCCACCCCCGCCCATGAGGGGGTAGGGGGAGGGTAGCACCCCTATTGTTTTGAGCCATCATGAGATCAGACATGCAAAACTAGACTACAAAAATGAGATCAACATATGAAAATATGTAAAAAACACTTGGATCGAAAAAATCAATGCATTGGTCAAAGTCAACGATCAGCAGTGCTGACGTGGCGTCTGGTTGCAAATGTAGCAGGATGGTGTGATAGTGTGGTGACGTGGCTACTAACAAGACTAGGGTTGACGTCAACAATGAGACGTCCGCGTTTGGTGCATGGATGTGAAGCTTTAAAGCACGTGCAATGCGTGGGCAGCGCAACAAAAACTTTGGAAGGCACGTGGAGGCACGTGCAAACTCCGATATGATTGATTTTGATAGCGTTGAGTCAGTCTCAATGAGATTTACCCAACGATATGCCGCATGATCAAAACAGAACTTCTGCCATAATGCTTTCGAAATTTTGTAGTAATCCTTATAGCGATTGTAACCATCTGACATCAGTGAGCAATACTTGAATGGCTCAACCGTATATAGAAGATAGAGGTAGTAAAAGAATATTGAGAACGATGAAAACTACTAGTACTTAGAGGATCATACTAGTATCTTTGATTCTATGTTAGAATTGTATTAATCAATTCTATATATATATATATATCATTGTGCTATACAAAGTGGTCTATATATATAGGAGGCCAAAGGCTAGACAAGAGCCTTACCCAATCAACGTGGGACTCACAAAACACATATACATTAACACTAACACTAACATATACAATAACAAATTAATCGTTAGATAATATAAATTTAAGTCACTTGGTTTAGTCTCCCTTTCAGGATAATATTACAAATTATACTGGTATCTTTTTTTTTTTCTATTTAAAAAGAAAAAATAATAAATAAAAAGTTGATGGACAACATCATCATCTCATCCAACGAGTCCAACTAGATTCAATCTACAGCCTTATGAAAATGAACATTGGATGAATACCATTTCTCTGGCATCAGACCCGGCCAAAGTTGAAGGAACCAAAACAAAAGCTAGTACTTAATAATCTTTAAAAGTATCCTTCTTCAAGAAAACAAAACAAAGAAAAGACAGACTGCATCAAATTAATATGAACATTGGCCTGATCAGTACTATATCATATAGACAAGTTAACTTATTAGAGTACGTACAGAAAGTTCATGCATAGTCAACTACGCGAAATATGGAGACTTTAAGCACAGTAGGCTTCCTCTGGATGAGCTCAAAGACAAAGGCATCTCCTTTTTTCAAATTATTGTCCCTTGCAAAGACTTTCCACCCGCTTCCTAGTTTAAGTGACGACCTCGGGTGCCTGTCATAATGGCAACGCCGGCATATGACATCCCATTCATGTTGTCCATCATCCACATCGGAAGTCAGAAGTTTGACACTTTGATTCAGAGAAAGATAGCTGGTAGCAAATCCACTAGGCACATACTGCAACAGCAAAGAACAATCTAGTAGTAATGCATGCAACTCGTCATGATCATGAGCGCCATATAATATATTTCAATTTAAAGAACTTGTGATTACACATATATCATGCATGTAAAAAGGCTCAGTACCATATGATAAGATGCAGGTGACAGCATGACACGCATGAACGAAGGATTTTTAGGCTTGAAAGTTATGGCTGCTTGGATTGCTCTCTCTCTTCCTCTGGACATCCTGAGACGTCTTTTTTTCATGGATGTGCCAGAAAATACTACTGGTCTTTCCCTATGATGATCAGATGTTTCTCCATCTTCATGTTTAGACAATATAATTTCATGAGTTTCTTTCGGCTTGTCATGGCTTGATTTTTCTACATCATCATCCGATACCTGCATAATCATGTCCACTCCTTGATCATCGCCCAAGTTTTTAGATGAATACTGGATCTCAGTAGCAGTCTTGTCAAATACAAGAACATGGAAATTTGAATTTCCTTGGTATCTGAAGACTAAAAAGTAGCCAGAATCTATAGAATGATATTCTACAAAATCATGCCAACCCTCATGAAACCACATCTCCTTCTCAGTAGCTGATCTCTCCAATCCCACTTGCCAACTACAACCATTAGGAAGAATGAGTGTTACAACGGTTGGCAATTCATCCCCAAATAATCTTACAAACTTTACGGGGATCCTCTGCACAAAAACAAAAAACAATAAGGAATTAACGTACGTACGTTCCTATATATATATATTGGTCTTTGGAGTTTGATTATTAACGAATTTCAAATTGATCCAAGCAGTGAGAAATTCGACAAACCTACTGATCTTGTGGCCGTACAAAGCATATCATAGAATAAATTACTCCGATCCTATACCGTCCATTCTCGGCTAAAGTTTAGACAACAAAATATATATGAGATCATGATCATGATCATGACCAAATATATTCTAGAATAGCATGCAGTACTGTCAAGTTTTATAAATTAAAAAAATATCATGATCATCAATCAACGTCATGCAACATGCATGATCAACTAAAGTATTATAAAGAACTAATTAATTTAATTTAAAAAAATCCAACAGAAATTCAAAAAAATAAAAATGAAGAGCTGGAATTAATTAAGACGCCATGCATACTACTGGTAATTTTAGAGCTATATATATGCCAAAATAAACAAGAGCGCTTTTTACGAAATGAATGATGTTACGTTGGACTGGCTGCTATTGCACTACAGAAATATACATTTCAATGCCCATCTCGTAATTAGGGGAAAAATTAATTTAAGGTATAAGTTTAGTTTAAAGGATCATGATATAAACTTTATTGTGCTCAAATTATATTGATGAAAATATTGTAACTGATATCAATCCCATTAATTTATCTTACCTAATCAACATTGTTGATGTCGTGTTTTGTAGCTTGAGCAACTCTACGTACTGGGTCGATCTATTCCTACAAATATAGGAAATGAGGGCTCGAGGTGGTAGGAGATACCTCTGATATCTAAATTAGTTTGGATTCTGGGTTTGTGATTTAAGGGAGTTTCAAATGAAAGTGTATAGAGAGTTTTTTGCCCCCGAGGGAAGGATATATGTACCAAGTAGGGGCGATCCCTTGACAAACTGATTGTGGTGGTGCCACTCTGTACTCAGGTCGTGTCCTCTGTTAACTCCCTGCCATGAGACAGGCCGTCCATGTCTAATCGTAGCGTGTCCGCTTTCATCCTTCATTAAATACGGTGTGACCTTGGTTGAGTATGCTCACCTTCCAAGTCTGTCCAACTGTCTGTGCCCAAAGGTTAGGATTGTCCCTGACTTAGTGAGTGCGGATTGTCAGCCAGTAAAAGTGTCAGACCTTCTAACTCAGTCTCATGCCCCACACGTGTTACCTCGCTGCTTCTTTATGGGCTTCTTGGGCTGTCCTCGCCCTTCTTGGTCTAGCCCAACCCATCTTATTCTCTCATACCAATTTTGTCCTACCGGGCTGTCCTTAGACCCATCAAGGCCTCGTGGGCTGGGCTCGTGAGCGCAGTTGTTGTTTATTGCTGACAGCTAATTGATCAAAACGTTCAAATATTAGCTATTGCGCGCAGGTTTTAATTACTGCCTTAATTAGTCTCAGAATTGGTCAAAAAATTGGATGATATACTTTTTTGGCGATTTTTTACAATCGTCATTTATTATTTCCAATGAAAATTTCGATGCGACAAAAGCGATCGACGACTCCAAAACGAGAAAATATAGCCGGAAAAGATTATTTCTAACAACTTTACCTATTATTTCCGGTGATTTTAATTGCTGAAAAATGTCAATATTCTTGTAATAAGCCAAGCAATCGCCCGGCCATTGCTATATGGACGTTGCTACGTCCACAGAGGATTTCTGCCGATCAGTTAAATATTTTTTTTTACTTTTTCTTTTTCCATTTTTTTAAACTATTTAGATATTTTTTAAAAATAAAAAAAAATCATATATTTATTTAAAAATACCTAAAAAAAAAAAAAAAAAATTTCAAATAAATTTCGGTAGAGGAATTCGGCTGTGAAAGTAATGTTTTCCTTGCTATATATATTAATGTTGTATTTTCCTGGCAGCAGATTTTCCTGCAGTGTTAAACAAGCAAGCCCTAGCTAGCTCGCAATGTATGTATATCGGTGATGAGGTACTACTAGATCAGTAGTTTATATATTTACAATTAATATGGGTGCATAACATTACCAGTTTTTTTTGGGCCATGGCAGAGGGGATCATTATCTTGAAGAAGTGCGCCGGTCTCCTACCTGCCACAGAACTCGACGGCCGCCGGTGATGATCATATTTCCAGTTAGGAAACATTCCGCTCCGGCGATTCTTTGATATATTACCAGCTGCTGCCATGCACATGAGTACAAAAACCTAACCGATCGATATTATATATGTATGACCCTTAATTACGACGCCCAGCTCCTTCCAATCTGCCAATGGCGGCAGCCCTAGAAATGTCTAGCATTCACTCACCCGGAATTCATTCAAAGAAAAGACGAAATAGGACTTGGTTTTGAAAATAAAGACAAAGCATTTATTTATTATTATTATTATTATTATTATTATTATTATTATAATAATACATAATTTTACGTACAATCGTAAAATATTTAAATATTAAAAAATTATTTTTAAAAAAAATAAGATATATTATTAAAAAATTAATTTTTTTTTATATAAATATTATATTTTTTTATTTTTTTAAAAATATTTACATGATGATTATATAATTTATAATTATAAATATCTTCTCTCTACTTTTACATTTAATTTCACACGCAACTTATCTTCTGAATATCGCATTCTTGGAACTGAGAGCTTGTGCCCACTTGAGAGTTACTTACCTTTCAAAGAATAGCGTTCTTCAATTGGCCAAAAGATATCTTCAAATTCCCGTAAAAATTTGTGGGTCTCAACTGAGAAATGGATATACATATAAATAAGTAAATACTACAATATTTAAAATGAATAATATTAGATACAGTTATAAGTTATCTACACATCGCATATTTTAAAAAAAAAAAATCTATTATTAAAAAATTAATTTTAATATAATTTTTATATTTACTCATTTTTTTTAAGAGTGTACATACACACTTTATGACTGTAAATATTATTTTTTATTTACTATTTATTACTGCTCAATAAATATTGTAGGGTCACTTCGTATGCCTCTCTCTTTTCTACTTAAGCGGTTGGGATAATAGCTTGAGTGGATCTTGATTAAAATCTACGAGTACTCCAAAGTACTACTGTTGGCCTCTCTTAATTCCAAGCACATCGTTTTTAGATTTACACCATTTCACAACACATATAAGTAAAGCTCCCAAGAGTGGAACTTTGCGATACTGAATAGTGAAGATCCAATTCGCCTTAGGCCTGTTAAGTATGTAGGGTCATGATTAATTGAGGAGAAGAACTATATATGATCCATTATCTGAATGCAATATATATAGAGAGAAAAGAATCATTGAAGACCATAAACAAGCAGCGCTCCAACTCCTCCAATACCAGCCAGCAGTCCAATGATGACCCCAATTGGAGGCAACCCTCCACCTACTACTTTCCCAGTGCTCACATCATACTCTGCAAACCTCTTCTTTGGGGCTCTACATTGAGGGCATGTGTATGAATCCGGCTGCAGAACAGGGAGACAAAAAAGTCCATGTTTCTCAATAAGTAGTCACCTACTAAGAAGATATTGATGATTTACCAAAAGAATCACAAGACAATGCTTTTGTAAAATGAACTCTATTTTGTAAAACAGTGGCTTAAATGGCATGGCAACATTGTTGCCAATGCTGCAGCACTGAAGGCATCAAGGAGGATCGTAGAAGTCATAGAGTTAAGCTCTTTTATATCAATAGAAGACAGAAAAAGGGAAAAAAGAACAAGAGAAAGTAATTGCTGCCATGTTAATGAACTCGTGATGTTACTTAATGCTTAAGCTGAGAGCAGTTCATTCCCTGATCTAATTAATGGAAACAACCTCAATTACATTGGTCGACGTGTCACATTTTGAGCGGCTTTCCATTTAAATAGTTGACTTATAAAACCACTAAAATTGAGCCATTTCAACCGCTATGAGTAAAAATGATAAAATCCAGGGTGAATGGTAGCATTACTCTAAAGGGAAAGATTTAAGTAGATGCAATTCAGGAACTAAGCTTACCTGCTCATCAAAAGGTTTCTGTAGAAAGTATATGAATCCACAATCAAGGCATATGTGAGTAGCTCTAGCCTGCAAGAAGGTGCCTCTTTTAATAATTGGGTATCAAAGAGCCATTTAGATACTGTGTTGAATCCAGAAGATTAAAAGAAAATTAATAGCAGATTGAAGCTCATTATGCTAAAGTGTCGCTTGCCTTTTGAGCCTCAGTTAATTTCCTTCCAAAGCGGGGAGGAGCTGGTCGCTTTGGTAGTCGCTTAACATCTACCTCAGCACCTCTGTATCACAGATGTATAAATGGACACTAATCAAGTCACAGATCTCCTAAAAAAGAGTTAAAGAATACCAAGAAAAACTCAGCGCCATCAGTTCTCTTGTGGATTTTTTTCTTTTTACATGGACTATTTGCTTACAAATATGAATGTAACAGCTGGAACTGAAAATAATACAGATGAACTGAAACAAATTCCAGTACGTATATAAATTATAAACTTTTGAGAGATGATGGATAAGTACTAATAGAAATTATAGAATAAAGAGTACTTATCCCACGTATTTGCTCGGGATATAAGTACATAAATATAACTATATAAATAGTTTAAAAAGTAAATAACATGTATGATGCAGCCATAAGTTACAACAGTCTCATTTATAACGTAATAACAATATGACTCAGTCTTGAAATATAATTACATAAAAATTAAACACGGGTTTCACTCAAACCCCAATGTTCCATTGGTCACGCCTGAAATGAAGATAGAAAATAGCAATCAATAGATGAAAAAAAATTGATAATAAAAAATTATATACGGTAAAAGAATAATTTGATTCTTACCAAGAAATGAGGTTCTCTCAACTCCATCACAACTCTCAAGTAGCGTCCGTTCCAAACTCTCAATCATCGGTAATTATGTTAGGGTTCACAATTAGATCTATAAAATCATAAAAAGTAGAAGTTAGAAACATTAAAAATAATTAAATCATCATTTAAAAGCATATAAACTTACCCGATTCAAGCCTATAGCTCTCGGCATCAACGCCAACGGTATCTAGTCCAATGGGCGTTTCACTTATCCAATTCTGTGTGCAAACGAGGGCCTCCACGGTTGACGGTGACAATGAACTCCGATAAGCATCCAACACGCGACCTCCAGTGCTAAATGCCGACTCTGAGGCAACCGTAGTGACAGGAATGGCTAGCACATCTCGGGCCACACGGGAAAGGACTGGATACTTGGTGGAATTAACTTTCCACCAAGTTAATAACTGAAATACATCACTAGGTGCCTCGACAGCTTCCATAAAATATCGTTCAACCTCACATATGAAAATATGTAAAAAACACTTGGATCGAAAAAATCAATGCATTGGTCAAAGTCAACGATCAGCAGTGCTGACGTGGCGTCTGGTTGCAAATGTAGCAGGATGGTGTGATAGTGTGGTGACGTGGCTACTAACAAGACTAGGGTTGACGTCAACAATGAGACGTCCGCGTTTGGTGCATGGATGTGAAGCTTTAAAGCACGTGCAATGCGTGGGCAGCGCAACAAAAACTTTGGAAGGCACGTGGAGGCACGTGCAAACTCCGATATGATTGATTTTGATAGCGTTGAGTCAGTCTCAATGAGATTTACCCAACGATATGCCGCATGATCAAAACAGAACTTCTGCCATAATGCTTTCGAAATTTTGTAGTAATCCTTATAGCGATTGTAACCATCTGACATCAGTGAGCAATACTTGAATGGCTCAACCGTATATAGAAGATAGAGGTAGTAAAAGAATATTGAGAACGATGAAAACTACTAGTACTTAGAGGATCATACTAGTATCTTTGATTCTATGTTAGAATTGTATTAATCAATTCTATATATATATATATATCATTGTGCTATACAAAGTGGTCTATATATATAGGAGGCCAAAGGCTAGACAAGAGCCTTACCCAATCAACGTGGGACTCACAAAACACATATACATTAACACTAACACTAACATATACAATAACAAATTAATCGTTAGATAATATAAATTTAAGTCACTTGGTTTAGTCTCCCTTTCAGGATAATATTACAAATTATACTGGTATCTTTTTTTTTTCTATTTAAAAAGAAAAAATAATAAATAAAAAGTTGATGGACAACATCATCATCTCATCCAACGAGTCCAACTAGATTCAATCTACAGCCTTATGAAAATGAACATTGGATGAATACCATTTCTCTGGCATCAGACCCAGCCAAAGTTGAAGGAACCAAAACAAAAGCTAATACTTAATAATCTTTAAAAGTATCCTTCTTCAAGAAAACAAAACAAAGAAAAGACAGACTGCATCAAATTAATATGAACATTGGCGTGATCAGTACTATATCATATAGACAAGTTAACTTATTAGAGTACGTACAGAAAGTTCAGGCATAGTCAACTACGCGAAATATGGAGACTTTAAGCACAGTAGGCTTCCTCTGGATGAGCTCAAAGACAAAGGCATCTCCTTTTTTCAAATTATTGTCCCTTGCAAAGACTTTCCACCCGCTTCCTAGTTTAAGTGACGACCTCGGGTGCCTGTCATAATGGCAACGCCGGCATATGACATCCCATTCATGTTGTCCATCATCCACATCGGAAGTCAGAAGTTTGACACTTTGATTCAGAGAAAGATAGCTGGTAGCAAATCCACTAGGCACATACTGCAACAGCAAAGAACAATCTAGTAGTAATGCATGCAACTCGTCATGATCATGAGCGCCATATAATATATTTCAATTTAAAGAACTTGTGATTACACATATATCATGCATGTAAAAAGGCTCAGTACCATATGATAAGATGCAGGTGACAGCATGACACGCATGAACGAAGGATTTTTAGGCTTGAAAGTTATGGCTGCTTGGATTGCTCTCTCTCTTCCTCTGGACATCCTGAGACGTCTTTTTTTCATGGATGTGCCAGAAAGTACTACTGGTCTTTCCCTATCATGATCAGATGTTTCTCCATCTTCATGTTTAGACAATATAATTTCATGAGTTTCTTTCGACTTGTCATGGCTTGATTTTTCTACATCATCATCCGATACCTGCATAATCATGTCCACTCCTTGATCATAGTCCAAGTTTTTAGATGAATACTGGATCTCAGTAGCAGTCTTGTCAAATACAAGAACATGGAAATTTGAATTTCCTTGGTATCTGAAGACTAAAAAGTAGCCAGAATCTATAGAATGATATTCTACAAAATCATGCCAACCCTCATGAAACCACATCTCCTTCTCAGTAGCTGATCTCTCCAATCCCACTTGCCAACTACAACCATTAGGAAGAATGAGTGTTACAACGGTTGGCAATTCATCCCCAAATAATCTTACAAACTTTACGGGGATCCTCTGCACAAAAACAAAAAACAATAAGGAATTAACGTACGTACGTTCCTATATATATATATTGGTCTTTGGAGTTTGATTATTAACGAATTTCAAATTGATCCAAGCAGTGAGAAATTCGACAAACCTACTGATCTTGTGGCCGTACAAAGCATATCATAGAATAAATTACTCCGATCCTATACCGTCCATTCTCGGCTAAAGTTTAGACAACAAAATATATATGAGATCATGATCATGATCATGACCAAATATATTCTAGAATAGCATGCAGTACTGTCAAGTTTTATAAATTAAAAAAATATCATGATCATCAATCAACGTCATGCAACATGCATGATCAACTAAAGTATTATAAAGAACTAATTAATTTAATTTAAAAAAATCCAACAGAAATTCAAAAAAATAAAAATGAAGAGCTGGAATTAATTAAGACGCCATGCATACTACTGGTAATTTTAGAGCTATATATATGCCAAAATAAACAAGAGCGTTTTTACGAAATGAATGATGTTACGTTGGACTGGCTACTGCACTACAGAAATATATATTTCAATGCCCATCTCGTAATTAGGGGAAAAATTAATTTAAGGTATAAGTTTAGTTTAAAGGATCATGATATAAACTTTATTGTGCTCAAATTATATTGATGAAAATATTGTAACTGATATCAATCCCATTAATTTATCTTACTTAATCAACATTGTTGATGTCGTGTTTTGTAGCTTGAGCAACTCCGCGTACTGGGTCGATCTATTCCTACAAATATAGGAAATAAAGGCTCGAGGTGGTAGGGGATACCTCTGATATCTAAATCAATTTGGATTTTGGGTTTGTGATTTAAGGGAGTTTCAAATGAAAGTGTATAGAGAGTTTTTTGCACCCGAGGGAAGGATATATATACCAAGCAGAGGCGATCCCTTGACAAACTAATCATGGTGGTGCCACTCCGTACTCAGGTCGTGTCCTCTATTAACTCCCTGCCATGAGACAAGCCGTCCATGCCTAATCGTGGCGTGTCCGCTTTCATCCTTCATTAAATATGGTGTGGCCTTGGTTGGGCATGCTCATCTTCCAAGTCTGTCCAACTGTCTGTGCCCAAGGGTTAGGATTGTCCCTGACCCAATGGGTGCGGATTGTCGGCCAGTAAAAGTGTCAAACCTTTTGACTCAGTCCCATTCCCCGCATGTGTTACCTCACTGCTTCTTTATGGGCTTCTTGGGCTGTCCTCACCCTTCTTGGCCTGGCCCAACCCATCTTATTCTCTCATACCAATTTTGTCCTACTGGGCTGTCCTTTGACCCATCAAGGCATCGTGGGCAGGGCTCGTGAGCGCAGTCGTTGTTTATTGCTGATAGCTAATTGATCAAAACGTTCAAATATTAGCTATTGCGCAGGTTTCAATTACTGCCTTAATTAGTCTCAGAATTGGTCAAAAAATTGGATGATATACTTTTTTGGTGATTTTTTACAATCGTCATTTATTATTTCCAATGAAAATTCGATGCGACAAAAGCGATCGACGACTCCAAAACGAGAAAATATAGCCGGAAAAGATTATTTCTAACAACTTTACCTATTATTTCCGGTGATTTTAATTGCTGAAAAATGTCAATATTCTTGTAATAAGCCAAGCAATCGCCCGGCCATTGCTATATGGACGTTGCTACGTCCACAGAGGATTTCTGCCGATCAGTTAAATATTTTTTTTTTACTTTTTCTTTTACCATTTTTTAAAACTATTTAGATATTTTTTAAAAATAAAAAAAAATCATATATTTATTTAAAAATACCTAAAAAAAAAAAAAAATTCAAATAAATTTCGGTAGAGGAATTCGGCTGTGAAAGTAATGTTTTCCTTGCTATATATATTAATGTTGCATTTTCCTGGCAGCAGATTTTCCTGCAGTGTTAAACAAGCAAGCCCTAGCTAGCTCGCAATGTATGTATATCGGTGATGAGGTACTACTAGATCAGTAGTTTATATATTTACAATTAATATGGGTGCATAGCATTACCAGTTTTTTTTGGGCCATGGCAGAGGGGATCATTATCTTGAAGAAGTGCGCCGGTCTCCTACCTGCCACAGAACTCGACGGCCGCCGGTGATGATCATATTTCCAGTTAGGAAACATTCCGCTCCGGCGATTCTTTGATATATTACCAGCTGCTGCCATGCACATGAGTACAAAAACCTAACCGATCGATATTATATATGTATGACCCTTAATTACGACGCCCAGCTCCTTCCAATCTGCCAATGGCGGCAGCCCTAGAAATGTCTAGCATTCACTCACCCGGAATTCATTCAAAGAAAAGACGAAATAGGACTTGGTTTTGAAAATAAAGACAAAGCATTTATTTATTATTATTATTATTATTATTATTATAATACATAATTTTACGTATAATCGTAAAATATTTAAATATTAAAAAATTATTTTAAAAAAAAATAAGATATATTATTAAAAAATTAATTTTTTTATATAAATATTATATTTTTTTATTTTTTTAAAAATATTTACATGACGATTATATAATTTATAATTATAAATATCTTCTCTCTACTTTTACATTTAATTTCACGCGCAACTTATCTTCTGAATATCGCATTCTTGGAACTGAGAGCTTAATTTGGTTGTGTTTGGATGTTGAAGTGAGTTGAATTGAGTTGAGTTGAGATGATAAAATATTGTTAGAATATTATTTTTTAATATTATTATTATTTTAAAATTTAAAAAAATTGAATTATTTATTATATTTTGTATTGAAATTTAAAAAAGTTGTAATGATGAATTGAGAGTAGTTTTGGAACCAAACGAGATGAGTTGAGTTGAGATGTGCCCACTTGAGAGTTACTTACCTTTCAAAGAATAGCGTTCTTCAATTGGCCAAAAGATATCTTCAAATTCCCGTAAAAATTTGTGGGTCTCAACTGAGAAATAGATATACATATAAATAAGTAAATACTATAATATTTAAAATGAATAATATTAGATACAGTTATAAGTTATCTACACATCGCATATTTTTAAAAATAAAATAAAATCTACTATTAAAAAATTAATTTTAATATAATTTTTATATTTACTCATTTTTTTTAAGAGTGTGCGTTTGCACACTTTATGACTATAAATATTATTTTTTATTTACTATTTACTACTGCTCAATAAATATTGTAGGGTCACTTCGTATGCCTCTCTCTTTTCTACTTAAGCGGTTGGGATAATAGCTTGAGTGGATCTTGATTAAAATCTACGAGTACTCCAAAGTACTACTGTTGGCCTCTCTTAATTCCAAGCACATTGTTTTTAGATTTACACCATTTCACAACATATATAAGTAAAGCTTCCAAGAGTGGAACTTTGCGATACTGAATAGTGAAGATCCAATTCGCCTTAGGCCTGTTAAGTATGTAGGGTCATGATTAATTGAGGAGAAGAACTATATATGATCCATTATCTGAATGCAATGTATATAGAGAGAAAAGAATCATTGAAGACCATAAACAAGCAGCGCTCCAACTCCTCCAATACCAGCCAGCAGTCCAATGATGACCCCAATTGGAGGCAACCCTCCACCTACTACTTTCCCAGTGCTCACATCATACTCTGCAAACCTCTTCTTTGGGGCTCTACATTGAGGGCATGTGTATGAATCCGGCTGCAGAACAGGGAGACAAAAAAGTCCATGTTTCTCAATAAGTAGTCACCTACTAAGAAGATATTGATGATTTACCAAAAGAATCACAAGACAATGCTTTTGTAAAATGAACTCTATTTTGTAAAACAGTGGCTTAAATGGCATGGCAACATTGTTGCCAATGCTGCAGCACTGAAGGCATCAAGGAGGATCGTAGAAGTCATAGAGTTAAGCTCTTTTATATCAATAGAAGACAGAAAAAGGGAAAAAAGAACAAGAGAAAGTAATTGCTGCCATGTTAATGAACTCGTGATGTTACTTAATGCTTAAGCTGAGAGCAGTTCATTCCCTGATCTAATTAATGGAAACAACCTCAATTACATTGGTCGACGTGTCACATTTTGAGCGGCTTTCCATTTAAATAGTTGACTTATAAAACCACTAAAATTGAGCCATTTCAACCGCTATGAGTAAAAATGATAAAATCCAGGGTGAATGGTAGCATTACTCTAAAGGGAAAGATTTAAGTAGATGCAATTCAGGAACTAAGCTTACCTGCTCATCAAAAGGTTTCTGTAGAAAGTATATGAATCCACAATCAAGGCATATGTGAGTAGCTCTAGCCTGCAAGAAGGTGCCTCTTTTAATAATTGGGTATCAAAGAGCCATTTAGATACTGTCTTGAATCCAGAAGATTAAAAGAAAATTAATAGCAGATTGAAGCTCATTATGCTAAAGTGTCGCTTGCCTTTTGAGCCTCAGTTAATTTCCTTCCAAAGCGGGGAGGAGCTGGTCGCTTTGGTAGTCGCTTAACATCTACCTCAGCACCTCTGTATCACAGATGTATAAATGGACACTAATCAAGTCACAGATCTCCTAAAAAAGAGTTAAAGAATACCAAGAAAAACTCAGCGCCATCAGTTCTCTTGTGGATTTTTTTCTTTTTACATGGACTATTTGCTTACAAATATGAATGTAACAGCTGGAACTGAAAATAATACAGATGAACTGAAACAAATTCCAGTACGTATATAGATTCAACAGTGTAGCTACATTTTACTCTATGGTTTTTCCCTTTATATTATGTTTGTCCGTACTGTAATATATATAAAGTAAATATATGTAGAAAATATGCATGTCCAGTCCTACAGAAGCAGATATCAAGCATTTAAATTTGATCATGTTGAACTCATGGGGGGTATGGATAAAAGATCTCCCTATGTTACTCTCTTGAATTATCGATGATGAATCGATTTGATAGCTCGAATGTTGTTATTCGTGATATTGCTCCAATGTGATATCATCGAGATGTAATCATCCCATGGAATATTGCTTTTACAGTTAGAGGATTTATCATCTCTATGGGATTGAATATGGAAGTACTCTACTATCACACTGAAACTAATAACTTCCTTTAGTTGTTTTAATCACTTTGGAAATTCTTTATCATATTTGAAACCTATTGCATTGAATCACCAAATGCTGGTCTATTGAATGCAATTGTCCTCGAGTTAATTGTGGGTAGGATACTAATTGGTCCCCTGCATTTGGTATCAAAATCATCACAAACTGAACCATCTACCAAAAGCAGATTCATAGAGTGGCTAAATTCCAACAAAAGATAATGCTGCAACAATTTGGGATATGATGTCTCTCTCATAAAGTATGAAATTCATTTATTCAAGTCAGTTGAATGCAGCCTCATCCATTGTACTATTCGGTTGACCTTATAAACCTTCTTTGGTTATTTGCTCTCATGCTTGGGCACACAGTTCTGATTCCATATGTACTCTCTGAATGGCCCCTTTTTGCACTTTTATCCATCCTCCCTGATGGCTATCGCGATAGAAAATGATTAAGATGCAACCTTTTTACAACACTTTTCATCACTTTTTAAATAATAAGCATTTTTGTAAAATGAGTTGCAAAATAGTATTAGGAGTATTATTATTTTATAAAAATGCCCCCTTTAAAACAGAGTTTTAAAAATGTTATAAAGGGGTTGTATCTATATCAATACTCCATGGTGATTGGTCCTCATGGCTCATAACCTAGGCACCTTGGCCTACCTTTTAATATCGTCTCCTAAACTACTGACACCATGTAATTAACAAAGCTATTGAATCTATTTTCCTCGACTTTCTTCATTTTTGTATTTTCCTTGCAATTCCCAATGACATTGTAAAAATAATATAAATTGAAAAGCAAGAGAATAAAAACAAAGGAAAGGAAAGATAACCTGTTGACAACGAAGTAGACAGAGTCTGGCTTTGCTTGGATGGCAGTTTTTGTAAATCCCAGCTTATCAGCTGGCCATAGCTCATCACCAAAGAAACTGCTAGTGTAGAGTACCTGGTCACCTGACTTTAGCCCTGCTCTTGCTGCATTCCCACCCCCATCCACAGCCTAAATCACAAAACCAGGAGCCAAGAACAACCTCATCAATTAAGCAAAAATACATACAAACCAACTTCATTCTACTTTTTTATGCATAAGGAATTCGGCATTTGGAGAGAGATAACATAGGAATAGGAAAACTCACAGTAATGACAACACCACCACCAGGCTTTTGACCCAAAGTGAGGCCTAGTGGCTTATCAACCTCAGCCTCAAAGGTCTTTGTAGCCCCAGCAGTTTTTGCTGTGATATGAAACCCTCTTCTTACATTAGCGAAACTGCTTCTACTCTCAGACACGAAGGAATTCGAGATACCCCTTTTGGCTTCTTGAATTGAGAGGCCTTGGAAGGTGGTTTTCTAGTGAGAAACAAACATAAAGACTAGCTGTATTCAGTAAAAGAAATCTGGTAGTGATGAAATTTGGTTTTCAAGAAGTAATACCTGGAATTTAGATTGTAGGAAAGGCTTTGTTGGTGGTATTGAAGAAGTAGTGATGGAGTTGTTTCTGGGGAAGGTGGCAGTGCAAGAGGAAGAGCCTGCAACCACAGCTGTTGACATATTTGCTAGAAGTAAATTTAACAGTGTTTCTGTGTGTGAGTTGAGAGAGAGAGAGAGAGAAGGGTAGGGAGAGAGACTTAAACAGGCAGTTTTGAATTTGGTTGTCGTTGTTGAGGATAGAAGCAGTTGAGTAGATAACACTAGATAGGCAGTGGAAGATACAACAGACGAAGAGAGCCACACGCCCTCCTTACTATCCAGCCACAAATTATGACAGCCTCGTAGTATGAACTTTGAAGTAGATTTTACCGTTCTCCAATCTCTACCTCTCTCTTTTTCTTTTTCTTTTTCTTTTTCGTTTTGCTTTTCTTCCCCTCATTTTGGGCCTTTTCTTTTTTGAATCAATACATTCTCACGCCGATGAAGTCCATGTGAACTGGGCGGCCTATTGTTTCCCGTACAAGTACTGGTAAGTGGTAACCTTTTAATATTGATATTTGGGCCAAAGCCACGTATGGAACACCTTAAACTGAAAGTAAAAGAAAAATGATATTTACAGTTACAAATGTATAAGTATCGTATAATTATTTTTTAAAAAATAAATAAATATATGACTCACATAAAAAAAATAATTTTTTAATAATAAATTTTATTCTTTTTCAAAACGATTGCACGATACTTACGTACTTCACAACTGTATGTAACATTACTCAAATAAAAAACCATTTGGTTGCTCTCTTTATTTTCAAGAGGGTAATCTTCGTCCACCAAATCTACTGCTCTCTTGCGCCACCACCCTCCATACTCCAACCTCGACTCCTACTTATCCTCCGCAACACCCACTCCTTGCCAAACAATTATGAGCAATGTGTGCCCCAAACACAGTAGGCCACCACGCACCTCCGTAACCATCCCCTTGTCCGGCCTATATACTGACGATAGTTGATCTGCAGCAAATAAGGGAATCGAGTCACACTAACGTGTACCGCTACACATGATAAGGCAACATAAAAAACTACAAATGGACACAAAAGGCTGCATAAGCAACTATGGAAACCATACAACTAGCGCCAACGGCTACTCCATGTCCGACTACAACTCATTGAATTCCAAATCACGTACCCCAATTCTCTCCTTTGTAACGTTGTACTTGTACATGAACTCTATACATGCCAACTATTCATTCTGTAAACACCTTTTGTGTGTGTGTGTGTGTGTCATGATCAACTAGATATGGGTTATCTCAAATGCTCTTACGATGTGTGAGACATTTTCACAAACACCCGTATTAATTATCTTTAGTTCCCTCATTATCTCAAGCATGTCTCTAACTAATTAATCTTTTGTGAGAATACAAAGAAATGAGGGATTTAGGATTAGAGATCTCTAACTACTGCCCGACACCGTCAAACTAATTAGCATATATGCCTCTTTTTGTTGAAAGGTCCACTTGAAATTGACATTTTAAAAAAGAGTAATAGTACATACAGTCGCTACGTACAATCTTTATTTAAAGACTGCAATGTAAGCCTAGATAATTTTATCTTTAAAATCTTTTAAAATTATAAAAATATCCTTCTTAATATGATACTTTTTCTCATTTAATAAAGAGCATATACATACAGTCTCTACTTGAAAACTGCAAATACAAAGAATTTCTCTTTAAAAAAATCCAACGTACCAATAAGTCTAACCATCTAATATATTGGACTAAATCAATTATTTGATATCATTTTTGTTTTATTTTCTGTGTTGTATATATCAATATTTTAGGGTATTAATTTGTTGGGAAACTGATCTACCCTTCATCATGATCATGTATTCAGTATTTGTCTTTTGATCAGTAATATCACTGTGATATAGTTAAAAAAAAAATGCAATATTAAACTTACTGGAGATAAAACCAAAAAAACAAAAAAAAGTCAAAGACAATGACTATAATTTGTAACTTGACAAAGTGAAAGTAGTCCAGTCGTTCGAACAGATGCTAATACTGCAAAACGAGATTAATCAGTATCGATGAATATTAAAAAAATATAATGATGTGGACGATGATGAGAGTGATATTATTAGAGATTGATTTAGATGGCATGTTTCTTGCCAATTAACGTAGTGAAAAATCCATAGAAAAATAAATAAAAACTTCTTTAAAATAAGAAAAATAAAAAGAAGCAATTTGCATGCCCTTTTTTTTTTTTTTTTTTTTTTTGAGCTTTCTCGTGGCTAGATATTTGTGACAAAAATTGACCGATTGGATATCCTTTGGTGACAAAAATGACCAAGAAGAAGTTTACATTACCCTTCATGATGTATTTATCATTCTTGTTGCAAATAATTATTTTTATAATATATATATGATCACCAATAAATATTTTTCTTGAAATCATCCTCAAGTTAATGGATTATGTTCTTCTAAATAACTTTGATTTTTGTTTATAAACTTGGTCATGGCAATACTGCACTGGAAACATCAACTGATCTCAAGTGGATAGATTTTCCTGAGGGGTTTGATAATGGCCACTATTTTTATGAAAAAGGGGAAAATAATTATTAAAGTGATCAATTACATGAGCTTATCGACAAAAAGAAAAGAAAAGAGATTCTACGAAATTATACAGTTATTTATCAAAGAATGATCAGGAGTGTCTTTCAAGACATATTTTGAAAAAAATAAAAATCCGGCATCAGTAATAAATTAATTATATTTATGTTGGTGAGTTAGGTTGTATTTGGATGTTGAGCTGAGTTGAGTTCTTTATGAATAGCAGTGAGTTGAGATGATAGAGTGAGTTTTGTAAGATTCGCCTAAGATCATGAGTTTAAATATATTTGGATGTTAAGATGAGTTTAGATGTATTTATAAGAAGTTAAAAATGTTGTGAATATCACACGTAAAGAAGTTTTGAATTGAAACTGTTGTAGGTCTCATATGTAAAAAAGTTTTGAGTTGATATAAGTCTAATAACTTGAGAATTAGGTATGTGGATGTTAGACTTAGTTTAAAATTAGACTGAATTAAATTGAATTCATATGAGTTTAACAACCAAACAGGACCTAATTTTTAGCAAATGGCTAATTATGTTAACATGATATAGCTAACTAGCTAGGTAGGTAGCTATGGTGCTAGCCCACTAATTATGATCTTCACTTTAATTAAATTAAATGACCCAATTAATTATAAGTTGTAAGTATATACGTTAAAGTCCGCTTGCATATATATATTAATTTGGTCCAAAACCAAATTAATCAGACATTTATACGTAATTATATTAAAACAAGGTAGAATTCACTTCTAGTCAAACCAGAGAGAGAGAGAGATTGCTGCTTAGAACTCATTACCTACCTATTTACATACATATACATACATACATACATACATATATATATATATATATTAAATCTATTTATAAAACCAGTTAGGTTCACTGCCTTTAAGATTGAATTCAACATTAAAATTATTGAACAAACCTATGATTTTATCAATCTATTTATATATATCTCTAGCTTAAGTACGTACTAAACAATTAAACTAAAACTTAATTAATATACTAAGAAATTAACAGTACGCAGGACTGCAGCAGAAAAAAAAAAAAAAAAACAGTCCGCAGGACTCAATATTATATATATATATATATGGTCTTAATTTGACTTGAAATAATATAATACTAATTAATTATATATCGATCGATCTGTGCAGGAAATTCAAAAGTCAAAACCATGCATGCATGAACGGTGGGTAGAAAGTAAATTACTAGTTGAATTTTATGTTATGGGCGCGCAGTATTACACAACTTAATTATATTATAATGACTAACTTTTGGGCATGCATGCATTCTACAATATTATTTATATATATATATATATATATATTAAAGTAGTAGCGGTCTATATAAAAAAATACTTGTAAATATTATGGTCATTTTCATGGCATAGGCAAGAAAAATAAGTTTTGTGATTAATTTATTGTAATAAAAAAATTTTATAATTAAGTTTAACAGTAAATAATTATTTTTTTAAAATTAATTAATCGTAAATAAGTAATTTTTTTTATAACGGAGAGATAATTTTGTAAGAAAAATGTATGAAAACCGGCATGAAATGAGAAGAAAAAAATGTTTATATTTTATTTTTTTCTTTCTCACGAGTATATTCGATGATGGCCGCATTGCATTCGATACGTGTCTCGAACGCGTACGTCGAATATGAAGCCGCTATTGATGACCATTCAACGTGCATTCCATGCCGGGCTAATTACTCAGTTATTCGCTCCCTACTATCTTAGAATTATTGTCTAGCTAGATTCCAATGAAATTAGTGTGTGTTTATATATATATATATATATATATATATATATGCGCGCGCATGCACGCAGGCACGTATTTGTTGATATATAAATTAAATAATAAAAATCTATCACTTTTCATTAATTTAAAATTTTAAAATAAGTAGTACTAATTTCTCAATATATAAGAAACAATAAATTTCAGCATATGAGAAAGTAAATAATTAATCATACTATATATACAAGCATGCAGCTATCTAGCTATTTTACTACAAAGGCCATACCTGATTTTTGTTATTAAGTTTATATAAATTGATGCGAGTGAAACACTTAAATACTAATAAACTCACATCACATTTTAAGAAAAGTAAACTAATAACAAAAGGAAATAATGAGAATTGTTTTAGCAGATTTCATAAAATTAAACCTACAAATTGATGTAATTAATTTATGTAATATATTAAATTATAAAATTATTATTATTATAAAATAAATCTAATATATCATATGAAGTTATGGTCATCAATTATTTGTGATAGATTGAATATAATTATCCTGTATATATATATATATATATATATTATATATATCGTGAAATCTTTAAACTTAAACAATATTAAGTGAATGAATTTTTTTTTTTTTTTTGAAAAAAAGAAAGATAGTAGTAATATATATTATAGGTATATATAGGATTGTATGCGAGCTAGTAGAGTGTATATAATAATAATGTGTAAAAAAATAAAGGAATAAAGAAGCGCGCAGACAGTGACGAGTCGACGAAATCTAAATTTTCCGAGTTTGGGTGCGGACTGTTGACGGGAAAAGATATTTCTCAAATTGGGAAATATTTAATTTATCAAAATTTTATAAAATATATGATATATTAAATTATAAAATTATTTTTATTATAAAATAAATTTTAAATATCACATAAATTTATGTAAATTTTTTTGTATAAATTTTTTTTGTCACGATAACGTTTCTCTTTAAGATTTTAAAGAGAGGAGATAAATATATCAAGAGATTTTTGCTCGTTATCACAAAATATTTATACAAATAATAATAAATATTAAAAAATTTACACTATTTATATATTTTTTTTTTTTTTAAAAAGATTGTACGATACTTGTACACTCATGATTGCAAGTATCATTTCTTAATTAATTAATTGAAACTTAAAACCTTTGAGTTGTTGGTGCCGTTGGGCAGTAGACAAGGGCCATTTTGCTGAATCTGAGTGTCCATATATAACTATGTATAAATAGGAGGTTGGGTTGGGGCCATTTCCCTCGTACACAAGGCTCTTCGATAACTACTAGGTACTGCTTTCCTTTCTTCTTCGTCATCAGCTAGCTGTACGTGTACAGTGCATCATTGTATGGCAGCCAATACCAAGACCCCGGTCGTGGTTGCTCTGAGCTTCGGCAAGCGTTTCTTCAACCTCATCTGGGCGGCCTCCAACCCCCGCCATCCCTCTCTCCCCTCTCCTCTCTTTACTACTCTCACTCTCAGGTTCTTTTTCACTTCTCTCTCCCCTCATCTGCATGCGTTGATTTTTTCTTGTGAAAACTTCCGACTTGCATATATATATATATATATGCTGATCTTCCAAGATGATCAGAAATTAAGTTGTTATGGAAGCTGAGTTTCATGTACGTACGAGGTGGACATACATAGGAATCATTTTAGAATCGTTGCCAATAACTTTTTAGTGGGTATATATATATATATATATATATATATATATATATATATATATATATATATATATATATATATAGTGCGGAATCCTTCAACTTTCTTTCTGGATTATTTATTCGTCTCTTTGATCGTCTTGTTGGTGGGGAGAAGTAATTAATTTGATTATTAGATTAGTTCCGTTCCCTAGCCATTTAGGCGGTATTCGATCGGTGGCGGCCATATGGAAGGCGGTTTTTAAGAAGTTGAGTCTTTTTTCTAATCTTTTAATTAAGAAGTTATCTATTTGCATAAAGAGACTAATATAAATATAGAACTGATATATACACAAACAAATTATACAAAGTAAATCCATAAAGTAATATGATTTTATGGGATCCGTTAGATCTATTTTATAATAAAAGTAACTTTACAATTTGATGTGTCACATCAAACTATTTGTAAGTTTATTTTTGTGTAATTACTTTGTGATTAAATATTTCCCATATAAATATTGGAAAATGATCAATTTCTTTCTTTATTTACTTATGGTAAGTTAATAAAATCTCAACTTATTTGATTGTGTATGGAATTTTATTAGGTCCAAGCAAAATAAATATTAGCTTCGAGTACGGTTTCTAAGTAGTTCTTAACGGTTTTTTAAATATATGATCATTGTTTTTTTTAATAAGTGTCCTTTATTATCAATGTCATAGTCGTTTGAGAAGTGAAATAAGATGAAAAATTTGTTAATAGTAGTAAAACAGTTTATGAAAAGTAATAAAATGAATTGAGTTAAGATGTTTTATTAGATTTTGAGAAATGAGAGAAAAAAAATTGAATAAAAATATTACATAGTTAAAATGTTGTTAGAATATTTTTTTCAATTTAAAAAAATTGAACTGTTTCTTGTGTTTTGTTTAAAATTTAAAAAAGTTGTAATAATTAGATGAAAAAATTAAATAAAATTTTTTTTACATTTGAGTGATGTTTGAGAAGAATTCAAGATGGTTCACGAGGCCTAAGTTGATTTCATGAACAAAAAAAAAAAAAAAAAAAAAAAAAAAAAACAAAAAACAAAAAACAAAAAAACAATCTAACCCTAACAACAACACAACGAAGCTATTGTTCTTTGCTTTAATTTGGATTAAATAAGCAACAAAATTACAGCAATACGATGGAATATGCTAATGGAATTATTTGAAGATACCATTATATATATATATATATATAAATTTACTGTGCTAAAATATTAAATGGGCTGGCCATTCTCAGTGCTTCTCCCCGTTGGATCTTGGACTGGTCATCTCTTTTTTTTTAATTATTTGATAACAAAAATAGTTAAGAAACTATAAATAAACAAAAGGGAGACAAAATGTGTAGGGAATGAGGGAAAGCTATATGCCAAAAAGTAGTTGGGAACTGGGTCGGTTGGGGTAGTCTCTATCTTTTAAGGTCATGTGCCGGTCACGTGGTTATGATGCTATTTTGACGGAGCAACATGCATGAATGGTAGATTAGTGTGAAGGCCGAAGGGTCAGTCTTCAGTCGTTTTGGAATTAGATAAGCTTAAAGTCTTTAGAAGTGAACATTTAGGTTGCGTTTGGATGTTAAAGTGAGTTGAGTTGAGTTGAGTTGAGATGATAAAATATTGTTAGAATATTATTTTTTAATATTATTATTATTTTAAAATTTGAAAAAGTTGAATTGTTTATTATATTTTATGTCGGGATTTGAAAAAATTGTAATAATGAATTGAGATTAGTTGAGAGATATTTGTCATCCAAACGAAGCCTTATAATATTTTTTTGTAGGGTAGTTGGGAAAGCCACGGAGTTGAAGGTTAACATGAACAATGCATAACATGACAAAGGTCAACGGGCAACACTCCCTATTTCCATCTCCATGATTTTTTAACGTGTATTTTAGTTTTAATTCCTTTTATATGTGTGTGTATATATATATAGAGTAATGCTAGAGAGAAGTCATTATAACAGTGTATACTTTACATTCACTGCGTGACTGTTTCTAGTTAATTGTTTCCAACACTCACTTGAAGAGATGTGTGGTCTACATGATGCCACATCATGTGTGCAAAATGGATGCACTCAATAGTAACTTCTATCTATATTTATTCATATATATATATACATATATATAAGTTTCTTTCTTCTTTCCTATGTGCCAAACATGCTGCCTAGTTATCAATTACTCAATTCATTAGTTCTCTATAGATACCTTCAAAATACCAACTGCATGCTAAAACCATGATGACAGGAGGGCTGCACACACCTCAGTGTATGACAAGAATCCTGAAGACCACACTCCGAATGTGGTTCCAGACTATATAATCCCACCTCAACCTGAAACTTACTGGATTCCGCACCCTCAAACTGGAGTATTCGGACCCTCTACTGAACAAACCTCAACTGTAGTTGGAGAGCGTGGCTTCCACTCTTCGTCTGTGGATGGTGGTGAGGGATCTGTGCTCGAGGAGAAGGCTTGGTTCCGCCATACCGGTGTCGAGGACTTGGAGAAGCCTCATGCTCTCTAACAGCCTGCAAGGTTGAGGGGGAGCTGATTTATATAAATAACTGAATAAGTATGGTATAGATGAGGCGCCTGTAGCCTATCATGCAGTATTTTGGCGTAACAAACAAGACTGGTTTTTATTTTCATAGCATGGCAAGTAGTGGAGTTGGTAGTGATACATATTACATAAGGGAATGGTACTGCCGAATCTCGATATCCATGTGGTTGTGGCAGCTTATGTATGCACCATACTTACGTGTTATCAAAGGCTTGGTTATCTTTAAGTGGTCGTGGTGTTCTCTCTCTCTCGCTCTTTTGTTTCTCTGTTTTATGAGTAATGATACCTTTCATTTTGAATCTTACTATTTTCTGTTACATCGGATGATGAGCATAAGCTTTTTCTAACTTCATTGAGGATGAAGAACATTATTTCTCCAGTTTCCTATGGATCATATACAACATTATTTATTAAGCTCTTCAATTGAAAACACAGATAATTCCCACATTTTATTAATTTATCTATCCATTGGTGTCGATTTGGCACTTCTAATTTTCTAAAGGTTACTAAAGAGATTTAGATGAATAGATTAATGAGAATGTTATCATTGTGAAGAAAGAAAAACTACTATAAAAAATAAAAATAAATAAATAAATTAAAAAGAAAAGAAGAAGAAGCTATAGGAGTTTATATGGGGGTATAAGACAAATCTATACAATTTCCATTGATTTAACAAAAACTGCTTTGAAGAGACTAATCAGCACATCTATTGCCCATGCCTTCGGGTTTCTCTAAGCCCACTGATTTAAAAAGCTGATGCAGGAATAAGCTGAAAATCTTGTTGAAATAAACATGTAGATTTATTTGAGCATGCGCTAGTCTATCACTCACCTACTCAATCTGATCTTTTGGACACTTCCAATTCTCTGTTTTTGAAATAATCACTCTAGACCATCTAACATTTCAATCTGCACTGTGTCTGCAAATTTGCCCCAGATAATCGCAGGCAAACATATATGACCATGCATCATAGTAGTTCTCGTACTAATTCTACATGGGCCTAAAAAAAAAAACAATGGTGTTGGCTTAAGGCCCAAGGTTTCTGACTAAAAATTGCAAGGTGATACATGGATGGTCGAAAGAAGGCCCCTAGAACCACCCTTAGTGACCGCCGGCAAATATGATAATTCCAGAGATGGAACAATTCATCCAAAGACCCTCCACCTCAAAAATTCCTGCTGCTGCCTGGAGCATCCTTTGCCAGTTGTTTCCGCTACTAAGAAAGATTCAGAACAAGCCCAACTGTGTAAAAAGCCTTGATATCCCAGGGTCAATATTTGAAGTTTACTGTACCAAGCGTCAAAACCCCCCCAGTCCATCTGAAGAATTATAATGAAGTTTGAGGGGTTTTAAAATGTAAAAGCAGGGCCATGCGGGTACAGAAAGTCACAATAACTGGAAGTTAACACACACAATAGAAAAGCCAAGCATATCATGAACGAATAGTATATCTATGACATGCAATCTCTACAATAAGAGGGATAAGAGAAGAGCTCACCTCAGCTCAGGCAATATTTATTCCTTTTGCACAAGGATTATGATTAAAAGGAGTATCCCTTGCCATCTCGATTATCATAGTTATCCACAACTTGCCAAACATCAGCACAATGAACCACCCTAAATTCCAGACTGATCTAGTACTTGTAATGTCTCTGTTCAACGACCATTAGAGCAGCTTGTAACATCTCTCTAGCCTTCCTATCCGGAGTACATCCAGCATATTCCATTTCCTTGTATATTTCAGGAACCTGGCCAACAAATTATCACGTGAATTAGGTAAAAATATTTAGAAAAAGAAAGCGAAGGAACATGCATTTGGATTATCAAACTGGGCTCGAGGATATCCCACTCAAACTTGCACTTAACTAGAAGATTGAGAACAAGTATAGCCTTAGGCAATGTGCAGCTGCCATTTATATGTTACATGGATAAGAAGATTAGTTGGAACTGACTGAAGGATGAAGAGTACCTTACCTCATCAAATTTCCTTGCTCTAATGCATGCCTTCATAAGCGTACTATAAGTAATGACATCAGGATTAATACCCTTCAGAAACAACATAAATTTAATCATTAAAAGCCAAATAAGAAGGGGTGCAGTGGACAAAGTACAATAGTCCCCAGCGTACATCATGTCTAACCATATAATGTAATGCAAAAGAATAAGGCTTACACTTTCTCTCATATAATCATAAATGGATAATGCCTCCATGTGTCTCCCAGCAACACCAAATGCATTGATCAACACATTCAGCATTATAATATTTGGCTCAATTCCCTCTGCTTCCATGACTTCAAGCACCTTTAGTGTCTGTTCACATAATCCCTGCCCCAAGCAAAAGTTATAATTGATGTGGAAAAATTTTTAATGAGTTTATCTTTGAGAAAATATCATGAAATGATCTTGAAAAAGTTGCAAAACTTCATTCGTATTGTACAGATCAAGTTTTAAGATATTGTTAACGTTGCTATATTTTATTGAATAAGAATGAGTAAGAAGTCCATGCCTAGTTATTTTTTTCTCCCTTGGCATAAAATACTTTCTATAATTGACTTTACTTTTCTCAGATCCCTCCAAGAAACTATATATGACCCATTTTTGCGAAGGATAGAAGCCAATAACATAGAGATACAGATATCATTCTAGAAGTAAATGAGTCGCCATCAGAAGCTTACAAGCTTTGAGAAATAACAATCACCACAAATGGAAATAAACATTAAGGATTTTCCATTTTATGAGGTAGCAAATAGCATTGTAGGTTGTCTTCAGGTCACTTTGCTTCCTCATTCTCTCTACCGTAAACAAGTTGCAAAATTCTAAACCTCAATCTGGTTTCATTATCATCTCAGTTAAATAGATTCCAACGTATTTGCTAGCCATTACCCCTAAATGTTTAAAAAAATATCAACCAAGGAATTCTAAAGCAAAGAGATTAAACATTTCAGATGGAATACTTTTCATTAGGACATGAACATCACACTGTGAAGCACCACAAATGCCTGAAAATGGCAAGCTCGTTATAGCAAACCAAAGCAGTGAATAAAGCACAAGTGTAGCGGTTAGAGTAAACAAATGAATATTCCAGCAATGCTCCTCTGTCACTGTGGGTGTCTTCAGGGCTCCAACTAAAAGAGAACTAGTTCAAGACTTGCTACATATAATGGTCCATGGAAAACAAAAATATAACTCCAAAAATTGCAGAAACTTCCAGGCCTGATGCTATACTATCATGACATATCTTATGGCATCTGATCTGGTGGACGCAGATAATATAGAAAGAATAGTATCATCTCAAACTATATACATTTTCAGGCCCCCCGATCCCCACCCCCCAAAAAAACTATAGAAATGGAGCACTCCCTGCTCCCCAAAAAAAACCCCTGGCCGGCTCAAAAAAATAAATGAAGAAATAATAATTATACAATGAGACATTAAAATGAAAGGAAGCAAGAAACAAAGGGTGAGTGGAATAGCCAACCTGCTGAGCATAAGCATTTGCTAAGATACAAAACATGCTTGCAGAAAGTTGAACACCTTCTGACTTCAGAGCAGATATGCACTGCTCAGCTTCTTGAAATCTCCCATATTGCCCATAAATATCAACTAAAACTGCATAAATGGCACCACTTTTTTTGTGTCCTCTGTATTTCATTGTCTCAAAAATCTTCTTCATCACATCCCACTTTCCCTGCTCTCCCAAACAGCTAATAATCCTAAGGAAGACCTTTGGGTCAGGATATAGCCCCTGTTCTTGCATTTCAGTGAAAAACTCAAGGGCCTTAGGTAGATCCCCAGCCTTACAATGCCAACGAATTAAAGAGTTCCATGTTGTTATATCAGGTCTTACACCTTCTTGTTTCATTTTCTCAAAAACTTCCAACGCTTCATCTAATTGACCATATTTCCCAAAGGTATCTATAATGCTATTACATATCTGCTTATCTAATGACATCCCCATCTCCCTAATCTCTTCCATAATGCCCACTGCTTTCTTCCACATCCCATTATCCCTGTAAAGACCAATAACCTTGCTATACACAAATGAGCTCAGTTGAAACCTCCTGCGCTTCATTTCATTGATTATTGCCCAGGTATCTTCCAACCGCCCAGCATTTACATAGTAAGCCACAAGAACCTCATATGTTTCTTGATTCCTTTCAATACCCAAATTGTCCATTTTGTCTAAGACCTTAACAGCAACTCCTAGGAGGCCTTTCTTTAAGAAAATTCTAAGCAAAACATTGTACATTTTCACTCTTGGTTTAAACCCGTAACATACAATTTCTTGAAAGACTGCTTCAGCTTCTGAAGTCCGACCAATAATTCCAAGAGCTTCAATTAAACGAGTGTAGGATATCAAGTTTGGATGAAAGCCCAGAGCCTCCATTTGAGAAAGAAGCGCCATAGCCCTATCAATATCTCCTGCTCTGCAACAAGCACATATTATCTGGTTGTATAGCTCACCAGATAGCTCCTTTCCATTTTCAGGACCATTTGGACACTCGGTAATCAATCTCTTATTGTCAAGTGCTCTTAAACTAAATTCTCTGACAACCTTATTTCTCATCGAATAATTTGAGGAACTAAAGAACTTGTATTTCAAATGGCCGGTGAGACAATTTGGACACAAGAGGAAAGAATTGACAACACGAATGGATGATAGAGAAAGTAACTTTGGAAAGAAGATGGATTGCATCTGGATACCCATATTACGTCTTTATACTTCTGCAACAAAGAAATCACTTAAGATAAGAATCAGATCAGAGATCTGAACCAGGAGGTTTCTCAACCTGCTAAAATTCTATTCTCAAGCCCTCTTTAACACACCGGCCACACGCTGCCACATTGGCAGTATGGTAAAAGACCAAGAAAGAGAAATGAAAGGAAACTCTGCTTCCCGTGACCTTCTAATTCCCCCTTCCTGTGACCTAATTTTGCTTCATCTCTGTTGCTCTTCCTTGCTATAATCTGTTGTTTGATTTTTCTGCATCTAGCTCTCTTATTTAAGAGGTTTTGTCAATATTTTAAGTGAAGGTCTGGCTGTGAGTACCTGTCTTGGTGGTGCCTTTGTTGGACCTCTGCTCAGTGGTTGGGTTGCTGATGGGGTTGGGCGACATAGAGCTTGAATAGCCGAAGTCTCTTCTTTTTCCTTTCAGGTAGCCCCAATTGGATACAAGAACTGTTTCAGGTATCTTATTTCATTATTATAATTTTTTTTCAAATTTTCATTCAAAATTTTAAAATTTTAAAATAATAATAATATTAAAAAAATAATATTTTAATAATATTTTATTCAACTTCTAACTTTAATTTCAACTCATCTCATCTCATCTCATCTCATCTCATCTCTAAAAGATACCTTAGTGAGTAATGAAAAATGGTAGTGGGATGTGCGCAGCTGTTTGAGATAATGAAAACAAATTCAAAAGGGCAAGCAATAACCTAGGAAAAAGCTCTGTATCATGCAAGGAAAACTTTTGAATTCCCCTTCGAAGTACTCAAACTATCCAATGAAGTCAAAAACGTTACTCTCTCTCTCTCTCTTTCTCTCTCTCTCTCTCTCTCTCTCTCTCTCTCTCTCTCTATTTTTTCTTCAAGAAAATACAATCGGGAGAGCATACTCAGTAGTGAACAAAATTGATAAAATTAACACTGAAGCTGAAAAAAACATACCCAGTCTTCGTCGGCGGCAATACTGTGGACGGTGAAAGCTGGAAGTACGGTAGGAGGTCGGTCAAGGGAAGAGAAATAAAGTCCTTTCACATTCCATTTTATTTGGTCAAAGGACAATCCACTTCATCCCAGGCAGTGTGTTAAACTAGGGCTCTTCCCTATCACTTATCTTCTCAAAACTTTGAGAAAATTTCTACTAAAAGCAAAATATAAAATAAAACAAGAAGGGAAAAATTAGTGAATGAAAGAGAAGGACTAGAAGATGAAACTCACTGATAGAAAATGGTGAAGGAACGGCTACGGGAAATGTGGGTGGAATTCAAAGGCCTAAAACAGCCACCGGACGGATATTTAATATCATCGTATCATGGCGAGTGTCCACCGTCGAGCAAACCGTACTGCTTCTAGTTCTAGCTTCACGATTATCGAATTTATTTATTGATTTTATCTTTCAACCCTTCAAAACACGCCATTCATAAAAGGGTCCGCCATGAAATTGGGTTATGTCGAAATTGGAGCACAAAGACCCAAGAAGCCCCCGTTCAACCAAAAAGCCCAAAAACCTCATCGAAGATCAAGATAAGTTTAAATTATATTCTCGAATCAGTGTTGAGTATTTCCAGCAAAATGTTTATATATTATAATTTAATTTAAAAAATAAATTTTAAAATTTAAATCTTATATATTAAGTTTTACCGTTAAAGGAATATGAATCATGTGTTTTATTAGGGGTGGGCTCCGACTCCGACGGAGTCGGAGTTGTCATTTCCGACCTCCGACTCCGACCGGATTCGGAGCCAAAACTTTCCTCCGACTCCGACTCGGAGCTCCGATCGGAGGTCGGAGCTCCGACTTCCGATCGGATCTCCGACTGGAGTTCAGAGGGAGTTCCGAACGGAGGTCGGAGCTCCGACTCCGAACTCAATTTCAGAATTTTTTTTATTATTATTATTTAAATTTTGTTGTTCAATTTCGTTTCAGATAGTGGGCAACATATATATATTTTTTTAAAAGTTAACCATCTACAAATATTTAGTTTATTCAAGAGTTTTCAATAATTTAAATATTCGTTCTGATTTTGTTACTGAATTTTGATTATATCTTTAATTTGTTTTATGTCCGCCTGAAATTTAGCATTAAAAGTGCTCATGACTCATGAGTTGAAAATTACACAAATTTAAAATTTTATAGAAAAGAATGATGGTACGAATTTGTATAATTCGATTAATTTCAGTTGGATAATAAATTATAAACTTTTGAGAGATGATGGATAAGTACTAATAGAAATTATAGAATAAAGAGTACTTATCCCACGTATTTGCTCGGGATATAAGTACATAAATATAACTATATAAATAGTTTAAAAAGTAAATAACATGTATGATGCAGCCATAAGTTATAACAGTCTCATTTATAACGTAATAACAATATGACTCAGTCTTGAAATATAATTACATAAAAATTAAACATGGGTTTCACTCAAACCCCAATGTTCCATTGGTCACGCCTGAAATGAATATAGAAAATAGCAATCAATAGATGAAAAAAAATTGATAATAAAAAATTATATACGGTAAAAGAATAATTTGATTCTTACCAAGAAATGAGGTTCTCTCAACTCCATCACAACTCTCAAGTAGCGTCCGTTCCAAACTCTCAATCATCGGTAATTATGTTAGGGTTCACAATTAGATCTATAAAATCATAAAAAGTAGAAGTTAGAAACATTAAAAATAATTAAATCATCATTAAAAAGCATATAAACTTACCTGATTCAAGCCTATAGCTCTCGGCATCAACGCCAACGGTATCTAGTCCAATGGGCGTTTCACTTATCCAATTCTGTGTGCAAACGAGGGCCTCCACGGTTGACGGTGACAATGAACTCCGATAAGCATCCAACACGCGACCTCCAGTGCTAAATGCCGACTCTGAGGCAACCGTAGTGACAGGAATGGCTAGCACATCTCGGGCCACACGGGAAAGGACTGGATACTTGGTGGAATTAACTTTCCACCAAGTTAATAACTGAAATACATCACTAGGTGCCTCGACAGCTTCCATAAAATATCGTTCAACCTCAGATGTACAATGCATAATATTCCTTGTTGACATGAGTTGATGATACTGCCGTATGACACGATTGCCTCTAACCCCTACAGATGGGTCAGTATCACCTGAGGGAACTGTCGATCCTGTCGGCCTCGAATGTGAGGAGCTACCAACTGCGGATGAAGGCTGAGCACTAGTACTGTAGTGATGATATAAGTCATCAACATCACTTTTTAGCAATCTAATAAACTCTCCAGCCTTCACTGCCCCGAGGACGGAATTTACCCAAAATTCTAGAACGGCCAACTTAACTCGAGGGTCAAGGATCACAGCCACAAATAGCAATCTATTTATCTTCTCAATATTCTCCCAATATTTATCATATTTGATCTTCATCCTCGTAGCCATATCAGATAACAATCCAGCAGAGTCAGTACAACTATTTTCCAACTGGAAGTGAAGCTCTGAGAGCTCACTGAAAAATGAGTTCGCAGTCGTATATTTGGATCCAGATAGTCGCATGGTTATCTCATAAAAAGTTCTTAAAAATTCAACAAAATAACTCACACTGGTCCAATCATGTGCGTCTGGCGCACCGAGCCCCTGTCCTGCTGGCTCCAACAAAGCATACCTCAGGCCCCCATCCTCGACCTCCATCCGCTCGAATGCTTTTTGGTACTTCTGTGCCACATCCAACATCATGTATGTAGAATTCCATCGAGTCGGAACGTCCAAGCACAGCATACTAGAACATTCAATCTTCAAATCTTCTGCTATTGCCTTAAACTTGGCAAGCCTTTGAGGGGAACCCCTCACATATCGTACAATGTTGCGGACTCGGGTTATGGAATCATGAACCTCTTTTAATCCCTCAACAACTATGAGGTTAATGATATGAGCACAGCATCGAACGTGAATAAACTCGTGGGCCCGAATGACATCATCTCTCACCGTCGTGTTCCGCTTAAACCAATCAATTGCTGTTTCATTCGCACTGGCATTGTCAACTGTAATACACAGCACTTTTCGAATTCCCCAGTCCTTTAAACAATCATCCATCTTCGCCCCAATGGATGCACCTTTATGATCCATAATTTCTTTAAAACCAATAATTTTTTTATGCAAAATCCACTCACTGTCAATGTAGTGTGCCGTGATACACATGTAGCAGACGTTCTGTATGGAAGTCCATGTGTCAGTCGTAAAAGACACTCTTTGGCCAGTGGTAATAAACATCTTCCTCATCTCCTCCTTGTCCTTCGCATGCCTCTTCATACAATCTCGCATCACTGTATACCGTGATGGAATGAGAAATCGTGGCTCAACAAAATTTAGAAACTTTCGAAAGCCTCTTTTCTCGACTGTGGTAAATGGCATCTCATCAGTAATTATCATCTCTGCAAGCATGTCCCTCAACATCTTCTCACTGTATTGAGGGATGACCAATTTCTTAGTCTGTGTACCATCAGTGGCTGTAGAAGTTTGGTAACTGAGGTTGGTCTGATCAGTGGCTTGCAATCCCTTCGCTATCTTATATCGTTGGCAACCATTTAGATGTGCTATCAACACACTGGTACCTTGCTTCTTCGAATGGCATCCACAAAGTGATCCACAATAATGACATCTTGCCACTGGGTTCGCAATTTCACCAGGTATTTTGGTGAAATGCTCCCATGTCCACGACCTCTTTTTAGAAGGTCGTGGTGGTTGATCTTGCTCAATGGGCATCTCCTCCTCCTCGTTGAACATATCTTCATCCTCTATATCAACTGGGAGTGGGAGTCGACTACTCGCACAAGATGTAGCTGCTCTAGATGTAGCTGCCCTAGATGTGGCTCTAGGGGTGGAAGTACCCACCGGTGTAGGAGTTGTAGCATTGGCATCCGCCACATCCCCTTGTGGACGATCATCTCCACTATGTCTAGGATCCATATCACAATCAATGAAGCTGAAAAAATTAAATTAGAAGCAAAAAATTAGTTTAAAAATAAACTAGGCTATTGTATTATACAATAGGACATGTATTATTGTATCATAATAATACATGTATCGATGTATTATTACATTGAGGTTCGGTTGATGTGCGCTTGACTCAGACGAACCCATCCAGATGGGTTCGCTCGACGTGCGCTCGACGTGCGCTCGAGCAAGAGCCATACAGAGAGGTTCGCTCGACGTGCGCTCGACATAGCGCTCGAGCAGAACCCATCCAGAAAGGTTCGCTCGATGTGCGCTCGAAGTGGCGCTCGAGCAGAACTCATACAGAGAGGTTCGCTCGACGTGCGCTCGACGTGGCGCTCGAGCAGAATCCATACAGAGAGGATCGCTCGACGCTCGACGTCTCGAGCAGAATCCATACAGAGAGTTTCTCGATGAGCGCTCGACGTGCGCTTTCGAGGTTCGCTCGATGCGCTCGAGTCGCTCGAGCAGAATCCATACAGAGAGTTTCGCTCGATGAGCGCTCGACGTAGCGCTTTCCAGAGAGGTTCGCTCGATGAGCGCTCGACGTAGCGCTCGAGCAGAACTCTTCCAGAGAGGTTCGCTTGACTTCCGCTCGACATATCGCTCGAGCCAATGTTCAATACAACGTGCGCTCGACTTGCGCTCGACACATCGCTCGAGCGCAAGTCTTCAAAACAATGTAAAATTCATGTTTTTGAGCGCCGTGTTGGGGACTATATTGAATATTCAATACACAAGAATCACAAGAATCACAACTGGCTCCAATTCATAAGAGACGTGCTTGAATTAAATTTAGGGCTCATAAATTTAGGGCTCACCGTAGGTGGAAGGCTGGAAGCTGAACAGAGGGACGGCGGCAGGGAGGAGCAACGACGAACGGTGTTCTGAACTTCACTGGTTCACTGGTTCAGTCACTGGGACGGGAGACGCGAGAGAGAAGTGAAGGAGGAAGAAGAAGTGAAGAAGGAAGAAGGAAGAAGAAGAAGTAAAAAGGAAGAGGACGCTTGACGTGAAGAAGAAGCCCCTTCAACTTGGAAATATGGAACGACGCCGTTCCATATTAAGTGGAATGGTGTCGTTCAAAATTTTTTTTTTAAACCCAGCTTCAAAACGACGTCGTTTTGGAGCTGGGTTTAAAAAAAAATTCGGAGTTACTCCGAATTCCGACTCCGAATTCCGATAACTCCGACTCCGTCGGAGTCGGCATCGGAGCGGAGGTCGGACGAAGTCGGAATTCTCAGAATTCTGCACACCCCTATGTTTTATGTAAGGGTGTAACCGGTCCGGTTCGGTCCGATTTTGGATAAAATTTAGGATCGAATTGGTATGTATCGGTTTTGTATTTTTTAAAACCGATTACGCACCGGTTACCCTCCTAAACCTGTACTTTCAGTTTTACTGGTTTCCAGTCCGGTCCTGTCCGGTTCATATTTTGTCATTAAAAATTTGTTTATATAAAAAAAAAAAAAAAAAACTGATTTAAATAAAATTGTTTTATACTTTTATTAATATATTAGACTATATAATAGTATTAATATTAGACTATTAGTATATTTATAAGTTATATATTAGTATTAGTTATAAACTTTTAGTGATTTAGTATTAACATTTTATGTAATAATTTATAAATTATAATAAGAAATTATTTCATATATGAATATATATAATTATATATATTATATATAAAAATTTCACATAAAAATTTATAATTAGACATTATATATAAAACTTATATATATTAATATTTAATATATAAAAAATATTTTGTATAAACTTATATATAAAAATATTATTTTTTATTTTTTTTAATCAACCGGTCCAATCCAAAAAATCCCGAAACCGGAACCGGCTGGTTTTTACATTTTAAAAACCGGTTCCGGACTGGACCGGTTCAAAACCTGTAAAACCGGTCCAGTCCGAATCGATTTTTCGGTTTGAGTTTACACCCCTCGTTCTACACACCAACTTGAAAATAAAATAACTCAAAATTACTATTTGCAATAATTTTTTAGTTTAAATTACCAATTTTAGATACTCTAATAGAATCAGCATAGTTAGAGATCATAACATCAGAACTTCTTGTTTGGAGGAGTCAAATAGGAAGACCGTACGAACACCCTATTATCCTATGTATGTCATTAGACACAAAATAAACTATGTATTCAATCCAATTTGAAAATCTCATAAACACAAATTGAAAATCAACGCAAGTGCACATTATGTAGTTATGAGAAATCTTTTTCTGAAGAGCTTTTTTGGACCCAAAAATTAATTGACTACTGGGAACAGCAATATCGTTGTAGTGATCAGAATCTCAAATATATGATCTCTTTGAATTTTATATAATTGGGTAGATATTGTATGTCCTTATTTTGATTTTGCTTTACATTCTTTGAAAAGAATAACTAATGATCACATTTAGCCATGTTTGATCAAGGAGGCAAAAACTTCAACCTCCAATCTATAGATTCTATACATGATTACTTGTATGAGAAATAATGTTATGGTTGTGAGTGGATAATGATGAAGAATTGGAAGGCACTGAAAATTCTGGTGATTTCAAGCTTGAGTGTGAAATGCCAGAAATTTCTTTACATGCTATTGTTGATTCTTTGAGTCCAAGAACCATGAGGATCAAGGTTCGAGTTCAGGGATTCTTAGTAGTGGTGGATGCAGGGAGCACCTATAATTTTCTTAACCAATGGTGGCTAGACAAGTGGAAATGGAAGTCAATAACAAGGAGCATATTGAAGTGAGGGTGGCTAATGGAGAGAGGATCAGAAGTGAAGGCATGGTGGAAAGGCTGAATTCTAGATGCCAGGCAACAATTTTGTGACTGAATCTTTTTGCTTTCATTAGGAGAATGTGATATTGTAGTGGGAATGCAGTGGCTAAGGACTTTTGGCCTTGTATTATGGGATTTTAATAGTCTCACCATATCGTTTAAAAACAAAAAGAAGTATATAATTTTGAAGGGTTTAATCCTTAGTAAATTAGAATTGGTGGAAGATGTCTAGATTTGTCGGCTCACTACAATATAGAGCAAATTGATGCTTTGCATAGTGTGCCACAAAAAAAATATATATATACAGAAGAGTATTTGAGGAGCCTAAAGGGCTGCCACACAAGAGAAGTAAGGACCATCAGATCAATCTCAAGGAAGGAACAATGCCCATATCTGTAAGGCCATACAGATATCCTTTCTACCAAATATCTGAAATTGAAAAGATTGTCCATGAGTTGTTAGATGCTAAGGTAATTCGAAACAATCAACCTCTTTTTCTTCACCTATGCTATTGGTGAGAAAATCATATGGTATTTGTCACATGTGCATTGACTGTAGGGCTCTCAACAAGAAAACTGTGAAGGATAAGTTTCTAATAACTGTCATAGATGAGCTGTTGGATGAGTTAATTGGTGCCACCATTTTCTCCAAGTTGAACGTGAGATCAAGTCATTATCAAATAAGTATGAGGGAGGAAGACATTGAGAAGATTGCATTCAGAACACATCAAGGGCGCTATGTGTTTTTGGTTATGCCTTTTGGCTTAATCAATGTTGCAGCAAATATTCAAAACTTGATGAATGAGATATTTAAACTTTTCCTTCATAAGTTTGTTGTTGTTTCTTTTTTATGATATATTAGTCTATAGAAATACCAGAGAGGAACATTTACAACATTTGTCAATGGTGTTAGATACCTTAGTAGAAAATACACTGTTTGCTAAGAGAAGTAAGTATAGATTTGGTTGTGGAAATACATTATCTGGGCCATTTAGTTTATGCAAATGGGGTAAATGCATATCCATCAAAAATAAAATCTATGGTTCCTTGCCTAAGTCCATTAAGTTTTTCAAGGGGTTCCTTGGTTTAACTGGATACCATAGGAAATTCGTGAAAGGTTATGGACTGATTGCTACTTTACTCATTGATCTGTTGAGGAAAGACTCATTTGTATGGGGACCTGAAGCTTCCAAAGCATTTTAGGATTTGAAGCAGGCTGTCACACATCCACCTGTGTTAGCTTTGCCTAACTTCTGGAGGCCTTTCTTGGTATAGTGTGATCCATTTGGAAGGGGTGTTAGGGCAGTGTTAATGCATGAAGGGAAGCCCTTGGATTTTCTAAGTATGTCAAAAATAATTTCATTTGGGTTGGTCTGAGGAAGGACATAAAGAATTTTTTTAAAGATTGCTCAGAATGTAAAAAATGCAAGGTTGAGAATAAATCAAATAAATCACCTACTAATTTACTTGAACAAATTGGTTAGATCTCAATATTAAGATTATTTAAATAAATTAAATACTTAAAGTAAATCAAACATTTTGTTCAACACATTGATTGGTTTCGAAAGGAAACCCTTTAAACAACTCTTTAAAGGTAAAATCCTACGGAGCAGCCAAACACAAGAAATTCAATCTTATTATTTGAAAATCAATTACAAATATTTATCAATTACAAAACCTTTGCAACTTGACTCTCTTACTTGCCTAGACAAACGACTCGTTTGTCTTCTACCGCGGTAGCAGCCATAACTTCTAACGATCTTCAAATATTGTCTTTCCTCCTAAACCTCTAGGTGCTGAAGTCCAATCACCCGATCCTCTACACTTGGAACACGATCACACTTAAGGAGAGATGAAAATCAAAATGAAAATCCTTAAGACGATTTTCCCTTCATAAGTACACGAAATATATCTCAATGATCCTTAATCAAACTCCCTAGAGAGTCATGGAACTGAATCCCTTTAAATATTATATCTGGAAAGAGTCTCAGTTGATGTAGGATTCTGCTAACACGTAAAGACAGTCTTGATAACGTTTTCTGACGGATTGCTAACATTTCGCGATAATTCTTCACTGTGGTTATTGATTTGTGTTCAGCTTCTGTTCTAGATAATTGCAGATCTTTATGGATTTGAATTTCACATTACTAACTTATCTAACCACCTTAAAGACTTCTAAATAAACTCCACGTGCCAAACATAGTGAACCATATTAGTACCAAGGTCTCTCCACTGTAATATTTATCACTATTATATATAAATAAAAACATCATTAAAAAAAAATCAATCATTGATGGGACTTACACATTTTTCAATTATCTATCCAAAAGTCAACAACTCAACATACTTCATACATCCAAACAAGTACTCTCAATAGGACCTACAAACCCACTTCAATCTCTACTTATAACTATTCACAAACATTCTATAATATTGATCACCATTATATATAAATAAAAAATAAAATCACTATAATATTTATCACTATTAGATATAAATAAAAAATAAAATCACTATAATATTTATCACTATTATATATAAATAAAAAATAAAATCACTATAGTATTTATCACTATTATATATAAATAAAATCATCATTAAAAAAAATCAATCATTGATGAGACTCACACATTTTCAATTATCTATCCAAAAGTCAACAACTCAACATAATTCATACATCCAAACAACTCAAAATACTCTCAATGGGACCCACAAACCCACTTCAATCTCTACTCATAACTATTTACAAATATTTTCAACACTTCTTAGGTATTCTAACTACCCAAACGTAGCTGACTATCTAATCCTAGCCAACTTTAGCATTTACAATATCCCCCTTTGACGGATTGGTGACGAAAACATCTTGATGAATGTAAATTCCCTGTGACACATTTCAAACAGCAGACCAAGAAAAGATAGTAAAGATTCTCAAAAGTTATGATTCAATAACCTAACTTAGAAATAAAGAAAACAATCCAGTTTCAAGTACTAGTTAAGTTGATCCTTTCCAACTTAATGAACATAACCAATATATCAATCTTTCATTCAAATTAAAGCAAAACATAAACATGAAAGAGTAAAAAAAAAAACATAACAGGATAGTTTAGGATAGTTTTCTTCTGATGTAGCTGTTCTCCCCCTCTGGTATTGATGCTTTCCCTTAATTTGTTCTCCCACTTAATCGTCTGCAATCAGCCAAGTGGATCTAGAAATCATCATCAAAATCAGCCACATTTTCCAAAATTTGCTGGACATCCAAGGAGAGTTGTACCAATCGATCATTTGCTTGTACACAATCAGAGCATACAACAACTAATTGTTGCTCTAACTTGGACTAACCTTCTTCCCATTTTGCAGAAAATAAATCAATCTTTTGAGACAAAAGAGATATTTGCTCAAGAACTTGAGTCATAGGAACATAAGGCTCTGTGGGTGAGGAAGTTGACTCATTAGTTGGAGGTCTCTTTTTAGTGAGGACAATCGCAAATTTGACCACAATTAAGGCTGAGATGGACCCTAGCATCTTCATTATAGTCTCATTTGCCCGAAGGAGGACTTTGGCTTTCATAACTAACTTGGTAATTAAGCTGCCAAAATGAAGATTTTGCTCTTTTTCCACATGAGAACGATGTATAATATCAATAACATGACGTGGAAAAACAATAGAGACTCCAGTTGCCAAAACATACATGAAGTAGGCTTTCTCAAGTGTAATTTCTGTGTGGCGGCTTATGGGCCAGAGAGGTTTGTGAATATTATTTTTGCCAAAAGTTGAAACTGATGGAGCATATTGTTGAGAGGCAGTCTATGAGTCTTGGGTGTCCACTTTGGACCATCAGGACCAACAAAGAGATTGCGCATTGCAGTCTTTGTTGGAGCCCACATGCCCTTATATGGATATAGAGGTGTTTCCACCTTAGGTAGATCAAATAAGTCTCTTAAAACAGCAGGAGAAACATCAATTTGAGTTTTTCGAACAATAGACGTAATGCTATGCTCATCCAGGTTGAAGTGGGCAATGTTCGAATAGAACTCGCGGTGTCACTTCAACACAAGGAGTGGGAGATGCATGTGTAAGTTTCTCCCAGCCTTTCTCAGTAAATATTCTTTGGATGAGATGAAAGTCATCCGATGGGAAATCATTTATACTTACCTCCCTCTCACCCAACGTTGGCCTTTTAGAAAAGGTAGTGCGATAGGCATTTTCAGCATCACTTGAAATGAAGCGATCAGTAGTGGCTCTAGTAGGTGCAGGCATGGGTGGAAGAGAATGAGTTGAGGTTTCTCCTGACTTCACTGGATCTGTTATAGTTTCATCCTTACTTGAGGAGGTGGAGCTCTTAGTTGGCACTGGGGGTGTGAGCTTTTGTCGCTTAGCACATTCCTTGAATCTCATCTGAATCATCAAATCAACTAAGTCAGAAAACAATTAGCCAATATTAGAGTAGTAAGAATCGGTTGACTGAAAAGGTGATAATGTTAGCACCCCTTGGTCTTTTTAGTTAAAACACATATACAGCTCACTCACACTTATGTACATGTTGTATGTGAGAGAGAGCCACTATAAGTAGCTCTAAATAAAGACTCTGGATTGATTCTGAAATTTTCACAAAGTGTGCACCTGTGAGAGTCCGAAATCAACAAGCTCGTAACCCACACACAATAGTCCTCAATACATGTAAAGAATACTCTCAAATGAGTAATCTAAGCAATGGCTACGTAGTTCAACCAAAAAAAAAATCTCAAACTACACAAATCCAAACTTCACAACCCAATCTCCATAAATATATGTAGAACCATAGTTTAGAGAGATAGAATGATTCTGATTTTAGATAGGAATCTGACCTTGATGCCGAAATGGATTTACTGTGTCAAGAGGTACGAAATTGATGAGGTGAGGTGCCAAATTTCTAGGGTTTTTAGAAAAGTAAATGGAATTACGTGGGTGAGTATGGTTTCGGCGAAGAAGACTATGCCGTGAGTGAATATGCAAGAAACCAATGCTTGGCTAAATGCCTTAGTCACTTTAAGTGACTTGTCGCCGAGCATGTGCTCTTAAGCCAGAAGCAAACGTTGAGACTTTAAGTAAACAACACAAAGTTTCTGATGTAAACCAGTACCCAAAATTTACTCAACCAACCAAAAAATATTTTTTTTATTGTTTATTATTTTTTATTAAAAAAAATAAAAAGGCAAGGCTACAGGAAGTGTGGGCAGAATGCAAAGGCCTGAAAAGCCGTCGGATGGATATTTGATATCATCATATCATGGCGAGCATCCACCGTTGAGCAAATCGTACTGCTTTTAGTTCTAGCTTCACGATTATCGAATTTATTTTATCTAACAACCCTTTGAAACATGCCATTTATAAGAGCTTTGCTACACAACTTCCATCACACTTCACACTCTACATTTTTTTAAATTTTTAATATTTTTTAAAATTTGTTTTTGAGTTTATTCTTTTTAAATTATTTCAAATTTTCTATTCATTATTCATATAATAAATATTTGATAAAAGAAAAAAATAATAAAAATTAAAAATAATGTAAAGTGTGGAGTGTTAAGAAGTTGTGAAAATTTTTTGCATTTATAAAGGGGCTCGCCATGGAATTGGGCTTTGTCGAAATTGGAGGACAAAGACCCCAAGAAGCCTCGTTCAACCATAAAAGCCCAAAAATCTCATCGAAGATCAAGATAAAGGAAAATTGTATTTTCGAATCGGTGTTGAGTATATCTTGCAAAATATTTAAATATTATAATTTAATTTAAAAGATAAATTTTAAAATTTTAAAATTTATACATCAAATTTTACTTTTAAAGTTATATGGATAGTGTGCTCTATGCACCGACTTAAAAATAAAATAACTCAAAATCAGTATTTGCAAACGAAAGCTATTTGTAGGAATAATTAATGGCATTGCAAATAATCAATATTTGCAATAATTTTTTAGTTTAGATTACCAATTGTAGATGCTTTAATAGAATCCGCGTAGTTAACTAGAGATCATAAGATTAGAACTTCTTGTTTCGAGGAGTCAAATAGGAAGACGTACGAACACCCTGTTATCCTATCATGTATGAATTCATTAGACACAAACATAAACTATCATGTATTCAGTCAGATTTGAAAATCTAATAAACACAAATTGAAAATCAATGCAAGTGCACATTATGCAGTTATATATGAGAAATCTTTTTCTGAAGATCAGCTTTTTTGGACTCAAAAATTAATTGACTACTGGCATGGCTGCAATACTGTTGTGGCTAGCTAGCTAATGATCAGAATCTCAGCGATATGACTCTTTGAATTTATATAATTGGGTAGATATTATATGTCATTATTTCGCTTTATATTCTTTGAGAAGAATAAGTACTAATGATCTCTTTTAGCCATGTTTGATCAAGGATGCGAAAACTTCAACCTCTAATCTATGAACGTCGTACGATTAATTAATGCATGTATATATGAGAAATAACCAAACTAAGATACCATATATATAATGTAATCATCAATTTCGCGACGTGTTTCAAATAAAGAAGTTGATAAATTAGATCTCATTTGAATTCAGAAATGAGTTAAATAAAATATTATTAAAATATTATTATTGTTATAAAATTTTAAAAAGTTAAAATATTATTATTTACTAAATTTTGTATAAAAATTTAAAAAAAAATTATAATAATAAAATAAAAAAAAATTTAAATACAAACGTAGCCTAAATTAATCTGAATACAAGCATACAACAGTAGTACTGCCGATCGACTTGTCGGCCCAAAAGAAATAAAACAGCCATGGGATTCTCTTGAACTCCAAGTACTTCTGCTGTTTACGGTTTAAAAGGGCTATGGTTAGCCTTCTAATTTGTTGGAGTAATGTTAATACAGTCGTAACGTTAATATAGTCATGAAATGCATAAGAATCATATATTTATTTAAAAAAAAAAAGAAGATAATGATAGGCTTACTACTTCTTACTACTGATTTATTACTATCTTTATTTTTTAATTTATTATTATTATCGTGAAATTGTAAATTTTTAAATTTTTTTTAATGATTAAGGATGTTAAAAAAATATTTAAAAGAAAATAATAAAAAAAATAAAAATCTCAATTAATACACTATGGAGTAATAAAGAGCTATATGGTAGGGTAGGAAATAGTAAGTTTATAATTATCCAAAAAATAATGAAGTTCATCACTAAAAATTAATTTTTTTATAAAAGTCTCTCTTATTTACTCATTTTTTTCAAAATGAGTGCGCGACACTTGCGTACTTTATGACTACAAATATTATTTCTCAATTTTTTTTTTTATTCCCAAGCTTCGACATGTGAATAATGATGGCTAGAGTTTTCTTTAACATGAATTAGTAAAAAAGTTGCATTTACATATTATTTCTCATCTTAAATATTATTGTTATCTTGAATACTTATTTATGAAACTACTTAATATATCGCATTAATTAATGATTAAGAAGGATAAAATAGAAGATGAAGATCATGAGTAGTATTATTGCTAGCTGCACAAAAACAATCACTATCCGAAACATAAATGCGACAATTGCGTAGAAAACTGGGTAAAGACTTTGTCTGAAAAAGAAAATTGCAAGACCAAGAGGAGTCTGCTTCTTGGGTATCCTTTTCTTGATTAATCCTGCTTCTATCTTATGTACATATAATATATCCCCTTTCAGTCAAATTAGTACTAATCACATGTCGACGCGGTTTAATGCAGTGGGCATGACTAAACAATTAATTTAGTCATGATCAACTTACAACTTGCAGCTAAGGCAATTAAATTCTCACCGCCCACATGCAGCATATGCAAAGAAAGCCATGACTGGCTAGCTAGCTAGCTCTCTGATCAATAAGAATTGGATTCTGATCTCCATCTTCTCATTGGGTACTGAGGTCTTGAGTGTACATCACAATCACCCTTTTTTATAATTAAAATGGATGTGATATATATGCCATTATATATTATACCATGCTTTAGCTTTTGGAATAAGCATTGATAAGAATTATTAATTCTATTGTCGAGCCCATAGACGATAGGTATGCTTTCCTAATATAAGAAAGTTAGCGATACGAATATATATATATATAGATTGATTGAGTACTGATCATGATTTGTTTCTCTCCTGTCCTCCATATATGCAAAATCAGCAAAAGGCCCGCAGCTTCCCCAAGCTTTTGCAAGATACCAAGAACTTCTTATGGCTGGCCTAGTTAGGAATTTCTTGGTTCTTTCTTTCTCATATATGGTTGTGTTCGACGTGTGAGCTTGCCTTTGTTTTATAGGAATATAGAATAATAAGAATAAAGAGCGAGCTGCATGCATGGCCTCATCAGAAATCTTATCTCATTAACGTCTATGATATGATAATATATATAATTAGAGTCATGGAATATATATATAGATCCCATTAAGATCGAAAAAATCATTCTCATCTATCTTCATGCATGATATCGATCCAGTAGTACGCTGTGATCATCCGAATCTATTAAAAGACCGGCCCCCGATATTGATGGAATAAAGATGTTGGATAAGTGAAAAGAAAAAATCAATAATTTGTGAAGAATATTTTTGAAATTAAGAATTTTATAGATATATTGATCTGTACGTACGTATTTGATCTTGTGAGACTAAGGGCAGGTTTGGTAACCAAAATAAAATATAAAATTTTCATCTCATCTCATCATTACATATTTTTCAAATCTCTATATAAAATATAATAAATAATTCAATTTTTTCAAATCTCAATACACCTTTTTTAAATTTTAAAATAATAATAATATTAAAATATAATATTTTAAATTTCAAAACAAAATACAAAATTCTTATCTAACCCTCAAACCTTTCCTAATAGATACGTAAAACTGTGCACCTTTTTCTTTCTCAATCCCATACATAAGGATCATAACTTTGGTGTAAAGGCTGCTTGTGCGCGCATGCACGTAAAGTAGCAATGGAAACGTCGAAAGAATTCAGATCTGAACCTCTCCCACGCGTGCGTGCGTGCATGCCCACAGTCAAAGTACTTTGATATGGATGCCCGCCCATTCTTCACAGACCTTGATTTCTCTCGAGAATATTGTCTTCGACTGTTTCTGTATTCACTCGGAGATCCATTGAACATGCCTGTAATTTAACTTTTCAAAGTTATGTCATCGTTCCCAAGCCAAGCAAAACGCATCTTCCAAGTTTTTTTTTTTTATGAAACCGATCGAGCTTGAAAAGTCCGACGAATACAAGAAATTAAGTATGAGAGTGATTAGAAAAAGCTAGCGATGCGTGTTCGTCAAGATAATAGAGAAAATGAGGACAATTATATAAGTGAAAAACAGAGAAAAGCTTGCGCAATGGGGTCCATGGCTCTCCATTTTTCCCCTCCATGTTGAAAGCCAAAAAGCTAGCTTATTGATCTTCATGAACAGCACCGTCCGTATAATTCTAAAGATCCCTGCGACTGAGACCCATCATTAGTGTTTGAAGCATAATCATGATCAAGTAGTACTCCACATGATAAACCAGGTGGTGTAAACTATTCAAAAATTATTCATACTTTTTTCTGCCATGTCCAAGCTTCACCAACAGTTTAACCCACGAAATTTAATTAATTTTTTAATATTATTATTAGTTTATTTATTATATTTTAAAAATTTTAAAAAAATTATAATAACAAAACGAAATGATATAAATTGAGATGAGTTAATCGCAATTTAGCACAGGGCGTTTGAAGCTGCTAGGATCTTGATTCCAAAAACACAAGTTCTATCTACAGAAAAACCTAACACACCTGTTCATATTTATAAAATATTCAATTACAGGACTGAATTGCAACTGACACAACTACTCAGGTAGAGACAGACCAAATCTAAGTAATCTCCCCGGTCCAGCAAGGAAAAGAAAACGACCAGCTGAACATGGCGGAGATTTACATATTGAAATATTAAGAACACCTAAAGAGATTACAAATCTTAAAGAGTAGCCCTGCAACTGCCAAAAACTCCATTGCAGCAGCCACCCGAGACACAATTATCTAACCCACTACCATGCATGGACAAAACAGACTACTTAACCAAGAAAAAAAAAATTACAATTAGAGCACCCATATACAAATGGAGATGGAAATCAAGAAAGAATAGATTCCCAGTCAATCTCGTACGAAGGGTACGTTTGCAACTTGAAATTCTCCGAAGCAATATCCCACTGTAGCTCATCTGAGTCGGGGAACGTAAGATCCGACAAAGGGGAAGACCCTGCTGACACGTCGCTCTCGGTCATCACCGGCGACGAGGATGTTTCCACCATGTGACAGTTCTCCGAACTCTTCGACTCCGCCTCGCCAACAACAGTCGACATGGCTTGCTTCGATTTCCTGCTCGAACGGACCGGCTTCTCTGCTTTGCCTTGTTTCTCAGAGTTGGCCAAGCTTTCGCAAATGGCATGGAGCTTCGCGTCCACCGAGGAATGCAGAGGCTCGTAATTGCTGTGGTCGCGGAGATTGGGGAAATTGAGCCTGGCGAAGTCTCCGCGGAGCTTGTAGGCAGCCCTGTCGTAGGCCAAGGCAGCTTCTTCGGCGGTGTCAAAGGTGCCGAGCCAGAGCCGCGTACGGTTCTTCGGAAGCCGGATCTCGGCGACCCATTTTCCCCAATGTCGCTGCCTGACTCCTCTGTAAAGCTTGGTGGGCTTTGGAGGAGACCCAACATGCTTCATTGGGATGGGTTTAGGACACAAAAAGCTAAGGGTACTGCCACCCTCTTGCTGATGTGCTGATGGTAATTGATGGTAAAAGTGCTGGTTTTGGGGCTGGATCTGTGCTTGGATGTGGTGGATCTGAGATGGGGTCAGCTGGTTCAGGCCAAGTGACCCCAGTTGCTCAAAACCAACTGGGTTTTGACTCGAGAATCCGTCGGAAAACCCCAGCGTGGTCGTCGAGCACGAGGTTGAGCAACCGTCAGGGTAGAAACCCGGCTGGGTTTGGATGGAGGGAGAGAAAGAAAGGTGGTAATTATCGAAATTAGAAGGAGAAGAGGTTGAAGATGGATACGGGGTTGTTGAGGGGGAGCTGACTGAGGAAGCACTTTTCATAAAAGGTTCAAGTGCTTCCATTAGCTCACCCCCATAGCCATAGGTGGCTGACTCAAGTTGTCTGCTACTATAAAAATCCATCGTAGCTGCCATATATGCCTTAAAAACACTCCACTTGAAAATTACAGATTTTTCAAACCAAAGGAGAAGAAGTAAGAACCTGGTTCTTAACAAAACTAAAGAACAGGTTTCGGTTCTAAAGACAAGCAAAAAACAAGATAATTAGAAAAAAAAAAAATATTATCTTCAGAGAAAGATCAAAGAGGTTTAAAATAGACAACCTCTTCTAATCCAAAAGCCTAAAAAACCAACCTTGAGGGATCAAAAATAACCCTCCAAGCCGATCCAAAGAAAAATGAAAAGAAAACGACTAAAATCTACTAGAAATAAAAGGGAAAAAAAAAAAAGGTTTTTCTTTTCCAAAATACAAAAAAACCTGGATCTCGATTCTGAAAACACCTGGCTTCCGGAAAATCCGTCTAAGTTTGCTTCTTGTACATTTTAAAACAAACCCAAAAATCAGAACTTGAAAGACAGATGATTAACAGAAAGGGATTCAGAGAAGCGGGGAGTTACAGTTGGGGAGGGGGACGGGGAAAAAGGGATTCAGAGAAGAAGACGAACAATCCGAGTACAGCAGGCGCTCTCACTCGCTTTTTTTTCTTAGAACTTTTTGTGAATATCTATGTGTAAGACGCTCACTTTGTTTTGTCTCCCGAACTCACTTCTCCTACCCCCATTATATAAGAGTCCCGGGGCCTTGATTCTCTCGCTTATCCACACATCTAATCTTTAATTATCTCACTCTAATCTCACTTTACTTTCTTTTTGTTTCTTTTAATTGTAACGCCCTCTTTCCAGGAGCCAGCTTGTATTTATGACGTGAGCATCCTTTGATCAACGCTCACCTATGACCAATAAATGTCTGACATATACAGTAAAAACTGACACCTGTCCTTAGATAACTGCCAGATGTCCGTAAATTAACTGTTTCTAGTCTCTCCTGCGCTTACTTGACTAAATTATGAGAATCAAATAATACATACGATCGTGGAATATATAAATATTATATAATATTTTAAAATTAAAAATAAAATTTATTTATAAAAATTAATTTTTTTTAATATAAATTTTATATTTATTTATATTTTAAAATAATTATATAACACTTATATATTTACGTCCATAAATATTCTCGCAGGTGTTTTCAAACTTCAGACGCCCATTTATTAAATACAAATTGTCTGGTTTGATTCTTGAACGCAAGTATGATATAAAATCTTATCCGCACGTTGAGGTGGTGAATAGAAAGTTGATGGACGGCTTGTGATCGATGAATGGGTTGTCCACTCTCTCTCTCTCTTCTTCTTTTCTTTTAAACTAATATTAAATTATTAATAGAGTTTTATCAGGAACTTTGATTGGCGTCATCCACCCCATCCATATAAAATGAATACAATTTATTAAATTACCATAATCAACAATATTTTCTTAGAAAAATTCTATTTATTATGCTGTCATTTTGCTTTTATCCCACTACGATAAGATAATAATTTTTCTTTTCTTTTTCAAAAAAATTCACATTTATAAAAAAGAACAAAAATAAAATTACAATGTCGCATATAGAATTAATCCGTTTCTGTCAAAAGTCTCCAAAGGTGGGGGGAAAAAAAAACAAAAAGTTAATCAAGGCACTTCATTTTTCAATATCTTTTGTTATGTTATTATTTTCTCTAGCTTATTCTTAGCATTATTGTTTCTCTTTTCAATATTCAGAATATGTTATCAGTTGACTTTTAATTTAATTAGTAATTTTTTTCTTTGTAGTAATAAAAAGAGAGTAAAATATTTTCTTAATTAGAAAGTAAAAAAAATAAAATTCTAGCAAGAGTCTCCCACGGGAAGACTAGTATTGTTCATTGATATAACACAGTTTAAAATTTTAAAAATAATCAAATGAGAATAAATATGATAATTCTACAAACAAAATTGAAATTAATAACTACAATCAAGGTGCATGATATGAGCGACAGCCACGATATATAATAACCTCTCCACGATCTAAATACATCATTCAAAAGAAAGAACAATACTTAATTTACAAGTCAATTGGTTGTTTAATAATTGAAGAAAGTCATATAGTCTTGTGATCGATCACCAAATATTAACTATATATATATATATATATAACATAATTAGGTAGGGTCATAATTAATGGCAATATGGCATGGACCAAAAATAGGAAAGAAAAAAAGCATCCTACACAAGGCCAAAGGAAATAGCAGCCGTAGGATGATGGAGAAGAGGTCCACCTACAACCAATATATGACGTCACCTTCATAGATCAAACGTCGGAGATGGTCCCTATCTGGGAGTAGCCACGTAAGACATAGCTGGCTAAGAACCCTAGGGAAGGTGAGGATGACAGTTGAAGAATTCTCGAAAGAAATAACCATGATTAGATTGAGTCAACTCTAGTTGGGTTCCGGCGGGGTTTACGGCGTAAGGTAGGTAGCACCGTAGCAGAGACAGAGCCGAGTGAAGTGGTGGACACGTGGGTGTGGGGGACTGGAGATCTACTATTGCGGCGCCTGATGCTCCCCACTCCATAGCCATTGATATCTTCACCTTAGAATCTACGGATGACCTTTTCAAAGTCAATGTCAGTGCCCACGAGCTAAATGCCATTCGTCTGCAGAGATTGACTACGGACTCCACACTGACACGTGTCATTCTTATGACTACGGACTCCACACTATTACAAACTCGAGTCTTTTATTATTGCTACGAAAATGCTACTATCATTTTTAAATTATAATTATAATTTTATTTTTTATTTAAATATATGTATTTTACACATAATTATATATATTATTGTAAAAAAATAAAAATAACAAATCACATATTAGTATACAATTTAAAAAATGATAAATAAAATTTTTTTTATTATTATTACGAAGCATTAATATAAATAATAAATATATTTTTGTTATTTTTAACTTCTATTTAAAAGACTAGTTTCTTAATTTATTTATTTTTTCAAATCTCACAAGGACTTATATTTAATATAATTATTATAAAAATATCATTATGATTTCAAATATACAAATGAAAGAATGTTTTATTAATTCGTGCAATGTTATATATAATATATGTATAAGTTGGATATTTTTTAAAAATAAATATGAACAAATCTAAAACTTACCTAAAAAAATATATTTTTAATAATATACTTTATTTAAAAAAAAATCTATTATTTAAAAAAATTTGCAAAATTTGCACAAAGTATATAACATTATATAAAAAATAAAAAATAAAAAAACTAGAATCGGTGTTGACCAAACAAAAGAGGTGGCTGGCCGGAATGTTTGATGGGACCCATCCCCATCAGAAGATGAAAAAAGCATATTTTTTTTTAAGTTTTCACGCGGTTTCAGTCACTCTCTCCACTCTCACGCGGCCGTTTTTCTTTCATTGCGGCAAAGGATGGAATTCCGCCACGTGTCCTTATAGTGACCCGTTACGACAGCGATGGTCACCATCCACTACTTTGCTTGAATTGTGGCGCATAATTCCCGTTATGGTTTGGTTTCTGATTTTTGTATCCGACTCTAATGTCTAAAAACCATAAATATTACTTTTTATCATACATTTTATTCTTTTTAGTCATAGTCTTGGTTTTAGAAGAAACATTTTAAGTGATTTTTTCTTAAAGAATTGACATATTAATACAATATAAGAGATCGTTATGATAAATGAATTTTATAGTATTTATTGTTACTTGTGTGAGTATATATTAAACAATATTAAAATTTCAAAATATTATAAGATTCATTTTATATAATCGACACATATTTTCGTGAAGCGGTAGCTATGTAATAAAACATTTTATTATTCTTAATTATATTGATTGATACAACATATTTTAATATCAATTATTTAAATAAAAAAGATATTTAAAGCATATTATATAACGATGTGATTAAGAATGCTAAATTCAAAGCGTAGAATAACACTTGCTTGAACTAAAAAGATTGAGGTAGAAAAGAATTTCACCATTGAGTTAAAACACATGGATGAAAATATATATGCTTTCACCAAGAAATTCAGCAACATGCAAAAAACAAATTAAAAAAAAAAAAAAATGTAACGAGATCACTTACCAAAGGGTAAAGGGTAAGTTAGGGTGCCAAGGTCAAGGTCAAGTTCATCAGGTTCCACTCAAATAGCAAAAAAGAAATGATATTTGTAATCATATAATACATAAGTGTCACATACTACTCTTTAAAAAAAATGAATAAATATAAGATTTGTATGAGAAAATTAATTTTTTAATAGTAAATTTTATTTTTTTTTAAAAAGAGTGTACGACATTTACACAATTTATAACTGTATCTAGAATTATTCAAAAAGAAAATACCATTGTACAAAGGAAGATAAAAGATCAAGACCCATAAAGTTATAATATAAACCAAGTTTGACAAATATTATTTAATATTGATCCCTTCCGACGTTTCATCACAATATATATATTCTTTGTAATTATTTGACAATTACATTTATTTTTTGGCCGTAAGCCAAAAAAATATAAATTAAGAACTCATAATTAACAGAACCTTCTGTATAATTTTTATTAGATAAGAAATCTCCGAGCAATATTAAATATTCATGCTAGCAATATTAATGCTACATACATGCATGTAAACCGTGAGAAAACAAATTAATTGAAAAGAAAAGTTACATAATTCTCATATATTTTTTGTTATCACACGGCCTCATGTCGATTGTTCATGATGCAACTTCAATCAAGAAAGGTAAAGATCGAAGAAGAAAGAAGTAAAAAATACTTCTGATATTATTCAATGTAATTCTGTACATCAGTTTACCATCTATTTATATACAAGGAGTTTAACTAACTCATAGTAAAAGACTAAAAACAGAAAGTAACTAAGCTGTAACCCAGAAGGACTAAAAAGAAATTTACAACTTAAACTGAAATGAAATTTACATTTACAATAGTCCCCCTCAAGATGAATGATATATATTATGAACATTCATCTTGGATAACAAAGAATGAAAAACATTAGAACCAAGAGGCTTAGTTAATAAATCTGCTAGCTGATGAGAGGATGAAACATGCAGTGTTCTGAGCAGTCCAGCTTGAATTTTTTCTCTAATAAGGTGACAATCCAATTCAATATGCTTTGTTCTCTCATGAAAAACGGGATTGGCTGCAATATGAAGTGCAGCTTGGTTGTCACAAAATAGCAAAGATGGCTGAGAATAAGACTGGTGAAAATCATTAAGCAAAGACTTTAACCATGTTAATTCACAAACTGCATAGGCCATGGATCGATACTCAGCTTCTGCAGAGGATCTTGATACAGTAGTTTGCTTCTTGGATTTCCAAGAAATCAGTGATTCACCAAGAAACACACAGTAGCCAGAAATAGACCTTCTTGTATCAGGACAACTTCCCCAATCCGAATCAGCAAAGGCTTTCAAGTGAACTGTAGATGATGCTGAAAGAAAGATACCTTGGCCTGGTGCCATCTTTATATATCTAAGTATTCTGAGAGCAGCTTGTACATGAGGAACTCTAGGAGATTCTAAAAATTGACTCAAGTAATGAACTGAAAAAATGATGTCTGGTCTAGTGTGAGTGAGGTACAACAACCTGCCTATAAGTCTTCTGTAGGCAGTTGGATCTTCAAGTAATTTGCCATCAGACTTGGAAAGTTTACAGTGGGAATCCATAGGGAAGTTTACTGGTTTAGAAGCCAATACACCAGCATCAGATAGCAACTCCAGTGCATATTTCTTTTGGCAAATGGAAATGCCCTTTTTGGATCGAGCTATTTCCATCCCTAGGAAATATTTAACAGGACCTAAATCCTTTAGTTTAAAGTGTGCACTTAAAGACTCTTTGATATTCTGAACAACAGAAATGTTACTACTGGCCAATAGTATGTCATCTACATACACCAAAAGAGCCACAAAACAATCATCTGTTTGCTTAGTAAACAATGAATAATCTGATTTGGATTGTACAAATCCCAAATCAACCAAGGCTGCAGTAAACTTGGAGTTCCACTGCCTAGAAGCCTGTTTCAATCCATACAAGGATTTTTGTAGTTTGCAAACTCGAGTGTCCCCCTTGTTAAGATACCCAGGTGGTGGTTTCATATAGACTGTTTCATCTAAATCACCATAAAGAAATGCATTGTTTACATCCAAATGCACTAAATGCCAGTTATGAATTGTGGCCAAAGATAGAAAACACCTCACTGTCACCATTTTTGCAACTGGGGAAAAAGTTTCTAAGTAATCAAGCCCTTCCCTTTGAGTATAACCTTTGGCAACTAATCTTGCCTCATACCTCTCAATCGAGCCATCAGTATTAAACTTTGTTTTATAGACCCACTTACAACCAATGGAGTTTTTATCTGGTGGAAGGTCAGTGAGAGTCCAGGTATTATTTGATTCTAAGGCAGCTAACTCAGTGGACATAGCATCTCTCCAATGAGGATGCTTAACAGCTTGATGATAAAAATCAGGTTCCTTTTGAGATGATATAGAGATGCTAAAAGCTTTATGAGAAGGAGATAAATGCTTGTATGATAAAAATTCAGAAATGCCGTATTTGTTACCTGATGTTATATCAATTGAGCCAAGAGATGATGTGGTAGGGGTAGAAGCTGCTGAAGATGCTAAATTGCAGTGATAATTTTACAAATAAGCAGGAGCTTTGTGTTGTCTGGTGGATTTTCTAAGAGGAGGGAATTGAGTCATATCTTGAAGTGAAGGAATGTGTGGATTTTGTCTTGAATCACTTAAGAATTCTGGTATAGAGACAGAATTTGAGCTGGTATTTGAATCATTTGACAAGCAATTATTATTTGGAATGTTAGAAGGATGTGATATATGATCTGTAATTGGATGAGGCAATACAAACTCAGATGGTAAGCAAGTCTGCTGTGAAAAAACTTTGGTCTGAAAAGGAAATATATGCTCATGAAAAACAACATCTCGAGAAACAAAAAAACTGTGAGAGTCTAGATCATATAACTTGTATCCTTTTGTTCCAAAAGGATAACCAACAAATATACATTTTCTAGCTCTAGGGGAAAATTTGGATCTGTTATTGCTTAAAGTAGAGGCATAACATAGACAACCAAAAATTTTAAAATGATTGTAGGAAGGAATATCACCATAAAGAATCTGTTGTGGTGATTTGTTGTTGAGAATGTGAGATGGAATGTGATTAATGATGTGAGTTGCTGTTAAAACACATTCTCCCCAAAAATTTAATGGAACATTTGATTGAAATTTTAAAGCTCTTGCAACATTCAAAAGATGTTGATGTTTCCTCTTGACAATTGAATTTTGTTGAGGAGTCTCAACACAAGAAGTTTGATGTATAATCCCTTTTGAATTGAAAAACTCTCTCATTACAAATTCTAAACCATTATCTGTTCTTATACACTTTATTTTCTGTTGAAACTGTGTATAAACCAGATTGTAAAAAACTGTAAGAATGTGTTTAACCTCACATTTAGATTTCATTAAGTACACCCAAGTTGATCTAGAGTGATCATCAACAATTGTTAAGAAATACTTGAAACCATCATGAGTAGGTATTGAAAAAGGACCCCATATATCACAGTGAATCAAATGAAAAGATGAACTAGGCTTGTAAGAATGAACTGGAAATGACAATCGTTTCTGTTTTGCCAAAGGGCAGATTGTACAATGATGTTCATGTACAAGTTTATTTGAAGGGAAATTTGGAATTGACTTTGAAAGAACTAACAATCTCGAAGATGATGGATGACCTAGTCTACTATGCCACAGATGGTAAGTAGAATCTGAAATGAAATTTACACTAGATGAAAGTATGGAATTAACAGTTGTATTGTGTGATGATTGTTGCAAGAAGTAGAGACCAGTTGCTTTTCTACCCTTCCCAATCATCTTCCATGGGGTAAGGCCCTGTATATAGCAAATTTCAGGCATAAAAATAAAACAACAATTCTGATCAGATGTAAGCTTAGTTACTGAAAGAAGATTATATGCAAAACAAGGAACACATAAAACATCTTTCAAGACTAAGCCTTCTGATAAATGGACAGTACCAAGATGTGTTACTGTAACATTTTCTCCATTTGGCAATTTAACAAATGTATTAAGAACTTTTGTGATTGTGGAAAAAAGGTTAATAGAATGGATAATGTGGTCTGTAGCACCTGTATCTATGATCCAAGTGCTAGAAGCAGATGTTAAATTCTCATTTTTCATAGATGAGAAAGTTGAATAACAAACTGTGTTACCTGAAAAAGAAGGCAAAGAATTTGATGTGGATAGGACATTAGCTGCCTGATGACTGGTTTTGGATTGTTCAGTTGTTTGTGGTCGAATTAATGCCAATAGTTGCTGATACTCTTCTTGAGAGAAAGACATACAATGCTGATCAAAAGGTGTACTCGAGGGTTGAGTCATAACTTGGTTTGCTGATGAAACTTTTCCCTTTTGTTTGAAACTTGGAGGATATCCATGTAATTTATAACATCTGTCTACTGTGTGATTGGTCATTCCACAGTGAGTACACAACACTTTTTCTTTTTTGTACTGTTGTTTTCCAGTGTTATTCTTTGGAACTTCAATTCTTTTGTTCATGAAAGCTACATTAGGTTGAAAACCTACTCTTCCCATAGAACCAACCTCCCTTTGTTTCTCTTCTTGAATTACCAAAGAAAAAACTTTGGTAATTGATGGTAAGGGTTCTATCAACAAAATCTGACCCCTAACATGAGCAAATTCCTCATTCAACCCCATAAGAAACATGATTACATGTTGGCGTTGATGATATTCAAGAAATATGCGAGCAGCACCACAACTACAATTGTTATATGCCCCACATGTACAGCTAGGTATTTGATTGTAATTCATAAGCTCATCCCACAAACACTTGAATTTTCGGTAATAGACACTCACCAAGGTTTGATCTTGAGTTAAAGAAGACAACTCTTTTTGTAACTGGAAAATCCGTGGTCCATTGCCTTGAGAGAACTGATGCTTCAACTCATCCCACATATCTTTAGCAGTTTTCGCATAGACAATGGTTTCTCCAATATCTCTTGACACCGAATTGAGAATCCATGATAAAACCATGTTGTTACACCGATCCCATTTAGGATACGAAGAATCTGCTTCATCTGGTTGAGAAATCGCACCATTGATGAAGCCGATCTTGTTCTTGGCCTTTAAAGCCATTTCCATTGATCTACACCAACTATTGTAGTTGTCTCCCGTAAGGAGATTAGAGACCAAAATTGAGCCAGGAGAATCTCCATTTTGGAGATGAAATGGACTGGAAGAATCCTCTGAAATCACCGAAACAGGGGAATCCATTCTTGCAGCGGAAAAACGGATCTTGTAGTGAATCCGAAAAAAAAACCTAAGATTATTTCTCTGATACCATGATGCAACTTCAATCAAGAAAGGTAAAGATCGAAGAAGAAAGAAGTAAAAAATACTTCTGATATTATTCAATGTAATTCTGTACATCAGTTTACCATCTATTTATATACAAGGAGTTTAACTAACTCATAGTAAAAGACTAAAAACAGAAATTAACTAAGCTGTAACTCAGAAGGACTAAAAAGGAATTTACAACTTAAACTGAAATGAAATTTACATTTACAATAGTTCATGAACTCATGATAAGAATCGAGCTAGGGCACAGATCAGCCTGAAAATTTCAGACGGGAAAGTTTGGCCAAAATTTCTTGACCATATTCATCAAAACATGCACGCATGCATGCTAGGCGCTGCTCATGATAGAAATTATATATGAGGGTGCAATATTTTGGCCGGCTGCTACCTGAACCCACAAGCAAGCAGATCATGCGCACCAAGAATGATTGATTTGTCCGAAACCTAACGGGTCAAAGTTATCAGTATAATTTTCTTTCGAATGTCATATTCAATCACACATTTCGATATTTATCGATCGATGGGGACCATGCATGGCGTAATTGATGATGATCAATATATTCATGAATTCTTTACGTAATTAAAATATATCGATCTCAGCTTAAACCTTGCTAATCGTAGCGACGTAATTACAGGGACATCATGCTGATCTTACAACCTGTAAACATGAATAAATATCGGTCCATGATCTCTTGTTAATTCCCAATTTCATTAATCCTGAAATTTGCATGCATGCATGCATGACATGATGGATAGTGGTTTTATTTTTTAAGATATAAAATAAATAATAAAATCTATTCATTCTAATATTTGATTTAAGTTTTTGAGATAAATAGTGATTTTATATGATATCAGAACAAAAATCAGGAGTTTGAATTCTAACTCTACACTATCACATTTAAGAGAGAATATTAAGATATAAAATAAATAATAAGATTTACATCTTTTTATAATTATCAATTTAAACTTTTGAGAAAAATTAATAGCAATTTCACAATTTGAAGTTTTCAAAAATAGAGTGAGGAAATCTGAGACGACAAGCAAATTAGAAACATTAATATATAATATTGTTTTGTCATTTTCAAAGAAGTTCCGCCTGATCATGTCCATTATTGTCGAAGATTTTTGGAGTGATTTGGGGTGATCTCTTGGTTAACCTTTTGACGACATTTTCACATGACTCCCGGCCGATATACAGCATATTTTCACATGATTTGGGGTAGGTTTGGGAGGTGAGATGAGAATTTTGTGTTTTATTTTAAAATTTAAAATATTAAGTTTTAATATTATTATTGTTATGGGATTTGAAAAATGTGTATTGGGATTTGAAAAAGTTGAATTGTTTATTATATTTTGTATGAGGATTTGAAAAAGGTGTAATGATGAGATGAGATGAGATGAGATGAGAATTTTGTGTTTTGGTTTTGGCCCCAAACCTGCCCTAGGGGTACTTGCCGGGGAGGAGGGGGTACTTCAAATTTCTAATGAGTAATGCTACTCATCATCTCAACTTCCATCATCTTATGATGTGATAATAAATGATTGAAAATTATTTATTACATTTCATTTGTAAACCTATCATTTAATGCCATATAATAAAATTATGAAAAGATGATGGAAGTTGAGATAATGAATAGATTTTTTCATTTCTAATTGCGTTGGCCGTTACGTATACCAGCTATAGTCTATAATCTTTAAAAAAAATAATATTATAAGGGCCTAAGTTGGAATAATGTTGGGTAAATGTGAGCATCCGATAAAGTTTCTGATTATCTTTTTTGTTTTTGTTTTCTTTTTACATTTTATAATAATATATTTTCCCCTTTTTTTTTTTTGTCTACCTCAAACTTCATCTAAATTTTGATCACTGTACTCGATCATACAGTATAATTACTACCTACTCGATGTATAAAAAAAAATATATTATTATTATAATGAATCCGGTGATCGTGTCCTCCAAGAAAATATTCTCAATGTGTCCAAATGTACTATTTCCAAGGATGATATATATATACCAGCTCAGAATATTGTAACATATTTTTTAATGAGTTATTATATTTTCAAGCAGATGTATAGAGTACATGTACTGCTCTACACATGATCATGTGGATGGTGTACAGTATCATTCACACGTAAGATTTGATTTGAAAGATTCAAATTTTAAAAATAATATTTTAAATTAAATTATGTCATGTAAGTAAGTACTTTATTATATTTGTTCTATACACCACCGGCTTGATAATATAATTTTTATTCCTTAATTATTCTTGATCGAATGAGTCTTTGGTATTTGGATAGATACGCTTGGATGGATGATCAGTACATACTGTTTCATGCTATGATTAATTTGTGATAATAACTGCATGAAGATTGTAATATTGCGCCCATTTGTGTGAAGGGAAATATTTTAGCTATAAAGTGATAATATAAATTTAAATTTATAAATTGACATGATTTGATGTGATATATATATCAAATTATAAAATTATTGTTATTTTAATTGAATAGATCACATAAAACCACATGATCAATTTATAAATATACTTTTATGCAATTTTTTTGGTATGTGATCTATAGCCCTTCTTTTGTCTGAAATTTGAAAGAGACGTACAAAAAGATCACCAAATTAAAGAGAAATGAAAAAACCGACATAGGCTAATAATTAAGATTTTCGTGGTCTGTATATTCAGCAAACTGCCGACACTTGGAAATTATTTTTTTTGGTCGAGTTGGAAATTACTGCCGACATGTACATGAGTTAATGGGACGTTCCTTAATTAATAGTCTTGGTCCAAACTCTACTGTCACGGCCAATGTAACATATATATATATAAATATATATATATAAATATATATATATATATATATATAATATACACCCAAGTTATGATGATGAATGCATGCAGTCTTTGACATGCAATATTCATGTACGTACGTTCAAAAGGGTAAGTACTTATTTCTGCAGGCTATATAGCTCATATGGCATAATACTAAATTTTCACTGCCAGCTTGATGAATTTTTGGAGTCATGAACAATTAAGGTTTTGTGTAAAACATTAGGTACTCCTACTACTTTCGTTTTGCCAACTTGGTATAAGTGTATATCCCCTTATATCTTAAAAGTGCCTATAAGATCTACAGTAATGAACAGTGGTTCAAAGGATTCAACACCATCGTCCTCTTCTGTCGTTCATTTCCTTTCGTTTCAGTCACATTTTTACATCTTAATTCAATGTTAAACATCTGGTTAGCTTTTCTTCGACAGTGCAAAATATCTGGCCTTCGTAAAATATCTAGCCTTCATAAAATAGATAGAATGCAAGATACTTTCTATCTGCAGACGTTTTGAGTTGAAGAAGAAATATTTCTGTGCAGTTTGAGAGTTTTCTTCTCACCGTTTGGTATGCAAAAATTCCTAATTTCACTTCTGCATGTTGTTTTTCATCTTTCTCGCATGTTTGTTTCCTCTGTGTTTGTTTTTGGTTTGACGAGAGGAAGAGAGTTCCGTCTGGGTGTTAATGGCAGTAGGCGACGGAGAGGGAAAGGGAAGTTCGTGGTCGTCGGGTCTAGTAGAGATCGTCGCCGGGGTGAGGTGGTGGAGGTCTGGTGGCCTGGGTGGCCGCCTACGGCGGCGCTGGTTGAGAGAAATGGGAGAAACCCATTTCGGATGTGTTTCCGCGGGGAGGCCTAGGGCTGCGCGTGGGGGACATCGTCGGTGGCTGGGTTGGTCGCCGGCGTGAGGCGGAGTCGGCTGTGGTTGTCGTGACGGTAGTTGGCTGCGTACGGCGGCGCCGGTTGAGAGAAATAGGAAAAACCCATTTCGGATGGGTTTCCGCGGGGGACACCTCCGACTGCGCGTGGGGGACATCTATGGTGCCTCGGGTGGTCGTCGGCGTGAGAGGGACTCCCCGGTGGTGGCGGTGAGACTGGCCGGCGCACGGCGGCGTGGCGCTGGGCTGAACCAAAACCGACGGTGAGGAAGATTCGGGCCACCGAGATACAACCTGAGGAAAAAGAAAAAAAAAATCATTATAAATTTAATAAAAAAAATAATATATGTTGAAAAATATTTAATTATTTGTTATTAATAAATAATAGTCAATTCTTTCTTTTTCTTTAGATAGAAATGTTTAGATAGAAAATAATTTAGATGAAAAAATTAGTTATGTTCCTAATAACATACTTAATTCTTTCTTTTTCTTTTTATTTTTTATTTTTTTGCATAAAACTGAATATATATAATATAATGTACATAGGAATGTTTAGATAGAAAATAACTTTAGAGGTTTAATTCAAGCATGTATAGGACTTTATTATACCTATGATGTTTTATGTAATAAAACTTCTTATTTAACAAATAAATGGAGATAATATCAAATTCAAGATCTTGAATTTTAACTTGAGAATCCTAAGTTGAATAATTACAAATGAAATGGTAATTATATATAGGTCTAGAAAAAAAAAATCTTTCAGTGAATGTGACACATCAAATTCTGCAGATGATATCCTCTATACACATATTTAATAATAGAATAACTCTTAATATCATGATGCAGAAAAAATATATCACCAACAACACAATTAATCCATAAATATATTTTACATAGAAAATATATGAGCCACACCAACAAGCTGGAGGGAATTAAAAGGGAAAAAATTAAGCAAATTTCATAAAAAAAAAAAACAAATTAGGCCTGATAATTAATGTTTAGTGAGTAGATGCAACCAATTATATTATCGTATTTAAATAAGGAATAAGTCAGCTAATTTGTTTGATACAATGAACCCATCACCGAGGTTATAGATAATATCAGTATCATAGTAAAAATTATTATAAATTCAATACAAAAAAATAATATAAGTTAAAAAATATCTAATTATTTGTTATTAATAAATAATAGTCAAAATTTTCTTTTCTTTCCATAAAACTGAATATATAATATAATGTAAGTAGGAATATTTAGATAAAAAATAGCTCTAGATGAAAAAATCAGTAATATCTCTAATAACATCAATATTAAAAATCATTATAAATTCACTACAAAAAAATAATATATGTTGAAAAACATCTCATTATTTATTATTAATACATAATGTTTATATATATGGTACGTACGTACGTATGAGTTCACGATCAGCTGAAAGATAATGGGTAAAATCAAGCAGTACTACTCTCTAAATTAACATGAAAATATTCTAATTGATCAGTAGAGTAACATTACATATATACAAGGGTTACAACTGGCCTCATCCTGAATGTTGTTGGAAGGCATTTAATTACTCAAATGAACATATAGTAGTGTATATATAAGAGTCTGCAGACAAAATATTACATTATAAAAAATTTCAAAATTTGTTGCTCCCTTTTATTTGTTTAAATAGTTGATTTGGTTGTAAGTTTTTTATTTATACATTCTTTGTGTACAATTCATACTAAAAAAATCATATAATTTTTGTTTATTGTTTATTGTCTGTTAAACATAGATATAACATATGAGATTTTAAATGTTATTTTATTTCTTATAGTTTCCTCAGCAACTATTCTTAATGCAATAGAAAGTTGACATGTTTTTCTGACCTTTTTTCAGCCTGCAAAGCCAGAGGCTCCAATCTCCGAGTTCATTTTAAGGTACCTTCCGTCAACTTTGTTGAATCTCTCACTCTTATGTATGTGGAGTTTGTTTTTAATGTAGTTCATCGTGTTCTGTGCATAATTTTTCAGTTTTATGCTATTGTTCCGTTCATGGCTAGGCAGATATAGTCAAATAATATGGTCGTGTTTGCTATTGGTTTCATTGATTGTTACATAAAATATCAAATTTGAGATTAGATGATATTATCTTTGGCTTGTGACAGCCATTGGAAAGATATGATGCATGTAATCTGAGCAAACTCACTAGCGTTGTTCAGATAGACAATTTCTTAAAATCATTCGACTGTTAGATGATATTATCTTTGGCTTGTGACAGTCATTGTAAAGATATGATGCGTGTATTCTAAGCAAACTCACTAGCGTTGTTCAGATAGAAAATTTCTTAAAATCGTTTGACTTGTGATGTTGCATATCATCAGCTTTTGCTCACTCTGTATTTTTAGACTCATGGAAAGGACCTATTGAGGTTCATGAAGGGTACTTTGCAAACTTTTACAAACCTACTCCAAGGTTTTATAATGTAAACCTCAGTAGTTGTTGATTTTATTTTGTTCGAACATATATTTAGATTGAAAAATTTTTTGTTGCATATATAAATGAAAAGTGGTAAGCTTACATTGATATATCAATACAAAGTTATCATTATATAATCAATTAGTTCATTTGTATTCTTATAACTTTAGTTTTTGTTTAAAATATTTTCCAAGGTATTGGAAAACAATCTAGGATGAACAATTTGTATAAGGCTTTTTCTTTAGAAGAAGAAAAACATATACAACGAAAAAAGAAAGAAAGATATCTTCAACAAAGGAATTCTACGAATGATACTATTCAAGACGAAGAACAATTTCTCTCTCAACCAATCCTTCACAATGAAACAAATGTGTTAGGAGGTGATATAGAATTTATGCACAATAATGAAAAGGTCAAACCATGTACAAAAAGACAACGCATTTCTCGTGCTGATGCTTCGACCAGTGATGTATCTTCCGTTAAACAAATCGAATATATTTCTAATATTGATAATTCCGGAGTTCACTATCAGCAAATAAACACAATTGACATTGTGTCAACAGAACCTCTCTTTTTGGACAATGCTACAATGTCTTTCCCACTTGAGGCAACAAATACATGTACAGAAAATGTACATACACCTGGTCCACTTCCGATCGAACAGGTTTATTGTACATCCTTTGTTCCTACCGTACTTTTCCATTAGTCTTCTTCTTTTTTTCTTTATTCAACATGTTCAATTTTTTATTCAATAGGCTCGTTCTTTTTCTCGATGCCAATCCAACTTTGAAACAAGAATATCAACAAATTCTCGTGGTAAGAAAGATGTATAAAATTAAATTGTACTTCTTTCCATTTTCTTTCTTCCTTATACACATCTTCATTCAATGATACTTCTATTGAAAATCATATCACCTTTAAGAGTTTGCCTCATTTGTTTTATTCATTTTTCCTTCATAGGAAAGCAGCATCAACGATCGGCTGGTCTTAGAAAAATATTACAAACAGTGCCATTTGAGACAACTTTGTTATCGTCAGTTCCATTCTGTAGATATTGTGAGGCAAAAAGATTTCAACATGAAACAAACGGTTTTTGTTGTGCCGATGGAACAATTTCTTTAACTACAAATGATGTTCCAGAACAACTTTACGATTTGTTTACTTCTAACACAGTTGAATCTGTTAATTTTCTTACGTATGTGCGTACATATAACAATAAATTTGCTTTTACATAATTTGGAGTTAAATTTGATAAAGATTTATGTAGAAGGAACAAAGGAATTTATATATTCCGAGGTCAAGGTCAAATTTATCATTACATTAACAACTTGGTTCCTCTGGATGGACGTCCTTCGTATCTACAATTGTATTTTTATGATACTGAACATGAATTGGACAATCGTATTTATGACATTGGAAGGTTGGATTAATCAATTATTGCTCAACTCATGGATATACTTCATGTTAATCCATACTCAACATTCTTTCGAATTCTTGGGGATCTGCCCAATTTGAAAAATCACAAAATTCATATTAGGTCAGATGTGGGTTTAGATCAGCGTGTTTTTAACGCACCGTCAGCTTCCCAAGTAGCAGTTATCTGGATTGAAGATGATGATTCAGAACAATTGAGAGGACGAAATATTGTGGTATTCAATCATGCAGGTGAGAATCATATAGTCAAATATTATTTTGGCTGTTATGATCCACTGCAATATCCATTGTTATTTCCTTTTGGCGATACTGGTTGGCACCAAGGAATATTAAAAGTAAAGAAAGGGGAAAGACTCCCACAACGAGTAACAAGAGCATCAATTGACCCCCAACAATCAATATCAGCAGAGCAACTACTTACAAAGGAACAAGAAGGTTAAAATAATTATTCTTATTCTAACTTTTAATTGTTCTAATATAACAGTTTCATATTTCTGATTTGTTAAATTTATCAACTTACAGTACTGAAAAAGATTAGAAAAGAACCTGTTGTGTCATGCCGCGAGTACTATTGTTACAAGTTTCAAATTAGGAAAAATATAAGATCTATTTTGTTATTCTCGGGCCGTTTACTGCAGCAGTTTGTTGTTGATATGTACGTGAAAATTGAGACGTCAAGATTGGATTATTTCCGAAATAAGCAACAAGAGATTCGATCTGAGGTGTATTAAGGAATAGTTGACAGTATTTCAATTGAACAAAACAATGCTTCTAAAGTTGGTAAACGCATTATTCTGCCTTCTTCTTTTATTGGAGGCCCAAGAGATATGCGCAAAAGATACATGGAAGCAATGACTTTAGTCTAACGTTTCGGAAAACCTGACATATTTTTAACTATGACGTGCAACCCAAGTTGGAAAGAAATCTTGGATGAGTTGGAACCACAAGAAGAAGCACAAAATCGTCCTGATCTAATTGCACGTATCTTTAGAGCAAAATTAGAAGAACTGAAGGATGAATTATTCAAACGGAAGGTGTTTGGAAAAGTTTCAGCATATGTATATGTCATTGAACATCAGAAAAGAGGATTGCCACATGCACATTTCTTAATCATATTATAAAGAGATTGGAAAATCTATGCTCCCGAATCTTTTGATGAAATTGTATCAGCAGAAGTACCTGATAAAGATCGAAATTCGCATTTGCACAAAATAGTAATAAAGCATATTATGCATGGCCCCTGTGGAGTATTGAATCCGATCAATGTGTGTATGAAAAAAATGGTAGTTGCAAAAACCACTATCCAAAAAGTTTTGCATCAAACACAATTGTTGGAATCGATTGTTTCCCACAGTACAAACGTCGTGATAATGGAATAACTGTCAAAGTCAGAGGTAAAGATTTAGATAACCGTTGGGTTGTTCCACATAATCCATACCTCCTTGCAAAATTCGATTGTCACATGAATGTGGAAATTTGCTCAACAATCAAAGCAGTCAAATACCTCTATAAGTACATTTGCAAAGGTCATGATCGTGTTGCTTTCAATTTGATTCCTGGACAAAACATTCAAGAGATAGATGAAATCCAACAATTTCAATCAGCTAGATGGATTGCTCCACCAGAAGCTATGTGGCGAATATATGGCTTTACTCTTAATGAAATGTATCCATCAGTTTACAGTTTACATCTACATCTTGAAGATCAACACCTGGTAGCTTTTCATGCACATGACGACCTGAACAATGTTCTAAGATCTAATTTCTCGGCAAAATCAATGTTGACTGAATTCTTTTCAACAAATCAAGCTGATGAAAATGTCCGAAAGTTATTGTACAAAGAGTTTCCTGAGGTTTTTGTTTGGAGCCAACAACATAAAATATGGACTCCAAGAAAGAAGAAAACTGTTATAGGTCGTATTGTCACAGCAAGTCCATTCGAAGGTGAAAGGTACTACTTACGAATATTGTTAAATCATATAAGAGGTCCTTTGTCATTTGACCACATCAAAACAATTGGCAATGTTACTGCACCAACCTTTCGTGAAGCAGCTACATTACATGGTTTGTTAGAAAGAGATACCAGTTTACAAAATTGTATGCAAGAGGCTTCCTTGTACCAAATACCAAACAGTTTAAGACGGTTATTTGCAACAATTTTAGTATATGGCAATCCAACAAATCCTAGAGAATTTTGGGAATGTTTTGAACAAGATATGTCGAGTGATTTCCAAACAAATGATGCAACATTAGCAGATATTAGGACAAAAGTCTTGCGAAGCATCTCTTCAACTCTTGAATCGATGGGAAAAGACATAAACATGTTTCATTTAATAGACCAAGATGTTTCTTTGGATCAGAATGAAATTCAATTTCGAGAAATAAATGATGAATTTGCAGTTTTGATACCAGAAGAAGATCTTATGGCTTCAATGACTCTTAATCCTGAACAGCATCATGCATACGAGTCAATTTTGCAGAAAGTCCTTCTAAATGAATCTGCTGCATTTTTCATTGACGGTCCTGGTGGAACAGGTAAAACATTCTTGTATAAAGCACTCCTCGCTACAGTGAGATCAAAAATTTTTATTGCTCTTGCAACTGCATCGTCTGGTGTTGCAGCATCTATTTTACCTGGGGGTCGAACAGCACATTCTTGCTTCAAAATTCCATTAGATCTTGACAAAAATAGTACTTGCAGTGTAAGCAAACAAGGCGCTCTTGCGAAATTGTTACGTCTTGCAAGGTTAATCATATGGGATGAAGCACCTATGTCTAGAAAAGAATGTATGCAAGCATTAGATAAAATGTTACGAGATATAACTGATTCAAGATTACCATTTGGTGGAAAAGTTATAGTATTTGGTGGAGATTTTCGTCAAGTCTTACCTGTGATTCGTAAAGGCACAAGACAAGAAGAGGTTGATGCCAGTTTAGCATCGTCATATTTGTGGTCCACTCTAACTAAGATTAGGTTGAGTGAAAATATGCGAGCAAGATTCGATCCAAATTTCTCAAATTATTTACTTCAGGTTGGAAATGGAACAACACCAATCACAATTGAGAACAAGACAAAAATTCCCAAAGAAATGCTTATTCCTTACAAAAATGATGTGGAGTCCTTAGATAATTTGATCGATGCGGTCTTCCAAGATATTGGCAGTTATTCAGAAAATTTATCCGAAATGACAAATCGAGCTATCTTGACACCAAAGAATAATTCGGTCGATGAGATAAATGCAATGCTCATTCAAAGATTTCCTAGTGAAGTTACACAATATTATAGCTTTGACGAAACAATTGATACATCAGAACAAGGCATCATGGAGGATTTCTTAAACACATTAACACCAAATAGACTTCCACCCCATGAATTGTTACTAAAAAAAAATTGTCCTATCATGTTGCTCAGAAATGTTAATCCTTCAGAAGGTTTGTGCAATGGAACACGTCTTATTTGCCACAACTTTGAACGAAATATCATTGATGCTGAAATTGCAGTTGGTCATCATACTGGCAAAATAGTTTTCATACCAAAAATTCATTTCTTGCCAAATGCAGACGATAAGAGTGGTTTTCCATTCAAAAGAACACAATTTCCTATCAGATTAAGTTTTGCGATGACAATAAATAAAGCACAAGGACAGACATTAGATTTTGTTGGTGTATACTTGCCTCAACCTGTATTCTGTCATGGTCAACTATATGTAGCATTGTCAAGAGCCAAGACTTCTGCTTCAGTAAAAGTTCTTATAAGACCAGTATCAACTCATGATTGGGAAGATGCCGAAACAAATAATATTGTTTATAGAGAGTTACTAACACTAGCATATCCATCATAAACTTCTGTGAGTAATCTAATTTTAATATATGTCTCTTGATTGAATAGAATTTGTTTTTCCATTATATAATTTCCTCAATTTCCTATTTTATTATTTACTAAAATTTTTTTGTTTAAATTCAATTATTTATACTAATATCTTTTTCTCTTCATGCATGAGTAGCTTTCAACATGCGGACTGTCCATACATCAATAAAAAATATTACTCCAACTACAAGAAATTGGAGTATCAAGATGATTGTTTCAGACAAACCTCCCAAACGTACTGCACAACATTCACCAACAAAATATCAAAATCTGACATTGATAGACCCTGAGGTAACACATTGACATTATTATCATACTTGCAAAAATACACTTAATATTTAGATTGCATTACACACTTAATCCTACATGTATATATTTAATAAACACTATTTTACAATCAATTGAATGCATATAACTATTCATTTAAATAATATTATGCAGGGCAACCGACTGCAAGCAACAATTTTTGGCAAAGATATAGACCTACATAATGACACGTTACACATCTTCCGGTCATACTACATTAGCAATGCCTATGTTAAGCCTTTGGATGCCAGACATAAAATCGAAGCGCACGAATACCAGTGGATCTTAAATTCCAGAACAATCATCGAAGACATTCCAGATGATGAAGAGGAATTACAACCACCAGAATACAATATTATCTCATTCACCGATCTGCATGACTACAAAAACACTGGATCTGAAATAGGTAAATATCACAATATTTTAAAATTCATTCTTAATACTCTTATTTAATGTTCACGAGAAATTTTTTTTGCATAATTGGGCAGCTATTATGGCGGTCACAATACATATGAAACCTCCTAGAGAAATTACCTCAATACATGGGCCAACAAAGATCCAAGAAATATACGTTATTGATCAAAGGTAAACAAAATTTCTCAACTACATATGTAACATTATAACTCTTTAATTACCTTATTCTAATACTATTTTATCATATTATACTTTTAAATAATCTCTCCTAAACTTTTCAGCCTAATGCCTATATGGTTGACTATGTGGGGTCGGTTTGTGGATGGTGAATGTCAGACAATCTCTCATATTATTGAAGCTAAACCAACTCTACTTGCAACACGTTTAAAAGTCGGTTCATACAATGGTATATTACTCAACTTAAAATATCAACATATATTAAATATAAAATATCATTATTTACTAACTATTTTTATTTCTTTATAATATAGGTCTCTCTCTTTCTTCTCAACCGACAAGTGTATTTACCTTAAATCCTGTCATCCCTGGTGCAACTCCATTATGCCAATGGTAATTATTTCTTACCTTGTTACATATATAATTTGTTCCTATTATAAAAAAAATCTAGACATTCTATACTATATTCAAAATTTTCAAAATATATACACAAAATGCATATTCATCAACTAGCTTTAATTTTTTTTTTCTTTTATATCTTTCCATTCATGATTTAACTCATTCCTTTTAAATTCTACTAAAATATTAAGGACGATGCTTAATCATGCACTGCTTGAAGAAATCGTCGAAAAAAATCTACATCACACATCAACATCGGCATCAACATCAACTGTTGATATGAAAAACATAATTAAGATTGATGATCTTGCTGGCTTCCTTAAAACATTACAACCAATGATGGTACGTCTCTACAGTCTTCTTTAACTTTTTTTCTCTTTACATATATTGCCTAATAAAAATACTACACATGCATACTATTTACAAACATACTATTTACTATTTACAAATATTTAAAAACATATGTTTGTTCAAAATTTTATGTAGAAGGCAAAATTTTGGATTAAAGCAACTATCTGTGTGGTTGATCTCCATCAAATATTCTTCTACATGTCCTGCATTGGATGTAAGAAGGGAACAAGATATGAACAAAATGAAAAATTCATATGTTACCATTGCAAGTATATGAGTAATGCACAACCACGGTATATATGTTATATTCAAATTTTACATCATGAATATAATTTGTTTAATCAATTTTATGTTATATTAAAAATATTGTTTACTTATCTATACTCAAAAATATAGTTTGTTTATACAGCTGTCGCGCCTACATTGACATTGACGATGTCAATGGACGACTAGGAGCAGTCATTTTTGGTGAAATAGCAAAAGAAGCTCTAGGTTGCACAGCAATTGAACTAATGGAACACACCGGAGAGGTAACCAACTTTTCACTTAATAACTAAGTTTTTAATATGTAAAAATCACATATTATGATATAAATATGATAAATATGATATAAAGATTATCACATCATTTATGCATGCAGACCATGTTTGAAGAATTAAAAATGTGTGATACTGTGTCTATATATATATATTATACTAAATTGTGAAATCATGCACCTACGTACGTAGAAGAATTAAAACTGTGTGGTACTTAACTTATTTATTGGTAGCATTTTTGTTGGTGGCCACCTATTACTTCCTCTGGATTTTCTGGTGCCTTCGAGCAACAGGGAAAGACGCCATTCTGGTGTCAAATTATTCTTGTTTGCCTACAATTTTTATTTTTATTTTTATTGGACTGTATTAGCTTTTATTGATATTGTTAGCATAACAATACCAAGTAAGGGGGTGGGGTGTACATGAGAAGGTGTGAGTAGTCTACGAATGATATTCTCTAAAGTTATACAACAAAAAAAACAACAAAAAATCTACTCAACCTCCTACTATTCATACAACCTCCACACTCCACATTATTTTTAATTTTTATTATTTTTTTCTTTTATTAAATATTTATTATATAAATAATGAATAAAAAATTTAAAATAATTTAAAAAGAATAAACTCAAAAAAAAATTTTAAAAAAATATTAAAAATTTAAAAAATTTAAAAAAGTGTGGAGTGTGGAGTGTGGTGGAGGTTGTGTAGCAAAGCTCAAAAAACAATTGAATACCTATCACTAGACCCCTTTGCCCCACAATTTGAGAACCTAAAATCTTTGATTAATTTAGGATATTTTCTTCGAATGAATTATCAATGGAACTCACTCCCTTTTGGCTCAAGCAATGCCAGCTTCTACCCATAAAAACAAACTTACTTTAGTACTGCTTTAGCATGATTAATATAAAGAGATCACCCATATATATATATATATATATATATATTAGCTTAAAGCCAGCATTTAGAGTTGCTCACTCACACACAAAAAAAAAAGCATACAAGCAGCAGTCTCTAATCTAGCCAAATGGAGAAGGACTCATCACCATGTTTTAGCATTTTTTTTTTTCAATTGTTAGTACTGAACAATATGTTTAATTAAGTTTTTTCATTCATACACTAATGATATGAAGGGAGCCTCAATTGGTTGGTCTCCTGCCAAACCATAGAGTTTCCTTTCCTTGGTAGCAACATCTTATAGCAGCAGCACCTTGTCCTTATCTCTAACAAGAAAAGAATATCTCCTATACATGCTCATGTTCTGATCAAATGATTCAGTACAGTAAAAACGATGTAAAAACACTAACTGTAAGTAAATACATACAAGATATGCATAAGATCAAGGCTTAATTACCAAAAGTAAAAGAAGCCCATTTAATCTACTTTTTTGGTTGAAAACTAACCGTTTAATGGACAGAACTACGCAAGATTATAACAATTAGACACAAACACTACATATATATTTATTCACTATACTTTATATATTCTATATTAACATGCCTATAAATCTTTGATAATCATGCTTATACTCTAAATTTATTTCATGCAGGAACATTTACCATATATCCAAAATATGGCAAAATTATGTTCAAGCAAAAAATAGATCATACAATTGGGTGCAGATTTAGATCAACTCCAAAAACAACGCCACAAAAATTTCAATGTTCTTTCCATAAATGCTGTGAATGAGGAGAACACACCACTTTGAATCCATAACCAGGAAACTTTACTTTCAGTAACAAAAGAAACAGTTATGTAATATCTGATGTAATATTCACTTTCCAGTCTTGCTTAAACGTATAGTTTGTTTAAATCATTTATTATTATTTATTATTATTTTTATTACTATTCACAAATCATTTAAAATCATATTAGCATCCGCATTTCTCTTTGAATTTTGCAGGGCGTTTATTTTACTGACCATGCATACTGCATACTCGTATTGTAGAGGAGTACTGCTATCCAGTCATGCAGTCCATTCACCAAAAGACAAATAAATGAGTTGAATCGATTTGTTTTCCTTGTAAAAATGACTTGCCAAAAGATGCATGCAAGTTCCAAATGGTATTGTGTTTCTCTTATTCTACACTATATGTTTATATTTTAGAACAATTAAATACAGGGCAAACGTACGTGCCTCGCACGTCACTTCACCGCTAGTATATATATACACACACACATATATATATATGCTAGCTAGCTAGGCAGCTAGACTGTCCCTTTTACAATAACCTGAATGAGGACATGAACTCGATCTAATGTCGGACCATCCCTCCAATAATAGGTTAATTGCACTTGTCTTCGATTCTTGATCTCCACCCGGATCAAGACTAAAGGATTGGCTGGAAGAGTCGTCCTCAACCTTTGGCAAGGTACGTATTACCCTTTGAATTTTCCTTTGAATTTCCAGTTTCACTGGATAATAGTCAGCTAGCTATCTTTTCGAATCATGAAGATCAATTATTATATTTTCCAATTTCGTCATGTGCATGTGTTTATATATTAATACATATATATATATATATGTTTGTATATATATATATACACAATAAAGGAAATCATGAGTACTGCTAACTGTTTTTGGTTTTGTTTTCGTTTTCCTCTAAGTGTGCAAATGATATATTGATAATGGCAAAAGAGAGATCAGGTGCATAGGGTTTAATAAAATGATAGCTTAGCATTTTATACAACTCAACTTTCGAATTGAATAAAATTTATTTGTTAGTTTTTTCTATCAAATGTTTTTCATTTTTTATATAGAAATAATGACTTTTCTAACTGGTGTTGAGCAATTGCTTTATCTGTTGCTTTCAAAACATTAGACATGCATTCTCTTATTTTCTAAAATTCATGACTCGGGAGTATATTAATTAAGAGACGGATCAAGATCAAATAATTTAAAAATCCCAAGTAAAAGAGCATTAATACATGAGTAATGATGATACAGTACGTACGTGTGTTATCAGGATATTTTAATAAAATAGTGTTACTTTTATAAATTATTTTACCAAAATATCCCTTAAATGGTTATAAAAAGAACTGTGTTATCATTTTCTTTAAATGATACATAAAATTTAATTTAGAGGATTTATTGCCGGCTGTCTAGATTTTTTAATTAAGAGCTAATTATAGATAATATCGTCTGGACTTGGGTAATCTGTTTTCAAAACATAATTAGCTCGGTAACTCAGAGGATCCGATCCCCCGGCTCGGCATCCCCACCTACCAGTGGTGGCCCGAGGCTTTACACGGCCTCTCCAACGGCGGACTCGGCATCATTCTCGATGGCACAATGCCGGCCGCCACAAGCTTCCCTCAAGTCATTCTTAGGTTGTGTTTGACTGTTGAAGTGAGATGAGTTGATATGATAAAATATTGTTAGAATATTATTTTTTAATATTATTATTATTTTAAAATTTGAAAAAATCGAATTGTTTATTATATTTTATGTTAAAATTTGAAAAAATTGTAATGATGAGTTGAGATGAGTTAAGAAACCAAACGAAGCGTTCTTGTCGCTTCCTTCAATGCCAATCTCTGGTATCGCATCGGCCAGCTGAGTCTGAGTTCTCATGCACTTATATACAATTAATTATGCACAATATTTCTTGATCATTATCTGTGGATATTTGGAATCTAAGGCGATTGGGACAGAAGCCAGAGCAGTGTACAATGCCGGGCAAGCAAAGGGAATGACGTTTTGGGCTCCAAACATAAATATATTCAGGGACCCTAGATGGGGGAGAGGCCAAGAGACACCGGGAGAGGATCCTTTAGTTACAGGAAAATATGCAGTGGCGTATAATGTGAGAGGCGTTCAGGGAGATTCCTACGAAGGTGGGAAGCTCGAGGACGGGCATCATTTTCAAGCTTCGGCTTGCTACAAGCATTTTACAGCTTACGATTTGGAAAATTGGAATGGCATAAACCGGTTTGTTTTTTATGCTCATGTAAGTCTCCAACTTCAAGCGGTTCCACGCGTACCATATTCGCATGACTTTTTTAATTGAAAAGAAAAATAAAAGAAGAAAAATGTTGAGAAAAAAAAGAAGGTCATCTATCTCATAAAAATGATTTTTGTCTTTAATTCGCACCATTTCATTAAACGAATATCTTATATATCAACATCGGTGCGCGGTTTAATACACAAATTCGCTTGTAAAAAGATTTTTCTTTAATTTAATTGGCAGGAATGAATATTGTTTTTGTTTATAGTTTCTTTTGGTTTATTTGGGACCTAATAAATATAAGTGTTACTAACGTACAAGTCAGCGTCTTGACACACTACTCATATATAGTGTAATTCATTATAATTTTTAAAAATTTAAAACACCAATCTTTTTTAAGCATATATAGCTGAAGCTTTCATACCACTGGTGATCATGTATTAGATGTATAAAGAATAAGGATTATAAATATTTGTAAGTATAATTTATGACTGTCGTAATCAAAATATATTTATTGAAAGGAATTGAAATATTCCCACAAAGCAGTACTATATACTCCCCGACTCCCCCCTTTTCTCACGGTTCAAGACACTTTAAAGAGTGGATCCTACAAAAATCTTGTATATGCTACGGCCAGTTATTTTACTTGCATATTAGAATTTAATTTGTAAAAAAAAAGTAATTTTACAAAAATAAATTTTTTGATTTTAGCTAGCTAGCATCTTAGAGAATGGGTGCTTTATTTCCTGGAAATATAAATTTTCTTTTCATTTCCTTTCAGGTGACACAGCAAGACTTAGCAGACTCATATCAGCCTCCATTTGAGAGCTGCGCGCATACAAGAAGGTCGAGCCAGTGGGATAATGTGTGCTTACAACCGAGTCAATGGTGTCCCAAACTGTGCAGATTATAATCTTTTAACCAAAACTGCTAGAGGACAATGGGGTTTCAATGGGTAAAAATAAAAAATAAAATTATGCATAAATCATTACAACTTTCTTGTAAATTAAAGGACATGCTTTCTTTTTGCGGACTTACAAAAATTGCTTTTTCTTCGATCTTCTTCTTCTTTTTTTCTATTGGAAATGATCAGATATATCGCCTCAGATTGTGGTGCCGTCTCTATCATCTATGAAAAACAAGGATATGCTAAAACACTAGAAGATGCAGTTGCAGATGTCCTCAAAGCTGGTACGGTGTGGGAACCCCATTTATATATATGGTTCTTCCTGTTTAGTTTCCTTGGATTCTAGAGTCAATAATCATCAAGCTTTGGCCCTCATGCACTCTTACTCCATCTTAGATGGACTTTAAAGTTCGAGTGATGATAGGCACAATTTTTATACAATTTGCATATAATTAAAAAAAAAAAAAGTATATTGTTATTATTCTATTATTTTAGATGGACTTTTTTTTTTTTTTCTTTTTTTGCTGCAATTATTTTAGATGGACTTTTTTTTTCTTCCTGTGTGATAGCTATTATATTAACGTTGTCTCCTTATAACTTTCTTTAACATATAATTTAGATGTATGGACCGTTAATGTTGCTCTCACCAGAAATGGACTAAAGTTGATTAACTGTCTATGGACATTTTTTCTTCCTTAGTTGATTCTACTAATTTACCAAAAAGTCTACTTACAACCGATCTGAGGAATCTCCGCGTCACCGTGTCCTACTTGGTACATTCAAAATGACGTCGTTTCTAATTTAATTCAAACGAAGACGAAGTGGCCTCCATCCCCCTCCATTCCAATCAAAACCCTCATCTCTCACGAAGTGGATTCTCTTCGTCTTCTCCATTCCCATCGTCTTCCCCACGAAGCCAGCTTCCATTGCATCGAAACGCTCGCCAGCTTCCAGTGGGTCTTCATCTTCTACACGAAGCTAGTAGGTCTTCGTCTTCTCCACAAAGCCAGTGGGTTTGTCTTCAAAACCTTACCTTCGTCTGTCGAAACCCCAATTTTCGTCGTTCTCTGATTTCATTTTCATTTTCAATTTCGTCTTCGTCTTCTCTCCACCGAATCACCCATCGTTTGGTTTCTCCCTTCTACTTTGTCTGCGAAAACCACCATCCTCATCCAACATTTTTTCTTCTCCCCATCGAAACCCTTCGTCTTCGGAATCCCCATCCCCATTGTCTTTGTCTTCTCCACTGCCTCATGAAGCCACAGCCCACGTAGCCACATCCCACGATGCCCATATCGTCTTCTCCATAGTCACGATTTTAATATAATTTTGCCGGCATCTCCCTAACCAAAACAGCAGAGAGAAGTAGAATTTCAATCTTGAAAGTGTCGTGCAATTTGATTTTCAAAAACTAAAACAAAAGGGTCTCATGTATTGTCGATACAATATCCATTGCATGAATTTGATAAATTAATTGATTTACAATGAATAGAAAGAGAGACTTTAGAATCTCAGTGGGTCTGATAAAGCTCCTAAAGATGCTTCTCAGAAAACCCCATTTGACCTCCAAATTTTTTTTCCAAACCTTCATGAGCTTTATTGGGTGTTTTCCTGTCAAGCATCGGTTCATTCTTGTCGAATGGAGCGTCTCTCTCTTTTTTGTCGATGGCAAGCACTTTTCTATCGTATTTGGCAAGCACCGGTTCTTCTCTGGCAAGCACTTTAAGTCGGTATTTGGCAAGAATAAGGGTAGGTTTGGGAGGTGAGATGAGATGAGATGAGAATTTTGTATTTTGTCTTGTGCCCCAAACCTGCCCTAAAGTTCATATTCTTCTCTCTCGTTCTCGGAACCTGGCAAGCACTTTTCTATTGAGCTTTATTGGGCGTTTTCCTGTTGAGCTTTATCTGACCTCCAAATGTTTTATTCTTGTCGAGCTTTCTTCTTTCTTTAGTCCCTCTTCTTCAGATGCTGGTTCTTCAATCGCTGGTTCAAATGCTAAGATCTATTTCTTCTTCAGACGATGAGCTGCTTGTTTCTTTCATTTCTTCTATTTTTTTATTTATTATTATTATTGTCAGAAGCTGATGTGGTAGTTGCCACTTTAGCCGATTACACGACCGTTCCGCAAGGCCGGTTGTACGCAGAAGATCTGCTAATTTACAGAGTTGAGTATATATAATTTGTAAGTATATATATATATATATATATATATATATATATATAAAGTATTTCTCAAAAAACAAATTCCAGACCTCTGGATTGATACATGACTTTGTTAAGTAGTCAGTTTTGAACGTTTGCTTATCTGTACTGTGAACATTATTTTCAGGTATGGATGTGGATTGTGGATCCTACTCGCAGAAGTACACTCAGAAAGCTGTAGAGCAGAAAAAATTAGCTGTATCTGAAATAGACAGAGCGCTTCACAACCTGTTCTGTCAGAATGAGGCTAGGATTGTTTGATGGCAATCCAGTTCAGCAGCCTCTTGGCAACATGGGTCCAGATAAAGTTTGTAGCATAGAGCACCAGGATCTAGCCCTTGAAGCCGCTAGAAATGGCATTGTTCTGTTAAAGAATTCTGACGGACTGCTCCCACTATCACTAAGAACAACCTTGTCCCTTGCTGTAATAGACCCTAATACCGATTCAGCAAAGCATGACAAAACAATCGGAAGCGTCTTGTGGGCTGGTTATCCAGGTGAATCTGGAGAAACTGCTCTTGCAGAAATTATCTTCGATGACCACAACCCAGGTGGGCAATTTCGACGTAGCTCTAAAAGAAATTTTACAAGTTGAAGAGAAAAAAGAAAAGAAAAGAACTGTTTATTTTGTTTAAGCACAGGTTTGATAGTACTATATATACTGCATTTTTGCACGCAGGAGGAAGATTGCCAGTGACGTGGTATCCTGAAGAGTTTGTAAAAATACCAATGACAGACATGAGGATGAGGTCGGAACCATCATCAGGCTATCCTGGGCGTACATACTGTTTCTACAAACGTGAAAAGGTGTTTGAGTTCGGTTATGGCCTCAGCTACCCAAACTATGCTTACAACTTCTCGTCTATCACACAAAGCAAGTTTCATTTCCAATTGAATCAACCATCAAAGGCTACACAGACACCAGAAGCCAAGTTGGTTTCAGAGATGGGGGAGAAACTCTGTGAGAGGAAGAAGTTCTCGGTCACCATTGGCATAAAAAATAATGGACAGATGGCCGCACCCAGTATTGCTATTCGCAAGGAAGGAAAAACCTAGCAATGGGAGTCCAGTTAAACAGCTGGTTGGTTTCCAGAGTGTTAAGCTAAATGCAGGGGAAAGTGCTGAAGTTGGATTTGTGTTAAGCCCTTGTGAACATCTTTCCAGAGCCAATGAAGTTGGCTTGATGGTTATCGAGCCAGGACTATATTTCTTGATTGTCGGTGATGAAGAGTACCCTGTTTCCATCTTCGTTTGAATTTGAGGTACCCGTTTATGATCAATAACTGCTGTAACACTAAGTTGTAGCCTGCATTTTGGTTCATTGCTTGAAACTGAGCCTGAAAAACTCAATCTGCATGAGATGCACCTACAAATTATAAGCAATTTCGTCTGATTCGATTTAGTATACTGTAAGAAATATAGGCTATTGCAGCGATTTATTGTTTGTCGGCAATAAAATCGTCGCAATAAGCCAGTATTCTCGACGATTTTCTTGGTCGACTTGGCCTCAGAACGAAACTTTTTGGTTTTACCTTTCGCAGCGATTTGAAACCAATTTGCGGTGTAAATAATCGCCCGAAAAGATTTAGTTAGGAGTGCTTTTGCAGGTGCTCTATATGCAATCCGAAAGCACTCCTAAAGTACTGATTCATAACGTACAATTTACATGACGAGTTCAAAAGGTTTGGGTCACCATCTTGAAGCCCCTCAAACTTTCTGAAATTGGCATTTGAAATGGTGGGGCTATTCTTGCATTAATCGAGGCCGTCATGGCTAAAAGAGTAACCTTAGTAAAATACCTCTAATGACAGATTCCGAACATATCAAACCAAACCAATTACACTTCAATTGTACCAACTTTTGCCATTAGAATAACGCTTGGTTTGGTTATACAAACAAAATCATCTCATCTCATATAATTATTATAATTTTCTCAAACTCTTAAATAAAATATAATAAATAATTCAATTTTTTCAAATTTTAAAATAAAAATATTATTAAAAAATTATACTCTAATAATATTTTATTCGACTTTTAATTTTTATCTTATTTCATCTCATCTGTATAACCAAGCGAGACCTAAATTAACACAAATAAGACATTGTTTGATTACACAGATGAAATGAAATGTAATGAAACATCTGTAAATAGTAATAAAATAGTTTGAATTAAGATTTTTATGGAATTTTAGAAAAAGAGAGAGAAAGTTGAATAAAAAAAATTTTAAAGTTAAAAGAGAGTTAGAATATAATTTTTTAATATAATTTTTATTTTGTGATTTGTAAAAATTGAATTATTTTTTGTATTTTATTTAGAAGTTTAGAAAATTTGTAATGATTAAATAAAAAAATTTAAAATTTAAAAAATTGAGATGAGATAGTTTAAAATGTTTGTAAAATCAAACCAAGTCTAACACTGTAAAATTCTATGAGTTGGAAGTGCGATAGGAACTAATATTGATAATCACCAACTCACGTGTTAATGGATGGACAATTGCCCCGTAATTCGCAAATACTCGGCTATTGAATTAAGGGCATATAGGTAAAATTAAAGAGTAATATTATATATAGTTATAGAATGCGTGAGTATCGTATAGTCGCTTTGAAAAATAGTAGAGTTTATTATTAAAAAATTAATTATTTTTTTCATGTAAATTTTGTATTTATTTATTTTTTTAAAAAATAATTACACAGTACTTACATACTCACGAATGCAACTATTATTTCTCAAAATTAAAACAATACGTAGTTACCTTTGTTTAAAAATTAAGAGCCTGAAAAATGTATTCGGTAACATTTGGTGGGAGATTGTGCGATAACTTGTATGCCAAATCCCCACAAGCCCCCTGGAGATAAAATTCATGAGAACAAAGTAACGAGCACTTCTACTTGCATATAAGCGCTTGAAACGTAGAAAATAAAAATAAAATAGAACAAAAGATGGGGAGAAAGGAGAAGGAAGGAGAGAGAGTTTGAAGGCTATAGCTTTACCATTTTTGGTTGTAATTGAATACATAATATTATATATCCTTATTTATTGGTGAATTGGGTCGGAAAAAGAATGGAAATACAATAAATTAATTATACTAATTAATATTAATTGATTTCTACGATAAATTAAATATGGTAGAGAATAATATATATATATATATATATATATATATTACCTACATGCTTGAATAATGAATATTACGAATTTATTTCTAACATAACCAAGTAAAAGAACACAATATTTAATGTCAAACGCATGTCTCAATAATATCATGACTACTTCTCTGAAAAAATGAGCAATGATACGAAATTATGTCAAATATCATTTCATATAGGTACGGTTGTTTACGTTCATGTCTATAATGGAAAATCACTTCCCACCATCCTTACCAACTTGAGTTTTTTGGAGCTGACAATGATCAATGAAATAGCTTAGTTCTTGTTACTAAACCATATATAAAGGAGAGTGCGTTGGACATGATCAGGCTGATCAAAGCTTACCACGAAACTGAAAGGGAAATTTTCCAAAGAGATTCATTACAAAAACATGCTGATTACATAAACACGACCATAAATTCTTCCCATCAAACTCCCCTGATAAACCATAATCCAATGTTGAAAAAATTTCACCCATCACCTGCACCTGCCATGCATCCAGCGTAATGGAACTGATCTCTCGTGAAAGTTTCAGAGTTCTCTTAAAAGCTGCATGGACCCCAGTACTACAGCTGCCACGGCCTGTTGTCCGGTGTAAAGAAAGTGAAGCAGGAGAACATGAGGACCAGACCCAGATCAAATAGCATTTGCTTTCTAACCGAAGTTATAATGGACTCATGTCTCTCTGATTTCCCCAAACTCATTCATTGCATGTTCAGCAGCGCCTTCCGTTTCCATTTATAAATCCACACTTTCTGATCTTTCTATTACTTTCTCAACGCCAAACCGGTTCGTGATTATTCCTGCCACAAAGTAAAGCCACAGAATTAAGCGAGATGAAGCTGATGTTACATACTATGTAAGCTTTCTTGTATAAAATATCTGTGTAGAACTTACATGACTTCTTAAATACTATTACTACGGAATTGGTAAGTGAAGTATTAATTACAATTCATCATTAATCCTACAAGCTTTGGTGAATGGGTTTGGATCTTATAAATCTATAATGCTACATGAGACTGATAGTTAACGTATAATGTTATTCTTAGCCCTTCTCTATCATTATATATGTACGTGTCCTTGGGACTGTTCAAGCTATATATGTTTCGGCTTGATTTTAGAAATTAATACATGTAACGTATGCTGCTAAAATATATAGTTGCACCTAATTAAGTAGTGTTTTTATATTTGGTAAAGCTACTTGCCGAGCTAGGCTTCTTTTCTTTCAATAATTATCATTTATACAAAAAATAAATTGAAATATTTATATTTTGAAGAAAGGTCCTAACTTATCTCATAAAACAGGTCAATAAGAGAGGATTGTTCATTCCTTATAAACATGCTCAAGACATTGTCTACAGCCAATTTGAGATTATTCCTCAACACCCTCCACGTGCATACCAGTATTTTTCCTAGTCCTTATCACGGGATAAGTAGTGTGGGCCCCCATTCGTTTTGTGATAGGCTCTGATATATACCATGAAGAAATTCATAGGTCTAACTCATCTCATAAAACCAGTTCTACAAGAAAGAAGTGTTCATTCCTTATAAATATGCCTAAGACATTGTCCATAGACAATGTGAGATTATTCCTCAACACCCTCCCTCACGTGCAGACAATATTTTTTCTAGTTCTTGTCACAGGGTAAGTAGAGTGGGCCTCTATTTATCTTGTGGCAGACCATGATACCATGAAAAAATTCATTGATCCTAACTCATCTCATAAAACTGATTCAACAAAAAATGATTATTCATTTTTCATAAACATACTCAAAACTTTATCCACACAAGCAATGTCGGCTTATTCTTCAACATATTTGAGTGATATTCGATATTTGCATGCTATATATATATATATATATAAATATATATAGCTGATATGGCATAAGACTAAAATTTAAGTGCCTTGATGAATTTTTGGAGTTGTCAACAAGGAGGTATATATCGTGTAGGGTGGGGCTACTATACTGCCCACCTTTACCGCTAGGCATGGTCCAGGTTTTTTTTTTTCTTTTTTTCATATTTTTGAAATATATTTAAATATTTTTAAAAAATAAAAAATATATATTAATACATTTAAAATCATTTTCTTACTCACTAAATAAATAAAAAAAATTTTGAGTAGTAATCAAATAGGACGGTCAAATAAAATGGATAAAATAATGTTTTCGTATAATGTAAAAACACTAGGGTCCTGCAGCTTTCTTTTTGCCAACTTGGTAAGTTTCCTAGCTAGTTAGGCAGCTAGACTGTCCCTCTTACAATGACCATGAGGACAGCTTTGTTTTTGCCAAATTCTGCACTGACAGGACAGGGAGGAGAAGCCATCTTTTGGCCCACGATAGTGGGTATTCGTCATGCATGGCGGTAAATATTAAATAACATATAAATATGGATAACACAAGTTTATATAGGTCGGTATAAAGCCTATGTCTATGAAATATTTGGAAGGCATGAAATCTAGTATAATGGATGATTTGTATAGTCCCTCGTAATCTCTCCTATGTCACAGTAGATAAGATCGGTAACCCTCAATTGCCTAGAGGAAAAGGATATCATCTCTGAAGTCCATGGTGAAAGTAGAAAAAGAATTCCGAGAGCCCTTTCGTTTTTGGTAGGAAAATCCCTTTTATTAAAGCCTTTAGATTTCGTTTGGTTGATTAACTCCTCTCAACTCATCTCAACTCATCATTATAATTTTTTTAAATTTCAATATAAAATATAATAAACAATTCAACTTTTTTAAATTCTAAAATAATAATAATATTAAAAAATAATATTATAGTAATATTTTATCATCTCAACTCAACTCAACTCATTTCAACATCCAAACACAACCTAAGTGTAAATGGTGAGATGTCAACTTTATATCTCTTTCACCTTTCTTCTTTACGTGTGTTTGATTTTACTTTCTTTGTTTGATTAACTCTTATCTTGTCTTGCCATTTCCTTTTTTACTCTTCGGCTTTTGATGATGGTCATCAGTCTAGGCTAGGGCGAAAAATAGGCCCTATTCGGACCGAACCAACTCGTTCGGTCCGATTCTGGACCCGTTCCTCCTATTTTAAAACCGATCAAAACAGATTTTTTTGTTTTTTTACAACAGATTTTCATTTTCTATTTTCATAGCATTTTTTATACAACATATTTTTTTTATAGCAAATTTTATTTATAGCAGATATTTTTATACAACAGATTTTTTTATAACAGATTTTTTAATGACAAATTGGTACTTAATTAAAATAGAAAAATCGGACCAAATCGGATTGGAACCGATAAAATCAGAAATATCGGTTTAGGAGAGAAACCGGTACGGTATTGGTTCTGAAAATACAAAATCAATGTATATCGTTTCGGTCTTAAAATTTATCAAAAATCAAATCAAATCGAACCGATTACTCTCTAATCTAGGCCTTACTCATTTTATCCCTAACGATCTAATGTCGACCATCCCTCCAATAATAGGTTAATTACAATGGTGATACCAAAGTTACAAACGGACTTTTTTGTGCGCGCATGAGATAATGGGTCCCCATTTTTGATAGCTCAAGCTCAAAGAGCTAGGGCATCGAGAACACAGCAGAGTGCTGCACTCCACATGGAGTGTAATAGAAGAAAAGAGTAGGTCTAATTAGTAGGACACTACTGCACCCTACCGGGTGTAGCAAGAGAAAGGTCACCGACAAGGTTTTTTAATACATTTTTTTAATTTCTTTGAATATTTTAAAAACATTTACGATATTATTAAAAAAAAATTTTACTTAATTATTAAATTATTGGGACTCAATCTCAGGACAGAAAGTATTTTCCAAATTATTAATACGTACAGTGGGTGGGCCATGCATGAGTTTGTAATTAAACAAAGGGCATAGAGGGTTTGGGATGTATATATCTCCTTAATTAATATACAGGGCATAGAGGCCGTCCAGCGTTTACTGCTGGGCATATGTGAGTGCAATGTTGCTTTTAAATATTTTTTAAAAAAAATATTTAAATTTATTAATAATTATTTCTTTAATTATTAATAAATTATTTCTTTAATTATTTCTTTAATTATTAAGTAAAAAAATTTTACAAAATATATAAACAATCAAAATGAGAGGTCAAAATCATGAGACAAATTAGCATTTTCCTAAATAGTAAGCAGCTAACTAGCTAGTTAGGTTAAGTCCATGTGAAATTATCATTTGTCCTAAAAGTTTAATCTGATTGGAAGTGGTAGATTTTTTATTATTTGTATTATATTCTTAACACTCTCATTCACGTGTGGATCAGTATATTCCTCAATGAATAGGCCCAACACTTGAAATATTTAATCAAATAGGTAGAGTGTAGGGTCAAAGTTTAAACTCAGTACCTCTATTCTGATACTATGTAAAATCATCATTTATCCTAAAATTTTAAGCTGATGAGAATATGTAACTTTTTTATTATTTGTATTATATTCTTAATAATCCGAAACCCTAAAATTGCTCTTACATTCATATATAAAGACCTAATGAGCCATCCATAATGTTTATTATTAAAATATATATTAATTTATGACAATTAGAATATTTTGTAACATTATATTTTTTTTTTGAAACCAAACTTGTTTCTCATTACTACAGCAAATGTTGGATACATGGAGGGGCTTCCTCCAGAGTGATGCTCTTCTCAGAGAGTTTTACAGCATCCTTTGCTAAACTATGCGCCATACAATTTGATGATCTAGGTATATGATGAAATGACCAGGATTTCAATCCTCTAAGTTCTGCTTTAATATCTAGAATCATTAGACCTACTGTGCTCCAATCTCTTCTCTCTGCGTTAATGTCTTGAACCACATTGAGTGCGTCACCTTCCAATATGAGGTTTTGAAGCTGTAGATGTTTACATAAGATTACAGCCTTTAGAGCCGCCAAAGCCTCAGCCAGCTTTGCCTCCGGAAACAAAGTCCTTTGAGATCTCATGGTAGCAATTACCTTACCTTCCCAGTTCCTCACCACCACCCCTATGCCAATTTTGCACCTTGATCTGTCAACAGCCGCATCCCAGTTTGCCTTGAAGCCATTCACTTGTGGAGGAGTCCATTCTGCTGCTTGGGGCCTGTCACTATGTCTGGAGGGACAGCTTGCGTTTGCATCTTTAAAATCTCTCAGTTTCTGGTAACTGTTATAGATGAGCTTGGAGGGGTTCTCGAATTTCTTCTCAAACACCAGTTCGTTCCTTCTCTTCCAAACTAGGTACACTGTGGTTGTGAAAACTTTGAAGTCTCCCTCGCTTACTTCTGATTTTAGGTGGCTCAATAAGTCCTTGAAAGAATGGAATCAGACTTTCATTTTCTGAAACTTCCTTGAGCAGATTCCCCATACATCCTGCACCACAACACATGACCATAATGCATGAATTACACTCTCGGGTTCCCTTTTGCACACTGGACAAAGATTTGATTCCGTAATCTTCCTTTTGCTGAGATTAAGATTTGTCGGCAGCGAATTGTGACAGGCTCTCCACAAAAACATTTTTACTGCAATAGGGACCTTTAACTTCCATATGGGTCCAGCTCTCTCTACAGTTCACACATTGAGAAGCTTGTCCTTTTACCTGTTTTTCCATATCCCCGAGGAGATGGTATGCACTCCTCACAGTGTATAACCCATCTTTGGTGACCTCCATACCTGTTTGTCCGCGATACCCCTCCGGCTGATAGGAATCTTAGATATATTGCTAATATCTTCTTCACTGAGTATGTTCTTCAGAAGGTCCAAGTTCCAACCTTTCGTCTGGTCATCTATCAATTTGTCTACTGTCCAGTGTTCCATTCCTTCAACCCGAGGAGTCTGAACCTTATAAGAGGTTGGTTGCTGGATCCACTTGTCCCTCTACATGTTGACTTCCTTTCTATTCCCAATTCGCCATATCAAACCCTCTTCAAGGACTGGTCTGGCCTCCATCATACTTCTCCAGACATAAGAGGGACAGCTACCAATTCTTGCATGCAAAAAGTCAGTTCTATGAAAATACTTGGCTTTTAAGACTTGAGCCACTAGAGAATCCTTTTGTTGGATCAGTCTCCAACCTTGTTTTCCTAATAGAGCTCGATTGAAGAGATCAAACTCCCTGTAACCGAGACCCCCTTCTGTTTTGCTCTTCCCTAGCAATTTCCATGGCAACCATTGGGTTTTTCTTTTGTCTCCTCTACTACCCCACCAAAATTTCTGCATTAGAGAATTAATAGCCTTGATGATAGCCTTGGGGAGTTTGAATATACTCATGCAGTACGATGGAATGGCTTGCACTATTGACTTCATAAGTACTTCTTTTCCTACATTAGAGATAAACTTCACCTTCCAATTATTCATTCTGGATCTAATGGAGTCCAGGATTGGTCTAAAAGAGGAGAGTTTGTTCTTCCCCACATAAGAAGGTAAGCCGAGATACTTCTCAAAATGGCTTGCCTCCTTCATTTTGGATGTCAACAGGATCACCTGTTTAGCGAGTGCAGGGGTATTTTTGCTGAAATAGATGGCAGATTTCTCCATGTTTAACCTCTGGCCAGATGCTACCTCATAAGAGTTGAGAATCCCATGCATTCTACTCCACTCCAGGGCATTAGCTTTGCAGAATAACAGACTGTCGTCTGCAAAAAAAATGTGATTTACCAACAAGGAGCCTCTAGCAAAAGGGAAACCTGAAATAAAACCCTTTCTCTCAGCTACATCCAGATTATTCCCGAGTACTTCAGTGCATAAGATAAAGAGATAAGGGGATAGAGGATCCCCTTGTCTCAAGCCTCTCGTTGGTGAGAAGAAGTTCTGAGGTGTGCCATTGATCAATAAGGAATACTTGACTGAGGACACACATTGCATAATTAAATCAACCCACTTCTTTTCAAAACCCATCTTAAGGTGAACAGCTTCCAAGAAAGGCCATTCTATACGATCGTATGCCTTACTCATGTCCAGCTTCATTGCCATATAGCTCTCTTTTCTGTTTTTCATTCTGTGCTTCATGGAGTGTAGAACTTCATAGGCTACTATTATGTTGTCGGAGATTAATCGACCAGGAACAAACGCACTCTGCGAAGGTGAGATCAATGCTGGCAGGAAGGCCTTCATTCTGTTTGCCAAGACTTTTGAGGCTACTTTGTACACTACATTGTAGAGGCTAATGGGGCGGTATTCCACCACCTTTGTTGGGTTTCTTTTCTTGGGAATCAGCACAATGTATGTCTCGTTTAGGTCTTGGATCCTCCTGTTGGCTCCAAGGACTTCTTTTACAGCAGAGACAACCCCCTCACCTACTGTTTCCCAATGATCTTGGTAAAAGCCTGCTGAGAATCCGTCAGGGTCTGGGGAGCTCAAGGGGTTCATCTCGAATAATGCTTGTTTAACCTCTTCCCATGTACATGCTTTGGTGAGTTGGAAGTTCATCTCGGGGGTCACCACTGGGTTCAAATCTCTCAGAATTTCAGGAATGTCTCTCGGGTTTGAAGTCTTGAATAAGTCTTTGTAAAACTTTTGGAAAGTCTCACTTATCCCTTCTGGATCGATTGCACATACCCCCTCCTCATTAATGATCTTGGAAATCTTCTGAGCTTTCCTTCTCTCAGAAGCACATTTGTGGAAGAAGCTTGTATTTTTGTCACCACCCTTCAGCCAATTTTGTTTTGATCTTTGCCTCCATTTTATCTCTTCCTCTTCTAGCAGCATATTCACTTCGTCTTGTAGTTCCTTAATGGTCTCATTGAAATCACCTTGGTTGATTCTCATCATTTCCTGGATTCTTAGCCTTTTTCCTCTTATTTGGTTCCTTTTGTTTCCCCACGAGTGTTTATCCCATGCCACTAAGCTCCTTCTACTTCTGTTCAAAACATTCTTGAGGCTGTCCACTGAGCTCTCCCCTCTAATGCTAGACTGCCAGACGTTTTTAATTAACTCCTTACAGCCCAGTCTCGATGACCAACATGCCTTATACCTGAATAATCTATCCCTTTTACTAGTATCACCTTCTTCATTTTCACAAAGAACTAGTAGTGGGGTATGGTCTGAATTCATCACAGGTAAAACATGAACTTCATTGTTCCAATAATGCATAGGCCATTGACCATTAGCTAGCACTCTATCTAGCCTTTCTTTTATGAAACCTCTTCCTTCTCTATTATTGCACCATGTGTACTTTGAGCCAATATACCCCAGATCACTTAACTCGGATTCATCAAGTGCCATTCTAAAAGCTTCCATCTGAGAAAAGGATCTGTTAGCTGCCCCCACTTTCTCCTCATTACTTAATATTTCAGTAAAATCCCCCATACAGATCCATGCCTTGTGGTCCTCAGGTTTCATCATTTTCAGAAGTCTCCAGCTCTTTTTCCTCTTTTCTGCAGCTGGGTTTCCATAGAAGCCTGAAAACATCTAGGTTTGCCCTCCCATCTCAGGAGTAACATTTACAGAGATGTGATTATTTGAATATGATTGTAGATGAGCCCCCACCTCTTCTTTCCAAAATAATGCCAGTCCACCACTCCTTCCAATGCTATCCACTATGAAGCTATTAGTAAAACCCAGCTTGTTCCTTATCTTCTCTATTTTGAACTTGTTACTCTTGGTTTCAGACAAAAATACTATTGACGGGCCTCTTTCCTTCACCAGGAAGTGAAGTTCATTAACTGTCCGAGGGTTCCCAAGCCCTCGACAGTTCCAGCATAAGAACTTCATGGAGATTGGCAGTGCTGCTTAACAGCCACTGCCTTGCTATACCCCTCTTTTGCTTCTCCATCGGCTCCGTGTTTGAGTTTCTTGCCCACCTCTCCAGATGGAGCATGTAGTTTTTTCTTCTTTTGTCCAGTCTTTGCTTTGTCAATATCCATATCACACGTGATGTTCTTACTCCCTGTATCTAGTCCATCACGTGCCCTTCTCTTCCAACGGGTTGTAACAGAAGAGCCTCTCAATTCAGTCTGTGCTTTGCCTTCTAAGGAGACTAATTTGGTAGATGGCACAATGGGTCCACCATCTGTGTTATACTCCACGTGCTTTACTAAATAAGTAATGGGGACCTCTCTCAAAAAAGAAAGGTTCTGCTCTTCTGATCTCGAGACAGGCTCTTTTCCTCCCAGGGATGTATCTACCCCTGCCAACTTGGAAACCACTTCCTGTCCTTCCACGTTCGCAGGGTCAGTCTCCCTTTTCGAGCCAGTGGGATCTCTTTTGCTGGGACACAATCCCGGACTTCCTTCTGCATTTATTACACCCTAAGCCTCTTCCACATATTCTGCCTCGAGAACCTCCCTTCCTTGTGGCTCTGTTCTTGGCTGGTTTCCGTCATCTTCCTTACTGTTGTCACTCCCCGAGCTCCTACCATTGCCCTGTACTTTCCTATTTTGGTTACTGCCAGTCGAGGTTGATCTCAGCTTTGCATTTAGCCAGGGACCATACTATTGTCCGAAGCTCTCCATGCTCGACTTCCCTCTATCCATGCTCTCACACATGCCCGTATCATGTTTAATCACCCCACAATGGTAACAAAAGTTTGGTAGCCTCTCGTATTTGAACGGAATCCAGTACTTGGTTTCCTCCAAACTGATAAACTTCCCTCTCGCCAAAGGTTTAGTGATATTTAAGAGGACTTTAACCCTTAAAAAGCTACCCCAACAAAGCCCACTGCTATCAGTGTCCACCATAAGAACCTCTCCCACCCCTTTACATAAATTAACGCCAGTATTAGAGTTCATACCTGCCAAAGGCAGGTCATGGCATTGAATCCAGAATGCCTCTTTTTGAAACTTCATCTCCATCCAAGACTTTGATTCTTCACAATCTTGCATGCAAACTAAGTTCTTGTCAAAAGACCAGGGACGGCCTTTCATTATCCTCCTCTTGTCTTCTATCTGTTTACACTCCACCAGGAACTTGTTCCTGCCTATTTCTTTGAAAAGAACTTTACCCTCAACCTGCCACATTCGGGTTAATGTACTCCTGAGCGCACCTCTGTTAGCCTCCTTTTCAGCCACTACCAAAATCACAAAACAGTGTTTACTTTTTGTTGCTGAGAGTCTCACATCTTCCACACTTATCGCCACTTCCACCTATTCCTCTTCCGTCAGCTTCAAATCCTCACACATTTTTGAGATGTCCCCTTCCATTCTCTGGCCTTCACAGTTAGCAGTCTCGAAGGATGAAAATCTCTAGGTTTACAAAGAAACTTAGAGAAGGAGAACCTTACATTCACTCAGTGAAAGAAGGACTAATATGATCTTTATTTTTATTTTGCAACATTATATATAGCTCTATTCAAGTACTAAAATAATTTTAGAAATTTGTGCTAGGCTCCAAATGGAAACAGTGAAGTAATATTTAAGATTTTCAATTAGAGTTTATCCTCATTTTCATTCACCAATTACCTCCTGGCTTGGAGATCAAAGGTTGATCAATGATTGGAAAATCAACTTTATTGATAAAAAAAAAAACGTAAAAGGATATATAATATTGTGTCAAATCATAAGGTATAAAAAGATTACATGATGATGAGATTATACAATTTTTATTATATATATTTATACATAGACGCACATAATTTTGTTGGAAAATGATAATTGTAATCTTATAATGTATAAGTTTTGAATACTTTTTTAAAAAAAAAAATATGAATAAATTTAAGATTTATAGGAAAAAATTATTTTTTTAATAATAATTATTTTTTTATAAATAGAATGTGTAGATCTTGTATACCCTATAATTATATCTGTTAATTTCAATTATATATATACCAAGTATATATTTGTCATGCCAAAATCATCCAGGCATTCAGATTGGCGGTGCAATTATATAATTAAAAGGTTAAAGCCAATCCTCTCAATTTAAGAGAGAGACAGAGAAAAAAAAGGCAGCTAAATTATCAAATATGTCAAAGTCGAACCACGTTTTGATAGAATTAATTGCTCTTTTGTAACGCTCAGAATAACTTGAGGAGGTTCTGGGCAAAATATTTCTCCTTCTGCTGCCCATCATTTATTATATTTTCTTTCTTTTTTGACGTTTCTGAAGGCATTACCTTTGGGACTTCTATGTTAAAATCAAGGCTTAAAAATGGGAAACACGCTATCAAGCGGGGTCCTTCTCTTTCCTGAAAAGTGAGGTGTGAGGCCGGGTCTGGATAGCCAGTTTAAATTATGGGAGGAGATGAGATGAGATATTTTAAATAATAGTAAGATTTTTTGAGTTAAGATGAGATTAGATGAGATAGTTTGTAAAAAATTATCTGTTTAAATAGTGAGATGAGATGAGAAAGTTTTGACTTTTTGAGATTTGAAAAAAATGTGAGTCCCACAGTATTTATAGAGTATCCAAATTCTTGAGATTGTATACTATTCACATCAAGTTGTACTATTCATTTATTGTTTTGAACTGTTCACTATCGGTTTTACACTGTTTATTTACTGTTGATTTAAGTGGATGTTTTCAAAACTTATAAATGAAATACAATGTTTGGATAGACAAAAACTCTGGAATCGTGCAGCCCAAATGAGATACAGATGAGATGCTTTGGTCATTCAAACCGGGCCTGAGTCTCTTTGCATTGGCAAAGATTTCCGGTCTTTTGGACCTTGTGTCTGTAGAGGTTCCTTATAGCATGACAAAAAATGACATTCCCACTCTTTGGGAAGGCCTAAAACTTATAAAGGATGAAAGTCTAGGAATACAGTTCTCGAAGGAAGCCATTTTTGAGGTAGTCTCAAGAGGAAAGAATTGCATTTTGGTGAAGATACTAGTAGATAGAGGAGTGAACCATGAAGCATTTCGATCAACTATGTTTCAAGAATGGAAACCATAAGGATGGATCAATTATAAAGAGGTCGGTGATCACCAATTCATCATTGAATTCTAGGAGTTAACTAACAAGGAGAGAATCATTGAAGGCAGACCCTGGTTCTTTGACAAATCATCAGTGGTCATGCATGATTTTGAAGGCTCTACTTCTCATAATGAATTTACTTTCTCTCAAGAAAATTTCTAGGTTCAAATCCATAACTTACTGCTGGCAAGGATGATAAGAGAGTTGGTAGAACAAATCTACTCATTTATTGGCAAGGTTGTAATGATTGATGTAGACAAAGAATGCCTGGGGTGGGGCAAATTTCTTAGAGTTAGAATTGCTCTAGATATCACAACATCGCTGCTCGTGGGAGATGGATGAAAGTAGTAGGGAATCATAAGTGGGTTGGATTCAAATACGAGAGATTACAGAATTTATGCTTCCATTGTGGAGTGTTGAAACATCAAGGGAAAGGTTGTTCATTGCTAAAATAGGATAGACAATCATCAACAGAAGCTCCAACATAGTATGTGTTGAATAATGAAGAACAAATAGAAGCGGAATTTTGGCAATATGGTGACATTCTGATTTGAACCCGTGGGAACGAAATCATTTGAACCCACAATCAATTTGAAAACTCCCCAAAAAAGCCAGAATCAAGTTAATGGATAGAGAACCTAGACCCGATGAGAACTTGTTTCAAGAACCTAGATTATATTAAAATCTAGACCGACTTAAGGGGGCTTATGCAAGGGCACGTTGAGAAAGTTATTATTTTATTGAACTAGGGTTTCAAGAGGTTACTGTGGCATTACTGTAGCCGCGACACTGTAGTTGCGCACTATTCATCCAAGGGTGTTTTGGGTAAAAGGGGCTTTATTTTAGCTAGAGTTTTAATTAGGTTTTGGTTTAAATACTCTTTGTAGCCTCATTTTCAGAAGTTTATGAAATTTGATGAATTTATTCATTGTGAGTTGAGTTTTACTCCTCTTATTCTTAATTGAACTTTTGAACTTATCAAAGGTAAATCACAACATTTGTGGTGTTCCTTCTTTGTAACTCGGGTTCTTGAGACAGGTTCTTCAACGGGTCTAGATTTTAATATAATCTAGGTTCTTGAAACAAGTTTTCATCGGATCTAAATTCTCCTATCTGGAACTTGTATTTGGCCTATCCGGAACTTACAACATATCTTTTAGATTAGGCCCACATTGGTTCCCATCACACCCCCATGAGGATATTTCTCCTACAAGTTGGTGATGAACAAAGGAAATTAAGTGAGTTCCTTTATGCACCAATGACCCCTATTTATAGGCTAAATACACCGGTTAGCAAAGAGCACAACAATTGGTAAACTAATGGTAACCCAAAGGTCACAACCTAGAGAAGTGACACAACCTTTTGACTAAATCAAAAGGTTGTATCTCTTGACACTTCAATAATCACATATAACATTTTGACTAAATCAAAAGGTTGTGTCTATTCACATTTCCTTAAACATCTCCCCTCATGGAAACCATCACCATGTTAGAGGATGTCATTCCAAGGGGTACACCGTTTGGTGATCACACCCCTTAGAATAACAATTTGGTCCTTGGCTTAGAGCACGTCCTACTAAAACTCAATCCAATGGCTTCAAAAGATATGGAGGCATGCCGGAAGTTGATCAATCGGAGAATTGGGGATAGTGACATTACGGTACAGGGAGAAGCAAGGAACCAAAAAGAGGTAACATCAGTGCAACAATCTATGGTGCAATCAAAGGACCTTCTGTCTAATAAGGAAACTGAAGATTTAGTTATATTTGGTAGTTACTCAGGGTCAACTCTCAATTAGAATCCATGCCTTAATACAAGCAAAGGGGAATGATTATCCAAATGATAAAGTGATCCACGATGGTAACTTTTTAAGGAAGGAAATACATGCACAAGTGGAAGGGTCTGAGCACCAGGATATTAACATCTCTGCAGGTAAGGTTTCCTATGCAAATATGGATATAGAATCTATCATTAATATAGATACCTTTGATCATATTCCTATAAAAAAAAAAGTCTCATGTCAGCAAAACTATCAGCATCCAAAAAGCTTATTTGAGTCCTAGTCACCTTGCTGAAGTGGTCAATAAGAGAACAGGTTGGAAGAGGCGTGCTAAATGAGTTTCCTCTTCCCTTGATGCTGTATTAGTAAGTTCAAAACAAGAGGGGAAAAATAGAAAATACAGTAGGGGTTTTCTCATTCTGGTCCCTCTATGAAGAAAACAAAACTCATACTTGTAAAGAGTCAAACTTAGGATCAATTGGTGAAGGCTGCTTTTCAGCCCCACCAGCAACAATGATTTATCTCGGCTAGAGCTTTTGAGGGCTTGGAAACCCTCGTACAGTTCAGAAACTTCACCATTTGGAGAACACAAAGAGCCAACATTTTTTTTCCTGATTAAAACAAAGTGTAAAAGAAATAAGATGGGGAAAGTTAGAAATAAATTGGGTTATGACAGTAGCTTTGTTTGATAGTATTGGCTCAAGTGGAGGACTAGCTTTCTTATGGAAAGATCATATGGTAGTAGCACTTCACTCTTACTCATAGAGCCATATTTCTCTCAAGATCTCTAATCCTACTACAGACAAACAGTGGCTACTTTCAGGTTTCTATGGCAATCCAATTACCTCAAAGGGGTCTGCAAGTTGGAGTCTGTTGAAGGAAATGCAACCCCAAAAAAATATGGCATGGTCATGTATGAGTGATTTCAATGAAATCTTACACCAGTAAGAGAAAGTAGGTGCTGCTCCAAGGCCTTATAAACAAATGGAGGAATTCAGAGAAGTTATTGAATTGTGTGGACTGAATGATTTGGGTTACGAAGGCCCTAAGTTTATATGGAGCAATAATAGAGAAGATTGTAGCTTCACAAAAGAGAGGCTGGATCGAGGCTTTGGCAATTATGAATGGCTCAACAATCTTGATGATACCAGTGTAACTACTCTTGCTGCTCAAAGCTTAGACCACAACCCTCTTCTAATTGAGATAAGAGAAATGATGCTAGATGGTAAAAAGAGGGTGAGACTTTTTAGATATTAGGCTAACTGGGCACAAAGAGAAGAATGTCATGCTATAGTTAAACAAACATGGACTCAGAATCAAACTCATATAGCAAATTTGTCAGAAACAACAAGTTTTCTCAACAGATGCAAAGAATCTTTCAAAAAGGGAGCAAGTCAGCCTACAGGAACCCCAAAGTGCTTATATCTTCCAAGCTATCTCTTCTCAAAGACCTATAAGAGACCAATGAAGGTGAAAAGTTAATCGAAATTCAAAATTTGAAAAAAAAAAAAAAAGATAGAGGGTTTACTTGAAGAGGACGACATTAAGTGGAAACAAAGAGCTAAACAAAAAGTGGCTCAAAGAAAGGGAACGAAATACTAGATTTTTTCACATGTGTGCAAATCAAAGAAGGATAATCATTACCATAAAGTCAATTTCTGATGTGGATGGTCATACAGCTAGAACACAAGAAGATATTAGTTCTATGTTTCTCTCTTATTTCCAAGGACTCTTCAACTCTTCCCAGCCAACAGGAATGGATGTTTGCTTACACACCCTTGGTCCCATGGTTACATATGATATGAACGAAAAACTTCTTCAAGAATGCAATGCAAAAGAGGTAGAAACAACAGTTTTTCAAATGAACTCATTAAGTTCTCTAGGGCTTGATAGTTTCCCAGCATCCTTCTACCAAAATCACTAGGAGATTGTTGGCAATGGTGTGTGCAAAGCTATTATTGAAGCCTTCATTATTGCTTCTTGGAACTCTGATATTAATGATACCCTCATAGCTCTGATTCCAAAAGTCAAAATACCTCACTCAGTCATTGAGTTCAAACCTATTAGCCTTTATAATGTGCTATACAAAATACTAGCTAAGGTGATGGCTAGATTAATGTCTATCCTTCCCTTCATCATGTCACCTACTCAGAGTGCTTTTGTCCTAGGTAGGCTTATTACTGACAATGTGATTGTTGCATACGAGGCCATGCATACTGTGCACTCTCTATTTAAAGGCAATGAAGGTTTCATAGTTTTAAAACTAGATATGAGTAAGGCCTATGACAAAATTGAGTGACCTTTCTTGGAGGCAGTGATGAAAAAGATGGGATTTGCAAGCAAGTGGATTGCTCTTACTATGAGATGTGTCTTAACAGTTTCATATTCCATTATCATCAATGGAATACCCAATAGACAATTTTTTTCCTTCAAGAGGGATCAGATAGGGTGATCCTCTCTCTCCATATCTCTTTATGCTTAATCAAGCTGAAGCTACAGGACATCTAACTGAAGTTCCATTGGCTCGAGGAAAGATCAACATCAGCCACCTCTTTTTTTTAGATGATGGGTTGCCCTTTTGCAAGGCAAACTTACTGGAATAGAATAAAATATTACAGCTGCTGGAGTCCTATGAAATAGCTTCAGGCCAAAGACTCAATAAGGACAAAACCTCAATCTTTTTTAGCAACAATACAAAAGAAGAATTTTGCGTAGATTTGAAGAGGTTGATGTGATTCATGTGGGTCGACAAGGGCTTACCTACTTGAACGACATGCTTATTTTGTGGACGATACTATTCAATGGTGGCATCAATGTCCTGTATATATTTATAATCACATTATTTTAGATGCTACTATGTAAATGATATGCTCATGTATTATGTTTTTTTGTACTTCTTACAGTATGGATGCAATTTGATGTTATTATAAAAACAAAAAATCTCATTTACAAAGAAGATATATTCTTTAAGTTACAAGGTCATGAAATTGGTAGTATTTTGTACATAATTACAAATTTCATATAAAATACTTAATCATCTCTTAGTTTTTCTATTCAACTAAATAAAATAAAAAAATTCATGTTCTTTCATTTAATTTTTCTTTCCCTAGCTTCGAACAAAGATGGAAAAGTTAATATATATTTAGTCTTATAATATTCTTGTACAATATATTTTTAAAAAAAATGATTATCAAATACAAATAAAAAAAGAAACACAAATTTGTATCGGTTGGATTGAATCAGTTGATTAAACCGATTTAGTGAGCGATTAAAAACATATACTAAATCGGTTCAATTTTCGATTAATTCAAACTGAACAGCTAAATCCATTCGAATTGAACAATCTTTTTGCACCTTAGTTAAAACTTTTTTCCTCAGACTTGCTTCACCAATTTTATGTTAATGTTATAGATTCTTAAGACCATGATTCATGTCAAAGCATGTCTCCAAACAAGTCTAATTTATGCCATATTCAATCTTCAATATCCTCACAATCAACTTAGCAGCCTACTGTCAAGGATTCTACCATTACAAAGCAAGATTATATTTAATTCCTTGTTTCCATTTATAGCTTGATTGATTAGCTAGACATAAATTATTGCATTTACTCAACTACTGTAATTATTCATGAAACTATGCATATAAACACCTTCAGCATATCAATGAGATTAGTGCTTTGCTTGTCATTATTTGTTTGTTTTCTTACATGATATTAGGAGCCACATGGTCTACACCAATTTTGATCCAAATGGCTGAAATCTCCTCTCTTAGTTCTTCTTTTATCCCTAACTTTACACAGTTTATCTTCATTAAACTTGACACCTCAAACTAATTGCTTTATGTTTTCCAATTTTTGTTTATCTTGCGCACCTATGACCTCCTTGGCATCATAGAAGGCATAGAATCATGCCAGGCTCCTTGACACAATATCCCCTACTTTCGAAGATAATCACACACTCCAACTAAATCCAGCCTTTGTAAAACAAGATCAGTTTATACTAAGTTGGATAATTGCGACCCTCACTGGTGGTGTCCTTTCCACTGTCTATGGTCTCAACACTTCTAAACAAGTGTGAATCACTAGTAAGTCTAATCTTCTATCTCTCTAAATCTTAATCTCTCATTCTCTTTATGTTTATCCATCCACCTGAAGTATTGCAAATGTATTTTTATTACAATTGTTTTATTTTATTATTTTAAATTTTAGTTATTTTATTTTAGGTGAATACTTCCTCCGTTTTATAGTTGTGCAACACTAATCTCGTTGGGTATTGGTTGTCTTGTTCTAGTCAGAGTGTGAACCTCCTTGATTCTTGCTGCCAAGGTAATTCCCCCTCTTAGAAGAATTCAAGTTAGCCAAGCTACAATGTGGTTGCTCCACTGAATGAAATCAATTCCTCTTCTTATTAGTGATAGTTGAGAACTAATCGCATCTTTAGGCAGCGAATATCACTCCCTAACCCCACATTTCATCGCACATGATTAGGTACGATATTCAGAATATTAAGCGCTTTTTATTTTCAACGTTGGTTGTGTGACATGAACAGTTGGAAATTGCTAGAATTTTAAACTAGTTGTTCTTGGTAGCGCAGAATCTATAAATGGTATTATAACTTGTTGGGTGCTGTTTAATATTTCAGAAGTTTTCTATTTGGGTGGAGACTTTATATGTATTGTTGTTTTGGGTGAGTAGTTGGTTGTCGGAGTTTGAGTGAAGGATTGTTTTGGGGTCAATATGGGATTGGCTGGTTTGATGTTGTGGTGTCCAAGGTGGGCATGTAGTTGTCTAGATTGTTGTGCATGGCTAGAGGAGCTGTTATGTGTGCTCTATTGGTTGGTATGAGTGGCTGTTTGGTCTGTGTTAGTTACTGAAAAATGGGTAGTGTTGCTTGTTGTGAGGGGGATGAATTAATTACAAGTTATGGGCTTGCTTTAATCTATCGTTATAATCAAGTAGTTGCTGTATTGAGTAGTTTTTGGTGTTTGTGTAGCTTTTTAATATGTTAGTGCTTATTCTTTGGTATAGTGTTGAAATTGCAAGAGTTCGTACTCAAGTTTTAGACAATACACTACGAGTGTCAAGTAAGCAGGGTTCATATACTAGTTTTTGTATTAAAGAAAGTGACTGAGATTGATTTTGAAAACATGCATGTTTGTTTGAAAAGGACACCTCTTTCCAAAGCTCCTTACCGAATGGCACCATTTGAGTTAGCTAAACTCAAAGAACAGTTGCAAGATTTATTAGACAAAGGTTTCATCAAACCCAGTGTGTCACCTTGGGGAGCTCCAGTTTTGTTTGTGAAAAAGAAGGATGGGACAATGAGAATGTGTATTGACTTTAGAGAACTTAATCGCGTACCTATAAAGAATAAATATCCGCTACCAGTATAGAGGACTTATTCAATCAGTTACAAGGTGCTTAGGTATTTTCTAAGATTGATCTCTGGTCGGATTATCATCAATTGAAGATCAAACCAGAGGATGTGCCTAAAACAACATTCAGAACCAAGTACGGTTATTATAAATTCATTGTCATGCCTTTTGACCTAACCAATGCCCCAACTGTATTTATGGATTTGATGAATAAGGTATTTCATGAATTCTTGGATAAATTTGTAGTGGTGTCCATTGATGACATATTTATCTACTCCAAAAATAAAGGTGAACATGAAGAGCATCTGAGATAGGTACTTAGGACACTCAGGGATAAGAAGTTATTTGCTAAATTGAAGTTGTGTAAATTTTGGCTTGAGTCTATTTCATTTTTGGGAGATGTAGTCTCAAAGTATGGTATCTTAGTAGACCTCGAGAAAGTTGAAGTAGTAGTTAACTGGGCTCAACCAACCAATGTGCATGAAGTTAGGAGTTTCTTGGGTTTGGTTGGATATTACCGTCGGTTCATTGACAGTTTCTAAAAAATAGCGATTCTTCTTACCACCCTAACCAGGAAGAATAATAATTTTGAATGGACTACAAAGTGTGAGGAAAGTTTTCAGGAATTGAAGAATAGATTGGTAACAGCTCCAGTTCTGACAGTCCCCAATGAGAGAAGAGGATTTGTGGTTTACAGCGACGCTTCTCGGTTGGGTTTGCGGTGTGTATTGATGCAGCACGGGAAAGTTATAGCATACACTTCACGACAATTGAAGGCATATAAGCAAAATTACCCCACACATGATTTGGAGTTAGCAGTCGTTGTCTTTGCACTTAAGATCTGGAGGCATTATCTATATGGTGAAAGATGCAAAATCTACATGGATCACATGAGTTTGAAGTACTTCTTCACTCAAAAGGAACTGAACATGAGGTAGAGGAGATGTCTTGAGCTAATCAAGGATTACGACTGCACCATTAACTACCATCTAGGCAAAGCTAATGTCGTAGTTGATGCACTTAGCAGGAAGTCATTAGGACCGCAACTCTTACCACTCAGCACCACTTATTAAGGGACTTAGAAAGACCTGTTATTGAGGTTGTTACTAGTGACCAGCAAGCATTGGTAGCCAGTTTGATGGTTCAACCAACTTTGATAGACATAATTAAACCTGCTCAGAAAGAAGATTTAGGGTTAGCGCGATTGGTGGAAGGAGTAGAAAAAGGGAATAAATCCGAGTTCAGCATTTTTGAAGATGGAAATTTAAGTTTCGGAAGTAGATTGTGTGTGCCAGGCAATGAAGAAATAAAAAGAATCATCCTCGAAGAAGCTCAGCGGTCTCTAAATAGTTCACCCAAGTAGTACAAAAATGTATCGAGACTTGATAGAATCTTTTTGGTGGAATGGTATGAAAAATGGAGATTGCCAAATTTGTGGAACAGTACCTAACTTGCCAACAGGTGAAAGTGGAACATCATAGATCAACAAGATTATTGCAACCACTCCAGATTCCAGAATGTAAGTGGAAGCATATTTTTATGGATTTTATTACAAGCCCACCACGGACACTGATTGGGTAGGATGCAATTTGGGTGATAGCGGACCGCTAGGTGAAGACCGCTCACTTGGTGCCTATCAAAATTTCTTATAAGCTGGAGTAACTAGTCGAGCTATTTGTACAAGAGATAGTGAGATTGCATGGGGTGCTCGTGTCCATTGTGTCTGATAGGGATCCTCGTTTCACCTCAAAATTTTGGTGAAGTTTACAGGAGGCCATGGACACTAGGTTAGATTTCAGCACTACTTTTCACCCATAGACGGATGGTCAGTCAAAAAGGACCATTCAAATTTTGGAAGACATGTTGAGGGCACGTATGTTGGATTTCAGGGGAACCTAGATACGACACTTGCCTTTGGTCGAGTTTGCTTATAATAACAGCTACCAGGCTAGCATTGGGATGGCACCTTATGAAGCACCATATGGTAGTAGGTGTAGATCTCCCTAGTATTGGGACGAGGTGGGGGGGAAAGACAAATTTTGGGTCCAGAAATCATACAAAAAACAACAAAGAAGATAGAGACCATTTGAGCCAGAATGAGAGCAGCTTAGAGTCGACAGAAGAGTTATGCAGATAATCTTCGTCATCAATTAGAGTTCGAAGTCGGGGATAAGGTATTCTTGAGGATTACAACAATGAAATGAGTCATGAGATTTGGAAAGAAGGGCAAGTTGAGCCCTAGATATGTCGGGCGCTTTGAGATTCTTGATCAGATTAGCCTAGTGGCTTATAGGGTAGCCCTACCACCAGCACTCTCAGGGTTACACAACGTATTTCATGTATCTATGCTAAGGAAGTACATACCCGAACCCGACCACGTTATTGACTACAAGCCTATTCAACTTCAGGAAAATATGACTTATACGGAAAAGCCGGTGCAGATTATAGAGAGAAAAAAACAAGTGCCACGGAATTGTACTATTCCATTAGTTAAAGTGGTATGGAATTATCATGCTATCAGTGAAGCCTCTTGGGAATTAGAAGATGAGATGGAGTCAAGAACCCACAGTTGTTCGATAAAGATCCTAAGAACTTGTGACAAATTCCAATGACGGAATTTTTATAAGGGGGAGAATGTAATACTCATGCCCAAGGCCCAGGCCAACAAAAGTTTTTTTTTTCAGCTTCTGAAGACCCAGAATACTGTGTCATTAGGTGAGATGGTCTTCCCCTTTTCAGTTTTTTTTCTTTCCCCGATACCCCTTCCCCCACACCCAGTTTTCTGTAAAAAAAAAATTTCTTTTCCCTCTAGCAAGTTTCCTCAACCTGAAAATCCCTCTACCCCAATCTCCATTCTCCCACGTCCACACGGCTTTATTTATTTTTTGTTTCCATTTCTCCCATTACTCAACCCCTCTTGCTACAACCCTTTCTTTTTCTTTTTATCTTCATTTGTGGATGGTTTTTCGATCCTCACAGTTCCTCTTTGCAGAGCATTTCACCACCTCCCAACCATGGGCCTCCACCATCAAGGGCCATAACCGATTGATTTTGTCCCACACTGGTAAGTTTTTCCCCTTCTCCTTTTAAGATCTAGGTTTTCTCGCATGCTCTCTTCTTCCCATTCATACACATGCACACACAGATTCTCAATGATTCTCACACACACTCTGTTTTATTTCACCCTATTTGGTTTCATTGTTTGATTTATTAAAAATTGTAGCACAATCTTCAGAGTCCCTCTTCACTTCAGTCGATTTCAGTCACTGTGATCCACCGTGTCTGAATCATTAGTAAGTCTAATCTCCTCTCTCTCTAAATCCGAATCTCTCATTCTCTTGGTGTTCATCCATCCACCCGAAGTAATACAAATGTATTTTGATTACTATTGTTTTATTTTATTATTATACATTTTTGTTATTTTATTTTTAGGTGTATACTTCCTCCACTGTATATTTGTGCAACACTACTCTCGTTGGGCATTGGTTGTCATGTTCTAGTCAAAGAGTGAACCACATTGATTCTTGCTACCAAGGTAATTCCCCTCTAGGAGAATTCAAGTTAGCCATGCTACAATGTGGTTGCTCCACTGAATGAAATCAATTTTTCTTCTTGTCAATCATAGTTGAGAAGTAATCACATCTTTAGGCAGCAAATATCACTCCCTAACCCCACGTTTCATCGCACATGATTAGGTACAATATTCAGAATATTAAGTGCTTTTTATTTTCGACGGTCGTGTGACATGAATAATTGCAAATTGTTAGAATTTTAAGCTAGTTATTTTTGGTAGGGCAAAATCTATAAATGGTATTATAGCTTGTTGGGTGCTGCTTAATATTTCAAAAGTTTTCTATTTGTGTGGAGTTGTGAACAGAGGAGACTTAATATGTATTGTTGTTTTGGGTGAGTTGTTGGTTGTCAGAGTTTGAGTGAAGGATTGTTTTAGGGTCGATATGGGATTGGCTAGTTTGATGTTATGGTGTCCAAGGTGGGCATGTGGCCGTCTAGATTGTTGTGCGTGGCTAGAGGAGCTGTTATGTGTGCTCTATTGGTTGGTATGAGTGGCTGTTTGGGCTGTGTTAGTCGCTGGAAAATGGGCAGTGATGCTTGCTGCGAGGGGGATGAATTAATTACAAATTATGGGTTGGCTTTAATCTATAGTTACAATCAAGTAGTTGCTCAATTGAGTAGTTTTTGGTGTTTGTGTAGATTCTTAATATGTCAGTGCTTATTCTTTATATAGGTGTTGAAATTGCAAGAGTTCGTACTCAAGTTTTAGACAATACACTACGAGAGTCATGTAAGCGGGGTGCTTATACTAGTTTTGCATTAAAGAAAGTGACTGAGGTTAATTTTAAAAATATGCATGTTTGTTTGAAAATGAACTTGAAAACAACCTCAAATAAGTGTTCTGCATACTCATTAAATCTGTATAAGAATAAAGTATTTTTCTATCATGACCGATATAGACATGGGCTTATTTTCTTGCATTTCGTTTCTAAATTGTGCAAAAAGAGTAAATATGAGAGCTAAATGTTTGCTTTGATTAAATGAAAACGTTTTGACTCTACTATTTTGAGTATGTGAAATTATCAAGAGCTATTCAGTAATCTTTTTTGGTATGATGTGTCACCTGAAAACCTTGACATGAATTTATGATTCTGTATCTGAATATGATATGTTTTCGATGTTGCCTCTGCTCGGTCTCTGTTAAGGCCCCGCCATGGGTATAATAGTGGCATATGGCCCCGTCATGGGTATAATGGTGGTTTATAACCCTACTATATACTATATGGGTTAAACATGGTATTTATCCCGATGTGATGCTTTGATATAATATGAAGATGAGGTCTTAGTCAATGATAATGCAAAGGATTTTGAATAAGAAATTTTATGCGCTCTAATATTTTAATAATATGTTTGATTATGCATTATGAAATCAAATATTCTGATTCTACATTCTGAATTCATTAAATACTCATGTTTACATACTAGTATATGTTTATTGCTTACTGAGTTGTTGATAATTCACCCATTTTTCTTCACAATATTTTTAGATGGCTTTGATGTTTTAGCTGATGATCAATAATAGTGTACATGGGCAAAATTAGTTGAGGATAGTAGATGAGTACCACAAGGTACTATTGCTATTGGTGGATTTAGTTATTCAGTATATGCAGTTCAGTATGTTTTGGATGATTGAGGAGACTTATGTAAACCCTATTTTATTTTATTATGTTCTTTGAGATTTGTGGAGATCTTAATTTAGTTTATTTGATTTATGGTATTGAGAATCTGATATGTGGTTATGTGAGGTTAAATGAGTTAGAAGTATTGATGTTTGATTTAAAGCCATTGGAAGTGCATATATTGAATCTTTTGGTAAATTTATTAACAATGTGAAATTGATTATCAGGTAACAAGAGTTAACTCACTGGACCTCTAGGGTCGGGGTGTTACCCAAACTCTCCGCCAAGAATCAAAATCATGCACGACATATCTTGAGTTGGCTAAGCAATTTGCTGACCAACTTGTTGTCGTGGGAAAATATCTTGAAGATGGTGATCTCATCTCCTATATCATTAGTGGTCTCCACCCAACATATACAGTCTTTGTAACAAGTTTTTCCTTTGCCACTCGAGAGACCCCATGACCTTTGAAGCATTTCAATTTGAGTTTTTGAACTTTAAGGCACTACTTGAGTCTCATTGTTGCACCATTCCACCTGAAAGTAACCATCTTATCATGTTTCCAATAAGCAAGGCAAATCCTATCCTTCCAAGAAAAAAAAAAAAAAAAACTCATAATTCCATCAAGTCTTTCTATCCCAAACAACAACAGCAACCTCGTTCTAAGCAAACAGATTCTTCTCAACAACCTAAATCCGCCACTCGCTTCAGAAACCAAGGTCGTGTACCCTACCAAATATGTGGGAAGACCAATCATCAAGCCCTCCCACTAGCTATCATCGAATGGATTTTAGCTACCAAGGGTGTCACCCTCCCACTCGACTTGCAACCATGGTAGTTCAAACAAATGCTACTTAAGTTGAAGATGATGATCAGACTTGGTATGTCGACAGTGCCGCCAACAATCATATAACAACACCACTAGACAATCTCAGCATCAAGCAACCATTCCCAAGACAAGACACTGTGATAGTGGGAAATGGCTCCTTTCTTTCCATTCAAAACATTGGTTCTTCAACTCTCATCTCTAATGATTCACATTTACATAAGACCTTTAATACCCATAAGCCTTTGCCAGTCTTATATCTATACAAAAATTATGTTCTGATAATACTTGTCATTTTATTCTAACATTCTTTGTGAAGGAAAGTTAAACTAATCAAGTTCTTCTACAAGGCCAAAGTAAAGATGGCTTGTATCCGATGCACCTGAAAGGCTTGTTCACCAATCAGTCCAAACAACACACTGCTTTCCTTGGAGTCAAAACTTCTTTCACCATTTGGCATAACCGATTAGGACACCCAGTAAGAGACATTGTGAATAATGTATTTCGTAGTTTTCAATTCCAGAAAATTAGTATATGCATTCTCTTATTTTCTAAATTCATGGTAGTTACTCGAGAATTTTAAAGGATTGAATCAAGATTATCAAATTTGAAAATCTAATGTGAAAGAGTATTTCTTATTCTAGAGCACTTATTACCACTTATCTAAAATTTTAACAGCTAATATTATTGTCCAAACTTTTGACAAATCTTTTTCAAAACATAAATACATGCAATTCTATATTTTGGGAATTGATATTATGCCTCTCCAGTTATATCGCTCACTTTATCTCATTGACGTGTGGTGCCACGTGGTTTATTAAATATATATATATATATATCAAAATAAAATGACATCCAAAAATACAAAGAGAAAAATACAAAAACCCTAGATTTTCTCTATCCCTTGTGTTGGGGTTGTCACACATTAGTTGTGGAAAGAGCTGGTAGTCAGTTTATAGGTGTGAGGAAAATCCTCACCTCTTGAGCTAGCTTTTGAGGTTGAGAGAGACCTAAGACCACTCAACACTGGTATCAAAGCCCAGATTTACCAACAGTCTCAGACCCAACAGTTTATGAGAGAAACGAGTTGTCACTACTCCGACTCAGGGCCCGATTTGTGAGGGAGAGATTGTTGGAGTTGTCTCACATCTGTTGTGGAAGGGGCTAGTGGTCAGTTTATAAGTGTGAGGAAAAGCCTCACATCTTGAGCTAGCTTTTGAGGTTGAGAGAGGCCCAAGAACACCCAACACTGATATCAGAACCCATTATTACCAACAATTTCATGTCCAACAATTTGTGGGAGAAACAGGTTGTCGTTGCTCATTGTTGGAGTTGTCCCACATCGGTTGTGGAAGGGGCTAGTAGTCAGTTTATAAGTGTAGAGAAAGTATCACATATTGAGCTAACTTTTGAGGTTGAGAGAAGTCCAAGACCACCCAACACCTTGTATGTTTGTGTTTTTAATTTTTTTTAATAAATCACGTGACAGCACAGCCAATAGTAGCATTTCTCTTTTATTTTATGTGTCGTGGCCCGAGGGTTTCAAAGTCACTAATCCATGCTTTTGAATGTTTCTCAAGTAAAGTTTAATTTGTATATTTCAGTTAGGGTGTAAAAATTAATTGGGAACCCGGCCCGAACCGGTGGAACCAGTCTGGTTTTGGACCCGTTCCCTTAGTTCCAAAACCAGTCGATACCAATCCAGTCCTAGTTTTATGCTTTATAGGATCGAACAGGACTGGTTCACTATATTATATTTTTAAATTAATTTTTTTAATATCGTATATAATTTTTATATATAATAATTTTTATATAATATATAATAATATAAATTATAATTATTTATAAGGTTATTATAATTTATAATATAAAATTTTAATCTTAAACATAATAATTTATTTGATCATATGTTTTAAATATAAAATATATATTAACAATATTTTATAGTCTAATAAATTATTAACATATTTCTTTTAATAGTAATATTGTATACCCTAATATTACTATTAAACTGAAAAACCAAACCCAACCATACTGAAATTGGTAAAATCGAGATAACGATTTAAAAAAATAACCAGTACCTAATTGATTTTAAAAAATAAAAAACTGGTACACACCAATTCCATCTAAATTTTGTTTTAAAACAGACCAAATCGATTGCACCCCCTATATTTCAGTTCCAGGTGCCGTGGGACAGCTTTGTCGTAGAGCATACAACATGTATAATCAAAGGCAATAGGACAACTTTGTCGCTCAACCTAAACCTCAACGATCAACCTCGCTCACTCTACTTTATCACTGACCTTTGCAGCTATAACTTTGGTCCCTCTTCTGCGTTCATTTCTTCATCTCAGCAAACCAACCTACACAGAATGGGGTCTCTTCAAAGCCTGATCTCCTTCATAACCCCTCTCTTCCTTCTTCTACTGCTCGTTCATCGTGGCGAATCAACTCAGCCTCCGTTTTCCTGTGATTCGTCCAACCCATCAACGAAGTCCTATACTTTCTGCAAAACCTCACTACCCATCACAGAAAGAGTCCGGGACCTTGTCTCCCGCCTCACATTGGATGAGAAAATCTCTCAGCTCGTTAACTCGGCGCCTCCGATCCCCCGGCTCGGCATCCCCGGCTACGAGTGGTGGTCCGAGGCTTTACACGGGGTCGCCAACGCCGGACTCGGCATCACTTTCAATGGCACAATCCCGGCTGCCACAAGCTTCCCTCAAGTCATTCTTACTGCCGCTTCCTTCGATGCCCATCTCTGGTATCGCATCGGCCAGGTGAGTCTGAGTTCTCGTCATGCACTTATACAATTAATTACCGACAATGTTTTTTGATCATTATCTGTGGATATTTGGAATCTAAGGCGATTGGGACAGAAGCCAGAGCAGTGTACAATGCTGGGCAAGCAAAGGGCATGACGTTTTGGGCTCCAAACATAAATATATTCAGGGACCCAAGATGGGGGAGAGGGCAAGAAACACCTGGAGAGGATCCGTTAGTCACAGGAAAATATGCAGTGGCATATGTGAGAGGCGTTCAGGGAGATTCCTACGAGGGTGGGAAGCTCGAGGACGGGCATCATCTTCAAGCTTCGGCTTGCTGCAAGCATTTTACAGCTTACGATTTGGACGACTGGAAGGGCGTGAACCGATTTGTTTTCGATGCTCGTGTAAATCTCCAACTTCAAAGTCCCTCATATTTAATTTAATTTACAGGAACTCATGTTTTCAGTTTTTGTTTCCTTTCTTTTATGATTTATTTATTTATTTTGCCTCTTTGGAACATAATAAATAAATATAATTCAAAGATTCCTCCTTGTTTCGAGTACTGCATTTTTCAGAGATATATCATATAAGGCTAATAAGTCAAGCTAGTGGACTGGGCCATTTTTTCCTTTTTTCTTTTTTGGGATTCTGGTGTGTCTTGGTTTCATATCACTTTTTTGTATTTATTTATGGGTCTCCAATGCTCAGTTGATTACAGCAATGATTTTTTCTTTTCAGTTAGGAAATATATAGAAGCCAATTTCAGATTAAATGTGTCTTTCAATTTAAAAGAGACTTCTGATCTATAAGAGATCATTTTGGAGGAAGAACACGATGCTTAGGACTTACTCTTGATCTTATTAAACAAAACTTCTGATCTTGGTAAAGCTATGGTCAATTTTGCTGAGTATTGAAAGGAGACAAGTCCACCAACAAGAAAATTAATTAATTTCTCTGTAACTGTCGTCTTCAAAATAATATTTATTGATGAAAGGAATTTAATTAATTCCCACCAACACTCCCCCTTTTCTTACTGTTCAAGAAAGTTTAAAGAGTGAATCTGCTGAACGTTATTTGATTTACAAACCAATGTTAGAATTTAATTTATAAAATATAATTTTACAGATTAAATTTCTATCATGTCATCATCGTCTTTTATACCTTTCAGGTCACGCAACAAGACTTAGCAGACACATATCAACCTCCATTTGAGAGTTGCATACAAGAAGGTCGAGCCAGTGGGATAATGTGTGCTTACAACCGTGTCAATGGGGTCCCAAGCTGTGCAGATTATAATCTTTTATCCAAAACTGCTAGAGGAAAATGGGGTTTCCAGGGGTAAAGTAAAAAAAAAAAAAAAACATTATTTATATGCATAAACCATTACAGCTTTCTTGTGAAAGGTGACATTATACATGCTTTTTGCAGACTAAAAATTGCTTTTTCTTTTTCTTTTTCTGTTGGAAATGATCAGATATATCACCTCAGATTGTGATGCGGTCTCTATCATCTATGAAAATCAAGGATATGCTAAAACACCAGAAGATGCAGTTGTAGATGTCCTCAAAGCTGGTACTGTACATGTGGGAACCCCATTATTGTTCTTCCTGTTTAGTTTCCTTTGAAAAATATTAATATATTTGAAAGTATAATTTATGCTATTTCCTGCACATATTATTCGTCTCTTTATTCTCAACTTCTTTGTCGGTAAGTTTTTTTTTTTTTTTTTATAGAGTAGGGGTCGAATCCAATACCTTTATTTTAGAGATTTGGGTGCAATTTCTTTAGATTTTAGGTATCGTTTAAATAATGAGATAAGATAAAATTTAAAAATTGTATAAAATATTATTAAAATATTATTTTAAAAATTAAAAAAATTAAATTATTTATTATATTTTATATAAAAATTAAAAAAAATTAAAATATAATAAAATGTAATGAGATGTTTTCTCCTCGAATTTGTCTGTACCTCTCGGTCTTCGGCCTTGAATTTGGACCATAATTATTAATTGCATGGCCCCACTTACACGGGGTAATTGCCTTTGATTCTAGAGTCAATAATCATCAAGTGGCCGTCACTGTTAGTCCATCTTAGACTCCCAGCAGCAGCCCCTTTAGATGGACTTTCTAGTTTTGAGTGATGATAGGAACAATTTTTCTTGCTGATATTATCATATAATAAAAAGCTTAATTTTATTATTCTATTATTATATGGTAGTACCACCTAATAGACTGTGTATTAGTGAAGATTGGTATTATTATGTAATGAATATTTATACTCAAAAAAATATTTTGTATTTGAAAGATGTTTGATAAGAATATATCTAAGAATACCAGAATACATTGTTGCACAAAGAATGCCTGGGTCTACAAGTTTATTTCAGATGGATTTAGTTTCATTCTAAAATTTGATAGGAATTATATTGCACTCAAATACCATTAGACCAGCCAAGAAAAGCAATAAATAGATAAATAAATTATTAGATCTATTTATAATCTGACTGGCTTAACGTAATATATTGTAAATTTTTTTATTGTAAAGTAAATTTAAAATATTATGTAAATATCTATATGTAACAAGTATTTCTCAACAAATAAAAAAACAGACACTGTGAAGTAGTCAATTTTGAACGGTTGCCCGTCTGTACTGTGAACATTATTTTCAGGTATGGATGTGGATTGTGGATCCTACTTGCAGAATCACACTAAGAAAGCTGTAGAGCAGAAAAAATTACGTGTATCTGAAATAGACAGAGCGCTTCACAACATTTTCTCTGTCAGAATGAGGCTAGGATTGTTTGATGGCAATCCAGTTCAGCAGCCTTTTGGCAACATCGGTCCAGACAAAGTTTGTAGCATAGAGCACCAGGATCTAGCCCTTGAAGCCGCTCGAAATGGCATTGTCCTGTTAAAGAACTCTGACAGACTGCTCCCACTGTCACAAACAACAACCTTGTCCCTTGCTGTAATAGGCCCCAATGCAGATTCTTCTAAAACACTTCTGGGAAACTATGCAGGCATTCCATGCAAATCTGTTACCCCGCTGGAAGGATTGCAGAGATACGTCAAAAACGTAATCCACCACCCGGGTTGCAATGCAGTGAACTGTTCTTCAGCTGCAATTGAAGAAGCAGTCAAAATAGCCAAGGGGGTGAATTATGTGGTTTTGATTATGGGACTGGACCAAACTCAAGAGAGGGAGTCCCATGATCGTTTGCATTTAGTGCTTCCTGGAAAACAACAGGAACTTATCACCAGTGTTGCAAGAGCAGCCAAGAAACCTGTTGTTCTGGTTCTTCTTTCTGGAGGTCCAGTTGATATATCTTCAGCCAAGCGTGACAAAAAAATTGGAAGCATCTTGTGGGCTGGTTATCCAGGCGAGTCTGGAGGAACTGCTCTTGCAGAAATTATCTTCGGTGACCATAACCCAGGTGGGCAATTTACACTTGGATCATAAATAAATTTTGCAACTAAAAGATTGAGAGAGAGAGACAACAGGAACTGTTTATTTCGTTTAAGCACAGGTTTGATAATATTATACTTCATTTTTGCATGCAGGAGGAAGATTGCCAGTGACATGGTATCCTGAAGAGTTCGTAAAAATACCAATGACAGACATGAGGATGAGGTCAGAACCATCATCAGGCTATCCTGGGCGTACATACCGTTTCTACAAAGGTGAAAAGGTGTTTGAGTTCGGTTATGGCCTCAGCTACTCAAACTATGCTTACAACTTCTCGTCTGATAGACAAAGGAAGTTTCATTTCCAGTTGAATCAACCATCAAAGGCTACACAGACACCAGAAGCCAAGTTGGTTTCAGAGCTGGGGGAGGAACTCTGTGAGAGGAAGAAGTTCTTGGTCACCATTGGCATAAAAAATAATGGAAAGATGGCTGGAAAGCATCCGGTATTGCTATTTACAAGGAAGAAAAAACCTAGCAATGGGAGTCCAGTTAAACAGCTGGTTGGTTTCCAGAGTGTAAAGCTAAATGCTGGGGAAAGTGCTGAAGTTGGATTTGTGTTAAGTCCCTGTGAACACCTTTCCAGAGCCAATGAAGTTGGCTTGATGGTGATTGAGCCAGGACTACATTTCTTGGTTGTAGGTGATGAAGAGTACCCGGTTTCCATCTCCGTTTGAAATTGAGGTACCCGCTTATGATCAATAACTGCTGTAACACTAAGTTGTAGCCATTTCAGTTCTTTGCTTGAAACTGAACCTGAAAAACTCAAACTGAATGAGATGCAGATACAAATTATAAGGAATTTCATCTGATTTGATTCAGTATTGCCTTAAGCAAAAGGCAAAAGTCCATTTCATTTTGTATTGTGCAGGTGCTCTAAGTATATGCAATCAGCACGAAAAAGCACTGCTAAAATGATTTGCAACAATTTACATGATGAGAAAAGGTTTTGGTCATCATCTTGAAGCCCTCAAACTTTCTGAAATTGACAGTTGAAATGGAGGGGCTATTCTTTGCATTCCAGGTCATGGCTAGTACAGTAACCTTAGTAAATACCACAATTGAAAGATTCCGAACATATCTAACCAAACTAATTACAATCCAATTGGACCAAGTTTTGCCGTTAGAATAAGCCAACAAATTAACATTAACACTAGGGAATTCTGTGAGTTGGAAGTGTGATAGGAACTAATAATAATTACCAACTTCAAAGGTGGTGTTGGATGGACATTTGCCCCACGTAAGGGGCAAGTGGTAGGCATGGATACTGAATATAGGTTTATCCTTCATTTTAAATAGAGTTGTAAAATAATTATAGACTAGTTGTATGTTTATCATTTTCCTCCACAAAAAGATGGATATGAGAAAGAATGAGAGTTGGCAAATACTCCCCTTATGAATTAAGGGCATATACCTAAAATTAAAACAGCATGTAGTTACCTTGGTTTAAGAGCCTGAAAAATGTATTCGGTAACATTTGGTGGGAGAGTGATAACTTGTATGGCCCAATCCCCACAAGCCCCCTGGAGACAAAATTAAGAATAAAGTAAAGAGAACTTCTACTGGTATAAGTGCTTGCAACCAAGTGAAGGACACAGTAAATGAATACCACAGCAAACGCATGTCACAATATCACTACTTCTGCTGAAAAAATGAGCACGGATACGAAAGTAATGTAAATCATTTCATATAGGTACGGTTGCGTTCCTGTCTATAATGGAAAATCACTTCCCACCATCCTCTACAACTTGAGTTCTTTTAGAGGTGATAATGATCAATGAAATAAAGTGGACAACAGTCTTAGTTCTTGTTACTAAACCATAAGAGAGTGCGTTCGACATCCAGCTCTAAGCTTAACACCAAACTGAAAGGGAAATTTCCAAAGAGATTCATAAACAGGCTGATTACATAAACACGATCATAAATTCTTCCCACCAAACTCCCATGATAAACGATAATCCAATGTGAAAAAAAGAGTTTCACCAACCTGCCATCCAGCGTAATGGAACTCACTCGTAAAAGCATGAACCCCACTACAGCTGCCACCTGTTGTCCTGTGTAAAGGGAAGTGAAGTAGGAGAACAGGACCAGACCCAGATAAAATAGTATTTGCTTTCTAACCAAAGTTATGGACTGTCTGTCTGATTTCCCCAAACTCATTCATTGCATCAGTAGTGCCTTCCGCTTCCATTTATAAATCCACACTTTCTCTCTGTATTACTTTCTCAACGCCAAACCGGAGATTATTCCTGCCACAAAGTAAAGCCACAGAATTAAGCGAGATGAAGCCTGATTTTAATGATTTCAAAGGCACCACAACCGGCCGAGTCCAATACCGGGAAGTTGCCAGCAACCCATTTGAACGATTTCACATTCAACGCGCTGCATTGTCCAAGGTCTAAGAAATGGGCCTAACAGTCCGTGAAACTGATGGAGCACAGATACATATTGAGTTCTCGTCAACTCAGAACCTTTTACAGAAACATCTCCCAAGACTAGCAGCGTATCGGGCTTCGACTGCATCATCAAAAAAATCAATTTTACTTTCAAAAAAAAATCAGAGACCATTCCAAGTCTTATCGCCGAGGGTATTACCCGAAAGGATTTGACATGTAATAGTCTCTGAAATAAAAGTTGAGAAATGCAGCTTCTGAACCCAGCAAGAGCAAATTGGCGCCTATCATCACCTTCAAGTCCTCCGGGTCGTCTTCAATTTCGGTGGCTTGTTGAACTTTGCACGAAGGAATCGTGATCCACTCTTCGTAAACGATGAGAGCGAAGATTTGATTTTAGAACTGGACGGTATCAATTTTATCGATAAACCCTATACTTCTAGTGGAGGAATATTTATAAAGAAGGTAGGTACAGAAAAATCCACAACCAGGCTCCTATACAGAATCAGAGGCAAAGTTGGCCTCCACGAGACCGCCATTGCTGCTGACAGATTCAAAAATTGGAAATCAAAGGGAATATGCTCTTCGAGGGCCTATTCTACGATAAGCCACACTGCGAGCAACAACCATACCAGTATTTTGTGACTTTTGCTTCCTCCGTGTCGACTGGGCTTGTTTGGATTCGTAAGTCATCTCAGCTCATCTCAATTCATCTCACTACTATTCATTACTATTCAGCAACTTTAACTCATAAATCTCACTACTATTCACAACTCATCTCATTACTATTCACAATCCATCTCAGCTCATCTCAAGTCATCTCAAGTCATCTTCGAATCCAAACATCCTGTAAGAGCATCGGTAGTAGTTTATGCATTTTTATATGTAAAATTATTATTTTTAAAGAATAATTTTACATATGAAAAAAAACTCTCATATTAGTTTATGCATCTTTGAACTAAATAATAATAAAATATTATTATTTTTTTTATTTTTTATTTGTTTCCTAAAATTATTTTTTTATATATATTTTACAATTAACATCCACTTTGTATTATCAACTTAATACAAATTTTATGTATCAAAATCATCTTAATATAAATTCTACAAAGTTGATTTTAAGGGTAGGAGAGAGAAAAAAAATAGTAAACTAATGTTTGAAGAATGAATAGTGCTTCTTCAAATTTGAAGAAGTACTATTTATAGCTATGCAAAAATTTAGAGATGCATAAGTTAATGTAGATGAATTTAAAGACATATTCTTTAAATTTGAAAATGAAGATGAAGATAGAGAAGCCACTACCAATGCTCTAATTACTTACTTATGACCTAAAAAAAAAAAATCTTGAAACATTGAGTGATTTGGATTCAGAGATGAGTTGAGATAGTTTATGAATAGTTTGTGAATAGTAGAATAAAAATTGAATAATTTATTACATTTTATATAGAAATTTAGGAAAATTATTTTGAAATTTAAAAAAATTGAATTGTTTATTATATTTTATATAAGAATTTGAGAAAGTTGTAATGATGAGATTAAATGAGTTGAGGTGGGTTGAGATAGGTTACGAATACAAACGAGGTTTCCGTTTGAATATCGAAACGATATTTTATTTTATCATTATAATTTTTTAAAATTTTTATATAAAATATAATAAATAATTAAATTTTTTAAAATTTTTAAAATTTTAAAATAATAATAATATTAAAAAATAATATTTTAACAATATTTTATTCAACTCATGTAAAACTATTTTATTTTATCTCATCGCATCTTATTATCTAAATAGGGCCTTAAGTCTTTTTTGAATAATTAGAATAATATATTTATAAATAGTAATAAAATAATTTGAGTTAGAATATTTTATTAAATTTTAAAAAATGATAGAGAAAAATTTGAATAAAATATTATAAAGTTATAATTTTTAATATTATTTTTATTTTAAAATTTAAAAAATGAATATTATTTTTTATGTTTTATTTAAAAGTTTCATAAAATTGTAATGATTAAATAATGATTAAATAAAAAATTTAAAAATTTGAAATTAAAAAATATTCATATTTAAATAATGTTTGAAAATAAATTATTTCAGAATCCTTGAGTATGGTTGTCAGTTGTATTGACAAACAAGGCTCTTAGGTCCTGTTTGGATATAAAAACACTTTCAATCCATCTTATCTCATCGTTACAATTTTTTCAAATTTTCGTACAAAATATAATAAACAATTCAACTTTTTCATATCTTAAAATAATAATAATATTAAAAAAATAATATTTCAATAATATTTTATTCAATTCATATAAAATCATCTTATCTCATCTCACTATCCAGACGAACCCTTATTCTTTTTCATTATTATAAGGCTTAGGAAAGGTTTGGATTCAAAATTCACCTCACCTCAACTCATCTCATCTCATTATTACAACTTTTTAAAATTCACATATAAAATATAATAAACAATTTAACTTTTTCAAATTTTAAAACAACTTTTCTAAATTTTCACACAAAATATAATAAGTAATTCAACTTTTATTATACTATTCACAAATCATTTCAATTCATCTCTAAATCCTAACCTCTTCTAGTAATATGTTGGGCAGAAAAAAGAAACTGGCAAGTGACGAACTTAAATTATTTAGTTGTTCGCCTAAATGGCTAGATCGATCAAATCCCGCTTCTTCTTTTTTTTTAAGCAAATCCCACTTAAATACAAGTTGTAAATATATCAATTATTGTCAGACTTATTATAATTTTAAAAAAATAAAATATAAATACTTTTGTGTACCAATAGATGTGGAAAATTTTCATATCAATAATGTATTTAGGGTGTCGAGAAGTGGTTCTCTAATCGATCTTGTCTATTCATTTGCAGAACATAACACATCCATAAATTGTTTAGTAAATGTAAGTCAAATTCGTAAATTGAACTTAACATTCATGTTTGATTAACCAACGTTTTGCTTAGATGGCTGTTTTTTTATATCAGCAATACACTTTTCAAAACACTTTACATCCCATTTAATATTTTAACAATAATGAATTTAAATATTTACATTTTGTTCTTTCTTCCTTCATTACTTTTAACAATCATATGTTATATGAACTTAGGATGAATGATTAAGTTATAATTGCATTGTTAATTTGTGCTAGTCTTGATTGTAATTGTAATTTGATATTGAGAAATGATATTTGCAATTATGAAATGTTCAAGTACTGAACAGTCCCTTTAAAAAAAAATTAGTAAATACGAGATTCTCAAGAAAAAAAAAATTTAATAGTAGATTTTACTCTTTTTTAAAAAAATTACTCGACGCTTGGGCACTCCATAATTGTATCTAACATTACTGTTTAAAATTTCATAGATTATTAATATGTGCTAGTCTTGATTGTAATGTGTGCTTGTCTATCTAAGAGCACTTCAATGTGGCAAACCCTCTCCCTATAGTGGAAGACCATGTCTAGATTGTTCCTCCTCCAAAGCACCTTAAAAATTAACTATGATGTACCTACTACCTATCAAAGAAGACTACCCCTTAATAGTAGCTATCTATAAAGGGCTCCAAGTCCAAAACTTCCACTCTTGGTCAGAAAAATGTTTATTAAAGATGTCTTGTCTACTTATCCAACCCTAGCGGCCTTGATAGTAGCATCAAAAGTTCAAAATCTATAATTGAGAAACAGTTCTGCTAGGTACAGGCAGTTTAAGGCACCAATTGCATACCAAATGCTGAAGTGGATTGACTGTCATATGCCATTTTTTTTTTTTTAAAAATGAAGAGAAGAGAAAGAACAAGAAGAAGAAAGACAAAGAAGAAGGACGAAGTCGAGGAGTATTGTCACAAAGCATTTTCCTCTGTGATTTCATTTTGATGCTCCACTTCAAAAACCACCACAAGTGAATTATCAAAACATAAGAAAGAAAATGAGGGAATGTGTCATCGCCATGGTTCCCAACGCTTCCTCCAATTCCAAAATCCAACCCACTCTGAAGCTCCAAACCGACAAAGAAGTGTACAGGCCCGGTGATCCCATTATTGTCTCCGTCCAGATTTCTAACCCCCATGCCACCGACATCTCTCCATCTCCCTCTTGTTCGAGCACCTTAGTTTCGAGATCAAATAATTGAAAATTTATGGCCATTCTTCCCTCATTCCATGGCCATTCTTCATCTTCCTTGGTCTCCTCCTCAAATTTCTATCAAATTTCTAACCAAAACTTTAGTGCAGGGATCATTTCAAAGAGAATTTATATACCCAGAGAATTTATAGGAATCAAAGTTGTTTAGTTGATGAGAAAGAAAAAAGAAAAAGAAAACTAATCTAATCACTATCAACTTCAAAACAACAACTTTTCAGGCTTTTCAAAATAGCAACTTTCGTCTCCCACCTCACTCATGCACACCGTTTCATTAACCCCCATTTTATGTCATCTTCGGTGTGCATGGGTGCACAAAATCACTTGAAATAAGACTTTTTCAGAAAAGTCATACTTGAAACCCTACCTCTATGTTCTATCCTCTAAGGTCTTGTTTGTGTATGCCAATATTTTTATTTTTATTTTATTTCCAAACATTGTTTAAATATAAAAAATTTTCAATTTCAAATCCTTCATTTTTTTTTACCTAATCATTACAACTTTTTCATACTTTTAAATAAAATACAAAAATAATACAACTTTTTCAATTTTCAAAATAAAAATAATATTAAAAATTATATTCAAATAATATTTTAACTTTATAATAGTTTTATTATACATTTTCTCTTTCATTTCTTAAAATCTAATAAAAAATATTAACTCAAAGAATTTCGTATTATTTACAAACTATTTCTTCTATTCATATGAATTATTAGATATTCTAAGTGTTCAAATGAGCACTTACAACCCTATTTACGCCTCTTGTGAGTATTTATATTTGTACAAACTCTACTATACACGGTATGGTGAAATGCTTCGGATTCTCTTGTAGAGTAACTAGCATTTCCATCTCCTTGTTAATCTTGTTTCACCTTAATGCTATAGTTGGAAAGACCAGCCCTCATTATTTTTTAGATAAGTGATACACTTATAACTATTTCACAACTTCTAATAAAGGGGTAGTGTCAGGAGGCACTCTTTGCTAGAGCCACCAAGAGTACCTCCCGACATTGCCCACTGAGAATGCTATTTTACTTTCTTTCTTTTTCATCTATGTTTTTAATCTCTTTAAACATCTTTTTAAAAAAATTCACAACATCATTTAAAAACACTTACTTAATCATTAAGTTAAAAAATAAAAAATAAAAATTTATTCGGTAAGAATCATCGGTAGAATGTGTTGATGGAGTACAAGGCAAAAAATTTGTATAAAAATTAATATTTTATTAGATAGTCATGTAATAGTAGTAACATGGCCATTTTACTTTTCAAGGAAGGTTAAAGCCACATCTAGGTCATACTTCAAAAAAATTAGTCAATTGTATAATTAGAACTCATGGGAATCATTATAAAGAGAAAAAACTTCTTCCTTGCAAATATTTTAGATGTCTTAAATGTTTATTAATGTCCTTGTTGGGTCATTCCATCATGAGTGGCATGGCTCAAGTCCTACAATTCTAGTTTAGATTGACTTGATACCATTTGCAATACTCTATGGAATGCCCAAACTACATCTGGTTCATAGTCCAAAATGGCTAATCAATGGTAGAATTGGAGCTCCCTAGAATCATTACAAAGAATAAAAACTTCTCCATCTCCAAACAATGTAGAATCTCATTCATCACTTATACTCCCTGAGTATGGGATATCAAAATTTCTACCCTAGATAAGATTGTTCATTAGGGTTAGATTGTTTCGACTTAAAATGAAATTTGCATATCTAGATAGAGTATGGGATATCAAAATTTCTACCCTAGATAAGATTGTTCATTAGGGTTAGATTGTTTTGACTTAATATGAAATCTGCATATCTAGATATATGCAGACAATTATCTTGTTCAAACGAATAACAGAATCCACTATCTATCCTAGGGTTAGGAGGAAGGATATATTGCGGTCAAAATTGAGGAAGAGATAATTGTCTGTTTGAAACAGAGGAAGAGAGACTAACAAACGTCGACTATAGGGTGAAACAAAGGAAGAGAAACTACATCTAGCCCGCCTCCTGGTTTGGTCCCTGCCTAAGACGGTCAAAGGCACCCTCCCACACATAATTGGCGTGTGGGCGGAAGCCCGCATAGATTTGGGTGCCAGGAGCGGGGCCTGGGCAAACTCCCCCTCCCCCTCTCTCTCTCTCTCTCTCTCTCTCTCTCTCTCTCTCTCTCTCTCTCTCTCTATTTTGCCCCATAGTCGTTGTTGCCCCTAGCCATGTTCGGTCATTGTCCATCGCAGTCTCTCTCTCTTTCACCATCGCACCTAGTCCTGCAGTCTCAAATATTTCTCTCTGTGTGGAAGCTCTTTCTGCCGTGGGCTGTGGGTAGATGACCCTAGGAGCCAATTTTCCCCCGGCATCCAAACAGGACACCAGCCCATAGGAGTTGGGCTCCCTTCCCCCGCCCATGCAGGAGTAAAGAGCAGGGAGCAGGGCTAGCGGCCATCCATCCAAAGGCAGATAGCAACCTCAATTTATCGTCATAAAAGGCAAATAGTACTACAAGGGTAGCAGATACTTGCTATTCATAACTTTTATCTTTTAAAAAATCATCTTTAAACAAAATGGCGTTGTTTTGATATTTTGACCAAAATAACATTTTTTTTTTTTATCAACATAAGCCTCATCTCTCTCATTTTGATGCATAACATTCAACAGAAAACTAACCCTATCCTCTCGAGCTAGAACCATCCTTTGTTGTTGTATCTGTCTTCGTCGAAGCCTCCAATCAACTCGTTATGCTGATTTCTTAAACAAGTACCGATTACTATCCCCAATTTGTTTACTTTTTTGGCTTTGATAGGCTAAACTCTAAAATATTTTCATTTTCTTCACTTTCAGTCACACATGGACCTCTAAAAGTGGATTTTTTATTACTAATTTTTGGCAAGAGAGATTGTTGCTTATCAATAGTTACATGGGTCTCAATCTGTTTGAACTCATTTAGATTTCTAATTTCATAATATTGCAATTTACACGTCGTTTCTTCCTCTTTATTTGTTCCTAGTTTGTTGTTTTCATGGCCACTTGTGTGCTTAGCTATTAACTTGAATATCGTTGATTATTAGATGAGAATTCCTTAGCACCGGTTGGGCTAATATTAACCAAATAACAACCTGTCAATAGTTAAGTGACACCTATTACTTCCACCACAGTTACCATGAATCTGCACCACATTAGAAACAACTTTGCCCCTTCACGATTTCAACACCCAGCCCCTTACCCCCCTCGCACCCCCTCGAAGCTTAGCCCCCTCGAACAACTTCAACCCTCCTCGAGATCTCAACCCCTTATCGAGGCTCAACCCCTCGCATCGGCGTCGGAGTTGCGTCTCAGCCTCCTTCGCACCGACGATAAAACTCAGCCCCTCCTGGCATCGGCATTGGCATCGGCGTCGTGTCTCAGCCCCCTTCGCACTGGCGATAAAGCTCAACCCCTTGAAGACGTAGCCCTCGAATTCCTCTCTTATATGCCCTTTCACCATTGCTATAGAAAACCCTAAATTTGAATATGAGTATCAGATTACGATGTGAAAGGAGACATTTCTGTTGGTATTTTTCGTTAGAGACCTTTCTGTTTTTTATTAGAATGTAAAATGGTTGGAATGTAAATATGTCTGCTTGGAATGTAAACTGGTGAATAAGAAAGAAATCACACGATGGAAGCCACATAAATATTGTTTTTTTGCATTTTATGTGTTTGATAAAAGTTCTAAGAAGAAGAGAGGGGCAGAGAGGGATTGAGATTGGGGCGGTGCAAAGAGAGGCAGCGAGGAAGAGAGGGGCGGTGCAAAGAGACGGAAGAGAGGGGCAGCGGGGAAGAGGAAGACAGAAGAAATGAAGGCTATGTCGCGTCAACGTCGGACTGTGATTGGGGCGGTGCAAACAGACGGAAGAGAGGGGCAGACTTGAAGAGGAAGATAGAAGAGAAGGCTATGAAATCACAATGTATTTCCTCTTGATTATTTGTGGTGGAGCCTATTCAAATTACATTGTATTTCTTTACGTGGCAACAATTGAATAGATGGCTGCTTTTGTACGATTTACAGCCTGACTGCTTAGAAGCGGTTCTCTTATTAGATATGCTCTAGTTCATTGGTTACCTCTAATGTGCTTCTATGTTTGCTTGTCAAGTTCATTTTGCTCATAAAAAATCATGTAGAATTTTGGAGATTTTCTTTTTTGGCTTAATTTCTATATGCACATCTTATGATTTACACTATGTACTTCATTTTGCTTTATGCCCTTTAAGCATCCCCTTAGTTCACTTCCCAGTTTCCAACTTGACAAAAGTTGTCAAAAGATACATGTTTTTAAAGGCTGATTTGGTCAGAATCCTTAAACCAACTAGTACAACAAGCCTGAAACGTATCCGGCCATTCTCCCTGGAGTTCTACTGCAATAAACTTACTTAATCCATATCTCGACTTGATGCTCGCTTTACCAAGATTATCATAATCATCATGGCTGCTTTTTCTTATATCCTATCTGATTTCATTTATTAATTTTTTTCTACATAGTTTATTTTGTGGTTTTATGGCCTTGAGCTTTGTTATGGGAGCATCTTGATCTTCGTGTTATGGCATATGGAGATGTGACGGGGTTATTTATATAAGATATTATATTATCAAGCTGGTGATAAAGTATATCACCTATATTATTTAAATTATAAGACTTGAATTATAACATTTAAAATTAAAATATATCATGTCAACAGTTTATTAGATATGTTCTATATACCAACTTGATAATAAAATATTTATATATGAGAAAATATATTTACAATCGTAAATTATGCAACCGTCATATAATTACTTTGAAAAAAATAAATAAAACATGAGATCTATATAAAAAAATTAATTTTTTAATAATAAACTCCACTCTTTTTTAAAGTGATTATGCGATATTTATGCATTTTACGATTATATGTAGAATTACTCCTTATATATATATATATATTGATTCTCAAAAATTAAAAGGAAGCAGCAGTTCCACTAGATTAGTGTTTATTGCTTTTTTAATATTTACTATAATGTTTACAATATTAGAGAATCTAATATGTAATATATAGTGTATTGTGCTATGTGTTGGAGGCCCATTCTGTCGATTGGATTTTTGTCTTTTTTATTTTTTTTTATTTTTGTCTTGCATCCGTTTTTCTTTTCTTCTCTCTCTTATTTTTATTTATTTATTTATCCTCTGTAGTGATTACATGCTATTGTTATTTTTCAACATTAATTATCAAGAAATAATATTTACAGTTATAAAATATATAAGTGTTGCGCACTCTTTTTAAAAAAATGAATAAATAAAATATTTATATAAAAAAAATTAATTTTTTAATAATAAATCCTACTATTTTTTAAAATAACTCAGATGAGAAATAATTATTTTCTAGCATTACTCTTAATTATTTTCTAGTTATTGTAAAAACTCGGATGAGAAATAATGAGCCTTAAAACAATTCCTAAAACATATTTCTAATTAGAAAAATGGCAGATCAAGGCCTATACAAAATATACACATAAAAAGAATCTTATAAAATATCCCAAAAGAAAAAAAATTCATTTAAAACATGGAGCATAAATGTGATCCAAAGTAAGTTTCACCCCCTCCAACTAAATAATGACATATAAAGATTCTATGATTTTTTTAAGAAAAATTGTATTCATCATCTTCACACATTATATATATGATATCACATTTTTTTCTCTTACAAAAAATAAAACTAAATTTTTTAAAAAAATAAAAATAAAAGTAAATATGGTGTGTGGTGTGTGGAGATAATGAATATTAACAAAATTATTTTTTTAAAAGAAAAATTCTATTCATCATCTTCATACACTACACACCATTTTTTTTTCTTATCAAATGTGTGATATATAGATGATGAGTAGAAGAATTTAATAAGTTTACAATGAATAAAATAAAAAAAAATTAAAATAAATAAATAAAAAAATATAGTGTGTTATTTGTAAGGATAATAAGTAACAAAATTGTTTTTTTAAATATGCTCATATGCACTTCATTTTCTTTATAATATATTTAAAACAAAGTCTTGAAATAAAAAATTTATAGCACCCAAGAAGTTCAAAGCTGCAAGCCACCCATAACAAGGAAGATTTTGCCACCTTAGCATTGAGGTGGCTACAAACAACCTCGGTCAGGGTACATTGCGCCACCTCGGCCTCAGGATGGCCAAATGGGATAGCCAGCGGCCACCCACGTGGGGTTTACAATGACTTTTTTTTCTTGGAAGGGGTTTACAATGACTTGAGTCATGAATATTAGCTTCCAAGGTCGTTACTTTAAAAAACTTAATTATTAATATAAACTTGTGCCAAACATGCGCGATGTCCACGCCGGAATAAAATTGTCAGCACAATTCTAAACTTTTGTTAAGGTATTTTTATTTTTACAATTCTTTTTAATTTATCTAATCTTATCTGATTATTATAATTTTTTTAAATTTTTACATAAAATTAAATAAAAAATTTAATTTTTTCAAATTTTAAAATAAAAATAATATTAAAAAAATATATTCTAACAATATTTTATTCAATTTTTAACTTTAATCGCAGCTCATCTCATCTCATCTCATTTAAGAAAACAAACGAGACTGAGTATTTAGGTGCGGTTTGGATAGTAAAATTAAATAAGATAGTTTTAAATGAAAGTTGAAAGTTAAAAAAAATTATTATTAGAAAATTATTTTTTAATATTATTATTATTTAGAGATTTTAAAAAATTGAATTGTTTATTATATTTTATGTATGAATTTGAAAAAGTAATAATGATGAGTTGAAATGAAACACTTTCATTATCAATAAGAATAGAGAAAGGTTGAGAAACCGAAAATTTTATCTCACAAAAGAGGATTTTCCATTAAGAGGAGGAGAGAAGTTGAGAAACCGAAAGATTTCTTAAAAAAATGAATAAATAATAAAGTTTATGAAAATAATTAATGGTGTGTCACATTTTTTTTTAAAGACATTGTTTTGACTTTTATAAAGTATATCTGTTTTTATACAGAATAATACTAGATATAGTTTTAAGATATACAAATCCTACGAATTTCTTTTTTTAAAAGATAGAGTTTGTATTAAAAAATAAATTTTTTTCATATATATATATTAGATTTATCTATTTTTTTAAAGAAATTGGGCGAGTTTTCAACATTATTTTTTTTCCTTGAAATTCTTTTAATAAAATATAGATTTAATATAAGAGTTGAGTACAATCTGAGTATCCAGATTTCCAAATTTCAAAAATATGGATTTGACAACCGAATTTGAGTATACCTAAATACTTTTTTTTTAAAAAAAAAAAAACCTCTCATTCATTCATAGAAATCATTCATTACAAGACATATCAGCAAAAATCAAACTTAAAATGAAATCTGGACATTCTTCTACCTTGCATATAAAATTATCTAATTTTAATGCAACAGTCGCCAGCTTATGAGCAATCTCATTGCCCACTCTGCGAACAAAGTCGATCTTCCAGTTTAGTAGCTCCCTTAGGCTCTTCTTCACATCTTCCACTATCTGACCATTCCAAGTCCAGCACTTTGGTTCACCCTTCACTGCATTGATGATTACTAAGGCGTCACCTTCAAAGACCACCCTTCTAAATCCCATTTCTATGCAAATTTCAATTGTTTTTCTCATAGCAAGGGCTTCAACCACAACTGCTTTGGCATCCATTCTTAGAGGTTCACTATATGCAGCCATTATCTCCCCCTTACTATTTCTGATGATAATTCAAAACCCCACAGTTTTGTTTTGCGCATCTATTGCCGTATCAAAGTTGGCTTTCAACGATTCAACCGGGCTTCTTCCACTTTTTTATGGTAGACACTGGACTCCCACCACTTGAACTGACTTCTCTCACTGCATTTTTGAAATCAATTAGGGATTATAAAGCCCCTTTAATAACCTGTGAAGGACCAATGAATAGATTTTTAAAGACATAGTTATTACATCTATGCCAAATACCTCTAAAAATGACTACCATCTCCTCCAATAAACTAGAATTTAGCTTCAAACAGAGCCTATCCCATAGACTCATAAAATCCTTTGCCATGACACTCCACTTCTACACACCACTTTCATTCTCAGCCCATACATCATTCACAGCTGTGCACTGGCATAGAGCATGTAAAATTGTATCACATTTTGACTTGCATATCGGGCAATTTTCATTGTTTCCAACTTTCCTCTTATAAAGCAAAGTTTTTATAGGAAGAGAGTTGGTACATGCCTTCCATAACAAATGTTTAGTGGCCCCTGAAATACAATTATACTACAGGTACCCGCCGTTGGATACCTATTGCAGAATCGGCTGGCCACGTCATCCTTTATATTATTAAAAAAAAGGGTACAACTTGCATCACTTTGAAGGAAGAACCTCCTCCATGGCCGAGGCTAAAAAGTACATCCTCATCGCAAGCAGCCTTCAATCTCTCGTCCAACTCTGCCTCTCCTTGGTTCATCAACATTTTCAGTGGTAGTAGTACCAATGGTAGTATGAGTTTAGCAAGTGACTCTTACAGATCTCAATTCTCTTTTATTTTCTCAAACTTCTTCCCCGACAATTCATCCACACAACAACAAGTTGATAACTTTTCTTCTCCTCCACAACTCATAACTCATCCCTGTTATTTTGCATCTCATAACTTGTCTTCATCATCTTCATTCCTTGGCCAAATGCTCAGATAGCTCATGCATTTTAGCTCAGTTGCTGCAATAAAAGATATTCTCATCGAAAAATTTTAGGTAACATACTAGAAGAATAAATTCTATTTTTACAAATAAAAAAACAAAATTTTCTTTCCATTTTCTTCCACTTTCTCGACAGCCAAACAGGATATGAAAACCAAAACTATCACAACTAGAGCCTTAAGATTAAAAGACTAGCCATAACTCAATGAATTAATTTTCTTACAAAAAGAAAATAAAAAATCTTTTACAGATTTGGGGCTTCTAAAATTCATCAAATCCAAAAAACATCATATGCAGATCCCAGCTACACATAAAGATCGAATAACCAAAACCGCAATATATATCACAGATAACAGATCGAATAAGTACAAACATATTTTATCAAAAAAATACAGGTACAAACATATTTTATCAAAAAAATACAGGAAAGACATGGTTGTCACATAATTTTGAGATTTAGATAAAAAAAATAGTCTGATAAAGAACAAAAGCAGGAGAGAGAGAGAGAGAGAGAGAGAGAGAGAGAGAGAGAGAGAGATGTTGATCTGTGAAAGGCAAAAATCGAAGAGAGATTTGTTTTGCGAAAGATTTAGTGGAGGATGGGGAGGATTTCGTGGGCGAGAAGCAGAGAGGTCGCCTGCTTGTGACGAGGGGGAATGTTTGCACGAAGGGGAGGATGGGATTTCACAAGTTGAAATGGGAAGTGTTCGCACAAAGAGGATGCTTGGATTTCACAAGTTGAAACGCAGCGTTTCTTCTGGCATCCACGTGGAGGCCCGTGTACACAGGGGGTACCCCTCCCGTGTGCAAATAGCTTTTTTCCTTGAAATATTCAAGTTCCAGATTTTTTTTCACCACCTTCCATCCTCTTGCACCCCTCCAAAACCCTCTCCTTCTTCCCTCTTCTCTCTTCTCTTACCACATGATATGCACTTTTCATATTGAATTTACTATCTTTACTATGGTTCCAGATCAACTTATCTTCCTCTTCTATTTTGCTAATAGGCATACTACATATCATATCAGTCTCATCAGCATTAAAGTGATCTCTAATTAAATTTTCATTCCAAACCTTTAACGCTGTTATAATTAGTTTTGAAACCCTTGCCTCAACTCCCAGTATTCTGGTACACCAATACTCGGATTCGGACTCGGACTCGGATGCATACTCTTAACTAAGTCTAGAATGGCCAACTAATGTATGTAGCTATGCTATTATTGCATATTACTATAATTACGTCCAAATTACCAACTTTTTTTTTTTTTTAATTCTATGGAAAATCAATTATTTGAGATAATAATTAATGTTTCCAATGACAGCCAAATTGTGCTGCTCATGACACCCCTAGCTAGTCAGCCTCCCACCCAAGCAATAAAGTCAAATTATGCTGCGTGGTTAATCAATGCTTAATTGCAAGAATGAAGCGGTGTCTCATATATTTTTGTGTCAGCTACTGCAATTATTCTCATTGAAATTTCTGTTAGCTTTTTAAAGCTTGGCTAATAATTTCTCTTAACTTTTCAGGATATACATCTATTGTTTGCATCCACCGTCTTTTTTTTTAAAAAAATTTTCTTTGAGATAAGGTATCATAGATTGTAAAAAAGTTGTAAGATTAATCATTAGATTTCAATCACTCAATTGGATGCTACATAGTATTTGATTTTTCTTTTCTACATTAATAATTTCTGGAAAGAGACTTTTATTTTTGTAATTGAGTCTACTTATTAAATAGTTTCTAATTCGAATAAGGCTATGACAACCATTTGAGAGTTTATAATTTAATGCACTGATTTATTTGAGGATATACCAACAATATAAATGTGATATGTCAATTTTTTTATTGAATAATAAGTTATGTCGTTCATCAAATTTTATCTGCAAATCTGTTTATTGACATACAAAATATATAATTGACGTCGCAGGCTTCAAAGATTATTAGTATTCTTAATTTTTTTAGAATATAATAGATTTATTTATTTTTTTTTTATAAGCGAATATAATAGATTTCATAATACAATAAATTGTGTTTTACACTAAATTTGTAAATATTATTAACCATTTTTTCTTAAATCCGGGGCTTATTTTGTAAAATAATAAAAATTTAATTGTTGATAACCCAAAACTTAAGCCCCATTTGGAACTTATACCGATCAATTCAATTTAATTTTAAACTGAATTTAATATCTAAATACGTAATTTATCTCAATTTAAAATTTATTTATACGTAAAATTTATAATTTTTTTAATTAACAATTCTTTATACGTAAGACTTATAATTTTTTTTTAATTTTTTATAAATATATCTAAATTTATTTTAATATTTAAATTTATTTAAATTTATTTTAATATTTAAATTTATTTAAATTTATTTTAATATACAAGAATTTAACTTAACTTAACGTTCAGACGGAGCTTAGTTAACCTTATTGGCGCGTGGAAGTACGCCTCCAATCACGAGTTGTATTCTCGTAAGCTCGTCCCAGATCGGCCGACGCGCGTCGCAAAAGCCGCTGTGTTTTCGTACTATTGGTTAGTGTAATCCCTACGCTATGGGGGCGCGTGTGGGATAGATTGTGGTTAGTGGTTACGCAGTTTTCGTTGGGAGTCCAACGAAATGATCGATCGATGCCTCACGACGTTTACTGCAAATTTACAAGCTCTCGTCCTCGACACGTGGAACTCCCGACCGGACCCACTTATCGACCGAATCAACGTCCATTTACCGCTTCCAACATATGATTATTACGTGTGAGCGCTATACACGTGAAACCCGCAGACTGATTAACATAATCTGTTTCGGCAATTACGGAGTTAACCTTTATCTTTTAATACGGCCAGGACTCGATGAATCATTTTGAGGGGTTGGGACACGGCACTCCTCGTGAAAAACCAGGATGTTTTCGGTAATTCGATTTTCTCAGAAGGATAAAAGTGGATTATAATAAAAAAATGAATAGATTAAGAATTCGCCGGGATAATAAACGGCGACCGGAGAAAAGACCGACCAGCGAGAGGGGTTCGATATTTCCTATATAAACCCGTCACCACGCCCTTTGTTCCCCCACATATTAGCATTCTCCCTTCGCTCTCGCACTCTCGCTCTAACCTATTACACAAAGAGCCTCTCTCTCTCTCTCTCTCTCTCAATAGAATTCCTCTTTGGATTCAAGCACTCCCATAGAGGTAAAATTCTATCTCCAAACAGTGAATTTAATATTTAATTTTAAGTTTTAATTTTTTATTCGACTTAAAATGGATAATTTGTTTATATCAATCAGTGGCATGAATACGAATGAATCATGAGGTTGACCATCGGATTAGTGCCTCAATTTCCGAATGGGGGAGATATGAACATGTTCGATCGGTGTGAGAATGCTGGTTTTGTGTGTAGATTAGTGGGGATTAGGTGTGTGGTCTGGGGATTTGAGCTCTGTGCGAAGAGGGATTAGTTTTGAAGGTTGACTGCTTGATTTTTTGAAACCCTAGAAAACTAATGCTAGCTTAGTTGGTGATGTGGAGAGTATTGTGATTCGGAGGTTGATCTGTGATTTTTTTTTTTTTTGCTTGTTTAGTGATGGGAATGAGGCCTGTTCTATGTGATGCATATGTAATTGAGTATGTGAAAAGCGGGGTTTCTTGATTTGGTGCACTGTTACTCCCCGTATGTAGTTTTACAACAGGGTGGTGGCAAGGGCCGCTAAATCTTTTGGTTAGGGTTATATGCATACAGGTTCTGCTATTTGGTGTCATTGCTGGGTCTTAGTTAGCAATATGAATACCTACTAGAAGGTTAATCATGCCCATATCGTTTCCTGCTCTCTTGTATTCTCTCTGCACATTATATGCTTTATTTGAGTACTTGGCAAATGATAGTGTTGAGTGTTTGTCTTGGAAAACTTGATGCACATGTCGAAATTAAAAAAAGTTTCCATTTTTAGCACTATGCATTGTGAATTATGGTTTGATTCATTCCACCTATTAAATAGTCTTTAACTGAGTAAGATCTGGGTTTAAGGTTATTCTATTTTTTTTTTTTTTATTGCTGTGATTTTCAATAGGTAAGGCTTTATGCATCTGTCTTTAAAATGGTCTCGTATCCATATGTTGGCTTGCTTTTTAAATTTAGCCCTGATTGCTTTCTTAATTTCCTTTCTACCGTGCTTGTAGACTGGTTTGCTGAACTTGATCCGCAGAAACCAGCGGGCAATTAAAACTCTTTTTAGCAGTTTTTTGTGGATCCTTCTGCCTTGGGTCACTGCTGGCATGTCATGTGCATTTTTTTTAAAGAGAAAACTAGAAGAGCATCTTTTGAACCTGTTTTCAGACATAGTTTCGATTGTATGCATTTACTTATGAGATGGGTTCGCGTGGAAGGCCATTATTTGATCTCAATGAACCCCCAGCTGAGGATAGTGAGAGTGATGGTGTCCTCAGCTTCCAGCCGCAAAAAACACATCCATCTATGAATCGCAACACTGCTGACTTGGTTGCAGCTTCAACTGCTCCCCAAAGAATAACAAATAATCATACCTTTTCACATGCATCATTGGTATCCGGCTTTCAGCCTTTTGTACGGCCCAAACCTGCACATGGCCCTGAAATGGGTACTGAACAGAAGAGGGCTGGGGATAAGAATCCCAAGACTACCTCATTGTCTAAGTTAAGTAATGATGAGGAGATGAGAGCCTCACCTTCATTTGTTCAGGGTTCAGCAGAAGTTCCATCTGCTGAAAGAGAAGAAGGAGAATGGTCTGATGCTGAGGGCTCTACTGATGCATATGGAAACACAAGTTTGAGTGAACGGGGTAAAGCTTCACAAGAGCAAGGAACATCTGAAGTGAGGGATCGTTTTGCTTCCGGTCTAGCTGCTGACAATATCTCTTCTGGTGTCAAAGCTTTTCAAAGTATCAAGGATGAAAATAGTACCTGTGCTTCTTTAGAATTGGATCCAGATCCCAGTGATCAGAAAAGCAATAGTAGTCGAAATACAGAAGGAAATGCAAGAGGTGATGTGTCCTCAGATGGTCTGGAGGAACCTGGCTTGGTCCCAAAACAAAGAGAAGTTAAAGGTATTGAAGCGATCCATGCAGTTAAATGTGCAAATAATCCTGGAAAAAGGAAGATTGACCAGAAAAGGGAAGAAATGCTAGGCAAGAAACGCATTAGACAGACCATGTTTCTTAATTTGGAAGATGTCAAACAAGCTGGTCCTATAAAAACTTCAACGCCAAGAAGGCAGACCTTTCTGTCACCTATCACAACTCGTTCTGTGAAAGATGTCCGTAATGCTCCTCCGTCTTCTGAGCGTGTTGGAGAAAAGCAGAGTCAGCCAATGATACGGGATCAGAAACAACTTGATATAGCATGTAACGAAGGAGGCACCTTTTCGGAATCTACTGAACTCAAATCTGAATGTAACGGTGATATGAACTCTGGACTACTTGGTAGGCCTCGCAGGTTAAATGGTGAAACTGATTTTTCTGCGGAGGCATCCCTGCCACCCATTCCTAGACAGAGTTCATGGAAGCAGCCCACAGATTTGAGGCAGCCAAAGAATTTTCCGGTCTCAAATAGGAAGTCGGCTTTGATCAGTCAAAACTCCATGGATTCCAAATTGGGAAGCAAGAAACATCTTCCACCTAAGAAGCAAACTTCTAACATTACTCCATATCAGGACACGTCGGTGGAGCGACTTATACGGGAGGTGACCAATGAAAAGTTTTGGCATCATCCAGGTATAATGTAATCATATTTTTGTGTTATTCTATTGGTTTAAACTGTAATTATGTCTATTGGCTATTTATTTTCAACATTTGTGTTAACATGGAGTTTGATCTGTCATTCCCTATTTCTCATGTCAATGCTCTAATACTCTCCGATTATTATGTTTTTCAGACTATCTCTTATCTGAACTGAATTGATACTTAAAATTTCACCATGTAATTCTTATCATCATTATGTGCCTCTTTCCCATCATCTTTCTTGTGTTGTGCTTGTTTATTTGCATGAGTGACGATGATTGTTTTCCCTTTTTATATTTCGTGTTGTTATGAGATCTGAAGTTTTTGTGACTAATTGTCCATATCCTATATCTATTCAAAGTTGGAATTGCGGATGAAGTATGATTCCTTGCATGAATTCTGAGTGAGTAAAAGCTGGTGTTTTGTATTGCTCAGGCCCACACATAGTGAAGGGGGTCCAACTGTGAGGTGATCGTGTTAGATGGAAAAATATATGGGGTTATGGGGTCAATGTGAAATAACAAGGATATGATTTACTCTCCTATCTTATGCATTTTTATATTTTTGAGCATCAAATGCTTCAGAGGTTTTAGATTTTTTGGTTGTTTACAGTATAGAATGTTGTTAATATGTATAATTCTGCTTTCCCCCTTTATATACAGAGAAATAGATTGGGAGGTTTGGTAAATTCTAGTTAGCCGTTTCTTTTGTATACATCCTATGTACTTGGGTTATGTCTACTCTTCTATTAATAAAATTAATGATTACCCATCAAAATGTTTTTTTGATAAGTAATTACCCCTCAATTTTTTTTTTGATAAGTAATTACCCATCAAAAAATAGATTGGTAGTTTCTAACAATGACCTCTGCCCCTTTTGAAATCTATAGGAAATCATTAATCCATGCTACTTTTTTAAACTTATAAAAAAATAATTTCATTTTTTACCCTCCTAACCTGCTACTTTCCCTACTTTTAGCACACTTCTCCCGCGTCATCTTACAAATAACAACCCGTCCACCCTGTTTTGTAATAATTTCCTCTTCAGTTGTGCATTTATGAAAATCACTAATTTTATTGGATTGCAGCCATATCATATGTGCTTGTGGTTGGTATGCTCGAGTGTTTATCTGTCGAGTGTTTATCTGTATGGTCTATCAATTCTATTTTCATGTTCTTTTCTCTTGGTCGTTTCTTTGTCCTCCCTTGGAGCGTAAATTTGTCTTTGTTATGTGTGCAACTAATTAATATTTTTATGCATCAGAGGACACTGAGCTCCAATGTGTGCCCGGTCAATTTGAATCGGTAGAAGAGTATGTTAGAGTATTTGAGCCTTTGCTTTTTGAGGAATGCCGGGCACAACTCTATAGCACTTGGGAGGAGTTAGCTGAAACAGTTTCAAGGGATACACATGTGATGGTCCGTGTAAAGAGTATAGAAAGGCGAGAAAGAGGTAGCAAAAACTTTTCATTCAGTTAATTAGTTCCAATCTCAATTGAATATAAATAAAATGATGTTTACTCAGCCGTTTGGCCATTCTAGAAGATAATTTAAATTCAAATTTAGTAGAACCGTAGTAGTCCTGTATATTTTCTGCAACCTTCAATAGGCTGAAACATTCCTATAGGATTTCTCAATTTCATAAGCAATGAGTTTTTCTTCACTCATTTTTTTTTGCGCTGATGCCTTTTTTTCTCTCTCAACTGATCTAGTGCAGAAAATAATTCTTGCAACTTCCGTGGAGCTGTGTTTTAGAATTATATTTTTGATATCATATATTCATTTTCTTAGTGCTTTCACACATTCATGAATTTTATGCTAGACGTCAATGCTTATATAAGGAAGGTATTGTTGTTATTGCCCTGCTAATATCAACTAGTTGAAATGTTTCTTTATTGTCTCAGGATGGTATGATGTGATAGTCCTTCCTGCAAATGAGTGCAAGTGGACATTTAAGGAGGGTGATGTTGCAATTCTTTCATCCCCCAGGCCTGGAGCAGGTTTGATATGAGAATAGCACTTCTGCTTGTTTAACTTGTAGTATGAATCTTGGTGTTTTCATGTTACTTCTACCGATGTTAATTGTCATCATGTTAAGCAGTTAGATCTAAGCGGAGCAATACCTCCTTAAACGAAGATGAAGGGGAGCCTGATATCAGTGGACGAGTAGCTGGTACTGTCAGGCGTCACATACCTATTGATACTCGTGATCCTCATGGGGCAATCCTTCATTTTTTTGTTGGGGACTCATACGAACCTAATAGGTTTGTCAGAATGCTTCACTTTTCTTTCCGAGAGTTTGATGGTTCTTGAATCGCTTGTCACTGAAATTTTGTTCATGGAGTTGTAAAGTGTATGCACCCGTTGGCCAATATGTTGACAGAATGTTTTTTTATTGTTTTTTCCAGCATGGTTGATGATGATCACATTCTGAGAAAGCTTCATCCCAAGGCCTTTTGGTATCTAACCGTGCTTGGTTCTCTTGCAACGACGCAGCGGGAGTACATTGCATTGCATGCATTTCGCCGTCTCAATGAGCAGGTGACAATATGAATTTATTTTATATGGTCTTAATGTTTTATGCTATATAGGAATGTTTATACAAATAGAAGCTTACAGATAAGTCTTCTGCAGATGCAAACTGCAATCCTTCAGCCTAGTCCTGAGCACTTTCCAAAGTACGAGCAACAGTCCCCTGCCATGCCTGAATGCTTCACTCAGAACTTTGTTGATCATCTGCATAGGACGTTCAATGAACCTCAGCTAGCAGCAATTCAATGGGCTGCAATGCACACGGCTGCTGGTACAAGTAGTGGGATAACAAAGACATGGCCCTTTACTCTTGTTCAAGGACCTCCAGGAACAGGTAAGACGCATACAGTCTGGGGAATGCTAAATGTCATCCATCTGGTCCAGTATCAGCACTACTACACTTCTTTGCTCAAGAAACTAGCACCTGAAAGCTATAAACAAGCCAATGAGAGCAATTCTGACAATGTTGCTATGGGTTCAATTGATGAGGTTCTTCAAAACATGGACCAGAATCTCTTCCGTACACTTCCAAAACTTTGTCCAAAGCCTAGAATGTTAGTCTGTGCTCCTTCAAATGCTGCAACTGATGAGCTTCTTGCCCGTGTTCTTGATCGTGGATTCATTGATGGTGAGATGAAAGTTTATCGGCCCGATGTGGCTCGAGTGGGGGTTGATTCACAAACCCGTGCTGCCCAGGCAGTTTCTGTTGAGCGGAGAACTGAGCAACTTTTGGTCAAGAGCCGTGATGAAATTTTTGGATGGATGCACCAGTTAAGAGGCCGTGAAGCTCAGTTGTCTCAGCAGATAGCTTGTCTTCAAAGAGAACTCAATGTTGCTGCTGCTGCTATTCGTTCCCAAGGATCTGTTGGCGTTGACCCAGATGTTCTTGTGGCCAGGGATCAGAATCGAGACACATTGTTGCAGAACCTTGCAGCAGTGGTTGAAGGCAGGGATAAAGTTCTAGTTGAGATGTCTCGCCTAGTTATTTTAGAGGCTAGGTTTCGTGCTGGTAGTAGCTTTAATTTGGAAGAAGCCCGTGCTAATCTTGAGGCAAGCTTTGCAAATGAGGCCGAGATTGTTTTCACTACTGTCTCGAGCAGCGGCCGCAAATTATTTTCTCGTCTCACTCATGGTTTTGATATGGTAGTCATTGATGAGGCAGCCCAAGCCAGTGAAGTAGCAGTCCTACCTCCCCTTTCACTTGGTGCAGCGCGGTGTGTTCTTGTTGGGGATCCTCAGCAGCTCCCAGCAACTGTTATCAGCAAGGCAGCTGGAACATTGTTGTACAGCAGGAGCCTTTTTGAAAGGTTCCAGCAAGCAGGATGTCCCACAATGTTATTATCCGTGCAGTATCGAATGCATCCTGAAATCCGGGATTTCCCTTCTAGGTACTTTTATCAAGGGCGCCTTACTGACAGTGAAAGCGTTGCTAAGTTACCTGATGAGGTTTACTACACGGACCCTCTGCTTAGACCTTACATATTCTATGATATCACCCATGGACGGGAATCTCATAGAGGTGGATCTGTCTCTTATCAGAACATATATGAAGCGCAGTTTTGTCTTCGTTTGTACGAACATCTTCAGAAAACTTTGAAATCTTCTGGTATAGGGAAAATCTCTGTTGGCATAATAACACCGTACAGGCTCCAATTAAAATGCCTTCAACGTGAATTTGAGGAAGTCTTAAATTCAGAAGAAGGGAAAGATCTGTACATCAATACTGTAGATGCTTTTCAAGGCCAAGAACGTGATGTCATAATCATGTCTTGTGTGCGTGCATCAAGTCATGGAGTTGGATTTGTCGCAGATATCCGCCGAATGAATGTTGCTCTTACTCGTGCTAGAAGGGCTCTTTGGGTATGGTTTTCTATTATTCCTTTCATCCAAGCTATTACACAAGAATCTGCACTCAGCCCTACATGTCCACCATACCAAAATGCATGATTCTAGGTTTATTTTCTGATATCTTACTTGATGTTTTGACAGGTGATGGGGAATGCTAGTGCCTTGATACAATCTGATGACTGGGCTGCACTGGTTGCTGATGCAAGAACCAGGAAGTGTTACATGGAAATGGATTCTCTCCCAAAAGATTTTCTCATACCCAAGGGCCCAGCTTACACACCATTGCCAGGCAAGGGATCATCTAATACGAGGGGGTTGAGATCAGCGGGTAGACATAGACAGTTGGATATGCATATGGAGTCCAGGTCAGGGACACCATCAGAAGATGATGAGAAGTTGAGTGGGTCACTGATAGCTAGGAATGGGAGTTACCGGCCCTTAAAGGCATCGATGGAGAAGTCTTTGGATAACTTTGATCAATTAGGTGATAAATCTAGAGATGCCTGGCAATATGGCACACAGAAGAAGCAAAGTTCTGCTGGATTTGTGGGGAAGAGAGAGATGTAGGTGTTGATTGTTGGGTGCAAATTATCTTAGTGCCTTAAGGGGGAGCTTCAGTGTTAATTAATTTTATAATGCTGTGATGCTTGCACCTATTGTCACAGAGCACTCGGGGGGAAATCTCTGTATGCTGAGCTGGTGAGTCAGACACTTTTGATTTGTATCAAGTTTGGGCTGAACCGGGTGGCTGATTCTTTGTGGAGGGAAAAAGAGGGTTTTGGAAGAGACACCTGTCAATCTGCTTGGAAAGTTCGTTCGCGTTTGTGCAAGAGCTGTTTTGCTCGAATTGAGTACGTGATTTCTTGCAACGAGCCAGATGCTCTTGGGTGGATCGGGGGAAACCATACCACACCCCTAATCAACCAGCTTACCATTGGACAAGGTAAGAGATCTTATAAGAGATGTTCTTCTACGATGTTAACACAACTCTGTCTCTGTGGATCTAAGCATATTGCACTGTCTTTTGATACATGTCATCTAGGAATCCAGTGGTGGCCTCAGAAAAGCTGTAGCCTACTAGAACCTCTTAGTTGCATCTCTTTTTACATTTGCGGTCAAATCCATCCCAAGTTGCCTTTACATTGATGACCTAAATTGATGTGGGACTGGGGAAGCTTCCTGCCATGGCCCTATCACTTGTGGTTCTCTTCTCAGACGTACAGTTTACTCATTGGCTCTTGGGTACTCTCATACATTATATTGCTTTAGTTTAGCAGTTCACATTTTAAAGATGGTATGTACATTCTTTGGACATGCAAATGCAAATTACAGGGCATTGAGTTGCAAATACCCTGTTACTGGATGACATCTGAAGTGTTGTATAAAATTTTGGTGCGTTTTTTTAATCTCCTTCCTTCTAATTGTTCGAAGGAGAAGCAAAATGACGTAGCTGCCTTGGTGGAAGGAAATACACAAATTTAAAATTTATGTACAGAGATGGAAGGGAAACACTCCCCTTAATTTTGGAGGCATTTGTGATGTCGAATGACTTGTACATACATCTTTACTAGTTGAATCATACATAATTCTTTTTTGATCAAGTCTCTTGAATTTCTTCAGATCATTAGCCAGTTTGAATGTGTAATTATTTTTTTTCTAGCAATGCTCTTGCCGGGTAGAAATTTTAATTCCAATTTTGTCTTTTATAACGACATTGCACTTTTATATAGGTGGTAGATGTAGATATCCGTTTTTATATAGAGTAATGTTAGATATAGTTTTAAGGTATATAAGTTTCACGCACTCTGTGAAAAAAATGTGAAATCTACCATTAAAAAATAATTTTTTTTTTCCTTGTAGATAGTAGATTTACTCATTTTTCAATAGAATGCCAGAGTTTGTATATCTTAAAACTACAAATATCGTTTTTTTTACATATCTGTATGTGGTAGATGCATCCACTTGAGATGGAGGCAAATGTAATGGGTAGATTATAATTGCATTTGAGTAGTGACGTGATCTCAGATATTTTGTAAATAATAGTGAAAAAATAATAAAAAAAGAATGTTAAAATATTAAATAGTAATGAAAAATAGATGAAAAAATAATAATAAAATAATTAATAATAGTGAAATATTCTGCTACTACACAAACTTGTCCTATATTTGCTTGTATTCTCTCATCTGGATTCGCATTGGGATATGGATGAAGAGTGGCAGTGGTCCATAAGTCAGGAAATCCTGACTGTAAGCAGGAACCTTGTTTATGTGTGTAATCCTATATGTTTATGTTTTTACATGAAAGTAATAAAAGGAAAAAATAGATAAATAAATAATGGTGGTAGAGTCATTGGAGATTAATTTTTCTTCTAAATTTAGAATCCAACATACGTTGTGTTAATAGATGTTGTTGATGTTATTATTATTACTATAAGGGATTTATTCCCATTACTTAGAACATGCTGGGTTTCTAACCATTACCCGGCTCGAGAATGCTGAATAGTCAACAAGGCAGGTCAGCCTAACAATCAGTGGATGCTTTCAGAACCCAAAAATTTGCATGAAGCACAAAAAAAAAAAAAAAAAAAATGGAAGTTGAAATAAAAATGAAGAGCAAGGAAAGAAGGGAAAAATCAAACAACAGCGGGCAAAAAATCAGTTGTAACAGCTAAATGCTCCGGTTTGTCTCCTTAAAAACTTGTGTAAATTCTGTTTTACTAACACAATTATTTTTTGTAGTACGAAAATCGACTAGTTTCAACTGGCAAAGTCAACTCCACTAAATGAGAACCCCATCAATAACTTACTGCCTCACGAGGCAAAAAGGGAATTATAGGCTTAAAAGGTTGCCTTATCCCTCTCGCGGTGCGGGGTGGCCAAGGACATAATCTTCATCAACAGAATCTTCAACAACGAAATCTTCATCGAATGAATCTTCACCAATAAAAACTAACACTCTGACTATGCAGGAAAAAGCAAACAGAAAGAAAAGAGAGAAGAGAAAAACGAAGGAAGCCAGCAGGGTGGGCTAAGAAACTTCAAAGGCTAAGCAGCTAGTGGGGTAAAAAATGTTAAATTGGATGCCAACGAGGAAGGCCGGAAAACTTATAAGGCACGACTGGACACGGCTGCCCAAATAATGATTAAGACAATGGCCGTACTCCAAGAACGACTATCCATAGAGGATAAGCAAGAGCAGCATGACCGGCCAGCGGGGTAGGTAGGAGCTCTATGGACGCTTTTACCACGATCCCCCAGGTCAACCGCACAAAAAAAAAAAAAAAAAAAGAGGCAAAGACGAGATATGACAAACAAGATATGTACATTAGTTAGTGTGTATATATATACAAACCGCTGAACAACAAAATGTGGATACATGTGTAAAAACAAAAAAACAAAAAGGTATGACGAAACAAATAAAATCTTTAAGTCTCAACGCCTGGAGCATCGGTCTCAATAGTAACATGAGCAAGTTGGTCGACTCAGGGGTAACAAGAACAAGGTCGGTTAGCTCCACTAACGCTAGCACACGTATGGTGGGACCAGGGAAAGCATTTGGCATCAATTTCTTTCCCAGTTTACGATTGGTTTCAAAGGATGTCTCATTGGTGGGAATCTTAGCAAGAGCGAGCCGTTGAAGTTACTTGGTGCAAGATCTCGAACACAGCTCCGGACTCTTCAGAAGGAATGCCCGCATTGATCTGTGAACTTCAATGATACCGTGTCCCCACGCCTCGTCACGAAGCTTTGGGAACCACCTTAGCTGCCCTTGTAAGGAGAAGGTGGCACCCTGAAGATTTTGGTTCAGTTGCCCCAACCAGTTCCTCTCCTCCTGCGCCCGAGATAAGTCACCTTGAGACTTTCATTAAGTTGCTCTAGTCGGGTTCTCTCATCTTCCCACTTCTGCTTGCTTTTCCTTTGACGGCGCTCCAGCTTCTTCGCTCTCTTGCGCTTGCTTGATAGGTCGAGTCTTGTCCTCTCGAGTTTGTGCTTCAACTGTTCCCTCTCCTTCAAGCTCTCTTGAATGACGACCTCTTAATCTCCACGATGGAGGCTACAAGCTGAGAGGTGCCCTGGAAACATAAAGAAAAGACTAAGAAAAAGGAAAGAGAAGAAAGTAAAAGGCGGGAAAGAAGCGGTCGAACCTCATGAAAAAAGCCTGATAGGTACTCAACAACCCGACGAATGGCTTCATCTCGGCTCCCCTCCAGGGCTAGCTAAAACAGAGAAGGAAGGGCTTCCGCAAGGCCTGCAGACTTAGGCAATTTCGCAGAGACTTCAGTGTGAGCAGGTGGGTCTCCGCTCAAAACCCCCGGATGGGGGCCGATTGTAGCATTTGAAAGAAAGTCATCCCCCGCTAGACACTTAGCCTGGGCGAGTGGTTCATCACTCGGACTCTCACCGGCTGCATCACCTACAGTGCATCCGCATTCGGCTGAAATATGCCGAAAGAGACTCCTCCTATCTGGGAATGCGCCTTGAATAGAAGAATCCACAGTAAGACTCTTCGAAACCCCGAGGATGGCAACATTTAGAGGGGACTTACTTCCTTTATGATCTCCTGCCTCCTTGCGGTTGCTAGAAGTAACCTCTACCCCTTCATCAGCTACCTCAAGAGAATAACTCTCGATAGCCGAGCAGGACAAAGAAGGATGGGAGATCCGTGAAGAAGAATGTTGTCTCTCATCAGGAGTAGTATATTCGAAAATGCTTTAAAGGAGAGCGTCCATCCCAACCTCGCCCTCGGACGCCTCAACAGTGACTACCGATAATGGCATCACGGGAAAAGTACTCGTCGGCTCGCCCGCCAGAACTGGCGCTGGGACCGCCACTGTAATGGGATGGCTAGTCTCCAAAGTAGTCAATCCCTGCATTAAGAGGTCCTGTACCCCAGGAAGAGGCCTATCCTCGGCCCGAACACTCTCCTGACGAGCTTTCTTTCCCTTATCCGACAAAGGAAGGTCCGAGAAACGCTTTCGAAGCGGAGTGACTTGGGGCCGCGTAACAACCGGCCTATTATTAGAAGGAAGGTGTCACAGGGGAGGCAAAGAGCTCCTGAGATTCTCCTTTCTGACCGGCCTATTATTAGAAGGAAGGTGTCACAGGGGAGGCAAAGAGCTCCTAAGACTCTCCTCAGAAAGGAGAATCTCAGGAAAACACTATCAGGATGGTTTTGCACCCATTCTTGCACGATTGCAAGACGCTTCGCTTCGTAAGGCTGTCGGATGCAAGGCCTTATTTTCCAAAAATTTTCCCTAGTCTGTCCATATGGGAAACTCTTGGCGATTCACTTGACCCACCAGAAACTCCCATTCGCAGCCAGATACAAAGAAGAACTTGGGAGACCAGTCTTTCACCTTCTAGTATTGTGGCTCCAAGGTGACTCGAGCATGAGATGCCTTGAAGCTGCATACATTCCCCTTTAGGCGTAGCACCCTGTGGGAAGAAGAAAGTCACAGCTAGTAAGGTCTGCGTCATTTGAAAAGGATTCCAACAAAGCCTGCCGCTAGATAATGCTACAGCAAATCAATAATCTCCAGGTGTTTGGATGCAGTTGGGAAGGAGCCAAGCCTAGGTGGTCCAAAAGGTCATGGATAGGGTGAGGGAATGACAATCTCAAACCACATGAAAACATGGAAGCGTATAGGGCTACCTTACTAGAATGGCCCTTGCATTGACGGCTCCCTCATCGGGGCCAGGAACTTCGAAGGAAACAGAGTCTAGTACTTGGAAGGTAAGGGCAAAGGAGGCTATCGTTGATTTGTTGGTAGTCGAGCGTCATCCGCTACCCAAAAATAATGACCCAGTGTTAGTAGAGCCCCCGCTGGACATGTTGGGTTGAACAGATTTTTCAGAAGCCATCAATACTAGAACACGAAGTAGCAAATAAGACTGGTCGAAGAGAAGAAAAATCAAGAGAACTAGAATGGCAGGACAATCACAACGCAGTGGGTGGAAATCAGGTCCCAGTCCCACATTTTATAAAAAGAAGGTGACAATTAGATTCTCATGAATCATATTGACAAGGATACTCGTCGTTTCAGTTTTGGGAAATGTGGTTTAAGAAGCAACGCCAACATGAAAGCCGCCTGACACCCATTCATTAATGAGGTTGAAAAGATGTAATGAAAAGGTAAGCCCATCATGGAAGATAGGAACGCCGTCAGAAACATCAATACGCAGAAGCCTCCCGAATCTCAGGAAGTCTAAATAAAGTTCCCGGCCTTGGTAAGGAGGCGGGACAGAATCGTGATAAATCTCCACTGTACTTGTCCGATGAGAATTAGCGGGGTAACTGTAAGGGGATTTTCCCCAGAAGGCCCAAAAGACCCTATCAAGCCTGGCCCAGAGTAGAAAGCCATGAACTTGGCCTACTAGGAGTATCCTCTGTACATAACTTGCAGGAGGGATGGTGCTGCAAAAGATGAGACTCGTCGATCTGATGACCCCTCGAGTAGTGTCCAGTCCTCGAGTGCCCGCCCACATGACATGCGTGACTTATGGAGAACTGTTGATCTACTAATAGAAAAGGCATGAATGGACATAAGGAAAACAGACTAAGAGGAAAAGATTGGAGAACCACGCCGCATTAATGGTTCTGCCACTTGAACAATATGTCACATTAATAACGTCATCACAGAGCCATGTCGTATTTAAAGATTCTGACAAAAGGAACAACACGGGGAATGCAGACTTCATGAAAGAAGGCACGGTCTGCTCCTCAGGTCTGTAGTACAAATAGCAGATCCTAGGTACTAGAATATCTCTTTTATCCCTAGACTTTTTTACTTATTTACTACACTCCAATAATTTTTACTAACTTTGGCATTGGAGGTTCCCCGGCCCCAAAGCCGCCATTTCAAAGCCACACTCTTTTTTACCTTATACATGGCCCGCTTTTGAAGACCTGAGTTGTCGGAGTTTGGTTCAAAGGCATGAGAAACATGACATTAACAGAGGGGAATCGGGGTTATGGTACTTCCAAGCTTTTTCTTGAGCAGGGAGACATGGAAGACCGGGTGAATGTGTATTGTTTTTGGGTGTTGTAAGCATTATGCCACAACGCCGACACGACTGAGGATTTATAACGGCCCATAAAAATGGGGAGACAACTTCATACTCTTCATCTGAGCCACTGTTTGTTGTCGGTAAGGTTGTAGCCGAACATATACCCATTCCCCTATGTCAAAAGATCTCTCATTTCTTCTCAAATCTGCATAGTATTTCATCCACTCTTGGGCTTTTTGTAGGTTTTGGCGTAACAATTGAGAAATCTACTCACGTGATTGAAGGGTTGAGTCCACGGCCTCCATTTATGAGTCTCCTGGTAGGTAGCTTATTAACTTGGGATGTTGATAGCTGTATAGGGCTTCAAAGGGAGTTAAGAGGGTAGATGCATGCTTGGAGGTATTATACTACCACTCGGCTAAAGGAAGCCACACTACCCAATCTCTAGGTCGATCACCAACAAAGCAATGTAGGTAGTTTTCTAGGGGTTCACAGCCTCTGTCTGGCCGTCTTTTTGTAGGTGATAGGCAGTAGAGAAGGCTAGTTGAACCCCATGTTGTCTGAACAACTTACCCCAGAACTTACTGGGGAAGGACTTGTCTTGGTCAGAAATGATGGTGTTAGGCATACCATGTAGTTTGAAAACGTGTTTAAGGAAGAGTTGGGCTGGGGTAGTAGCTGTGTATGGATGAGTTAAAGGTATGAAATGGCTGAATTTGGTTAATATTTCTATGACCACCCACAAATAGTCAAAACCTTTGGAGGGTGGTAGACCCTCAATGAAGTCTATTGTGAAACTTGCCCAAGATCAAGAGGGCACTGGCAATGGCTATAAAGTTCCCTTAGAAGAGTGTTCTCCTGTTTCACTCGTTGGCACACATCACAACCCTTAATGTATTCTTTTATCTCAACAACTTGAGTTTGAATGTTTTATGGTGGGTATGTACAACCTTTGCTTGTAATAAAGCAAACCATCCTTGTAGCTGTATTTAGGCCCCAACTCTTGATTCCTCCACTTCTGCAAAAGAACCTGCACTTCTGGATCATCTAAATACAATTGTCTTAATTCTTCCAACAATTCTAACTTAGGTACTGAGACCATGGTTAATGTTAGGGCTACTAGACCAACTTCCTCATGCCTCCTAGAAAGAGCATCAATGACCTTCTTCTCCTTCCCTTGTTTGTACTCTACTAAGAAGTCATATCCTAGTAGCTGGAGCACCCATCTTTGCTGCATGGGTGAACCAACTTTTTGATCCAACAAGAACTTCAGCCTTTGGTGGTCGGTTTTGAATGTAAACTGAGATCCCAAGAGATAGGGTCTCCACCTTTATACAGCCGAGACCAAGGCTTGTAACACCTTTTCGTAAGTAGACATGTGTAGTGTCCTTCCCTTCAAAGCTTGGCTATAATAGGCAATAAGACGTCCTTTTTGCATCAATATAGCTCCCACTGCCTTGCTCGAGGCATCACATTCGATAGTGAATGGGTGTGAAAAGTCCGGAAGGGCGAGGACATGTGGATTCATCACTGCCAGTTTCAAGTTGAGGAAGGCCTCCTCATCTTCTTGATTCCATTGAAATCCATCCTTCTTCAATAAGCTAGTTAAAGCTACAGCTATTCCTTTATAAACCTTTATGAAGCGCCTGTAATATCCAGTTAGACTTAGGAAACCACGAAGGCCCTTCATAGAGGAGGGTCTTGGCCACTCTTCCATTGCCTTAAGTTTTTCCTGGATCAACCTTGACCCCCTGGGCAGAAATAAAATGCCCCAAATATGCAATCTCTGAGCTGCCAAATCTGCACTTGGACAATCTTGCAAAGAGCTTGTGTTGTCTCAGTGTGTCAAGAGTGCTTCTAAGGTGCAGTTGGTGCTGCTCCATATTCCTACTATAGACCAAAATATCATAAAAAAACACCAATATATACTTTCTCCGAAAAGGCCTGAAAATAGTATTTATTAAACTTTGGAATGTGCTAGGAGCATTGGTCAAGCCAAACGGCATGATCAGAAATTCGTAATGGCCTTCATGGGTACAGAAGGCCATCTTAGGGATGTCCTCAGATTTGATACAGATCTGATGGTATCCAGATCTGAGATCTAGTTTAGAAAATATTGTAGCTCCACTTAATTCATCCAGTAGTTCCTCAACAACTAGTATATGGTATTTATCCTTGATTGTCACACTGTCGAGGGCCCGATAGTCAACACACAACCATCAAGACCCAATTGCCTTCCTTACTAAGAGCACAAGGGATGAATAAAGGCTTTTGCTAGGCTGTATTACTCCAGAGATTAGTAGTTCTTTTACAAATTTCTCAATTTCATCATTTTGAAAAAATGGATATCAATATGGTCTGACTGATATGGGTTTTGTGCCAAAGTGGAGTACAATAGAATGATCATGGGATCTATGTGGGGGCATGATGTTTGGTTCAGAAAAAATATCTTGGAAGTGGTGTAGGAATTTTTGCATTTCTGAGGATGGTTGCTGCTCTAAGTGGGCCCCTTTCCTTTTATTAATTGCAGTAGGACCCCTTAGCACTCCATGATGTTATTGCCAGGTAATCTCCTTTCTTCAATGAATTTCGGGATAGTGAGCCCTTTAAGTTTGACTTCCTTTCCTGCATGAGTAAATTGCATTAGTAAACTTTGGAAATTCCATCAGATGGTACCAAGGGTTTGGAGCCAAGAGACTTCAATACCATGTCACAACCTGCTAGACTTAGAATATAAGCTCCAGTGTCAAAGAAGGTCCCTTGTATAGACAAGGGAATCTTGGTAACCATCTGTGTTTGGTTAATTTTTTTGGATTGGAAGTAGGGTTTTGGGTGGTTTGGGTAGTTCTTGAAGTCTAGTTGGTAGTTTTAACAAGCCTGGGTCAGGGTTGTAAGGAGATGTCCATTTGTTTGGTTTCTTGCCAAGGCTATGTTTTCGTCTTGAATCTTAGCTAAACTATAAGCTGTGAGTAAATTGTGAGGGTGGAACATCCTAATAAGGAGCCTAATTTTATCACTCAAACCACTTAAAAAATAACTTAACTTGTAATGATCCGAGAGGCCCCTAAATCGATTAGACAAGTTTTCAAACTGGGTTTTATACTCTTCCACTGACCTCGTTTGTTTGAGCTGTGTGAGGGCCTCCATGGAGGCATCGTAACAATTGGGTCCAAATCTAATGAGCAAGGCCTTTATAAATATATCTTAATCTTCTAGCAATCCCAATTCATCCAGGTCTTGGAACCATGTGAGGGTCTTACCCTCCATGTGGAAGGACGTGCGACGTAAACGATGGTGTGGCAAAGTGTTATGGAAGGCGAAAAACTGATTCACCTTGTAGATCTAGCCATTAGGGTCATCACCATTGAAAACTGGAAAGTCTAACTTGATGGATTGATTTGTACTTCCCCACCTGACATTATCATCTCCTCATTTTTGAATTGATTGCCCTCTTATGTTTCCCCATGAGTTTGATTCTTGTTGTTCCTTTGCAGCTCTAAGGTCAAGGCTATCAATTATTGCTTAATGCCTACATCTCAAATTCAATGGTCTTGAACTGAGTCTCCGTGTTCTTTTTCAATGTATTCAAACCTTCTTGTAATTGTGAGAGTTTTGCACCCGCAGGCATGGTAGGAATGCATGAAGGATGGCTTTTGATACCACTTTGTAACAACGTGAAAGTAATGAGATTTAGAAATGTCTCACTTAGAGGGTGAGAAGCCTCCAGAGGTCGAAGAAAAAAAAAGTAAATTTGATTGATATATTCTTCATATAGAATACATCCCATGCATCCTCCATATACTGGAGATTCTAACAAACTGATAAAGGTAAATTTAGGTAAAGGCAGATAACAACTCTATCCAATAGGAATAAAGTACAATGATTGAAATAGTAAATAAAGTCTACAACATCATATCCACATGGACACTTTGCTCAGCACTCCTAATAACCCTAGCTTTGATCTCAGTCGTTCACCAAATCAACATCCCACAACCTTCTTCTAGTTTAGTTACCTAGCATTGTCTCCTTCTAGTTTAGTAATAGTTTAGTTACCCAGTGTTGTCTCCATCTAGTTTAGTAACTCTTCCCAAATGCTGGCTTGTAACAGAGTCCCTTCTGGTTCAAAATATCTTGCCCAAGACATGTTGCTGAGAGGCAATAAATGCTGAAGAGATATAAATTTAATTTCTTGTTTTATCCTTTTTTTTCGGTACTTTTGGCATGCATTCGATGGGAGTATTACATGACATCGTAAGCCACAACCGAGCCATAAAGTAGTTTGGTCACACACCAACCTCCTCTTAATAAAAATATTTATACATATAAACACTTTTAGTTTCAAAATTATAATAATTATAATAGACTTTATTTTTATATTTATATTTTTTACATTGCACAAATAAACTAATTTCTTAATCGAACACTGGTAAAAAAAATTACTATATATATATATATCTGTTTAATTGCTTATTCCTGTAACAACGTGAAAGTAATGAGGTTTAGAAATGTCTCACTTAGAGGGTGAGAAGCCTCTAGTGGTTGAAGGAAGAAGAAGAGTGAATTTGATTGATATATTTTTCATACGGAATACATCCCACGCATCCTCCATATACTGGAGATTCTAACAAACTGGACATAAAGGTAAATTTAGGTAAATATAGATAACAACCCTATCCAATAGGAATAAACTACAATTATTGAAATAGTAAATAAATTCTGTAACATCATATCCACGTGGACCCATTGCTCAGCCTTCCTGATAACCCTAGCTTTGATCCCAGCCGTTCACCAGATCAACGTCCCACAACCTCCTTCTAATTTAGTTACCCAGCGCTGTCTCCTTTTAGTTTTGTTACTCTTCCCAAACCCTGGCTTGTAAAAAAGTCCCTTCTGGTTCAAAACACCTTGCCCACAAGGTGTGGATAAGTGTTTTTCAGATATTCTGTGAATAATAGTAAAAAAGTAATGCTATAATATTAAATAGTAATGAAAAGTAGGTGAAAAAAATAATAAAATAATAAATAGTAGTGGAGTATTTTATCACTACCCAAACTAGCCCTATATCTGCTTGCATTCTCTCACTTGGATTTGCATTGGGATATGGATGAAGAGTGGTAGTGGTCCATAAGTCAGAAGACCCTGATTGTGTAAGCAGTAAGCCTGTTTATGTGTGTAATCCTATATGTTTGTGTTTTTTTTTTTTTTTTTCATAAAACATAAAAGTAATAAAATGAAAAAATAGGTAAATAAATAATGGTGGCAGAGTCATTTGGAGATTAATTTTTCTTCTAAACTTAGAATCCAATATATGTAGAGTTAAGGGATGCTCCAATTGATGTTATTATTATTATTATTATTATTATTTCATCAAGGAATACATGTTGTTGCCGAGAGGCAGCAAATGGGGAAGAGATAAATTTAATTTCTGTTTTTATCCTTCTTTTTTTTTTTTTTTTGTACTTTTGGCATGCGTTCGATTGGAGTATTACATGGCATCGTATGCCACTGCCAAGCCGTAAAGTAGTTTGGTAATGCACCATCCTCCTCTTAATAAAAATATATATACATATAAACACTTTTAGTTTCTAAATTATAATGATTATAATAGACTTTATTTTTATATTTATATTTTTTACATTGCACGAAAAAACTAATTTCTTAATCGAACACAAGAAAAACAAAAGTTACTATATATATATGCTTAATTGCTTACTCTTGTAACAACGTGAAAATAATGGGATTTTGAAATGTCTCACTTAGAGGATGCAAAGCCTCTAGAGGTTGAAGAAAGAAGAAGAGTAAATTTGATTGATATATTTTTCATACAGAATACATCCCACGCATCCTCCATATACTGGAGATTCTAACAAACTGGACATAAATGTAAAATTACGTAAAGACAGATAACAACCCTATCCAATAGGTATAGACTACAATTATTGAAATAGTAAATAAAGTCTGTAACATCATATCCATGTGGACCCTTTGCTCAGCACTCCTGATAACCCTAGCTTTGATCCTAGCCATTCACCAGATCAACGTCCCACAACCTCCTTCTAGTTTAGTTACCCAGCGCTGTCTCCTTTTAGTTTAGTAACTCTTCCCAAATGTTGGCTTCTAACAAAGTCTCTTCTAGTTCAAAACACCTTGCCCACAAGGTGTGGGTAAGTGTTTTTCAGTTTGTGAAACCCTTCCCATGTCACATCCTCGTCTCCTTGTTGGATAATTCAAATCCGTTACTTGGCTGGTTGTCTCCAATCAAAACAGTAAGCACTAGTGAAATGCAATAAGCCTGAGATTGTTCATTCGGGCCGAAAAATGCATCACCCACAAGCCCATATTCGGAAGCGGGTTTGGGTATGGGACCCGGATACTAAATCTTAAACTTGATACCGCACCTAGTTTTTTTTTTAATCGTACTAGTTATTTTAATCACTACACAAAGCTGCATGGTCTACCATAAAAATTGTATGAATTATGCAATGCATTAAAATTGCATAACATGAAATTTGTGATTTTGGTTGAATATGAGGAATTAATTATTAATTAAAAGGAGCTGCAAGAGACACGAAGGGATTTCACAAACTAACGTGGCACAGTACAGTGTGCCATGCCATTTGTTTTCATTTTTCCCCTCCCCTCCTCCCTCATTTTCTGCTCCCTTTCCATAACCCTTTAGAACCCCATCTGTGTAGCCCAACGTCGCCGCAGCCCAACCATTTTCTTCATTCCTCATTGAAGTCGTTGCCCCTCGTCGGTAGGTACATGTGTAATAGCATGCCAGAAATTCAATGGATGAATTTATTTAAACTTTAGGAACGTCGTGAAAACTCTATAAATGTCTCACAAATCGAGAAATCACATAGGTTTTTAGTCTTATTGCTTAGTCAGTTTCTTACTCACTTTGGTAACAGAAATGCGATTTTATTTATTTAAGATACATAGGAGTATGATACTAAGAAAGGGTTTGCACCATTAGTCTCAGATGAATTTTTAGGATTTTACGAGGTAATAATACATTTTTTATTTTCCGGATGATAGTTGTTCGAAAACACATTTTGATTTAATTGAGACAGTTAGGTGTCAAAATTTGCAAAACAAATTGCACTATTATATTCGTAGGATTATTTAGGATTTTATGGTGCAAAGTTTATTTTTGCCTTTTTCGAAGTGAATAGTAACATCTATGATAGAGTCATGTGGCACTTAGTCCAGTCAATTTTTAAATCACAGTGTAGATTGTCCAAGTCAATATAGAGAATTTTTATTTGAACATTTGACAAGATCTTAGCCACACTTAATGAATAATATAGGACACTTGGCTCTAGGACGAACCATGAGACATAAATGTGAAAGAAAGAAAGGAAAATCAAGCATTGTGATTATGTCATTTAAGCCAAAAACTATTCCATCCAACCATTCATTTTTGTGCCAAACTAAAAAGGGTTTCAACCATAGTGAAACTCCAAATCTTTGAGATCCAATTGAGACCTCAAAACTTTGGTGAAAGTCGAAACCCTAAAAGATTACCACAAGCCCGAAATGTTGGTTGGTTTTAGCTTAGTGTTTAATCACTTGATTAAATCACTTTCATATGTTATTAATCAATTCAATTTATGTCATTATACCCTTATTTATTCTTTTATACCTTAGTAATTTCATTGGTCCAAAAAAAATTAGATTTTGACTTGTTAGAAACCGAAACCCCAAACTAAACCCTCTTGAAACCCTAACTGAGGCCCATTAAAACCCACCAAAAAGCTCCACCCAAGCATGGCTTCTTGAGGAAGTCTCTCTCAATTCCCTAAGTGTACTTTCACTGCTCTTGTCAACCCAAATAGTAGCTGATGGGAGGTCAATTAGCCACCTCATCTTCATCCATCACACGACAGCTTCCATGGCTAAAAACCACGTGATGTTGCCCACGGTTTTGCCCATTGTTTCGGTTGACAAAACCATACCATCAAATGGTTATCCTCACATCCTCTCTCAGCCCTCTAGTCCAATATAATCCGTCCAAGCCAGCCCCTTCATGTTTTTGTTACTTTCATTTCACTTCTTAGAGAGAACTCAAAATGAGGTTTCAAACAGAGTTTCTGGCTGATTTTGCTTGAATTTTTCGAAGCTTTTGTAAGTAGATTCTCACAAAATTACATTCATATAAATTCTTCCTCTTTGAGTATATTTTTCCATTGATTTATTTTGTGTGATTTTTCATGCAGGGTTTATTAGTGAAAAGTCGATTTGAGCATGCGAATGTCATATTGGGCAACAATCTGGATATTGTGTGAAACTTTGATTTATTTGATGAAGTTCTTGATAAAATCTTGATTAAAAATTTTTATGGTTTAGATTTAACATGTTAACATGCAAGTTGGATTTATATTTGGTGCATGTTAAGAGTTTTTACAAAGAGTTTTGCATGATTTTAGAAAGTTGGAAACTGGAGGTGTCAAAACAGTTTCTGTTTTGAGAAATTTTTGATTTTTTGTTATGGAAACATTATCCTATAGTCTTGATATTCACATATGTAGTTCTTAAGAATTTGATTTATGTGTTAGTGTTGAGAAATAATCACACATTACCTATGGACAAGGTCTTGGGTACGCTTATAAGGAATGGACAATCATCTCTTATAGAACTGGTTTTATGAGATGAGTTAGGCCCATAAATTTCTTCATGGTATCAAAGTCTGTCACATGATGAATGGGGGCCGACACTACTTATCCTGTGACAAGGACCATAAAAAAATTCTGACTTGCACGTAAGGGAGGGTGTTGAGGAATGCTCCTACATTGCCTGTGGACAAGGTTTTAGACATGTTTATAAGGAATGAACAATCATTTCTTGTAGAACCAGTTTTATGGGATGAATTAGGCCTATGAATTTCTTCAGTTAGCAAGTTATGTTTGGAGAATAATGGTTTTGATCTTGATGAAATAAATTGTTATGCATGCAAAGGTTTGGTTAGGAAACAAACTTAAGGCTCACAGATTTGTTTTGTATTTTTATGAATTTTCACCATGTGATCCTAGGTTTTAATGTTTAGATCAAGTCTAGAACTTGAAAATGAGGTATATGATTTTAATTCTTGAAGATTTCTTTCATGAGAAATTCAGATTTAGTTGATCCAAAATTAAAACATGTGGCACTAGGTTATGAAGTTAGTGTGCAAGCCGATTGTATTGGGTGATATTTTGTGATCTTTGATTTGTTTATTCAAGCATGTTATTTCTTAGGATTGACTTATAAACATGTTAAGAGTATGTTTATGGACTTTCAGAGTCCTTGGAGTTTATGGGAAATGAAATAGTCCAAGTGCATTAAAGAGTTTGTTTGAGATTTGGTGTTTTGACATTCTCTTAGCATGAGGTTATGATTTTTGTGAAATGTATATTTTGCGATCTTAGTATGATTATTTAAAACATAGAATCTGATTTTAAAGTGTTACATAAATCGATTATAGCATAAAAGTTAAAGTTGAAAGAATTGCAACAAAAATCAAGGATTTTAGCCTCGGTATGTTTCGGCCTAAGTATAGTTTTTATGGTTTTGATGTATTTTAATTTTTTTTATTAGATATTTGGATTTAGGATAAAATTTACATGAGGAATGTAATTTTTGGTGAGTTTTGGAGTTAAGATGCAAAATCTTTAATTTGGGAGAAAAATTGTTATTTTTCCACAAGTAAATGGGTAAAATGGTGATTTTTCTATAAGTCGGTGATTTTATGTTTCTAAATATTATAGTGAGAAGTTTTTAACCCTTAGAAATATTTCCTTTCAGTTCACATTATTTCGCGCTAATTTTTCGTCATGCTACATTCACTGGAAGTTTGCATCTAACTTACTTTCAGGATACTTGTGTACGTAATTGTATGGTGGTAAGAAATCATTATTCATGTTTCTTATGCTTATATACATTATGTTAACGCCATGTTTTTTATCTAATACACGTTATATTATGTCATGCTATGATTTAATTCTAGTTCATACTTATCTATTACATGTTCTATCATGTTATGTCATGTTTATATCATATTACTCGTCACATCATGTTATGCCATGTCATCTGTCACACAATCAATTATTTCATATCATATCATGTCACATGTATAAAGCGTGTTACGAAAAATAGTATTTTTCAGTTAGTCAAGCTTTTATGTTTATTACGACCCCAAATGTTAGGATGAGACATTATCCTAATAAAACTTCGTTGTTCACGTTGGAGTGTTTAAATTAGTGTAAAATTCTCTGGGTTGACAATATAAAGGTCAACATGCTTTGAATTAGACTTAAAGAACTGGTTTCTAGAGTGAAGTCATGCACCAACATTGGTGGTGCTAACCGCAATTCAATTTGATATTATATGTACTCACAGCAGGTGTAGATACCTGTTACGGGATATGTATATTATGTACTCACAACAGGTGCAGATATATGTAAAGTGATGCATATGTTAACGTACTCACAACTGGTGTAGATACCTATGATGCGATTAGATATAAGCAGGGGCAAACTGTTCAATGGGACCTGTGCAGCTTCTACATTTCACTTTTAGTTAACCAGTTTAAATTGTTAACCAAGATTCTAAGTTTATGTTCAGTTCACGTTCAGTTTCAATACATGTCAATTTTCAAGTTATGTCAGCACATGTCATGCTATTTTACCAAGTTCACGTTAACATTCATGTTTTTTACTGTCATGCATACATTTGTAAACTGTTAGTTTAAGTTGGTTGTTAACTTGTCGGAATTTGTAATCAAATATTACTTTATAGTCACAACTACCATTCCTTCTAGAATGATAGATCTTATGTCAATATCTGGAGAACCACTCGAGGATCACCTAGACGAGGTCGAATAGGCCGCGATGCGACAACAAGGAGCTTACCATGTCAATGATCCAATTTTTAGATTGGATTATGATTATCTTGGCCGAGTTGCGCGAGCTACTCATTAGACTAGTCTAATAGTTATGTTCGTTTAATTATATACTTAAGGAGCACTATCTCCACTACTCGTGTTGTTATAGACCTTTTGAACAAGTATTGTAACTTTTGGATGTTAGTTATTATATGATAATGAAGTATACTTATATTATTTTGGAATATGTCATATCTTGTGTATAGTATTACTTAAAAAAATAATTATCTATTGTAAATATTACATATTATTAGATACATGTTAAGTGTATTATATCTTTATCAATCACAAACGAAGATAGATAATTTTGTATTGCATATCCTTACCCTTCATAGTCTACCAAATCTCCAAGCAGAATTAGAGGCTTATTTGGTACACATGATTTCTCATAAAAATATAGGTTTGATAACCCAAAACCTGATGCACCTCTTGGCGCGTGGATGTACCCCTCCAATTACGAGTTGTATTCTCGTAAGCTCGTCCCCATATATCGGCCGACGCGCGTCGCAAAAGCCGCGGTGTTTCTGTACTATTGGTTGCAATGGGGGCGCGTGTGGGAGAGATTGTGATTACGCAGTTTTCGCTGGAGTCCAACGAAATGATCGATCGATGCCTCACGACGTTTACTGAAAATTTACAAACTCTCGTCCTTGACACGTGGCACTCCAGGGCCGGACCCACTTATCGACCATATCAACGTCTATTTACCGCTTCCAACATATGATTCTTACGTGTGAGCGCTATACACGTGAAACCCACAGACTGATTAACATAATCTGTTTTATGGGACTGCAATTACGGAGTTAACCTTTGTCTTTGTAATCCGGCCAGGACTCGATGAATCATGAGGGGGATGGGACACGGCACCCCTCGTCAAAAACCAGGATGTTTTCGGTAATTCGATTTCCTCGGAAGGATAAAAGTGGATTATAATAAAAAAATTACTAGATTAAGAATTCGCCGGGGTAATAAACGGCGACCGGAGAAAAAACCGACCGGCGAGAGGGGTTCTATATTTCCTATATAAACCCGTCACCACGCCCTTTGTTCCCCCACATATTTGCTTTCTCCCTTCGCTCTCGCTCTAACCTATTACACACAGAGCCTCTCTCTCTCTCTCTCTCTCTCTCTCTCTCTCTCTCTCAATAGAATTTCTCTTAGATTCAAGCACTCCCTTAGAGGTAAAATTCTATCTCCAAACAGTGAATTTAATATCTAATATTTAATTTTAAGTTTTAATTCTTTATTTGACTTAAAATGGATAATTTGTTTATATCAATCAGCGGCATGAATACGAATGAATCATGAGGTTGGCCATCGGATTAGTGCCTCAATTTCCGAATGGGGGAGATATGAACATGTTCGATCCGTGTGAGAATGCTGGTTTAGTGTGTAGATTAGTGGGGATTATGTGTGTGGTCTGGGGATTTGAGCTCTGTGCGAGGAGGGATTAGTTTTGAAGGATGACTGCTTGATTCTTTGAAACCCTAGAAAACTAATGCTAGCTTAGTTGGTGATGTGGAGAGTATTGTGATTCGGAGGTTGATCTGTGCTTTTTTTTTGCTTGATAAGTGATGGGAGTGAGGCCTGTTCTATGTGATGCATATGTAATTGAGTATATGAAAATCGGGGTTCCTGGATTTGGTGCACTGTTACTCCCCGTATGTATTTTTAGAACTGGGTGGTGGCAAGGGCCGCTAAATCTTTTGGTTAGGGTTATATGCATACAGGTTCTGCTATTTGGTGTCATTGCTGGGTCTTAGTTAGCAATATGAATCAAGGTTTTAATTTCAGTTCTGGCCGGAATTTGCCGTGCAGGAACGGTATGAAATATGAAATTATGGATCAAGGTTCTGCCATTTGGTGTCATTGCTGGGTCTTAGTTAGCAATATGAAATTATGAATACCTACTAGAAGGTTAATCATGCCTATATCGTTTCCTGCTCTCTTGTATTCTCTCTGCACATTTCATGCTTTATTTGAGTACTTGGCAATGGATAGTGTTGAGTTTTTGTCTTGGAAAACTTGATGCACATGTCGAAATTAAAAAAAGGTTTCCATTTTTAGCAATCTATGCATTGTGAATTATGGTTTGATTCATTCAACCTATTAAATAGGCTTTAACTGAGTGAGATCTGGGTTTAAGGTTATTCTGTTTTTTTCTCTTGGTGTGATTTTCAATAGGTAAGGCTTTATGCATCTGTCTTTAAAATGATCTCATATCTATATATTGGCTTGCTTTTTAAATTTAGCCCTGATTGCTTTCTTAGTTTCCTTTCTACTGTGCTTGTAGACTGGTTTGCTGAACTTGATCCGCCGAAACCAGCGGGCAATTAAAACTCTTATTAGCAGTTTTTCGTGGATCCTTCTGCCTTGGGTCATTGCTGGCATGTCATGTGAATTTTTTGTTAAAGAGAAAACTAGAAGAGCATCTGTTGAACCTGTTTTCAGACATAGTTTCGATTGTATGCATTTACATATGAGATGGGTTCGCGTGGAAGGCCATTATTTGATCTCAATGAACCCCCTGCTGAGGATAATGAGAGTGATGGTGTCCTCAGCTTCCAGCCGCAAAAAACACATCCACCTATGAAACCCAACACTGCTGATTTGGTTGCAGCTTCAACTGCTCCCCAAAGAATAACAAATAATCATGCCTTTTCACATGCATCATCGGTATCCGGCTTTCAGCCTTTTGTACGGCCCAAACCTGCACATGGCCCTGAAAAGGGTACTGAACAGAAGAGGGCTGGGGATAAGAATCCCAAGACTAGTAATGATGAGGAGATGAGACCCTCACCTTCATTTGTTCAGGGTTCAGCAGAAGTTCCATCTGCTGAAAGAGAAGAAGGAGAATGGTCTGATGCTGAGGGCTCTACTGATGCATATGGAAACACTAGTTTGAGTGAACGGGGTAAAGCTTCACAAGAGCGAGGAACATCTGAAGTGAGGGATCGCTTTGCTTCTGGTGTAGCTACTGACAATATCTCTTCTGGTGTCAAAACTTTTCAAAGTATCAAGGATGAAAATAGTACTTGTGCTTCTTTAGAATTGGATCCAGATCCCAGTGATCAGAAAAGCAATAGTAGTCTAAATATAGAAGGAAATGCAAGAGGTGATGTGTCCTCAGATGGTCTGGAGGAACCTGGCTTGGTCCCAAAACAAAGAGAAGTTAAAGGTATTGAAGCGATCCGTGCAGTTAAATGTGCAAATAATCCTGGAAAAAGGAAGATTGACCAGAAAAGGGAAGAAATGCTAGGCAAGAAACGCAGTAGACAGACCATGTTTCTTAATTTGGAAGATGTCAAACAAGCTGGTCCTATGAAAACTTCAACGCCAAGAAGGCAGACCTTTTCACCACCAATCACAACTCGTTCTGTGAAAGATGTCCGTAATGCTCCTCCATCTTCTGAGCGAGTTGGAGAAAAGCAGAGTCAGCCAATGATCCAGGATCAGAAACAACTTGATGTTGCATTTAATGAAGGAGGCACCTCTTTGGAATCTACTGAACTCAAATCTGAATGTAACGGTGATATGAGCTCTGGACTACTTGGTAGGCCTCGGAGGTTAAATGGTGAAACTGATTTTTCTGTGGAGGCATCCCTGCCACCCATTCCTAGACAGAGTTCATGGAAGCAGCCCACAGATTTGAGGCAGCCAAAGAACTTTCCGGTCTCAAATAGGAAGTTGGCTTTGATCACTCAAAACTCCATGGATTCCAAATTGGGAAGCAAGAAACATCTTCCACTTAAGAAGCAAACTTCTAACATTACTCCATATCAGGACACGTCGGTGGAGCGACTTATACGGGAGGTGACCAATGAAAAGTTTTGGCATCATCCAGGTATAATGTAATCATATGTTTTTGTTAAGTTTTAACTGTAATTATGTCTATTGGCTATTTATTTTCCCCATTTGTGTTAACTTGGAGTTTCGCCACATCTGAATGATGTGTCCTTCCCTATTTCTCATGTTAATGCTCTAATACTCTCCGATTATGATGTTTTTCAGACTATCTCTTATCTGCACTGAATTGATACTTAAAAAATTTCACCATGTAATTCATGCCATCATTTTGTGCCTCTTTCCAATCATCTTTCTTGTGATGTGCTTGTTTATATGCATGAGTGATGAAGATTGTTTTTCCTCCTTATATTTTGTGTTGTTATGAGATCTGAAGTTTTTGCCACTCATTGTCATATCCTATTCCCATTCAAAATTGGAATTGCGGATGAAGTATGATTCCTTGCATGAATTCTGAATGAGTAAAAGCTGATGTTTTGTATTGCTCAGGCCCACACATAGTGGAGGGGTCCAACCGTGAGGTGATCCTGTTAGATAGAAGAATATATGGGGTTATGGGTATGGGGTCAATGTGAAATGACAAGGATATGATTTACTCTCCTATCTTATGCATTTTTAGAATTTCGAGAACCAAATGCTTCGGAGGTTTTAGATTTTTTGGTTGTTTACAGTAATAGAATGTTGTTAATATGTATAATTCTGCTTTCCCCTTTTATATACAGAGAAATAGATTGGGAGGTTTGGTAAATTCTAGTTAGCCGTTTCTCGTGTACATCCCATGTACTTGGGTTATGTCTACTCTTCTATTAAAAAAATTAATGATTACCCATCAAAAAATAGATTGGTAGTTTTTAACAATGATCTCTGCCCCTTTTGAAATCTATAGGAAATCATTAATCCATTCAATTTTTTTTTTTTTAACTTATAAAAGAAATAATTTCATTTTTTAACTTCCTATCTTGCTACTTTCCCTACTTTTAGCACACTTCTCCCTCGTCATGTTACAAATAAAACCTGTGCACCCTGTTTTGTAATAATTTCCACTTGAGTTATGCAGTTATGAAAATCACTAATTTTATTGGATTGCAGCCATATCATATGTGCCTGTGGTTGGTATGCTCGAGTGTTTTGCTGTATGGTCTATCAATTCTATTTTCATTTTCTTGTCTCTTGGTCATTTCTTTGTCCTCCCTTGGAGTGTAAATTTGTCTTTGTTATGTGTGCAACTAATTAATATTTTTATGCATCAGAGGACACTGAGCTCCAATGTGTGCCCGGTCAATTTGAATCGGTAGAAGAGTATGTTAGAGTATTTGAGCCTTTGCTTTTTGAGGAATGCCGGGCACAACTCTATAGCACTTGGGAGGAGTTAACTGAAACGGTTTCAAGGGATACACATGTGATGGTCCGTGTAAAGAGTATAGAAAGGCGAGAAAGAGGTAGCAAAAACTTTTCATTCAGTTAATTAGTTCCAATCTCAATTGAATATAAATCAAATGAAGTTTACTCAGTCGTTTGGCCATTCTAGAAGATAATTTAAATTCAAATTTAGTAGAACCGTAGTAGTCCTGTATATTTTCTGCAACCTTCAATAGGCTGAAACATTCCTATAGGATTGCTCAATTTCATAAGCAATGAGTTTTTCTTCACTCATTTTTTTTGCTCTGATGCCTTTTTTTCTCTCTCAACTGATCTAGTGCAGAAAATAATTATTGCAACTTCCGTGGAGCTGTGTTTTAGAATTATATTTTTGATATCATATATTCATTTTCTTAGTGCTATCACACATTCATGAATTTTATGCTAGACGTCTCTGCTTATATAAGCGAGGTATTGTTGTTATTGCCCTGCTAATATCAACTAGTTGAAATGTTTCTTTATTGTCTCAGGATGGTATGATGTGATAGTCCTTCCTGCAAATGAGTGCAAGTGGACATTTAAGGAGGGTGATGTTGCAATTCTTTCATCCCCCAGGCCTGGAGCAGGTTTGATATGAGAATAGCACTTCTGATTGTTTAACTTGTAGTATGAATATTGGTGTTTTCACGTTACTTCTACCGATGTTAATTTTCATCATGTTAAGCAGTTAGATCTAAGCGGAGCAACACCTCCTTAAACGAAGATGAAGGGGAGCCTGATATCAGTGGACGAGTAGCTGGTACTGTCAGGCGTCACATACCTATTGATACTCGTGATCCTCATGGGGCAATCCTTCATTTCTATGTTGGGGACTCATATGAACCTAATAGGTTTGTCAGAATGCTTTACTTTTCTTTCCTAGAGTTTGATGGTTCTTGAATCGCTTGTCACTGAAATTTTGTTCATGGAGTTGTAAAGTGTATGCACCCGTTGGCTAATATGTTGACAATTTTCATATTGAATGTTTTTTTATTTTTTTTCCAGCATGGTTGATGATGATCACATTCTGAGAAAGCTTCATCCCAAGGCCTTTTGGTATCTAACTGTACTTGGTTCTCTTGCAACGACGCAGCGGGAGTACATTGCATTGCATGCATTTCGCCGTCTCAATGTGCAGGTGACAATATGAATTTATTTTATATGGTCTTAATGTTTTATGCTATATAGGAATGTTTATACGAATAGAAGCTTACAGAGAAGTCTTCTGCAGATGCAAACTGCAATCCTTCAGCCTAGTCCTGAGCACTTTCCAAAGTACGAGCAACAGTCCCCTGCCATGCCTGAATGCTTCACTCAGAACTTTGTTGATCATCTGCATAGGACGTTCAATGAACCTCAGCTAGCAGCAATTCAATGGGCTGCAATGCACACGGCTGCTGGTACAAGTAGTGGGATAACAAAGACATGGCCCTTTACTCTTGTTCAAGGACCTCCAGGAACAGGTAAGACGCATACAGTCTGGGGAATGCTAAATGTCATCCATCTGGTCCAGTATCAGCACTACTACACTTCTTTGCTCAAGAAACTAGCACCTGAAAGCTATAAACAAGCCAATGAGAGCAATTCTGACAATGTTGCTATGGGTTCAATTGATGAGGTTCTTCAAAACATGGACCAGAATCTCTTCCGTACACTTCCAAAACTTTGTCCAAAGCCTAGAATGTTAGTCTGTGCTCCTTCAAATGCTGCAACTGATGAGCTTCTTGCCCGTGTTCTTGATCGTGGATTCATTGATGGTGAGATGAAAGTTTATCGGCCCGATGTGGCTCGAGTGGGGGTTGATTCACAAACCCGTGCTGCCCAGGCAGTTTCTGTTGAGCGGAGAACTGAGCAGCTTTTGGTCAAGAGCCGTGATGAGATTTTTGGATGGATGCACCAGTTAAGAGGCCGTGAAGCTCAGTTGTCTCAGCAGATAGCTTGTCTTCAAAGAGAACTCAATGTTGCTGCTGCTGCCATTCGTTCCCAAGGATCTGTTGGCGTTGACCCAGATGTTCTTGTGGCCAGGGATCAGAATCGAGACACATTGTTGCAGAACCTTGCAGCAGTGGTTGAAGGCAGGGATAAAGTTCTAGTTGAGATGTCTCGCCTAGTTATTTTAGAGGGTAGGTTTCGTGCTGGTAGTAGCTTTAATTTGGAAGAAGCCCGTGCTAATCTTGAGGCCAGCTTTGCAAATGAGGCCGAGATTGTTTTCACTACTGTCTCGAGCAGCGGCCGCAAGTTATTTTCTCGTCTCACTCATGGTTTTGATATGGTAGTCATTGATGAGGCAGCCCAAGCCAGTGAAGTAGCAGTCCTACCTCCCCTTTCACTTGGTGCAGCGCGGTGTGTTCTTGTTGGGGATCCTCAGCAGCTCCCAGCAACTGTTATCAGCAAGGCAGCTGGAACATTGTTGTACAGCAGGAGCCTCTTTGAAAGGTTCCAGCAAGCAGGATGTCCCACAATGTTATTATCCGTGCAGTATCGAATGCATCCTGAAATCCGGGATTTCCCTTCTAGGTACTTTTACCAAGGGCGCCTTACTGACAGTGAAAGCGTTGCTAAGTTACCTGATGAGGTTTACTACACGGATCCTCTGCTTAGACCTTACATATTCTATGATATTACCCATGGACGGGAATCTCATAGAGGTGGATCTGTCTCTTATCAGAACATACATGAAGCGCAGTTTTGTCTTCGCTTGTATGAGCATCTTCAGAAAACTTTGAAATCTTCTGGTGTGGGGAAAATCTCTGTTGGCATAATAACACCGTACAAGCTCCAATTAAAATGCCTTCAACGTGAGTTTGAGGAAGTCTTAAATTCAGAAGAAGGGAAAGATCTGTACATCAATACTGTAGATGCTTTTCAAGGCCAAGAACGTGATGTCATAATCATGTCTTGTGTGCGTGCATCAAGTCATGGAGTTGGATTTGTCGCAGATATCCGCCGAATGAATGTTGCTCTTACTCGTGCAAGAAGGGCTCTTTGGGTATGGTTTTCTATTATTCCTTTCATCTAAGCTATTACACAAGCATCTGCACTCAGCCCTACATGTCCACCATACCAAAATGCATGATTCTAGGTTTATTTTTTGATATCTTACTTGATTCTTTGACAGGTGATGGGGAATGCTAGTGCCTTGATACAATCTGATGACTGGGCTGCACTGGTTGCTGATGCAAGAACCAGGAAGTGTTACATGGAAATGGATTCTCTCCCAAAAGATTTTCTCATACCTAAGGGCTCCGCATACACACCATTGCCAGGCAAGGGATCATCTAATACAAGGGGGTTGAGATCAGCGGTTAGACATAGACAGTTGGATATGCATATGGAGTCCAGGTCAGGGACACCATCAGAAGATGATGAGAAGTTGAGTGGGTCACTGATAGCTAGGAATGGGAGTTACCGGCCCTTAAAGGCATCGATGGAGAAGTCTTTGGATAACTTTGATCAATTAGGTGATAAATCTAGAGATGCCTGGCAATATGGCACACAGAAGAAGCAAAGTTCTGCTGGATTTGTGGGGAAGAGAGAGATGTAGGTGTTGATTGTTGGGTGCAAATTATCTTAGTGCCTTAAGGGGGAGCTTCAGTGTTAATTAATTTTATAATGCTGTGATGCTTGCACCTATTGTCACAGAGCACTCGGGGGGAAATCTCTGTATGCTGAGCTGGTGAGTCAGACACTTTTGATTTGTATCAAGTTTGGGCTGAACCGGATGGCTGATTCTTTGTGGAGGGAAAAAGAGGGTTTTGGAAGAGACACCTGTCAATCTGCTTGGAAAGTTCGTTCGCGTTTGTGCAAGAGCTGTTTTGCTCGAATTGAGTACGTGATTTCTTGCAACGAGCCAGATGCTCTTGGGTGGATCGGGGGAAACCATACCACCCCTAATCAACCAGCTTACCATTGGACAAGGTAAGAGATCTTATAAGAGATCTTCTTCTACGATGTTAACACAACTCTGTCTCTGTGGATCTAAGCATATTGCACTGTCTTTTGATACATGTCATCTAGGAATCCAGTGGTGGCCTCAGAAAAGCTGTAGCCTACTAGAACCTCTTAGTTGCATCTCTTTTTACATTTGCGGTCAAATCCATCCCAAGTTGCCTTTACATTGATGACCTAAATTGATGTGGGACTGGGGAAGCTTCCTGCCATGGCCATATCACTTGTGGTTCTCTTCTCAGACGTACAGTTTACTCATTGGCTCTTGGGTACTCTCATACATTATATTGCTTTAGTTTAGCAGTTCACATTTTAAAGATGGTATGTACATTCTTTGGACATGCAAATGCAAATTACAGGGCATTTAGTTGCAAATTCCCTGTTACTGGATGACATCTGAAGTGTTGTATAAAATTTTGGTGCGTTTTTTTAATCTCCTTCCTTCTAATTGTTCGAAGGAGAAGCAAAATGACGTAGCTGCCTTGGTGGAAGGAAATACACAAATTTAAAATTTATGTACAGAGATGGAAGGGAAACACTCCCCCTAATTTTGGAGGCATTTGTGATGTCGAATGACTTGTACATACATCTTTACTAGTTGAATCATACATAATTCTTTTTTGATCAATTTCTTCGGATTATTAGCCAATTTGAAAAGTGTAATTATTTTTTTTTCTAGCAATGCTCTTGCCGGGTAGAAATTTTAATACCAATGTTGTCTTTTTAAATGTTACAATCCATTTACAGCAGTCAACTCAACTCCTTCTCGAATGATGAATATATGGTAAATTTGTGGTGAATGAAAGGTACTGAACTTATAAAAATAAAATTAACAAATGAATATTGTTATTTGTAGTATTTTAATTTATAACTTTTTTGAATAAACCAAGTATTAATGTTATTAAATTACATTTGTATTTGGATATACTAAAGACCTTGAAGAAAAAGTCTACATTATTCATGTGGGTAGGACGGATTGGGTGTGTGACGTGTGTCCATACCAACAACAGTAGCAAATCAAATGGCATGTGTAAAGCTTTTCATATCTTCAGGCCCACGTGTTGGCAAGCTTGATGGCTGAATATGTGTGCTATGCTTTCCTCTGCTGACCAGTGGGTAGGTGGGCCCTTAGGAGTTGGTAGTTGATGTTTCTTTCTTTCTTTCTTTCTTTTTTTTTTAAAGGGTGAATTTAAAATGTGTCCGTTATTGTTTGATTTATTATGTGGAGTACAGTGGCTTGGCTGGATTATAATTTATCACAGCACCTCTTTTTACAGTAAAAAACCATGGGAAAAAAACTTGGCTTGCCTTTTTTTTGGCAATGGACGGTCCCTTTTTTTCCCCCTTCTTTGCTCACACAAATAAAGTAATTTCCTTTTAAATTTTTTTAAAAAAAGGTAACTTCCTATTTTTTAAAGGTTCTTGCTTTGTTTACCATGTAATCATATTTATAAAAAATAAAAAAAAGAAATTCAATAAACAGTCATTTTCTCTCGTTTAACATAAGACAAAAGTCAAGACTTTTTTTTAAGGGAAAAGAAAAAAAGAAGGAAAAAAAGTTGGCCCATTAATGCCGAATAAAAAATCGACAGGTCTATTCTGACTTTTGCAGCCTTAAATGCCCATAATCCATGCCTGTATTATGCACAAGAAAACCCATGATGGAGATAATAAAATCTGAAAAAATATGCTGAAAAATAGGGGTGTAACCGGTCCGGTCCGGTCCGGTTTTGGACAAAATCTAGGACCGAACCGGTATGTACCGATTTTGTATTTTTCAAAACCGATTACGCCCCGATTACCCTCCTAAACCGGTACTTCCGGTTTTACCGATTTCCGGTCCGGTCCGGTCCGGTTTTCCGGTTTTTTTTAAATGTAAAAAACATATAATAAAGTGTTAATTCTTATTATAAAATATTATTAAAAATTTAATATATATATTATGCTTAAAGCATATGATCAATTAAATTTTTATCTTTAAGATTAAACTTTTATTTTATAAATTATAACAACATTATCTTATATATAATTATATTAATAACATATGATCAAATAAATTACAAATGTTCATATTTAAGATTAACATTTTATGTTATTATTTATAAATTATAATATAAAATTTTTTCATATATGATATATAATTATATATATTATATATAAAAATTTAACATATAATTATATATTATATATATAAATATTTTGTATAATATATAAATTAATTTTTATATATTTTTTTTCCAACCGGTCCGGTTCGGTCCGGTCCGGTCCCAAAAACTACGGAACCGGAACCGGACCGGAACCGGCCGGTTTTCATAAAATAGGAACCGGTTCCGGACCGGACCGGTTCAAAACCGGACCAACCGGTCCGGTTCAAAACCGGACCAACCGGTCCGGTTCGGTTCGGTTCGGTCCGGTTTTCCGGTTCCCCGGTTTAAATTTACACCCCTACTGAAAAAGGTCCATATTAATTATATTTTTAACGTGATCTTGTTGAGACGTTACCCCCGTCTCATTCCCCCGGCATCGTTTGTCATGAGTCATCTCCTATGGCTATGAGTGGATCCGAAGTAATTTTCTTCCGAAATAGTCTACACACCCATCTTCCATCTTAAATCTCCTTATCATATACCTCTTTTCTTAGTTGACCTGGTTTCTGCCTGCTGAGAAGCTCCGAAATACTTGCCTCCTTTCTGTGCGGCTTTCTGGCTCATATCCCTGAATCTTTCAGGTTAGCTGCTTATTTTAGCATTCGCTTTTCTGGATCTTGGCATCGTGCGCCAGGGGATCCCATATTTCCGTTGATTAACTCTGTTTGTTTTATCGCATTCAGAACCGTTAAACTAACCAATTTCTAAGGTTGGTAATTTGGGTACGTTGGGCGAATGATGGGTTTGTAAAAATGGTTGACCTTTTTTTCTTTTTTTGCTTTTTAAGAAATCATTGGTCCTCATTACGAGCCCGACAGGTTGATTTGGATGGTTTTTGTGAGTCATTTACGTCTTAGATTGCTCATACGTTGCTGGGTTAATTGAATCCGATCCAAAAAGTGGGCCTCCATGTCACATTACATGCAACTTTTAGATGATTTCGAATTGCTAATGTGAAAGCTACCAGCTTTTATGATTTTTCCGGCTGTTTATATCGGATGAAAAACATAGAAAATCCTTCACTGTTGGATGTATCAAACAGACCATGTACCATGTTTTAACATAAGCCCCACGCGCTTGGCTAATATATTTTACAAATGAGAGCCAGGAGCTGGCACTCGAGTAACTAATATCAGATGATTTTGATTTGTTTTTCTTCTCCTACGACTTTGAAGAGATAAAATGAAAGGTATTTAGTCAAACTGGCAGTCGATAGGGAGTAACATATAATTTTACTGGATAAAAAATTGATGTCAATCCACTCGGCCTTTTCACTAAGTGGTGACTGAAATTTAAGTAGAGAGACGTTATTATGATTGCATGTCATCTGAGCTCGGTTTTTAGGTTTGGACTCCCTCAAGTTGGCTGCCAAAATGGTGTTAAATCACGGTTTACAGAGGACCCAGGCGGCGAAATTACAGATGGTTTATATTGTTTTTTGAGGCTATCTGATTACGTATATATCATACACATAACATTTCTGGGATTATGCAAGCTGCTATCAAACTGATGTACTTGGAGGGAAGTTGCCATCAATATATGGGTGAATTTGCGTTTATCCTACCAAAAGAATTCTATTTGAATCATGTAAATGTGGGATCTAGAGAAGTATCTTGACTCTTGAGAGACTTGAGGAAGTAATTTAAACGTTTTTGGATCCTGCCAATGGTAAAGTCTCGGTTGTTAACATTAAAGTATAGGCCAAAATATTTGATCCAGTCGCATGCAGCATAATTTTGGTCATGCAGGAATTCTGAATATCTTTTAAGGTTTTTGTTTTTTTTAAATGGTTCACGTTCTCAAAATATCTATAAAGCTAGTGACACTAAAATATCTATTCATTTTTTCTTTCAATTTTAAATGAAGATGCCTGTACACGGGGAAGATATTCTCAATATCATGCTTTCTTCATTTTGTGTTCCCTTTTTCTTATTACTAGGCTTTGTAGTTTCATCCCCCCTTAAAAGGAGGAACTAGGTGATGTGGGACATAAAATCTACAAAAGATGCAGTTAAATAAGTTTTATCACATACAAGGGCCATTCCTGTTGGGATGACTCTGATCAAGATTTCTCGCAATGACAAAATACCCTTTTTCCTTTGTTTTAATCTCAGTCTCAAGCAATTTTAGTGCTTATTGCTTCATACAAGGTCATCGATTGAGCTCTCATTCAATTTTGTTATTCGATGACTGAAAATAAATGGCAAAGAAAAATTTTAATTCAAATTTTGTTTTGTTCTTCATTGTTTTTCTTAGCAACAAAGCATAGCTATACTGTGGATCAATTTTCTGCTTATTTAATACTATTTTTAATTTTATTTGTTCCTAAGGGTGCATGTAAGAAATTTCTCTGGTTGGCTAGAAAAGGAAGAAACTTAACTTTCGTGAACACATTGTTATTCTTCTAAGCTTCTACTTGTTTCATAATATGGGACAAGAAGTTTGCTTTTTGTTACTCATGCTTGCGCTTTATCTTACTCGCAAAATGAAGAGTAAGCAATGGCACTCAAGTAGTTCTGAAGTTTCCACTATTGACCTACAGGTGTCTTTGGAAAATATGAGTGTGGGCTTAAAGAAATCCCCTTCGAATGGATTAGATAAGCTTTTGACATCTGATGAGCAGCAGGCTAAGGTACCTGACATTTGTATACTTGTTTAGTTTGTCTTGAAAATGCTACCATTTTTATGGGAAGAAAAGCATTTTAAGCCTTGATACTCTATTTGCAGATTAATGAGTTGAGAAGGTTAATTGGGCCATTGCCAGATAAGTTGTCCATTTATTGTTCTGATGCATCAATCTCAAGATATCTGCGGGCACGTAATTGGAATGTCAAGAAAGCAAGTAAAATGCTGAAAGATTCCTTGAAATGGAGATTGGAATACAAACCAGAAGAGATACGCTGGGTACATGCACTTCTGTTAATCTTGATACTATTCATCTCTAATTTTTAAATTAGAATCCCTGGACGGAAACCATGCTGGATTCTACTTTTAATGTCCACTTGTCACATCCTTTTATTGAAAGTTTTATGAAATTAGGCTACAAGTAGTGATTCAGAGGCTCGATGATCTTGTCATAATGGTACACCTTTTTGTTTGTTTGTCTCGTTAGTCCTCCTTTTGCTCTCTCTCCTTTTTTCCTTTAGGAGTTCTTTTTCATTTTTTCTTTATTTCTATTATTTACCTTGCACCAATCCGTGGGTCAGGTTCAAAGTTTTTGACCAAAGACGGTTGTTTCAATTCTGGCTGGAAAGGTTCAATCAACCCGTACCTGTTTGGAAGGCTGCCCAATTCTCCAAATCCAACTACCACGCTGTAAAAAATTTAAAACTGACAGCCAAGCTGAAGTTATTTAAATAGGCATGGAAGAACTGCGAGAGTCCAAACTTTCTTTAAAACTGATTCAAGCTTCAATGAACAGATAAAACCATTTCAGCCTTTGGGTTATACACTTCCAGCATTGTGATACATCTTTATATATTTATTGTTTATATAGGTGGTTTGTGATATAACATCTTGAGAACTCATGTTTCTAGATGTCATTGTTTTTGCTTGTGATGTAACGTCTTGAGAACTCATGTTTCCAAATGTCATTCTTTTTGCTTGTGATGTAACATCTAGAGAACTCATGTTTCTAAATGTCAATGTTTTTGCTTATGATGTAGGAGGAGATTGCTCATGAAGCGGAGACAGGGAAAATCTACAGATCAACTTCTATTGACAAGCATGGGAGATCAGTTCTTGTCATGAGACCTAGTCGCCAGGTTTCATCCACAATGCTTTCTTACCTCTATGCTTTAATGTTCTGGCTATCACTTAATAATTGAATAAATTTTCTTTCCGGGCAGATGTGTTCCATACAAAAATAATTGCTCTTTTATTCACTGTAAACCATCCTTTTAATTGTGAGGAACATGGATCTTTTTTGTCAAAATATTAATGGTTGGGATTATGCAGCATAGCACCCAAGATGTCATTGTGAGTTGTTAGAAACTAACAGCCTGTGTGCTTCTGGTGTGCAGTTCTGATATTTTTTATTTGAAATATAAGAATTTTCTTGTAGGATGTGTTTTCATGCATGGAACTAAAAGTACATAAATAATAACCTGGTGGTTTAAGTTTTGGAAGAAAAATATGTGCCTTGCGTTGCTTTTACTTGATGCTTTTGTCATGTTTATTTTGCTTGCAGAACTCAAAATCAACAAAAGGACAAATCAAGTATTTGGTCTATTGCATGGAGAATGCCATTGTAAATCTGCCACCAGACCAGGAACAAATGGTTTGGCTCATTGATTTTGAGGGTTTTAATTTGTCAAATATTTCAGTGAAGCTGACAAGGGAAACTGCTCATATTTTACAAGACCGCTATCCTGAACGCCTGGGTTTGGCAATATTATACAACCCGCCCAAGTTTTTTGAGCCATTCTGGATGGTATACACATTAAGTTGTTTTCAATATTATTATGCATGCTATTTCTATTTTTTACATATGATTTTCTGGTAGAATAATCTTCCAGCATTGAAATAAAACCTGGCAAAACTAATCAAGATTTAAATTGAAATACAAGATTTGTTTTTGTTCAATTATTATAAAATAAATTAGTCTTTTTGGCAACTTACACAAGTTTGTGCAACACGGTGCAAGATTATGGTCAGAAAGATCGTGTGTCTACAATCAGTTTGTTCCTAATTACCAGTTTAGTACATCATTGACATTCCATTTTTTTCTTTGTTGCGAAGAGGTTAGTTCATAGTTCTGTTACTGGTTAGTTTTTGACATTGGCTGAATGTATTAATGTAGGTGGTGAAGCCCTTTCTGGAACCCAAAACTTACAATAAAGTCAAGTTTGTTTACTCTGATGACGTCAACACCAAGAAGATAATGGAGGATTTATTTGATATGGACCAGCTGGAGTCTGCATTTGGTGGAAATGGCGACATGGGTTTTGATATAAATAAATACGCAGAAAGGATGCGAGAGGATGACAAGAAGATGTCCTCTTTTTGGACTAGGGGAAATCCTCCCTTAGCATCCCCACAAACAGCTTTGACAAGTGCTCCAATAGATTCAATCAATTTAGGCTCAGATTCTGACGCTTCTGATGTTGAGAAAACAGACTGTTCCCCTTCTCAAGGGGTGGAATTGGAAGTTACATTCCCAGGTCAGCATATGCCGGACACCGATGTTGGCAAAAGCGCCGTCTGACATGTATATTAGAATGGAGACATAACAAAGTTTGAACTCCTTGGTTAAGGTATGGTGACTGAACCATACCAAATGCCCTTTACTGACCATTTGACATTTAAATTAGAAACCTGAAAAAGTCTCAGATTTCTGTGGACTTATGTTAGCATTGTGAAGATTCCATGGATTATTTTACCTTGTAATGCAAAGCAAATGAATTCAAAACATCATTACAGGCGGGTATGTCTGTCTTTTTGCTTTCTTTCCTGTCTCTAATTTAACCAAATCTCAGGCATCTTCCTTGAGAGGGAGAACTACCAATAGACCGACCACAAGAGCACTTGCAACTACCTCCCTCACTAATAAAGGTAAGAAGTCAGTGTCTCCTTCAGTTTGGCAACAATGCTTGTTGCATGTTGTATGCTGTTCTTTACAATTGCTTTTCCTTATAGGTGACCTACCATTTGTAATATGAACCAGAACCATCTATGGGATGGGGTTCTTGACACTGGTTTTGATTAGGGATGATATCCGCAAAAATTATAGGATGGGATGTAGTGGTACCATCCTATGAACCATCTCTGTAGTGGGAATAAGGTCCCCATGTTTCTCAGGCAATTAACTTGTTAGTTATCGCCAAAGCCTAACTACATTAACTAAATAGGCTTATGGAGTAACTTCTCAGAAAATAAAAAGGCTTATGGAGTAGGGTAGGGACCTTAAGATTATTTTGATTTGAAATTGAACTGTTCTTTCCTTTCCTAATCATTGCTACGCACTAGATAAATCCTTTGTAACTAACACTTCAAAGAAAAAGAATCCTTTGTAATTAGTTTTGAACCCAAGTCCCATTAAACATGAAGGAAAGATCACCAGTGTGCTAGGTTTCTTCAGCACTAACATCATAGAGAACATAATTCATAACTCACGATTTACTTTGGAGGATTTTTTTACTGGGCTAAGAACCTAGGGATAGAATAACAGTGTCTCATTGATTACACAGTTCAGATGAGATGAGATATTTTGTTGAAAGTTAAATAAAATATTATTAAAATATAATTTTTTAATATAATTTTTACTTTTAAAATTTAAAAAAAATGAATTGTTTATTATATTTTGCATGAGAGGTTGAAAAAGTTGTAATGATGAGATGAGATGATTTTGTGTATCCAAACCGGGCATATTGTCTATCTAAGAAGGTTGACTGAACCATTAAGATCGAGACAAAAATAGTACTAAACAGTTGATTAATATGGCTAAGAATTTTTCTGAAAAAATGGACTTTGCTTGCTTATATTTTCAAAAATAACACCGATTCAGTTTGGCACGAGGATGCAATTGCAGCATCGCATTTTGAGGCAGTTTCTCTCTTCATTCATCTTCAACACAAAGAAGCCCCTGGTAGGGCACATACATAAAAAAAACAATGCACTGAAAGAAAAAACTAGTGGTTCCAAAATGAAATTCTTATTTCAGTTTCTACCAATTAGAATTTAAACATCAGGTTTCAAAGCCAAAAAACAAAAAAAAATCAGCTTCCTGAAGTTACATACTTCGTGCAACTAGCTCTTACGAAACGATACCGATAACAATTCTTTCCTTATAATCTAGTAATGACACCAAATAGTAAGCCTTGAACGCCATTCATAGAAAATGTGCGTGTATTGAGATTACCTATACTTCGATGCATATTAATGCAACGTCTCATCTAATTTTTGCCTGTACAGAGCTAATCTCTGCAATAACATTCAAGTGCAAATAAGTATCAGTATTTTTCTCAGGTTAATTCTGGAGAATATAATTGAAGTGACCAAAAAAGAAAAACAAACAAATAAATAGCAGTTATCAGATGGTTTCATCCTTTTTGATGTTTTGGAGGATGTTACCCATAACACCTCAAGTTCTTGTCAGAGCACTCTCAAAGACTATCATCTTATTCCAGTCATTCACAGTCTCCCGAACTGATAATTGGGTTAATCCAACAGCTAGACTTTTGGCAATGGCTCATTTTGTTTTATGAAAATGATTTCCTGACACATACGTTTAGTCAGTTGTTTCATTTAAGCAGCAGGTAAAGTCTAGCAAGTAATTTTCTACACTTCAAACTGGCACCGATCTATTCTAGACTTAAAATTGTGGGTTTCTTTTTCTTGACTTTAAAGATGATCTAGTATGTGGTGTTATACCAGAGGATGTCCGAGTTACATGTTTATCGAATCACTAGAGAATTTCTTCTTTTCCTGTGTTTGTTTTCTAGCTAAATAGGGAAAGAAAAGAAGTGAGGATAATAGGTAAGCATGTTTCTCTCAGACTTACAAAAAGTTTCTTCAATAGGATAATAGGTGAGCATGCTTCACATTCTTTAAATTATAAGAAAATTTGCCCACGAAAGGGGAAGCCAGAGGACAGATATGGGAGATAACAGCAAACCTATGTCTGAAACAACAGTATCACAGCCTACGATCAAGGTTGAGAAACATATGAAAGAAGCTAAGGGTTATTGGTAATGGCTTTTCATGGATAGCTTCTGCAGGTTCGAATTTCCCGAAAAAAGAAAAAAAGACCCAAACCATGACCCATTTCCCCCTTTCTTCTCAACAACTAAATGAAGTTTATTACTTTAAGATCATTACCACTCACCCAATCCTCAAGAATATGGAGCATAAGCTATACATAAACTACATATGTTTCAATGCAAAACAGATCTTTAAAGAAAAAGAAGACAGAAGTTGCATACCCTAGTGTAAGCATAAACTCCTGCCTCGGTAGGTGCAACGGGACTTCCCCTCCTTATGAATTTTCCCTCTTTGAAAATGTAAAGCATGGGAATTCCAGTTGATAGTTCTAAACTGATAACCTGCCAGGAAGGAAAAAAGAAAAGAGAGGGGAGAATATAATTTTGTTATATTGTTGTAATAATAGGGTCTGCAAAGATGATGGAAAGCCAAATGGTAGAACTGTATATATCACCTCTTGGGAAGTTAATTCGTCGAGATGCATAATGATGGACCTCAACGAATTCCCATGGGCAGCAATCATTACATTCTTTCCAGATAGAAGCTGGGGTTCAATCTGCAGCACAATAATGATATGTGATCACTTGAACCTATGATCCTTATCAGATTGAACTACATATGCAAGCACACAGTCATGCATACTTGATCTTTGAAATAAGCTACGGCTCTTTCTGCACACATTTCCAAACTCTCGCCATTAGGAGGAGGAATATCGTAACTCCGACGCCATTCATGAACTTTTTCCTTCCCATATCTATCAGCCGTCTCCTGCTTGTTGAGACCCTGTAATTCTCCATACCTGAAAGGAAGAAACAACTTATAGATGCAGAAAAGTCTAAAACAGAATAAAATGAAAGGAAAGTAATCATTGAAGCAGAGGCAGAATAATTACATTCTTTCATTCAGTTGCCAAGCTGCTATCACGGGAATGGATTGCTTTTTAGTGTCTTCACTGAAAACCTCACTCCAAGCCCTTGCCTGCTCACTCTCATTATGAATAATAATTGGCACCTGCAGCAGGCTGACAGTTAACGGGCTGACGTATAAAAAGAGATTAGGCACAGAAACTCTATGTCATCAAGAGGAACATATTTCCCAACCTGAACGAACTGAAGCAACAGAATTCAGCTTGGTAATGCTTCTTTTTTTTTTTCAGGAAGAGGGTGCATGTGCCTAGAAACAGATTAAAAACTAACTCATCCTACAATTTACTGGCTGGATGACCAGTAATCAATCAAAGGTCCACTCAATTGTATGTGGAATCAGGTGCCAAGTATCGCTAGCTTATATGTAATTCACTTCCAAGTTGTGATACTCATAAATGAAATTGTTGTCTTTATGGTTTGCGCATCTAAAAGCTATTTTCCAAAGTTACCTTCCTACGACGGTGCTGGGTCATAGCAAGCATGGCAGTCATCTGTGCACGGATCAGTGCAGATGTATAGATCATGTCGACAGGTATATTGCTGATTCTTTTGCCAGCTTCAATTGCCTCTTCCACACCCTTCTTAGTTAGTGGCACATCAACACAACCCGTGAACAAGTTTTTTTCATTCCATAATGACTCTCCATGCCGGATCAGAATCAAAGCAACTTCATCTGAATGAAAAACCAGAACAGAAGTAAGAAAATTCCATAAAAAGGGACTACTTCTGGATCCAAGTTGTGGGGAACAGTCTAAATGAAAATTATTTAGTGCGCGACTTAAGGGGATTGAGATGATAATCACCTAATCAAGCGAGAACAATCTTTGATTCTTGACTACATTTTCTGATTATCATTAAAACTCATAAGAAGCTTACTTGATTTCTTCTGAGAGTTACTGGTGTTGCTCTGTAGGGGGGTTGAAACTGGTTCAAACACTGAAGTTTGAGATGCTGAGGCTTGAACACGATCAAAGTTCCTATGGTCAGAGCAAATATATCCTCTTCTTGAAGGGCCAATTTTGATCTTGAGACCCCTTGAAATGAATCTCAGTGAATTGTCCCCAACCTCATGATGAAGACTAGAGCTGGTAAGATATCCATAGGACTGAGTCCCAATATTGGGGTGAGATACTAAAGCAGCCATTCTGAAAACAAAATATCCCAAGAAACGATGTAAGTATACAGATTTTATGAATGGGTTCCTTCCATTTCGGAACATAACAAACCACAAGGTTGGCAGCACATACTTCAGAAAAATACAAAAGGAATGGAATCATGTAGAAATATTTTTAAAGCTCAAGGCACAAAAGAGTATTGTAACCAAAAAAAAAGAGGAAAAGAGGAAAAGGAGAAATGGCGAAAAGGAAGTAAAAGGAAAATTTTAAAAGCAGTGCTGCTGAGCATGCTCCTAAGGCTTATATCCATGACACCGGTAAGATAGATATTACCAGAAATATATATATGTAAACAGATCTTAATCAAAAGATTCTGGATAACAACAAAATTAAGGGTGGGAACAAGCAAATCCAACGCTCTCAAGCTTGAATCAGCGATATACACACACGGGTTTTTCCAAGAAATCATTAATCAAAGAAGACCGAGCATCAAACACGAAACATTTCCCCATACAACGACATCATAGGTCAAAATCACAAACACAAATAACACACCCCCCAAAAGTGTGGAACGAACAACACGACCCAGAAACCAAAATGCCAAGAAGAAAGAAAAGCAATATGAAACCCACACAGTTTGATGGTAAATAAAATGGGTACCAGAGTATGGCCTTGTTATATAGGAACAAGCGAAGTAACCGAGGCAGAGATAAGTGGAGATAAGTGCAAATAAGCTGGAAGGGAAGAGTTTTCTAGGAGAAACTCAGGCGGAGAAGACGACGATGGCGAAGTTACACATCCGTCTCAACAAAAATATTGAGAGGGACAGACAGTTAACCATATATAAACAGCTGTACATACAATATCTGTGCGCATGTAGATGTCAAAGAGATTTAGTTCTTTGTTGTCTTCAGATGCGCTTAATAGGAGGAACAGCACGATGACAAGTAAGCTTTTTCATCTCCAGTTGGCACTTCTAAGTTCTCTTTGCAACAGATAACCGACAGATTCTCATGGAGTTTTTATTTCCATTTTTATTGGCACCTGATCTTGTCAGACTTTCGGTAAGGAATTTCTACAATATTTTTCCCGTTTCGAATAATCGCAAAAGTGTGAAGAATGATTTATATTTATTATATGTGACACGACTTGTTAATTTAATACGAAACGATAATATCAAGTTTGTATTTAGTTTTAACGGGTTTGGATCAAAATAGATTGATCCGTTAAGACACGATTACTTAACGAGTCAACCTGTTATAACCCGTTATGATTCGTTAAGAAAGTTAAAGTTATAATAATATCTTTATACCTAAAAGTAAAATTATTGAAATATTAATTTTGATATTTTTATTGTTTGGATTGTAATTTTGGACTTGTAGTTAGTTTTATATTTTTTTATAGATATTGTGATTTGAACATTCATATAAAATTATGCTAAACTTTATCAGGTTAAATGTGTTAATTTCGAGTCTGTTCAACACATTTACATAAACGGATTGAAACGGGTTGAGTCGGATCGGGTTAACCTAACGGGTCAAAATGGATTAACACGACACGATCTATTATGTTAATGGGTTGTATTTGAGCTGAACTATATAATATAATATACATACCTTGACACGACCTGTTAATACTATTTAACACCCCTATTTACGCCACTCTTTGTATTATTTTTTGTTGCGTCTTATTTTTTCTGCTATATACGGTAGTTCTTTCAATGCCTATCATTATTTTGTTTAGAAGTGATGAGCTTTGTGCAAAAAGGAAAATGGAAATATATACCCCTTCTAGAGAATATATTATGCTGATCTATCTTAAAAATGGTAAGGTAAAAAAGAAAAAAAAAGTAATACAATCATGAAAAGATTTTACAAAAATTAAACTCACATATTGATATAGTTTCATATAGGCCTGTGCATAAAGGGCATTGGGCTCGATTCGTCCGAAATATCCGACTCGCCCAACCCGTCAAAGACGGATTCATCAGGTAAAAAATTAATACCGAGTTTAAATAGTAGCCAGTCTGTCGAACGCGTGAAATCGATAATTTCCTCTTGCGTCTCTTCTCCCATTGTAGAAACCCTAGCCGTTCTCCGTCACCCTTCGCCATCTCTGTCGCAATCCACCATCGCCGAAAATACCTCTGTTGTTGCTCCCCTGGCTTCCGATTCCACTCCACTGACGAAGAAATCGTCCGTTACTGCCAAGCGCAAAGTCTCTTCTAGTCCTTTCCGCTTCGACCCTATCTCCGTCGTCGACATCTACAAATCTGAGCCCTGGAATTTTCCAAGTAACTCCTCTTTCTTTCTCTCGCTTTATGTATTGCTTTTATTTTTTTTCATTGTTTTGTTTATTTTGGATTGGTATTTCTTCAGTGCACTGAACATATAGCCAAGCATACAGATGTTATGAGTTGCTTTTTCTTTTATGTGGGTTTTGATGTGGATGTTTAAATTTGTAATACAAATCCAACCCCAAAATTTTGTTACTGCTTTAAGTTTTGCATTACGAAACCCATCTTTTGTGGTTTATTTATATTGATGTCTAAAGGGAAAAGTACATTTTAAACCCCAAACTATATATAATCTTGTTTATATAAAAAAGGAACTACGAACTTTTTGATAATTTGTACCCTCAGTTTAGATTTGAGTGTGAAGATTGTTTTAGGTCATGCCCTATTCTTCATTGATCTTGGTGAAATCCAAACCAATGGTGCAAATGGCACAAAAGTGAGAGTTTAGGTTACAAATTGGGAAAAATGATGGTAGCTAAAGCTAAACCATTTAATCTAGGAATGATTGCTAACATTCTAAGAACCATTGAAACATGAAAAATTTCATACCGAGAACCAAAAGTTTTGGTTGTTAATTTTCTGTTTGTTGAATAGATGAAAACTTTGCCAATTGACACTTGTATAAGTGAAACAAGATAAACATAGTAAGATTTCTAGAATGGCTAGAGTCAAATCGGATCAAAATTTCCTAAGATTTATAGATTAAACACTTATTTTTCATTTGTTTCTTTTTAGCATTTAGAAAAAATTGAATTTCCATTATTGAAAACAGTATGGTATTCTTATTTTCTCATGCATTTATTATTTGTCAGTACATACCATAGATTCATTCAGAAGTGACACTCCTACAAATTTAAGAGACGATGAGATTACTACTCCTTTAACTTCAAATATTAACTTGTTTACTAATAGTAATACCATCCTCCCTCCCAAAAGGAAGGCAAGTAAGGACCCATCAGCGGTGTGGAAACACTTCACAAAAATAGATAGATGTTCATTAAGTGATCCAAAAGCGGGGTGTAATTATTGCCACAAGACTTACACTTGTCACCCCTAGAAACATGGTACATCAAGTATGCTGCATCATGTTGGTGTTTGTAGGAAAAATCCTAATAGAATTAGACTCGTGGATCAACAAACTACACATAAGTTTGATCCAGAAGATGTACGAATGATAATTGCAGAGATGATCCTAGTATGATTGATTCTGATTCTCAACAAAATTTTTGAGTTGAGTATGAACAAGAAATTATTGAATGTAATTTGAGAAATAAATCAAAGAATGATCAATACTTGGAATATGGTTGTGAGGCATGAGTTTCAAATTTTGATATTTTGGATTGATGGAAGATCAATGAAATAAAATATCCTATTTTGGCAAGAGCTACACGGGATGTGATGGTCATTCCTGTTTCTACTGTTTCTTTTGAGTCAGCCTTTAGTGCAAGGGGTCGTGTGCTTGACCCGTTTCGTTGTTCATTTTTTTCAAGAACAGTTGAGGCACTCATTTGTACTCATAATTAGTTAAAAGATCAAATACCTATTGATCTTCGTGCATCCTTGGACAATATTGTAAGTTTTGAGGCAGAATTGGGTAATGAACATATTTCTTACTTACATATTTATTAAACTTTTTCATAATATTTATTTTTATGTCATTTAATAATCTTTTTTTTTTCAGAGTTTGATCCCAAATCAAACTTTATTTATGTTGATGAAGAGTGACTCAAGACTTATGGTCTGTACATTCTATATTTGTTGTTAAAGATTCCTGTTTGAGGACTGTTTGTTGACACTAAAAAGCCATGTGGTGTTCCTTTGATAGTTTCTAATATTTCTAACAATAATTAATGAATTTCTTATGTTATGGATGTTTATTGTTCAGTTATTTGGGACCTATTTGTGTTAAATTATGAAGTTTTGTGAGTTTGAGTATGTCACTTTTTTGGGTTGATGTTAGATGTGTACTCCTTTATGCAGCAAAAAGAAAAAAATAGTTTCTGCACAAAGCCTTAAAAATATAAAAAATGGCAGTGAGAAAGAAAGATAAAAAAAAATGTGAGTAAAGGCAGGTATATATAAAAAATAAAAAATCGATAATTTTTACTTGACCCGAACCTGGTCATGGTTGCTGGCCAAGTTGGGTCGGGCCAAAAAAGTGCTTAGACAGGCCAATGTGCGGACCTAGTTTCATATAATAATACACGTATCATATCAAATCATATCAATTTATAAATTTATTTTTATAAGATGTTTTTTGACCGCTAGGCCAAATTAGCCTTTTCATTTCTTTAAAAAAAAAATTTTTATTCATATTTTTTTATCATTTTAAAACATTTTTAAAAAATATAAAAAAAATAATCAATACATTAATAGTCAATTCTTTAATTATTAAGTAAAGAAAAAAAATTAAAAAATAAAATAAAATAAATGAAGTGTCAAAATGAGTGGACAAAGTAGTAATTTTCTTAAAAATAATACCCTAACAAATAAACTAGATATCTCAAGAGTATGCAATAAACGCCCAGCCACCTAACTCGACCATCAAGCCCAATTTAGACAGTCTAATTTTAAGCTGAGTCTAACATCCAAACATTAAATTCTTAAATCAATAAATTTATCTTAACTCAAAAACTTTTTACACGTAGAACCCACAATTTTTTTTAACTTCTCATAAATATATCTAAACTTATCTTAACATTTACACACATATAAATTTATCTTAAGTGAGTTTCAGAAAACTCACTTTAATATCTCAACTCATTACTATTTATATAAAACTCAATTCATGACTCTATCGGATCTTTAATTTGTCAGCTCAGGTTTTGACACAACAAGGGCTTTTGTCACAAAGTCTAAATTCGAACATGCCCTCCTAAGAGCATTTTCAATAGAATAACTAAATGTAAAATAAATATACTTTTTAGCTATTAAGACAACAAAACCGTCCACATTGGATTAGGCAAAGGGTAACTACAGTAACTTTTAGCTACAATAATTCTAAAATTAAAACCAAATTTGATACCAAATTTTTATTTTATTATTTCTTTTATAACTCTTCCTCTTGCTGATACCTCCATTTGCCTTTGCTTTTGGGCTTGCTTTAATTCTTTTTTACTTTTGTGTTTATTTTAGTTTATTATTGCTTTTGTGTGTGCACGCTATCCTGCACCCATATTTTGATGAACTATGTAATACATGTCCATTAACCAATTAAATAAATTAGAATATGACTATTAATTAACATATAATCATATAATAAGTAGAATGATAAAATTAAATAAATTAATATTATTTTATTACTATATAATAAATAAATAAATAATTTAATGTAGAGATTTGATGTGAATATAATATCTTAAGTCAAATTCATCTCATATTATTTTATTGTTATATAATGAAAAAAATAAATAATTTAATGTGAAAATTTAATATGAATAAAATAGTCAAAGTCAAATTCATCATTTATGAGTGATTTAAATTTAAAGATGAGTTGAGATGGTTTGTGAATAGTAGAATAAAAGTTGAATTATTTATTATATTTTATGTAAAAATTTAGAAAAGTTGTTTTGAAATTTGAAAAAATTGAATTATTTATTATATTTTGTGTGAAAATTTGAGAAAATTATAATAATAAAATGAGATGAGTTGAGGTGGGTTAAGATAGGTTATGAATACAAACGAAATGAAATGAAAATTCGAGAGTGCTCTAAGGGCAGATTTGAGGGATGAGATGAAAATTTTATATTTTATTTTAGTGTTTAAAATATTACGTTTTAGTATTATTATTATTTTAAGATTTAAAAAAGTTGAATTAGAATTTGAAAAAATTGAATTGTTTATTATATTTTATATATAAATTTAAAAAATTTGTAATAATAAGATGAGATAAGATGAAAATTTTGTCTCTCATCCAACTTCCAAACCTGTCCTAACTGTCGGCTTCCCATCGGTCCTTTACGCCTTCCTTGCGTGGAAGAACCGGTTTCTCTTTTTGTGCTGGTTTCTTAAAGGAATATGCTCTGATGTTCTTCTTTATGCTCTTGAGGAAACAGCTGTGTTCGATCTGTTTCTAGGCTGCAACCTTGTCTTTTTCCTCTTCACATTTTTCTCCCAATTTATGATGTATTCCATAAAATCTTTCAATTCTTTCATAATGCATGTATATGTTATTTTCAAAGGAAGACAATAAGTATTATTTCACCAAGAAACCATACATCTATCTAAATGAATTTCAACAAATCTCACAAAGATTTTATAAAAATAAATTCACAAATTAATATGATTTTATCTAATACATTAAATTTTCTTTACAATAACATAAATTCCAACCAGTCACACAAAGATTTTGTAAAAATAAACTCACAACTTAATATAGATTCATATGATACGTTATATTTTCTTTATAATAAAAAAAATTTTACAATCTAATGTATCATATTAAATTCCGTCAATTTGTGATAATTTATTTTTGTAAAACTCATTTTTGACTAAAGCATTTTTTCTCCGAGGAAAGATATGTTGGTCCTTCACAACATATTAAAATTTGTGTCCTTCATTCTAATACTCTAGAAATATCTCCGGACATTATCTATAGTTAAGTTTAAGATAAGTCTACCGGTAAAGATAAATACAGAATAAAATACACTCAGAAAGAGAAAGTATATATGAGACGAAAAAGAAAAGAGCATCGAAGCTGCCCTTAATAGTTAATTGTCAAGCTCAGGCCCAAGCAGATTCAGGTGGGCTTTAGAGTGTTCAACAAGACAACTAAAAACTTTATTAAAAAACCTCTCTTATTTGAGATGAAAAAAAAAAAAAAAACAATTAAAATCAGCTTGGTTGAAAACAAGTATCGTGGTTGATTGAAAGGAAAAAAAAAACATATATGGGTGATATAAAAAGAAGAGAGGTGAGACTATCGTAATGGATGCAAATTGCCAAATAATAATTATAATAATAATAATAATAAATAGTGTAATAAAGGTTACTTTATATTTGTTAGAGCACTGATATCGATCTCTTTAAAATTGAGAAATATTCAAAATTTAAATGATTCGTAGTTTAAAACGTTGCATTGGAGTTAGTGAACAATCAAAACTCCAACTTTGAGTTACAGTGCATTTACTTTCATCTCCATATGTGGAGAGATACTGTTCATAGTCTATTCCCATTATTTTATTACAAAATAACTTCCTCAAACTTTTAGATTAATGCCACCACGGTTTAAGTATTAATCAGGATTAATTAGGTTGAGAAAAAAAATTAGTTGAGAAACAATAATTTAAGTATCAAATTAAATTATTAATTAACATATGGTTGGTGTAATTGTAAAATATGAAAAAAAATTAAAAATATTATTATTAAAAAAATAATATTATATTATTATTTTGACTAATCTAATAACTAATTTAATGTGGGGTTATGGCTAGAGATGTTTTGAATTTATAAAAAATATATACTTTTTATCGAATTTTAGAGATGATTTTGATGAAGCCAATACAAATGCTCTTAATTTTCATTTTGGGGCCTTAATATTCTTTTTCCTTTGGAGGCCTTCTCAAAGGGGCTTCTCAAGTGCTGGTCTTGATTGCCTACCTCTTTGAGGCAGCAACCACACCACAGTAACGAGAGGCATCCCCACCCAAAGATACATTTGTTTTCTTTTCTTTTTGTTTATGCGACAGAGAATTTAAGAATCAAAAGATTTGTAGAGATTAGAGCTTGATCACAAGAATAATAATACTATATACCACGTTATTATCTCACTTTCATCGGAATTTATAAACATGACACTTTCCATTGTGTAAGGATCGGTATAAGAATGTGAGATATATGTTTAGTTAGCATCAGTTATTTAAAAAATAACTTTGACGAAAAGTGGCTTCATACATTCGTGCTTGAATTTGATCTTTGTGTATAGCATAAGAAACATGATGTTTGTTTTAAGAGTTCATTTTACATCTATATTTCTCAAAATGTGATGTCTGAGAATTTAAATTTTTACAAATGCGAATGCATTTAGATATGATAAAGAATTTGATAGGATTTATTTCTAAGTATCTTTGTAATATTAAAATAATAACCATAACAAGACTTTCACGTAGTCTAATATGACTAACAATATCCAGTTCAAAAAAAAAAAAAACAAATAGTATCATCAAAGGGTTAGAAATAGTGGTTGTGAATTTTTTTATTTTTTATTTTTTATTTTTGTTGGCTTAGGGATAGATTTTATTTAAAATTCTTAATTTGGGGATTGGGAACAACTAGAGAGAGAGAGAGACCAGGGTTTTATAGCAATTTTCAAGCTAGAACAATGGTACCACGTTATCACAAACTTAAAGAACATGAATTTTCAGAAGCAATTAGCAACAAAGCACAACACTTCATAAAGCTAAAGAAACCGAGCTTAATTTAAGTGTAGTAGGGTCCAATCAACAAAGACAATGAACTCACACTAGGTATCGTGAAAGCAATCCATCAAGATACAAGTAAATACATACTAGAACAAACATGGTAAAATGACTAGACTGAGGAACTTGAAAAGACCTACTCATCATCCTCCTGGTATTGCTTGAGAACCTCGGCACATCCAGACAAGGCCCTCTCCTTTGTGAAGCCCATTGCATTGACAAAACGATTGTTGGAAGCCATACCATTGTAGCCGGTGAGGATGACGCGGGCACGGTCACGTCCTGGGGATGCTGTTGCACAGTCGTGCTGGGGGCTGCTAACGAGCATGGCATCACAAAGCTGGTCCTGATGGTCTTCGGTGACCAAGATGCTATAGGTTCCAGTGGAGTCAGTAGTCCCCTCCTTGCTGTATACAAGTTGCATTGACTTTCGGTCTTTACATTCCACCCTAACCTTGGCACCTGTGAAGCACATGAACAATTACATGTATTGCAACATCAACTATAAATGAGTCAGAACAAAGATCTTCTTCAAACAATTTGAACAAACAGATGCTATTGAGGAGATATAGGAACTATAAATGATACATACTGCAGGTGATGGTCATAAGTTTTACATCGTTCTGCAGTACCAAAAATCAGCAATCACATATGACATGACTGGATAATGCATGGATAGAGCCATATAGGCCATGAAAATACCCAACGAACTCACAGAACCTCTTCGAATGAACAAGAGGTTGTCTCGATGCTAGGACCAGACTAGTGATCACATCTGTGAACTAAACGGGCTTTTCTTACTAAAAGTTTGTGCAAGACTATGATCAGAGCTCCATTTGCCAAAAACAATTTCTTAAAAGCGATCCCCCTTAATAATGTGTCATGGGGGACGATTTTTCGAGATCCCAACCAGCATTGTGGAGGGAAGGGGCACCATCATTGAATCACAACGGCTCCTACCAATGCAGGATGTCCAGACCCATGAGTCATGACCCATTTCTTTTACTAATCCTTGGAAAAAATGATTCACTCTCTTCCTAAAAGATGCCCCCTTTTCCGGTTCATCCCCGGGGTTTCCCACTCTAGTTTCCTCCATTACTTCAAGAACGAAAAAGGTTTTGTCACAGAGACCATTCGGAGAGAGGATTATCTATAAACCCCACGGAGACTCCGCAATAAATTAATAGCTCAGGTACATCATCATCTATTGCAGACCTCAAATGAGTAATCTTTACGATTTTTGTGCAAATAAATATATATATTAGTTTCAACACTTCGTTGGTCTTGATTTAAACATTAATTTACACATACTGTGCACAATGACAGACGTAAAAAATATCATTTTCTTCTATCTCTGATCTAAATCAAAACTATTGCGATATAAAAAACAAAATCTTTCAGATCCAAATGGCAAAAAGAAATCACCACCACCACCGATATACGATTTGTACACCCAAAGCCACAAACCTCAAAACAAACACTATACTAGCAGTAGTTTCTAAGATCAGCCAAGCAAATCTCAGATCCAACATATTAGAAACCCATTAGCAAAAAGAGAAAAGAGAAACGTGACAGTACCCGGAATGTAGGTGGTGGCGGAGGTCTCGAAACCGGCGCGGCAGGTGTCGCAGAAAACTTTACCTTTCACTATGAAGGGGTTTCTGGTCGGGCGGCCGGCGCTAACCATAAGTGCAGGGAGGATTAGAGAGAGCGCAAAAAGCAAAGCTGTTTTCGACATTGTTGCTTGCTTGGAGAGATTTGAGAGATAATGTGATTGAGCGAGCGAAGTGTGAGAGAGACTATAACTCGAGGGACAGATATATGGTGGACGTATTGGAAATTTGGAATCATGCCGCGTTGGAGAAAATCAAAGGGTAGTGCCTGTGCTACACGATAGTTCAACCGAAGATTTCAACCGACATGCACTTATTTATTTATTTTTTCTTCTTTTTCTTTAATCATATTTTATATATCTTTAAATAGTTTTAAAAAATAAAATAAAAAAATACCAAATCATTAATATTTACTTTCTTAGCTATTTAGTAAATTCAATCGTTCACAACTAGCATTTTCCAAAATGAAAAGAGAAAAGCTACTCCTACCCATCCCGATCCCGATAATTTTTTTTTATTTAATAATTAAAAAAATATTTTATAATGATATTGTGTTTTGTTTAAAAAAAATGTTTAAAGATATAAAAAAATGAATAAAAAAAACCCAATAGGTCTTGTCGGAGCCATTCTCGAGCTACACTATCGATAGGTATAGCACGGCTCATGTAAAAACCTTCCATGTTAATTATGTTAAAAAATAATTGACTTTTTTTTTTAACTTTTTAAATTTATAATAGGCTTTCAGTATAATTGGTGTGTTACACTAGGTTTCTTTAGAGCAAAACTCATATTAGATATAAAAATGTTTTAATATTTTATAAAAATAAATTTATAAATTGACGTAATTTAATATGATATATTATATCGTAAATCTATTTTTATTATAAATTACATCTAAAGTATCATATAAATCCATGTTAAAATTTAATGTTTACAATTTATAATTTATACACGAATGAGGGTGACACGCAACGGCGAATCTATGAAGGGGGGGGGGGGTCATGGCCCCTCCAAAGTTTGAAAAAAAAAAATAATATATATTAATTTTTATGATTAAATAAGATTATATTAATTCATATTGTGTTGGCTCTTCTCTAAAAAATTATCTTTGTTCTCTTTACAAAATTATTTTGATCTTATAAATTATTTTGATTCAGAAATAGAAGAAAATATATTTTATTATAATTTTAGCTTTACTCGGTCACTGTACAATAAATTCCTGATTCCACCACTAGTGACACGTCATCTATACATATTACGACACATTTTATGTTCTATTATAAAATGTCATATTATTAAAATTATTTATATAAATACTAATTTTTACGGACGTATTGCTATAAGATAGGAATACAATATGTTTATACTTTTAAGACTATAAAATAATCACTATTATTTTTTACAATAATTATGTATTTTATAATTATACGAAAAATTACTCTTAATTAATTTTTAGGGAGGATGAAAGGAAAGAGGTTGGTTGGCGGGTGGTGAAAAAAATTTAATATAAAATATGAAGATAAAAAAATAAAATTATATATTTTTAAATAAGTGTGTAGAATGTGAAGTTTCTAGTGTGAATAGTACAATTCGTAAAAGAAAGAGCATGAAGAGTGGCGTAAAGGGAGAGAAGCCGGCTCCATGTGTCGGTGTTCACATGGGAATGTGGGGCTGCGGAAGCAAAACTTAAAGACGATGAGCTGTGTCCCGCTACTCTACGCGTTCTTTCCTAATATCTAATTTTATTTTATTTGATTTATATATATAACAATAATATCTACACAATATATTTTATAATATATATTTTAAAATGATAATATTTTTATAAAATAATATTACTTTTATAAAATATGTTGTGAAAAGTTATGTGAATTTATCATTTATATATATATATATATACTTCCACAAAAACTTGGAGATAATTAACATTTTTGTAATTTGAAATATTTTTATCAATTAATTAATACTTGGCTTTATCATTTTACAATAAAAATTATATTCAGCAGCCTTACACTATACATTTGATTAGAGAGAAAAAAATAAAAAAAAAATAAAGACTCACATTAGCATATGTGTAATATAAGATATCAAAAAAAAAAAAAAAACTTATATATAATTTAAGACTGTTGAGTAGAACATCTCTTTTACATTTATGATACTTGGTCTATTCAACGGGTTCGCATTATAGACAGCCGGTGTAGTTTTGCATTTTCAACATCCTCCCTGGTATTTGGCTGTCCATTAATATTGCATGCCAGGGAGTCCCATCCCAACCGGATCCAGATTAATTTCTTTCTGTCTGTCTGTCACCTTTTTACTTTGTTATATAATCCAAGGTGTGACCATGGTAGCACCTTCCGACTAATGTGGCTCAAACCCGCTAGAGCTAAATTAGAGAATTCAATCGTAATTTTTTTCTCTAATGGAGTTGGCTCTCTCAAGTTAAAGTTCAATAACCTTATAATCCAGTTCCAGGTTTGATCTTAACCACACTAAAGAATTCTTAAGTGATTAATACTAACAGTTTAAGGTGAATTCTATCTTCATTCCATCTCCTTATTGTCCATTCTTTCCCAAGCAATACCAATAGCTATATGGAAAATGGGTTGCTCAAATTTTCCTTGGTTACACCCACTTTTCATTAGTTTTAGGTTTCGTTTGGTTGTCAAACTCCTCTCAACTCATCATTATAACTTTTTTAAATTCCAACACAAAATATAATAAATAATTCAACTTTTTCAAATCTCAAAATAATAATAATATTAAAAAATAATATTCTAATAATATTTTATCATCTCAACTCAACTCAACTCAACTCACTTCAACATCCAAACACAACCTTAGTAGAATCATCTTGCATGATTCCTACATTCGCCATCAACTATATTTTGAACAGTATCTTCTATTATTGTAGGAGTGCTGCTAGGCTACTGTCCAGCAGTGACTGCTGGTCGTGCTGTCTAGGTAAAATTTATCTTTTTTATTTTTTCATTTTTTCTTTTAACATTTTTTAACATCTTTAAACATTTTTATTAAAAAAATATATATCAATAGACTAATAGCCACTTCCTTAATCAATAAGTAAAAAAAATTAAAAAAAAATAAATACATAAGCGGTCAAAATGATGAGGCATAATGAGGAGGCATACTAGCATTATTCTTATTGTAGACACGATGACACCCTACATGATTGTGCGTTAATCCAAATCTCAAGTTTCAATCGAATGACTTAGGCTTGGTTTGTATAAAGAGATGCTTTTATGTCATCTCAATATTTAAACATCACAAATACAAAAATTTTACAATTTCAAATCTTCAACTTTTCCATCTAATTATTACTTAATTATTATAAGTTTTCTAGACTTCCAAACAAAACACAAAAATAATTCAATTTTTTGAAATAATAAATCAAAAATTATATTAAAAAATTACATTCTAACAATATTTTAACTTTTTATCTTTCATTTTCCAAAATCCCATAAAACAACTCAAACAATTTCTAACTTATCTCATCTCAACTCAAATATATCACTACTATTCACAAATTATATCAACTCATCTTAACTCATTATCTAAACCAAACCTTAATTTGTAAAAAAACAAAAATCATTACAAAAGCAACATTACCTCCTAATAAAGTCATCAAATTTGAATAGAAAGCTAAAACCTTATTCTTAGGTTAGGTTTGGATAGTAAGTTGAGATGAAATGAGCTGATATGAAAGTTAAAAGTTAAAAGTTGAATAAAATATTGTTATAATATTATTTTATTATTATTTTAGGATTTGAAAAAGTTGAATTGTTTATTGTATTTTATGTAAAAATTTATGAAAATTGTAATGATGAGATAAAATGGAATGAGATAGGTTGAGAGTATTTCTCATTACAAGTTGAGCCTCTTAATATTTAAATAGGAAAATACTCAGGCTATAAAAAGATTACACAAAAACTATCTCACAAACTGACGTGACTTGATGTGGTTTGTCAAATTATAAAATTACTTTTATTATAAAATAAATCTAACCGATTAAATAAAATTACGTTAATTTATAAAACTATTTTTATATAAATTTTTTATAGATATAACACTACTCATTTAAATAAGCATGATCTGTTTATGGAGCTATCTCTAATAACTCGCCGAAGTCATAGCCACTAATGCATATATAGAACTTGTAGGACCAGCTTCTAGTACGTACTCGATCGCTTTTTATGTTAGGTTTTCACTTTTCAAAACTTATCATTACCCCAACTAATTGAATCCGAATATTTTTTTAAAAATTCTATTTTTAAAAATTAATTCACCTATTCATTTGCCTTCGTCTTCGTGAAAAAAAAAACTCACACATAAATCTTTTTGAATAATGCTATTTAGTTATTGGAACTTACCGTTTAAATGACTCTATGAACATGGCACCATCATGTGATCCCACATGATTTATTAAATAAAATTAAAAATACAAACTCAAAAGGAGTAGAGGGAATCTAGAATTTAGTCTTACTATTTTTGTATTTTCAAACGTCTTTTTTATTTAAATATAATTTTTTTAATAAATTACGTGATGGTGCCATGTTAAAAGGACCATCTAAACAATTTACTGATGGTCCAACCTAAAAAACTTTCAAATCCTAATCACTGATATTCATAAACCTTAAGAAAATTCCTATTCTATCCACATACTTTCACAAAATTTAGTTCAAACCCATACGAAGATTTTACTCAAAAATTCTAAAAGATTATAGAAATATTCACTCCCAGACAAGTATTAATCAATCATTTTCTTCGAGTGCCCTTCCACTCAATCATATACGACCATTATACCAACGTACAAAGGGATGGAAAAAAGAAGTTCAATTCAAACTTTAATTTCCTATTAAGGATTCGTTTAGATTTGAAACTCACATCAACTCATCATTATAATTTTTTTAAATTTTCATACAAAATATAATAAATAATTCAACTTTTTTAAATCTTAAAACAATAATAATATTAAAAATAATATTTTAATAATATTTTATTCAACTCATGTCTAAATCTAAATGGTATAAGTAGTCGACCAATGAACAATTGAGTACTTATATTTCCTATTATATATATATTTGACCAAATAAAAAAACATTTAAAAAATAAAAATTAGAAATTCCTATTTATTTCAGAGAATGTTAAACAAAAATAAAAAATAATAATTATTGTAAAATGGAATGTTAAATATCATTATTCTCCCTGATAACAAACAATATTATTGTATTATGGTGAAAATTAACAAGTGTATTATGGTGAAAAACTTAATAATAATAATAATAATAATAATAATAATAAAACTTCTGAAGGAATTAAGATAGCTTTTCCTGTTTGATCCACCCACTTGTTCAAATTAATTAATTAAAATTTAAAAGGGCATCTCCACTAACCGACAAAATAATGATGCATCCTTCTCCAATATTATTTTCTTTTTCCTCAAAACCTTTTTAGCTAGGTAGATGGACCAGCTGCTAGCGTACAGGAGTTAATTAATCTTACTTTTTAGGTAAATGTCACTATATATATATATATATATATGCCCCCAACATATCATTTATATCATAAACTATATATATAGCATTTTGGTTTATGACTTAATGCTTCCCAAACTGGATTTGTTGGGTACTCTATCTGGATGCAGTTTATAAGCTAGAAAACGAATCAATCCCTGTCATTTGTAATCTTTAGCTTGACTCAATTAACCTGTGAACAAAAGAGGGGTGAGGAAAGAAGCAATACTAAAGGGTGGGAGGATAGGGGTCTGAACAAAAGTGTTATAGGTCAAAGTGGGATGGTCAAAATCTGGCAGTTGAAAAAACAAGTAATGAAGATCATGTCCTACAAACTAGAATGATAGAAGAAAAAGAGCAACATATGGATGATGTGGGTAAGCCTGTGCAAGGAACATGGAAAAGGAGAGCTCGTAATAAAGGGAATACAGCTGCTATGTTACTCAGATCAGGTAATAAAAGTTGCCTGGCAGAGAAAGGTGGAGACAATGGAATGGATGTTGGGGTAAAAAAAATGGAAGTTTGTGATAGAGTAGGATGAATTAACAACAACTCTGGTATTGGCGGAGGCTGTGAGGCAGCCCCACCAAGCATTATGAAAACATTGAGTTAGAACTACCAGGAGTTTGGGAACCCCTATACAGTTCAAGAACTTTGTCATTTGGTAAGGGAAAAGAAGCCTCAAGTAGTTTTTCTTATGGAAACAAAACTACTTGCCAAGAAGTTTGAAAGAATTAAAAGCGGGTTAAATTATGTTGGTTGTTTTGTGGTGGAACCAGTGGGTAGAAAAGGGGGATTGGCATTATTATGGACATAAGATGTGGATGTAGATATAGTGAATTTCTTGCAACAGCATATTCATTCAAGAGTTAAATCTGACAAAGAAGGAATGGACTGGTACTTAACAAGTTTTTAAGGGCATCCTGAATTATGTAAAAGAAAGGAAACATGGAAGTTATTATTAGCTATAAGACCACCTACAAACCAGCCTTGGTGTGTCCTAAGTGATTTTAATGAAGTGCTCTTCCAAGCTGAAAAATTAGTTGGAAGGTTGAGACCAAAACCACAAATGAAGGACTTCGGAAATGCTCTTGAGAGTAATGATCTTTTTGACTTAGGATGGAAATGGGATAAATATACATGGTTTAATAAACATTTTGATGGAAATCTCATTAAAGAGAGATTAGATAGGGGTGGCTAATTCTCAGTGGTCTGAAGTATTTAGAAATGGGGAGGTGTATGTTTTACTAGTTAAAGTCTGACCACAGGCCTTTACTACTTGTGATGGAGGAAAAAAGGGTAGGTATGGAGGAGAAAGCAAAGAGTGTTAAGATTTGAAGCAAAATAGACTTTAGAGAGATAAGGTAGTAATGTTGTTCAATGGGCATGGAATACAGAGCAGCAGTGATGGATCATCTCCTACAAATTCAAAAAAAGTTACATATTTGTAGAAATCTAATCAGGTGGAGTTCTACTATGGCTCAGAATGAAGGCAAAACTATAAGAGAGAAGACTGAATTTCCAAAAGTGGAACAACAAAATGAAGGAGCCCATAATTAAGAGAACATTAAGAAGCTGCAAGAGGAAATCAATTTGTTGATGGCAAAAGAAAATATAATGTGGAAACAAAGAGCTAAACTGGATTGGTATCAAAAGGGAGACAAAAACTCGAAATATTTCCATGCATGCGCTAATCATAGAAGAAAGAAAAATTGGATAAACGAGATTCAAGATACTCAGAATAGAAGATTGACTGAAAAGGCAGATATAGAAGGGGCTTTCCATGAGCATTTTAAAGGAGTTTTTACTTCCTCTAATCCATCAATGGAAGATATTGACAGTTGCACAGTATCATTGAGCCTAGGATGTCTGCTGATATGAATGAAGAATTGCTCAAGGAGTTCACTAAAGAAGAAGTTCATGAAGCATTGCAGCAAATGGACTCCCTCAAATCTCCTAGACCAGATGGTTTTTGAGCTCATTTCTACCAATCATATTGGGATATAGTAGGGGAAGAGGTATGTATTGCCCTCAATAATACTAACTTTATAAATGGTGGACCATTGGATTCTTGCCTCAATTATACATATATAGCCTTAATCCCAAAGGTTAATTCTCCTACTACAGTTAGTGAATTTCAACCTATAAGCCTCTGTAATGTTCTTTACAAACTTGTATCCAAAGTTTTAGCTAACAGGTTAAAAAAATGTGCTGAATTGCCTCATCTCCAACAATCAAAGTGCTTTGATTCCTAGGTGCCTCATTACAGACAATGTAATGATAGCCTAAGAAACGTTGCACACTATGAATACAAGACAAAGAGGAAAATCAGCAAGCAAGGCATTAAAGTTAGACATGGCAAAAGCTTATGATTGATTGGAATAGAGTTTTCTTGAAGAAGTGATGAGAAAGTTGGGTTTTCAAGAGAGGTGGAACAGGTTAATTATGAAATGTGTAACCTCAGTTACATATTCTATACTTGTTAATGGGCAGCCAGGAGAAATCATTAAACCAACTAGAGATTTAAGGCAAGGGGGTCTTATTTCCCCTTACTTTTTTATTTTGTGTGCTGAAGGTTTAAGTGCTCTTATAAACTCAGCGGATTAACAAAAGGGATTGCTGTCTCAAAAGGGGGAATAAGGGTCAATCATCTATTATTTGTTGATGATTGCATTATTTTCGGAAGGGCCAATATGATAGAATGGTATAATATTCAAGCACTTCTCCACAGATATGAGAAAGCTTCAGGGAAATTTTTAAACAAGAACAAGACCACAATTTACTTCAGTTCTAATACTTGCAATGCTGTTAGAAGTCAGATAACTCGAGCAACAGGGGTTAGGGAATGTGGTTCTTATGAAAAATACTTAGGTCTACCACCTATGGTGGGGAGATCAAAGTATAATGCTTTTAGACATTTAAAAGAGAAGATATGGGGGAGGGTGCAAAGCTGGAAGAATATATTTTTAACACAAGCAGTGAAGGAAGTGTTGCTAAAAGCTGTGATTCAAGCTATGCCAACTTTTCCCATGAGCCTATTCAAATTACCAAGGAAGTTGTGCATGGAAATCACTTCCATTATGTCTAAATTTAGGTGGGGCCATAAGGAGAATATGAGTAAGATTCAGTGATGGAGCTGGGTTAGAATGGGGGAATCCAAAGAAAGAGGGGGGGGGGGGTTGGGTTTTAGAGATGTAGAGTCTTTTTACAAGGCTATGCTAATAAAACAGTATTGGAGACTACTAAAACAACCCCATTCTTTGGTGTCTAAAGTAATGAGAGACAAGTACTTTAAGCATGGTGATTTGTTGAATGCAAGGATTGGGAGTGGACCTTCTTTTATTTGGAGAAGCCTGTTGTCTGCTATGGATTTGCTCAAAGCTGGTTTGCTGTGGAGAGTTGGTAGGGGGGATAAGAGCAAAGTTTGGAAAGACAGATGGTTGCCTGTTCCTACTTCATAACAGGTACAATCTCCAGTGTTTAATTTGGATATAGAAGCCACTGTTAATGAAATTATCGCTCAAGAGAAAGGGGAGTGGAAGACTTAACTGATTATTGATACTTTCAGCAAAACTTAGCTGAGACAATTATGAGTATACCTTTTAGCAGATCAAGTCTTGAAGATCAACAAATATGGTTATATGAAAAGGATAAGAAGTTCTCTATGAAAAGTGCTTACCATTTAGAGCAATCAAGGAGGAGAATGATTCAATGAGAGACATCAGCCTCAACTGACCTCGCAGAAGGTTTGAAAAAAAATCTGGAAACTGAATGTGGAGGGGAGAGTTAAAATGTTTCTATGGAAGTTAGGCCAAGATATACTGCCTACTAGGGTGAATCTAGCCAAGAAAAAGATTGATGTGGATAACCTGTGTCCAATTTGTGGGAGGGAAGATGAGTCTTCTGTACACATTGTATGGAGTTGCCCTACTGCATCAGATGTGTGGTCTAAAATAGGAAGTCCAGTGCAAAAATGGGGGTGTCATGAAGTTAGATTTATGGCAAAAGCTAAATGAGCTGTTATGTCCAGAGGATTTAGCTTTAGTGGCATATGGTATGAGACTACTCCGGATGAGAAGCAATTCACTACTCTTTGAAGACATGTTTGAGCATCCAAGAATCATTATGCAGAGGGCCAGGCAATGTCAACAGGAATTTAGTGCTGCACAAGAACAACTAAATGCAAAAAGGCATCAACATTGTAATTGATAGATCTGCAAGTCATTGGAAAAAAACAAATGGTTTCATATGCAAAGTAAATTGGGACGTGGCACTGTATAAACAGAACAAGAAGATTGGCATAGGGATAATAGTTAGAAACAGTGAGGGGGACAGTATGGCAATGATGTGCTCGACCTCAAATTGTTTGATACAACCAGTAATTGCATAAGCTTTGGCATTGAGGAAGGCTTGTGAATTTTTTGTTGATTTGGGAATGTCACAAGTTATATTTGATTTGGGAATGTCACAAGTTATATTTGAAGGGGATTGTCAATTTGTGGTAAAGCATGTCAACAATAAGGATGAGATAGATATCAGTTATAGAAGTGTGACTGCAGATATTCAAAATATGTTAACTGATTGGCCATAGTGGAGAATCTGTTTCACATACAGGGAATCCAATAATATAGCACACATGCTAGGAAAGTTAGCTTTTTCTTTTCTTGAGGATAGAGTTTGCATTGAGGAAGTACCTGCACAAGTAGAGAGATATGTAATGACTAAAAAACTATGTAGTGACTCTGAGTTTATTGAATGAATGACAATATCAATGGTTTGACTAAAAAAAAAAAAAAATCCTTATTAAATAAGTAGTCAACCAATAAATAGTTGACTACTTATATTTTTTTGTTATATTATATATATTCTTTTCTTTTTAGCTGTCAGGGAAATCATGTCGAACAATTATATTTGACCAAATAAAAAAAATTTAAAAAAATAAAATTCTAAATTCCTATTTATATCAGAGAATGTTAAACCAAAATCAAGAATAAAAAATAAAAAATAAGAAATAAAAATTATTGTAAAAGGGAATGTTAAATATCATTACTCTCCGTGATATTATTGTTTGTTATCCCCCACTCTGAACATGATCGACATAAGCTACTGCTCTAGAAACTTCAATGTAATATACTACCTACCAGATCAAGAATCAAAGAAACTATTCAAGAAATTCCAAATAAAGAATGTCTCCTATGCAACTAAGAAGAAGAAATACCACTTCATCTTTTCATAAAATGCACAGTTGCCAGAATTCTGTGGTATCAAAGCTCATGACCACTAAAGCTATAAACTTTGCCAATTCAACCCATATCAGACTAAATAAAAATGATCATCTCCCCAACAAAAGAATTGGGATTGAGAAAAGAAGAAGCACATCATTTCCAATTATTTACTGTGATAATCCTGGATTTCATCTGGAAGCAAAGAAACGAAATACTGCACAAACACACTTCCTTCTCTATTGAATCAGCAACAATCCAGTTAAACAGAATATACCAAGAGTACAAAGCGGCATGGCAAGAAAGAAAACCAAGACAGGTAGAAAGTTGGAAGACTCCTCCTGAAAACTTCCAGAGATTTTCATTTGATGCAACTATCAGAGATTCTTTCTCAATGGCCTCAGTAGTCTGCAGAGATAATAGTGGAAAAATCTTGGAAATTCAAAAAGAAAAGCTCCTCACTTCCAATCCCTTAGTAGCTGAAGCTAAGGCAGCTCTTCTAGCCACGAAAATGGCATTCCAAAGACAGCAAGAAATGGTAATCTTGGAAGGTGACTCGAAACTGGTAATAGAAGCCATTAATAACAAAGAAACTGTCCCTCACTAGAACATTGAACCCATCATTGAAGACATCAAACAAATCTCTTCTTCTCAAAGTATTGGAAATTTGTAAAAATTCATCGATCTGCAAATCGATGTGCACACTCTGTGACTCAATGGGCAGCAACCAATCTTGTTTTTGGTTGCATACCCTCTGATTTATTATCTAGATGTATGTTGTTTCTTGATAGTGAAAATAATCTAGATGTCTGTTGTTTCTTGATAGTGGAAATAATCCATCCTAAACTCTGTACCATTATTATTATTTTATAATAGATGCAAGCTTGCTTAGAAAGAAAACAAACAAACAATATTATTGTATTATGGTGAAAATTAACAAGTGGGTTAGTGATATAGTCCATTAATTTCTGAAGAAAGGAAGATAGCTTTTCCTGTTTGATCCACCCACTTGTTCAAATTAATTAATTAAAAGGGTTATCTACACCAACCGAAAAATAGTGATGCATCCTTCTCCAATATTATTTTCTTTTTCCTTAAACCTTTTTAGCTAGGTAGATGGACCAGCGCCTAGCGTACAGGAGTTAATTAATCTTACTTTTGAGGTAAATGTCACTATATATATATATGCCCCCAACATATCATTTATATCATAAACTATATATATTGCATTTTGGTTTATGACTTAATGCTTCCTAAACTGGATTTGTTGGGTACCTCATCTAGATGTAGTTTATAAGCTAGAAAATGAATCAATCCCTCTCATTTGTGAATCAGTCTTTGTCAGTACTCGTCCGGTTAAACTCGAATTGAACGCGACTCGTGAAAAAAAAATTCATCTGTGAAAGTAGATATTTGCTCGATTAGTAAATGACACATACCTGACAAAACTCGACTAAAACTCGTTAAAGCCCACTCGTTTATATCCGAGTCGACTCGTTAGCTCGACCCGATTAAAACTCATTCATATATTGATAAAGATATACTTACACATATGTGTATACACACACACACATATATATATATATTAGCTAATAATATAAGAATAACATTTTTATAATTAAATATATAATATGTAACCTAATTACATATATCTATATATTGAATCTACTTCATAGCTATATTTCATAATTTGTACAATAATTAGTCGATAAGATTTAATAATTTTATATACTAGTATATGAGAACCATATATAAAATAGAGATATGCTACCATATTATGTGTATGTATTAATAATATATATTGGCATATAATATATTTTTATTATGGATAAATATCAACTAGTTGGATATTAATTATTTATAAATTTATAAAATCTTATAATTCAATTGAGGTTCTACTTGTTAGTTGTACAAATTCAATATTAGTTTTTATATCTTTTATATAATTAATTAATTATTAAATCCTATTAAAAAATATAAAAAAATAAACAATTCGAGCCGAGCTCAAACTCGTTTGTGGGACGAGTTCGAGTTAGGAGTTTAGCTTACCAAGTTGAGCTCAAACAAAGAGTTAAGAATTTAGCTTACCGAGTTGAGTTTGAACAAAGAATGAACAAAAATCTCAAGCTTGGGCTTGAGCTCGAGTATTTTTAGTCGAGCCGAGCTCGGTAAGCCAAAGAGTTGCTCGACTCAATTACAGTCCTAGTAATCTCTAATCAATCCTTAGTACTATTAGTGGTTGAGAATTTCTGAAGGAAAAGGCACATTGTAATTAGGGCTTCGGTTTTTAATTAACAAAATTGTTATATATTATACTCTTATTTTTTTTTTATTTTTTATTTTTCTATATTAATCTTAAATTGTAAAAGTGAATGGGTAGATTTAAAAAATTGCTTGGATAGTATTTGTGATGGGTTTTTATATTTTGTTAATAGAATTTTATATGATTTGTACAAATCCTAAATATATAATATATCTCGGAGTCTCATAAAAATAAATGATAAAAAATTATTATTTTTCTAGTGGGGCTAACGTTTCTACATAGGCTTGTATCTTTAAAACTTATAACTAGTATTACTTATATATAAATGATTAAATAAAAATATTTTAAAAGGCTTTTTAATATTTAAAATATGTTTAGATTAAAATTAGTTTTTTTAAATAATAAAATAAAATGACTACTCAAATATAATGATTAGATGAATAGTGGGAGTGGGTTGTTGGGGATCTCAGCTCACTACAATAAATACAGCGTTTTCGGGCAACCATCATCCCCGCAAAAAGTTTTTTCTCGCTGCAATTCTACGTTTTCTATCGAGAAAAGGGCTTGTTTGGAGCCTCATATAAGACATAAAGAGACTCAATTCAAATTATTTTATTATTATTTATAAAGTACTATTTCACTATAATTCATAAAATTCTTATCTCATCTCTTCCCTAAGATTGTTTTTTCAGATTTCAACTCGAAAATTCGGATATACTTAGACCCAAACCTAAGTTTCAAATTTGGACCGAACCGGATTAGCTCGAGTCAGACCCAGGGGCAGAACCCGAATGAATCCAAATTGTGAACCCAGATTTATAATCCGATACCCGGTTTTTTTTTTTTTTTCCCTGTAACATGGAACTAAAGGTACGTACGTAGACTCCGGATGAAAAAAGTTATAAATTATAAATATCATATATGTATACATAAATACACATATATATTGAAAAGGCAAAAGAAAAATATTAGGACTGCATGCGCGCATTGATATATAACCCAACTCACTACGCCTCCCCGGTGCTCTAAAGAGGCACTTCTGCCTTTGAGTGCCGGGGGATGTGCATTATGCTGCATGGCAAACAAATACTAGAAGACCACGCGTACGCGTTCAATTAATTCTAAATCTTCCACTGCTCCGCCATTAAAACAATTTGCTAGCTAGCACGACTTCTGCACATATATTTACCACTTCTTTTGATAGCTGAGATGATCAGGAAGACCCAACTAATTAATTAATGGCATTATATTATATATATGCTGAACCGTACCAGAACCACTAAGAATTCTCATACCCATGATATTGATCAATAATATCCACAAAGAATATTCAAATCCAAACTCGTCAAAGTTTCTGGATTTTGACTCTACTATATATGCACTTGTTAATCCTAATTATATATAATATGATGATATACTCGAAGGGGATCAATAACAAGATAAACAAATGGCGATCAATTCAAGAATATTGCTACTTGGCATAGTTTTTCATTTCTGTAAGGTCTCTTTATCTCATGGGAGGACAAATCCCAGCTTTCGAGTAAAAGCTGTTAATCTAGGAGGTTGGCTGGTTACGGAAGGATGGATTAACCCTTCTCTCTTTGATGGCATCCCCAACAAGGACTTCTTGGTTTGTATCTTATTTTAAACTTCTCTTTTCTTGCAAATCAAATCATCATGTCACAGCAGCCGAAGGTCTTGCATGATTCCCACCGAGTTGTAAATGTCATTGTTTGCTTTTGTAACTTGATTAGGATGGAACTGGACTTCAGTTCAAATCGGTTACAACTGGGAAATATCTTTGCGCTGAAACTGGAGGAGGAACCATCATAGTTGCAAACAGAAGTGCTGCTTCAGGATGGGAGACATTCAGCGTAAGTTGTTTTGGTTAAAAATGGTTCCTTATGATTTAAAACTTCCGATCGAGCTAACGTTCTTTGGTTGTTTTACATATACGGGTGGGTGTTCTTTGTTTGGTGTAGCTATGGAGGATCAATGAGAAAACTTTCAAGTTCAGGGTCTTTAACAAGCAGTTCGTGGGCCTAGACACCAGTGGAAATGGGATAGATGTGGTAGCCATTGCTAGCACGCCTGGAAAATCAGAGGCATTTAAGATTGTTAGAAAACCAGGAAATTCCAGCCTTGTGAGAATCAAAGCGCCCAATCAATTCTTCTTGCAGGTAAAATTATTAGTATAAATCTAGAAAGATAAACACACTAAACACAGTACGTACAGGTTTTTTACTTCGCCATTAAATTGGATGAAATTGTACAGGCAAAGACAGAGACGCTGGTGACTGCAGATTTTGCAGGGAATAATAGCAAATGGGGAGAGAACGATCCCTCAGTCTTTGTGATAACAAACACAGGAGGGTTGCAGGGCGAGTTTCAAATAACTAATGGCTATGGACCAAAGAGAGCCCCGCAAGTCATGAGGGTAAGCACTTATTTCTAATAATGTTACCTGCAGTTGTGGAATGAGCAAGTGTTGTGTAGTTATTTTAAAAAAGAATATAGTCTATTATTAAAAAAGTAATTCTTTTTTATGTAGATCCCGTATTTATTTATTTTTTTTAAAGTGATTGTGTGTCGCTTGCACACTCATAACTGTAACAATTATTTCTCTAAATATAATAATAATTCAGATCTGTATGTGGACATTGAATCTCAGGAGCATTGGAGCACATACATAGTGGAAGATGACTTCGATTTCATATCACAGAATGGAATAAACGCAGTTAGAATTCCAGTTGGTTGGTGGATAGCAAGCAATCCGACTCCTCCACATCCCTATGTGGGGGGTTCCTTGACAGCTCTAGACAATGCCTTCTCCTGGGCTGAGTTAAGAGATTACCAAGTTCCAACCATTTGAAAGGCTTAGACGTTCTTGTTGATTATGATCATAGTGTGCACCTAATTATTATATAGCTTATCAAGACATATCTAAAAGCTGGGTGTTGTACTTTGTCTGCAGGAAATATGGACTGAACATTATAATTGATCTACATGCAGCACCTGGCTCCCAAAATGGTTGGGAACATAGCTCTTCCAGAGATGGCTCTCAGGAATGGGGAAAAACGGATGAGAATATTCAACAGACAGTTGCTGTCATAGACTTCCTAACTGCAAGGTACATAGTTATAAGAGAAATGCTCTTCTTCATACTAAATATATTCATTTTTAACCACATATGCTAGTGAAAAGTTGCATTTCTAAGAGAACCGTTACAAATACAAAGAGGTTAGATAAAAGTAAAACTACAAGCTGACATAACTTCATGGAATCCATTAGATTTATTTTATAATAAAAGTAACTTTACAATCTAATAGACCTCATCAATCTACGCCAGTTTGTAGGTTTACTTTTGTATAATCTCTTTGTATGTTAAGTATTTTTCCTATTTCTAATATGAAACCATAAAATGCAAAGAGCCAAAGCCTTTATGCAGGTAGCTCTTATAGTACTTGTTGACTCGTTTGTTTATATACGTGTACTCTCATTTACAAGTATAGGTATGCAAAGAGCCAAAGCCTTTATGCAGTTGAACTGATTAATGAGCCTCGGGCACCAGGAGTATCCCTAGAGACGGTAAACAAGTACTACCAGGCTGGTTATGATGCTGTCCGCAAGCACTCCTCCACGGCTTATGTGGTCATGTCTAACCGGCTAGGGCAAATTGACACGAGGGAGCTGTTCCCTCTAGCTAGTGGCTTAATGGGCTCGGTCATTGACGTGCACTATTACAACCTCTTCTCCACCATATTTGACAACTTGACTGTCCAGCAGAACATTGATTTCGTCTCCATCAACAGGACCCAGGAGCTCACTTATGTCACAACCTCAAATGGTCCACTTACTTTTGTTGGTATGTCCAAGTGGTGAATGGCCCTAATATTCTTTCATGAAACCATATTCCATTAAGAGGATGTTATATTCTCATTGTTTACAAATGCCAAGATTGAGCTGTATAAGTAATGTTACATATAGTCGTAGAGTACGCAAACGTCGTGTAATCATTTTAAGAAAGAGTAGAGTCTAATATTAAAAAATTAATTTTTTTCATATTAATCTCATATTTATCTACTTTTTTCAAACTAATTGCACAGCTTTTTTCTATTCATAATTACAACTATCATTTCTCAATGATATTATTAATGTCAGAAGTCGTAGATCCTGTCGTAGTAGCATCATCGTGAGGAACGAATTGTGTCCACAATATCACTCCTTGCGATCCCTAAAAATTGTAAAAAACTCAAGACTTGTCCTAAACAGGAAATAGCAAATGGTAATACTCTTTGTGAAATGTATTTACAACCCAAATATTTTTTGCAGGTGAATGGGTAGCTGAGTGGAAAGTTCAGGGAGCATCAAAACAGGATTACCGAAGATACGCCAAGGCCCAACTTGATGTCTTTAAAAGAGCAAAATTTGGGTGGGCTTACTGGACTCTTAAAAACGTGAACAATCATTGGAGTTTGGAGTGGATGATCAAGAATGGTTATATCAAGCTTTGAATAGAAAAAAGAGTTGAGAAGTGTTGTGAATAGTATTAAAAAAATAATAATAAAATATTAAATAATAATAAACAGTAATAAAAAATAATAATAAAATAATAAATAATAGTGAAATATTCTGAGATATACTTGAGATAACGAATAGATTGGCATCTCATGATCCGAGTAAAATGTTTACTAATATTTCCAAAAAGAATAATAAAAATTAAAAAGGACTAGGACTTTGAAGCTACTAAAGATAGTGAATTGCATATTGATGAGAGGAGCTGCTTTCAAAGATTGGACACGTTGTCCTCGCATACCATTTACAATTACACCACAAATTATATTTATTCAACAAATTATCATGTCCATATAGAAAAATTATTAGATTATCTTAGAATAGGAATAGTGTGCTACTTTAATTTTATTACAATATGTCATATAATTAAAATTGTTTATGCAAATATAAATTTTAATTAACGCGACATCTTAAATTAGGATGAGAGTATAGTATATCGGTATCCATATTCAAAAAATACCTAATTAAACGTACATAAAAACCCTTTGAATTTTAACTTGATTTCTTTGGTAATAATTGATGTCTCCCACAGGCATGGGCATGGGCAAGCAAACTTGCAATACTCAATTGCTCTACTCTGTTTTATTCTCTCCTCGCTTTGTACTTAAGATACAACGATTTAAGACTTCTTTATTAAATTATCAATTGCTCAAAAAACTTAGATCGATAGGTAAATTTAATGAATTTATATTTTATCATTCCTTATATTAGAAAACCAAAACCCTTTAACCGAATTAAATTGTCTTATTTTTGCCACAAAATCATTCACTACTTGTAGATTTTCACAAAGTACATTTTATAGAAGGGTCATGCTACTGAGACCGATGATCTACAGATAGTTGACCGATGGTTTTTATTTTTTTTTCATTTTTTTTTCAAAACATTAAGAAATATTTTTTAATATTTAAGAAAAGAAAAGAAAAAAATTAATACAATATATTTTTTAGCATTTGAAAAAAAATAAAAAAAATAAATAAAAATGCACCTATCGGTGCAAATGTTCGGTAGACCATCGGTCTACTTAGCATTTTCCATTATAGAATACAAATCAAATCTATTATAATTTTACTTAGGACTTAGAATGAAAGAGAGATAAACGCATATGAACTTATTTATTACTCCTCTGCCTGCACGCACACTCAAACGTGGCCGGGTCCAATCCGCCAACCAAGCTGGGTGGCGGGCCTTCACCGTCTTCCCTAATTATCATGTTCAAACATTTTGGAAAGATAGTTGACAATAATATTTGGTCAAAGAGCAAGAGAATTAGCGGCCATTATTAATAATGACTATGGACTATATATCAAACAAGGCATTGTGCTACACATCAATATTAACGTAGTTTTTTTTATTATAAAAAATTAAAAAATTAAAAAAAAGATTTTGAAAGAAGAATAAGATCTTCTGTCTTAAGAAAATCATTTTCGTATTCAATTCGCATTGTTTCATTAAATGAATGCTTTACATTTAACATTAGTGCGCGGTTTGATGCGCGAAATTACTTGCAAGAAGATTTTTTCTATTAATAATGATTATGGACTATGAGAAATTCTATTTTCAATCTCCAAATAGAGACTGCATGTGCAAACCCTTCATTAAATATAAAAAAATATTATTTTTATAAAGATATTATTTTAATTTAAAAAAAAAATTAAAGATAAAATTGACTAGACTTACAATGCAGTCCCCATTTAAAGACTGTAAGTAACATTGCTCATGAACATATATATCAAACAAGGATTTACACAGCCATGAAATGAATTAAGGAAGTAAAAGGCTCAATAAATCAAGTTTGATTGGCAACCAGGCATTGTGTTACACATCAAACCAAAATGGGTCAACTTCCTTATAAAAAAATGAATCGAATCAAATTTATACTAGGGAAAATGCTAGAGCTCCCGCTGGGGGCTCCGGTTGGGAGCTCCCGCTGGAGCTCTAGTGTATTTTTTTACGTGTATTTTTTAATTCTTTTTTTTATGTAGATGTTTTTAATGATTTTAAATATTTTTAAAAAATAAAAAAATTTATAATATTATTAAATAATACTTGCTTAATCACGAAGTAAAATATAAAATATTTTTATATGATTTTTTATTTTACTTCATGATTAAGGAAGTATTTTTTAATAATTTTTTTTTTACTTCTTGATTAAGAAAGTGTTTTTAATAATGTTCTAAATTTATTTTATTTTTTAAAAAATATTAAAAAATATTAAAAAAAATTATATAAAAAACAACTTAAAAAAAACACATGCAAAAATACACTACAGTCCCAGCGGGGGCTGTAGCACGATCCTTATACTATATACTCATTCGAAGAAAAAGGTAAAAATAAAAAATAAAAACTATATAATATAAGACTGCTGAATAGAATAACTCTTTTAGATTTCTCATACTGAGTCTATCCAAGTAATGTGTTGCTGAATTAGACTTTAGTATTCTATTTTCAGGAAAAAAATACTAAAAAAATATTTCATAAAAAGACTTTTTAAAATCTTAGAAAAATTTCGCTTGAGATGCACGTGGACCGCAAAGGACGGAATTAAAAAGCTTATTTTTGAATCAATTTTATTTAGAACAGTGCGTTATTATTCAACGGGTTCGCATTATAGACATAAATATAGTCCTCCAATTCCGCTGTGACAGCCGGTGTAGTTTTGCATTTTCAACATCCTCCCTGGTATTTGGCTGTCTATTAATCAAGTTTGATTAATTTCTGTCTTTCTGTCACCTTTTTACTTGTGTCATATAGTCCAACTTCATAGTTATTGACCAAAAAAAAAATCTGCAATCAAGTCTAAAAGATCATATTAACAAGAAGGATGTCGAATGGATAAAAAAAATGATCACATTCACAATAAGATCACACCGTCTTAGTAATAATACAAACACCAAGGCAGGGAAATCTCCCGAGGCATGCATATAAGAGCAGTTCAATAACGTATTCAAGAGATTCATCCATGAACAAAATGTTAGACTTAAATAAAATTCTTTAATGCGGAATAACACTTTAGAAATGAGAATTGAAAGGTTTAACGTCAATAAAAAATCCTCCAGCCATTGATGCAATTCACTGTATAAGCTGCGTTTCTCACTGTGTTTGACTCTTCCAAACTCTTCTTCACTCTATTTAGATGGTGTATTATCGAAAGGAATTGAGTGAGTGAGTTTGGGGACCAAACACATGTATTTATAGCCGAAATCTCCATCAAATTTCGGTATTTACGTGTCCCACGTGATCCTATTTTCATGGGATCAGTTTAAACTTATGGAAGAGTGTTGGACCACTTAAAGGACTCTTAAGTGATAGACTCCCACTCACGAACGTCTCCGTGAGTGAGAATCGGTCAATTTATCCAAGCATGAGAATCAGTCAACATTCTCCCACTTGGTCCACACTCCTAATTTAAGATTTCATCTTAAACTCATCAATAATCTTCATTTAAGTAATAAATACATGAATCATGGCGATAGATTCTCTAATGACGAGTATTACCTTCCATGTATTACTATGTATTCATTCTTTATAATTTATGTGGGAACAATTTCTTAATGAATAAACCCTATGTTTATTCTTGGTCCAATACAGATGAATTTTTTCAAAAATAAATTAAGGTGCACATTGATATGAGAAAATAACATCAAAATGATTAAGAATTTCATTAAAAAATAATATTGTTCATACAATGAAAAACTACATAATGGAACAAAGTCCTATATTCACTATATGATCTTTGAATTTCAACGGTGGCATGCCCTTAGTCAAAGGATCAGCGATCATTTGTTCAGTGCTTACGTGCTCAATGACCACTTTATTTTCTTTAACACGTTCCCTTATGGCAAAATATTTAATGTCGATGTGTTTACTCCGACTCCCACTTTTGTTATTCTTAGCTATAAAAACAGCAGCTGAATTGTCGCAATACATTCTCAATGGCCTAAAGATTGAATCCATAATTCTAAACCCAGAAATGAAACTCTTAAGTCATACATCATATGAAGTAGCCTCAAAACAAGAGACGAACTCGACTTCCATAGTAGAAGTGGCAGTCAAAGTCTGCTTGGCACTCCTCCATGATATAGCTCCATCGGCCATCAAAAATATGTATCATGATGTTGATTTGCATGAATCAATACAGCCAGTAAGTCAGAATCTGAGTAGCCAATTACTTCTAGATTGTTCGTTCGTCTATACATAAGCATGTATTCTTTGGTCCCTTGAAGGTACCTCATTACTTTCTTTGTAGCTCTCCAGTGGTCTAAACCTGGATTACTCTGATATCGTCCCAACATTCCCACAACAAATGCAATGTCAGGTCTTGTACAGACTTGAGCATACATTAGGCTTCCAACAGCAGAAGCATATGGAATGTTCTTCATTTGTTCCCTTTCAAGGTCGTTCTTTGGGCATTGATTCAAAATTGAACCTATCACCCTTCACAATGGAAGCTACACTTGGTGAACAATCCTTCATCCGATATCTCTCCAAAAATTTATTAATTAATATAGGTTTCTTGAGACAGACCCAAGATACCTCGAAATCTATCTCTATGGATCTTAATGCCAATGACATAAGATGCCTCGCCCATATCCTTCATATCAAAATTTTTAGAGATGAATTGTTTCACTTCATGCAGCAAACCCTTATCATTGGTTGCTAGCAAAATGTCATCCACATATAAAACAAGAAAACAGATTTTACTCCCACTGACCTTCTGGTATATACATTGATCCATAACGTTTTCTACAAAACCGAATGAAGAAATTACATTATGGAATTTCAAATACCATTGGCGAGATGCTTGTTTTAAACCATATATGGATTTCTTGAGCTTGCAAACCAATTGCTCACCATCACTAGAGGGGAATCATTCAGGTTGTTTTATGTAAACCTCATCCTCTAGATCTCCATTGAGAAATGCTGTTTTCACATTCATTTGTTGTAATTCTAAGTCAAAATGGGCTACTAATGCCAAAATAACACGCAATAAATCTTTCTTAGATAAAGGTAAGAAAGTCTTTGTAATCGATTTCTTCTTTCGGAGTGAATCCCTTCGCAACGAGTTTTGTCTTGTATCTTTCAATGTTGCCTAATGAGTCTCTCTTAGTTTTAAAGACCCATTTACATCCAATGGTTTTTACACCATTAGGCAACTTAACAAGATCCCAGACTTCGTTACTCTTCGTGAAATTCATCTCTTCCTTCATGGCATTGTACCATAATTCTGATTCTTTGCAACTCATGGCTTGTGAAAATAACTCGGGATCATTTTCGGCTCCAATGTTATAGTCAGATTCTTGGAGATACACAACATAGTCACTAGGAATTGCTGATCTCCTTGCTCTAACAGATCTTCTTAATGTTGCACCATCATCTTCCTGAGAAGTAGTATGTGGTTCAACTTGTTGTTCAAAAGTTGTTGGCAACTATTGAACTACCTGATCTACTAGAGTGTCGTCAGCAACTTGTGAAACATCAATGATTGGTTGTTCAACATCAGTTGGTACTTGAGGGGTGTTGTAAATAATAACCAATTTATCACTTGAGGTGGAAGGTTGAGATTTTGAATGATCATTCTCAGAAACTATGTTCCTGGTTTGATCGCTCCCACTGATCAAATCATTTTCAAGAAACTTTACATTTCTTGATTCCACAATCCTAGTACTGTCAGATGGACAATAAAATCTATAACCTTTAGACCTTTCAGCATATCCAATGAAATACCCACTAATGGTCCTTGGGTCTAGTTTCTTCTCTTGTGGATTATAAATTCTCACCTCAGACGGGCATCCCCAAACGCGCATATGTCGCAAACTCGGTTTCCAACATTTTCATAATTCAAATGGCGTTTTAGAAACAGTCTTGGTTGGAACTCGGTTTAATATATACACTGTCATCTTAAGTGTTTCAGCCCACAATGATTTAGGAAGATTGGAGCTGCTAAGCATACTCCGCATCATGTCCAATAATGTTCGGTTTCTTCTTTCTGCTACACCATTCTGATCCGGTGAACCAGGCATGGTGTATTGGGCAACAATCTCATGCTCTTGAAGAAACTTTGCAAATAGCCCAGATGCTTGTCCATTCTCTGTATATCTACCATAATATTCTCCACCTCTATCTGATCTCACGATCTTAATTTGTTTACCGCATTGTTTCTCTACTTCAGCTTTAAAGATTTTAAAAGCATCTAATGCTTCGTTCTTGTTATGAAGCATATAGAGATACATATATCGTGAGTAATCATCTATAAAAGAGATGAAGTATTTCTGACCATATGAGTCCATGTCTGGACTACATATATCAGTATGTATGATCTCTAATATGTCTGAACTCCTATTGGCACCTTTCTTTGACTTGTTGGTCTGCTTTCCCTTTATGCAGTCCACACAAGTCTCAAAATCAGTAAAATCCAGAGTATTAAGTACCCCTTCATTTACTAATCTTTTAATTCTATCTATGGAGATATGGCCTAATCTCCGGTACCATAATTTAGAGGAATCCTCATTAATAACACATCTTTTAGTACCAGTGTGAACATGCATTGAATCATAAGTGGTATTGTTTTGTAAATTAATACAGTAAAGATTATCAGACAAAGTACCATTCCCAACACAATCAGATTTATAAAATAAATTGAATGATAAATTTGAAAAATTAAAGGAATATTCAAAAGGTACTAGTCTTGAAACTAAAATCAAGTTTCTAGAAAAACTTGGAACATAAAAGGTCTTTTCCAACTTTAAAATAAAATCACTAGATAAAATTAAATAGCAAGTTCCAATAGCTTCCACATGCGAACCCATCTTGTTTCCTGATAAGATGTTTCGCTCACTTCCCACTAGTTTCCTTAGGTTTTGCAAACCCTGCAAGGAATTCGAAATGTGGATTGTTGATCCAGAATTAATCCACCATGTGTTAATATTGACAATAACCATATTACATTCATAACAAACAAGTGAGGTCAAATTACCTTTGTCTGCAAGCCATTTCTGAAATTTGGCACATTCCTTCTTCATGTGTCCCTTCTTTTTATAGAAAAAACATTTGAAATCTTTCTTAATACCACATTGGGGATATATTTTACCTTTTCCCTTTAGTTTGGCTTGATATTTGTCATTTCCATGTGTTGCCAGCATTGCACTTTCACCCTGTTCATCATCAGTCTCCCTTCCTCTTGAACACACATGGTCATGAGTTCATTAATTGACCATTTATCCTTATGTGTGTTATAAGAGATTTTGAAGGGTCCATATTGATGCGGGAGTGTATTCAGGATGTAGTGCATCAGGAAGGACTCCGACATTTCAATCTCGAGTTTCTTCAATTGAGCCACATTGTCCCTCATTTGCATGATGTGCTCACGCACACCTTTCACACTGGTGAGCCTTAGGGATGAGAACTTTATAATTAGGGTGCTTGCTAGTGCCTTGTCTGAAGTGACAAATTGTTCATCAATGGCTTTTAGCAAGTCTCGGACCTTTTCATGCTGATCGACAGAACCACGAATACCAGCTGATATTCTAGTCTTAATGAACATCATGCTAAGGTAATTAGATCGCTTTCATCCCTCATAAAGTGCGATGTCTGCTGTATTGCTGGTATCAGTTATAGCTGGTGGTTCGTCTTTCCTAATAGCATAATCTATGTCCATTCACCCTAAATGAAGAAGAATTCTCTCCTTCCAGACCTTATAGTTATCTCCATTAAGTTCAGGGATATCATAACGAATATTAAAGAAATTTGTAGGTTGTGTAACTGCATATAGATTACATGCTTACGTTAAAATTGAGGCCTAAATAAATATTCATGTTTTACCAATGTAAATCATGCTTAAGAATTGAATCTAATGACATAAAATTGCCTGTGGGCTAAATTTTTAATTCAAGTAGATCCAATTAATCTATATGATAGAATTTTATCAATTTAATTATTTAATTCATAATTCTAAAGGGTATATTATGATTTTATGTGTATTCTATCTTAAACTTTTATGATAAAACTATCAAATTATTTACTTCATTCATAATTCTTGTGGGTAATTTATGAATAATTTGATATTTTATCCTAATTAATAATATAAATATAATAAAAATTCATGTGGGATAAAATTTATTATATTTATGTATAATTAATTACAATTAATGTCTAATATTTTTTATGTGATCCTAATCAATCATAATAATTTTATTTAATTAAAAATGTTGTGGCTATTCTCTAATTAACATAAAACTATATGGATCACTAGACATTTAAATTGCATAAGACTAGCTTAATATTATGAATTACATAATTTTAACTAATACTCACAAGTTATAACTATGCACAAAAGATTCATAATATAAGCATAAATATTGCACAATCAAAACTATAATATTATGCATATTTAATTTCATGCTCTAAACTATATACTCATAAAAAATTGCATGTATAAAGCAAAATTAATCAATTCATGCAAATTAAATATGAGCATAATAAACAATTATCCTCATTGCATATAATTAAAAAAAAAAATTATAAGCACAATGGGCATAGGCCCAAAAACCCACTTTTCAAACCATTTAAAATGGGAATTTTTTTTTTTATACACTGCACCATATAAAACGACATGTCGTTTTTCTAGAAGGAAAAAATGACGTGTCGTTTTGCCCATTGTTTAAAATATAGAAGCCCTTAAACGACATGTCGTTTTACTAAAACTCAAAACGACAAGTAAAACGACATGTCGTTTATCTTCATGCTTGGATAAACGACTACCGAATAAAACGACATGTCGTTTTCATCAAATTGAAAAACGACGTGTCGTCTTTTCATTACACTTGATAAGCGCTCCGAAACAAAACGACATGTCGTTTTCATTAAATTGAAAACGACGTGTTGTTTAGTAGTATACGGAAATTAGAATCCTTATGCTAAACGACGTGTCGTTTTCATCAAATTGAAAACGACCTGTCGTTTAGCAGTATCGTATGAAACAATTTGTTGCTGAAAATGACATGTCGTTTTCAATAAGGTTGAAAAGGACATGTCGTTCGTGTCGTCTTCTACCTCCAGACAGCACGCGATTTTTGCATTTCACAGCCTTTTTTCACGTCAAAAATCATGTTTTTAATCACAGAAAGTTTAGAAAAAAATATTTTTTCATGATTTCTAAACTTCTTTCAAATAAAAAACATCCAAAAAACAAAACCCAAAATTTTTTTCAAGTTTGGGCCAAAAAACAGAGGAACTGTGTTTTTGAATTTAAACACCAAGATAGAGGTTTTTATGGCTCTGATACCAACTGCTAGACTTAAATAAAATTCTCAAATGCAGAATAACACTTTAGAAAAGAGAATTGAAAGGTTTAACGCTAAGAAAAATTACCTCCAGTCATTGATGCAATTCACTGTATAAGCTGCGTTTCTCACTGTGTTTGGCTCTTCCAAACTCTTCTCCACTCTATTTAAATGGTGTATTATCGAAGGGAATTGAGTGAGTGAGTTTGGGGACCAAACACATGTATTTATAGCCGAAATCTCCATCAAATTTCGGTGTTTACGTGTCCCACGTGATCCTATTTTCATGGGATCAGTTTAAACTTATGGAAGAGTGTTGGACCACTTAAAGGACTCTTAAGTGATAGACTCCCACTCACGAACATCTCCGTGAGTGAGAATCGGTCAATTTATTCAAGCATGAGAGTCGGTCAACACAAAAATGGTAAGAGGAGATCATCCAAGTTGTGACCATGATAGCACCTTTCGACTAATGTGGCTCAAACCCATTAGAGCTAAATTAGAGAATTCAATCATAGTTTGTGGAGTTGGCTCCCTCGAATCAAAGTTCAATAACCTTATAATCCAGGTTTGATCTTAACCACACTAAAGAATTCAATGAATTCTTAAATGGTTAATACTAATAGTTTAAGGTGAATCCAAATTTAGATTCGAACTCAGTACTTAATACATGTCAAACCACTTGAGAGTATGGTATCCGTGCAAACTACACACACTCACCATTTTAACCCAATCCTCCAAGCAAATCACACATTCCCCACCATCGTTAACCCAATTATCCAAAGCAAATCACATGCATCAACTGGATTTCAAAATTGTAAAAATTATAGTTTTTCATCAAACTTAGCTTTCTATATATACTTTTATTGTTAATTTTAGTACTCCCTTACAGTTTTGTGTGTGTCTATCTATGAAATCTGAAGTTGGTAACTTTGAGTCAAGTTGACATTAGGATTCTTACTTTCTGACTCTTGACAATTTTGAATCCTTGATTATGGAAACTGTCGACAAGCTTTTTAAGGTGGGCGCACACAAAGTTTACCAAATATTATATGTTGCATGGGTTGTTGAATTTGGTTAAATTTTTGTGGGAGTCAGAAATTGTGGATCATGGGTATTGGCTACATGCAAACCCCTACCCAACCTGATTACAGATTACCTAGTTCCAGTACGCCATGACCTTTTCCCTCTAACTCTGTTGTATTTTGTTGTTTGTGTGCATAACTCTCATGCGCCGCCTCTTTCTATGAACATTTGAGGCTTTGTTGTAAAACCCGTCAGTTCGAACGTTTGATGGTACGATGGTCAAGTCTATTATCTTCGATGCATTCGGCAGCCTAATGCTAGCCAATTCTATCTTCATTCCATCTCCTTATTGTCCATTCTTTCCCAAGCAATACCATTAGCTAGGAAAAATGGGTTGCTCAAATTTTCCTTGGTTTTACCCACTTTTCAATAGTTTTAGTAGAATCATCTTGCATGATTCCTACATTCGCCATCAACTATATTTTGAACGGTCTCTTCTATTATTGTGGAAGTGATGCTAGGCTGCCGCCGACCAGTGACTGCTGGCCGTGTTGTTTAGGCAAAATTCATCTTTTTCATTTTTTCATTTTTCCTTTTTACATTTTTTAAGATCTTTAAACATTTTGAAAAAATAAAAACTATCAATACACTAATTGTCACTTCATTAATCAGTAAGTAAAAAAAATAAAGACATAAGCTGTCAGAATAAATGGGCATAATGAGGGGGCATACTAGCATTATTCTTATTGTAGACACGATGACACCCTATATGATTTTGAATTAATACAAATCTCAAGTTTCAATAGAATGACTTAGACTTGGTTTGGATAAAGAGATGATTCTATCTCATCTCATCTCATCTCATCACAATGTCCAAACACTACAAATACAAATATTTTTCAATTTCAAATCTTTAACTTTTTCATCTAATCATTACTTAATTATTACAAGTTTTCTAGACTTCTAAACAAAACACAAAAAATAATTCAACTTTTTGAAATAATAAAGCAAAACTTATATTAAAAAATTATATTCTAATAATATTTTAATTTTATAATATTTTTATTCAACTTTTTATCTCTCATTTCCCAAAATCTCATAAAATAACTCAAACAATTTCTAACTTATCTCATCTCAACTCAAATATCTTACTATTATTCACAAATCATCTCAACTCAACTCATCTCATCTCATTTCAACTCACTATCTAAACCAAACCTTAATTTGTAAGAAAACAAAAATCATTACACAAGCAGCATTATCTCCTAATAAAGTCATCAAATTTGAATAGAAAGCTAAAACCCCATTCTTAGGTTAGAAGTTGAGATAAAAGTTAAAAATTGAATAAAATATTGTTAGAATATTATTTTTTAATATTATTATTATTTTAAGATTTGAAAAAGTTGAATTATTTATTGTATTTTTTATGAGAATTTGCAAAAGCTGTAATGACAATGAGATGAGATAAGATGGGTTGAGAGTATTTCTCAATGCAAATTGAACATAATCTTAATATTTAAATAGGAAAATACTCAAGCTACAAAGAGATTACACAAAAATAATCTCACAAACTGACGTGATTTGATGTAGTTCGTAAGATTGTAAAATTATTTTTATTATAAAATAAATCTAACAGATCAAATAAAATCATAAAACTATTTTTATGTATTTTTTTTTTGTAGATATAACACTTCACATTTAAATAAGCATGATCTGTTTATGGCTCTATCTCTAGTACTCGATCGCTTTTTATGTTAGATTTTCACTTTTCAAAACTTATCATTGCCGCAACTAATTGAATCCGAATATTTTTTTAAAAATTCTATTTCTAGAAATTAATTCACCTATTCATTTGCCTTCCTCTTCGTGAAAACTGATAAGAATCCACACATAAATCTTTTTGAATAATGCTATTTAGTTATCTAAAACTTACTATTTAAATGATTATATGAACATGACACTATCATGTGATACCATTTGATTTATTAAAAAAAATTAAAATTACAAACTCAAAAGGAGGAATCTAGAATTTATTCTTACTATTTGTGTATTTTCAAAAGTCTTTTTAATTTATTTTTTTGTGTATTTTTTAAATAAATTACGTAATATTATATGGTGGTACGGTGGTGCCACGTTAAAAGGACCATCTAAACAATTTACTGATGGTCCAATCATTTTCTTCGAGTGCCCTTCCTCTCAATCATATACGACCATTACACCAACCTACAAAGGGATGGAAAAAAGAAGTTCAATTCAAACTTTAATTTCCTATTAAGGATCCGTTTGAATTTGAAATTTACATCAATTCATCTCATCTTATCATTATAATTTTTTCAAATTTTCATACAAAATATAATAAATAATTTAATTTTTTTAAATCTTAAAACAATAATAATATTAAAAATAATATTATAATAATATTTTATTCAACCCATCTCTGAATCTAAATGGTATAAGTAGTCGACCAATAAACAGTTGAGTACTTATATTTCCTATTATATATATATTTGACCAAATAAAAAAACATTTAAAAAAATAAAAAATAAAAATTCCTATTTATTTCAGAGAATGTTAAAATAAAATCAAGAATAAAAAATAAAAAATATTGTAAAATGGAATGTTAAATATCATTATTCTCCCTGATAACAAACAATATTATTGTATTATGGTGAAAAACTTCATAATAATAAAAAATAAAAACAATATTATTGTATTATGGTGAAAAACTTCATAATAATAAAAAATAAAAATAAAAACTTCTGAAGGAAGGAATTAAGATAGCTTTTCCTGTTTGATCCACCCACTTGTTCAAATTAATTAATTAAAATTTAAAAGGGTTATCTCCACTAACCGACAAAATAATGATGCATCCTTCTCCAATATTATTTTCTTTTTCCTCAAAACCTTAGTAACCAATCTGGATGCAGTTTATAAGCTAGAAAATGAATCAATCCGTGTCATTTATAATCTTTAGCAAGGTAGATGGACCAGCTGCTAGCGTACAGGAGTTAATTAATCTTACTTTTTAGGTAAATGTCACTATATATATATATATGCCCACAACATATCATTTATATCATAAACTATATATATAGCATTTTGGTTTATGACTTAATGCTTCCTAAACTGGATTTGTTGGTTACTCCATCTGGATGCAGTTTATAAGCTAGAAAATGAATCAATCCCTCTCATTTATAATCTTTAGCTAGGTAGATGGACCAGCTAGCGTACAGGGGTTAATTAATCTTACTTTTTAGGTAAATGTCACTATATATATGCCCCCAACATATCATTAATATCATAAACTATATATATAGCATTTTGGTTTATGACTTGATGCTTCCTAAACTGGATTTGTTGGGTACTCCATCTGGATGCAGTTTATAAGCTAGAAAATTAATCAATCCCTGTCATTTGTAATCTCTAGGGTTGTAAATGAACCAATCTGTTTGATGGCCTGCTATGTACTCGTCCGGTAAAACTCGAATCGAACTCAATTCATAAAAAATAAAAAAAGTTCGTTCGTGAAAGCAGATACTCACTCGATTAGTAAATGACACATATCTGACAAAACTCGGCTCGATTCGACTAAGATTCGTTAAGACTCACTCGTTTATGTCTAAGTCAACTCGTTAGCTCGACTCAATTAAAATTTATTCATATATTGATAAATCTATGTATATACATATATATATATATTTGTATTAGCTAATAATATATATGTATATACACAAACAATTGTTTGGATAGCATTTGTGATGGGTTTTTATATTTTGTTAATAGAAGTTTTTGTGATTTGTACAAGTCTTAAATATACAATAAGTCTCAAACTTTCATAAGAAAAAAGTGATAAAAAATTATTTTGTTTTCTAGTGGGGCTAACTTTTCTATGTACGCTTGTATATTTAAAACTTGTACCTAACATTACTTATATATAAATAATTAAATAAAAATATTTTCAAAGGTTTTTTAATATTTAAAATATGTTTAGATTAAAATTAGTTTTTTTAAATAATAAAATGAAATGATTACTGGAATACTAATTATTAGATGAATACTGGGAGTGGGTTCTTGGGGATCTAAGAGTCTGTTTGGGATTGAGTCTGAAAGTTTAAAAAGTGATTTTAACTGTTTAAAAGCTCTTTTAAAGAAAAAAATGATATGTTTGGTAAATTTATAAAAAGTGCTTTAATCATCTAAAAAAGTTGAAAATCTACTTTTTTAAAAGAGAAAACTTGGGGAACGGTCCGGCTATTAAAGTGAGAAGAGCAGACCTCCAATAGCCCCGCACCACATAAGAGGTTTATTGTGTTTATTTTACATCTGCATACACTCGATCAAAGAATCCATACATCCCTCCCTCACTCTTTGTTTTCCATGCCTCCCTCCTCACTTCTTCCACTCCATCCCTGACGAACGAAGATCTCAACATACTCATCCCGCATGGCGCTCGTCCCAGACGGTGGCAGAGCATGACCCATACGGTGATGAAGAGTCAGAAAGTGACAGCGCTTGACCTGTGCAATGTATTTCTCATCTTTCTCTCTCAGTAATCTATCTCTCCGTCTTTGAAATTTCTCAATTTTGTTGTTTTTTTTTTAAAAAATCTTTTTTCCTATAGGATTTCTCTTCTTAATCTCATCTCAAGGAGTTCAATTTATCAATTTTCATTATTGACGAAAAGCCCTAATTAATTGTAAATTATTGGTACCTAATAGCACCTAAAAATGTTTTGGGTTTTTTCGGTTCGAAACCGTAAGTTGCCAACTGGGGTGGTGCGAAATCTGTGGTCGATGGTGGTGCTCAATTCGTGTGGGTCAGGTGGTCTAAAAATTTTCTTGCTTGGTAACAGATGGTCGACGTCGGAATGAGATGGTGGCGGTGGAACTGAGCTTCGTCTTGGGCGACGGGCTTGGTGGCGGTGCACTAAGGCGAGCTGGAAGTGCTTGGAGACAAAGATGAAATGAGACCTCAGCTTGGAGAACATGATTTCTATGACTTGCTTGTGGTGATTCTGTGTAGTGAGGTCTAACTAGTTTATTGTGTTTTTGCCTACGTGTCGCCGTGTGAATTAAGGGCTGCTCTTCTCACTTTAATAGCCGGACCGCTCTGCAGCGGCTTAGTTTTAAAAAAGCACCAATTGAAGCTTTTATCGAAAAGCTCATGTAGATAATTGTATATTTTTAAAAAATTAATGTAACTAACTTTAAAAGTGCTTTAGATACATGTTTATAAAACAGAAAACAACTTTTGAAGTATAGAGCTTATTATTTAAGTTATAAGCTATAAGTTCTAAAACTATGAGTTATATTTCCCACTACAATCTCAAACATGCACAAAATATTACAATAAATACAGTCTTTTTCGACAACCATTATCGCCGCAAAAAGTTTACTCGCCGCAATTATACCTTTTCACCTGAAAATTAGTAGTTGCAGACTCGTCGAAAATAGTTAGCAACAAAAAGCTTTTAGCCGCGAGTTTGTTTTCCTCATCACGAGTGTTGATCTTCTGTAGCGAATATTTTCATCACAAAAGGTTAAAATATTTTACGCACCGGCTTGATAGTAGAATTTTTCTTTTATAAACTTGTCTAAGCTGCATGTAAGCCTCTCAAACGACAAATCGTCTCAGTGAACGTCATCATGTGCTACACGCATGATTCCAACTATAGTAATTGGAAAAGTTTTCTTACAAACAAGTTCAGCACCTAACTGTACACCGATACTGACAGACAATACATCTATTTAATGAAATGGTGCGAATTAAAAATAAAAATTATTTTTCTGAGACAAATGATCTTATTCTTTTCTCAAAAATTTTTATTTTTATTTAAAAAAAAAAAAAAAAACTATATCAGCATTGATTCGCAATTTGGTACCAAACCTCCCTGTCGCACTCCTCGTCTTTGTCTTCGACCATCTCATTCTCTTGACTCCGAGGCCCTCTTACAGTGGCAGTGTCATCCATAGTTTAGTCCACCAAAGATCCCGCGATTCAAGCGGCCTCATTCTACGTGCATATAGTAAATACATAAACAATTGAATATATGTATTATATCTCTCTTGGCTTTATCAGAGAAAATAAAAGTAACAAGGTTTTATATCCCGAGGCATCAGATGAGCAACGGTGGTAATGGCCCATTTGAGATTCTGAAAATCCATATTACCTTTATCTATTATATCTCTCTTGGATTTTGCAAAGAAAATGAAAATAACGTGATTTTATATCTTAAAATCATTTCAATTCATCTTAAATTTATCTCAATTTATTATTATAATTTTTTTAAATCCCAACATAAAATATAATAAATAATTCAATTTTTTTAAATTTTAAAATAATAATAATATTAAAAAATAATATTTTAATAATATTTTATTATCTCAACTTAATTCACTTCAATATCTAAACACATCTTAAATAAGCAACAGTGGTTATGACCCAACTGAAGTTCTGGGAATCTATATTACCATTTTTTTTGGTATGGTTAACTATTAAACAAAGAGTAGTATTACATCCATCGAGAATATAGCACGAGGCAGTTCTCGGTAAGAGTAAATTTTTTTTATTTATTTTTTTATACTTTAAAATATATTTTTTTAAATTTTATAATATTATTAAAAAAACATTTTTTTAGTTATTAAATTTATAAAAAAAATTATAGGGCCAATTGGAAAGCAACTATCGGTGAGAGTAGCTTTTTGTTTAACAAATAATGTGCAACTCGTGCACACCTCGTAAAATGGTGTTTATGGGCATATTTTATTTATTTTTATTTATTTGATGGTAATTGGTTGGCTTTTTCATAGCATGTGTGAGCCTCTAGTGGGAGTTATAGCATCGTCCTTTTTATTAATTGTATACAGTCACGTTCTGTTATTAATCACAACTTTAACTCAATTTAAACTGTAGATGGACTTAACATGTCCTTCAGATTCCTGACAAGCAACTTTTAATTTTTTTTTTTTTTTCATTCCGTAGCGTCTAAGCTACAGTGCCAAAGCATTTGACATTTTTCCTGCTGCATTTGGCGCTAGATCCCTACTTCATTTACGTTTTTACTGTAATGTAAACAGTAAAAAATAATAATGGGACCCATTTCTTTTATAACTTTCCATAAATATATCTAAACTCATCTTAACATCTAAATACATTTTAAACTTATTTTAAGTGGACCCCACCAAACTCATTCAACAATCTCAACTCACTACTATTCATAAAAAACTCAACTCATCTCAACATCCAAACGTAACCATTGTCTCTTTGATTTAGGATAAGTTTAGAAGCGACATATATAAATTTTTTTAATTTTTATATAAAATATAATAAATAATTTAATTTTTTTTTTTAATTTTAAAATAATATTAATATTAAAAAATAATATTCTAACAATATTTTATTCATTTTTTAACTTTAATCTAAAACTATTTCATCTTATCACACAATCCAAATGGGGTCATAATGTTTTATGAGATTTTGGAGAAGGAAAAAGAAAAAATTGAATAATAAATATTATAAATTAGTTAAAATATTATTAGAATATAGTTTTTTAATATTATTTTTGTTTGAAAATTTTTAAAAATGAAAATTATTTTTTTTGTTTGAAAGTTTAGGAAAAATGTAATGATTAATTTAAAAATATTTGTGTTTGAGTGATCTTTGGGAAGGAGATGAGATGATATGAGGATTTTGGAGTAAAAAGTTTTTCCAAACAAGCCCTTAGGGGTAGTATGAGGAGTGAGATGAGATGATAATTTTGTGAATAATTGTAAGATAGTTTGTAAATAGTAGTGAAATAGTTTGAATTGAGTATTTTTTACATTTTGGAAAATGAGAGATAAAAAGTTGAATAAAAAATATTTTAAAGTTAAAATATTGTAATAATATAGTTTTATAATATTATTTTTGTTTGAGAATTTGAAAAAAATGAATTATTTTTTTTATTTTTTGTTTGAAAGTTTAGAAAAATTGTAATGATTAGTGTGAAAATATTTGTATTTAAATTATATTTGAAAAGAATATGAGATAAAAATTTTAGAATTAAATCTATTTCTAAACAAGCCCTTAGTTGATTGGGAAAAATATGTAGCTGAACATTAAAGAAAGATGTGTTCTTTGCGTTCTACAATCTTTGATGTAAGCATTTAGGACGGTCAATTAATCTTTATCTTATTTTTTATTTATTTTATAAATGATTTTTCTTTATATTTAATCAAATATATATGTTGAAAAGATAGCTTATTCCCAAATTCATCTAAACGAGTTGTGCTATGTACAAACAAGTTTATTTATCAATCTGTGTATTAATATTGTTACATTCATATTCTAAATTTAAATTAACACTGTTTTCAATAAAATTTACTTTCTAATCAATCACATTGAATAAATATACATACTAATATGCAGAATCATTTACAATTAGATTTTTCACATCCAAACATAGCCTGATGTGCTTCTAATTTATTATCGTACAGAGAGAATTAATGTCATAAATTAGATAAATGCTGACTTTCTAGAAAACGTTGAGTTTTAGCAATGATCTAGGCATGGCTAGCTGGAGTCGGCTTTGATACGGCTTTTTTTTTTTCCTTCATATTTCGGTGGCATAATGTATTAATGGTGTTTAATTCCTGCCTTGATCAATTGAACCGAACCAGAACCGCTAAGAATTCTCTTAATTACCCATGATATTGATCAATAATATCCACAAAGAATATTCAAGTCCGAACTGGTCAAAGTTTCTCTGCTATGCACATGTTAATCCTTATTATATATATATATATGATGATATACTCGAAGGGGATCGATAACAAGATAAACAAATGGCGATCAGTTCAAGAATATTGTTACTTGGCATAGTTTTTTTTCTCTGTAAGGTATCTTTATCTCATGGGAGGACAAATCCCAGCTTTCGAGTAAAAGCTGTTAATCTGGGAGGTTGGCTGGTTACGGAAGGATGGATTAAACCTTCTCTCTTTGATGGCATCCCCAACAAGGACTTCTTGGTTTGTATCTTATTTTTAAACTTCTCTTTCTTGCAAATCAAATCATCATGTCACAGCAGCTAGCCGAAGCTCTTGCATGATTCCCATGACCGAGTTGTAAATGTCATTGTTTGCTTTTGTAACTTGATTAGGATGGAACTGGACTTCAGTTCAAATCGGTTACAACTGGGAAATATCTTTGCGCTGAAACTGGAGGAGGAACCATCATAGTTGCAAACAGAAGTGCTGCTTCAGGATGGGAGACTTTCAGCGTAAGTTGTTTTGGTTAAAAATGGTTCCTTATGATTTGAAACTTCCGATCGAGCTAACGTTCTTTGGTTTTGCTGACATGTACGGGTGGGTGTTCTTTGTTTGGTGTAGCTATGGAGGATCAATGAGAAAACTTTCAATTTCAGAGTCTTTAACAAGCAGTTCGTGGGGCTAGACACCAGTGGAAATGGGATAGATGTGGTAGCCATTGCTAGCACGCCTGGAAAATCAGAGACATTTGAGATTGTTAGAAAACCAGGTAATTCCAACCATGTGAGAATCAAAGCGCCCAATGGATTCTTCCTGCAGGTAATAATATTATTTGTATAAATTTAGAGAGATAATAAACACACTACGTACAAGTTTTTGTACTTCGCCATCATTAAATTGGATGAAATTGTACAGGCAAAGACAGAGACGCTGGTGACTGCAGATTTTGCAGGGAATAGCAAATGGGGAGAGAACGATCCCTCAGTCTTTGTGATAACAAACACAGGAGGGTTGCAGGGCGAGTTTCAAATAACTAATGGCTACGGACCAGAGAGAGCCCCACAAGTCATGAGGGTAAGCACTTATTTCTTCCTAGCTTTTTGCCTTCATTTATGCCATGAAAATAGACCACCTAAAGCCCCACTTTGTTATGAAACAGCTTAAAGAAATGGTTAAAAGTTCATTTCATGTGTACGTATAATATATAATCATTCAGATCTGTATGTGGACATTGAATCTCAGGAGCATTGGAGCACATACATAGTGGAGGATGACTTCAAGTTCATATCACAAAATGGACTAAATGCAGTTAGAATTCCAGTTGGTTGGTGGATAGCAAGCGATCCGACTCCTCCACGTCCTTATGTCGGGGGTTCCTTGAAAGCTCTAGACAATGCCTTCTCCTGGGCTCAGTACGTACATATAATACTGTACATGTTTTGGTAACATTATATCTTTTTGAAGAAATTGTTGAATGGATCATCGACCAAATATTCCACCTTTTTGGACCGTTGAAAGTTAGGTGTATCTTTAATGACTAGTTCTACATATAACAGTGAAATTCGTAAACGTCGTGTAATCAATTTGAAAAATAATAGGATTCACTATTAAACAATTAATTTTTTTCATATAGATCTCATGTTTTATTTACTTTTTTTAAAACGATTACGCGACAGTTGCACAGTTCACGATTACAAATATATTTTTTCATCTTTAATTATACGAGAAACTAGGAGAAAAAGCTACAAAAATCGTTTTCATTTTTTGAAGTATCATGTTTTCCCTCTATCGAATCTCTCAAGTTAAGAGACTGCCAAGTTCCAACCATTTGAAAGGCTTAGACGTTCTTGTTGATTATGATCATAGTGTGCACCTAATTATTATATAGCTTATCAAGACATATCTAAAAGGGTGTTGTACTTTGTCTGCAGGAAATATGGACTGAACATTATAATTGATCTACATGCAGCACCTGGCTCCCAAAATGGTTGGGAGCATAGCTCTCCCAGAGATGGCTCTCAGGAATGGGGAAAAACGGATGAGAATATTCAACAGACAGTTGCTGTCATAGACTTCCTAACTGCAAGGTACATAGTTATAAGAGAAATGCTCTTCTTCATACTAAATATATTCATTTTTAACCAAATATGCTAGTGAAAAGTTGCATTTCTAAGAGAACCGTTACAAACACAAAGAGATTAGATAAAAATAAAACCACAAGCTGACATAACTTCATGGAATCCGTTAGATTTATTTTATAATAAAAGTAACTTTACAATCTAATATACCTCATCAATCTACGCCAGTTTGTAGGTTTACTTTTATATAATCTCTTTGTATCTGAAGTATTTTTCCTATTTCTAATATGAAACCATAAAATGCAAAGAGCCAAAGCCTTTATGCAGGTAGCTCTTATAGTACTTGTTGACTCGTTTGTTTATATACGTGTACTCTCATTTACAAGTATAGGTATGCAAAGAGCCCAAGCCTTTATGCAGTTGAACTGATCAATGAGCCTCTAGCACCAGGAGCATCCCTAGAGATGGTAAACAAGTACTACAAGGCGGGTTATGATGCTGTCCGCAAGCACTCCTCCACGGCTTATGTGGTCATGTCTAACCGGCTAGGGCAAATTGACACGAGGGAGCTGTTCCCTCTAGCTAGTGGCTTAATGGGCTCGGTCATTGATCTGCACTATTACAACCTCTTCTCCACCATATTTGACAACTTGACTGTCCAGCAGAACATTGATTACGTCTACATCAACAGGACCCAGGAGCTCACTTATGTCACAACCTCAAATGGTCCACTTACTTTTATTGGTACGTCCAAGTGGTGAATGGCCTTAATATTCTTTCATAAAACCATATTCCATTAAGAGGATGTCATATTCTCATTGTTTACAAATGCTGATCAGATTTAGCCGTATAAGAGTAATACTATATACAGTTGTAGAGTACGTAAATGTCGTGTAGTCGCTTTGAAAAAGAATGGAGTCTACTGTTAAAAATTAATTTTTTTCATATTAGTTTCGTATTTATCTACTTTGTTCAAAGTGATTGCGTAACATTTGTTCACTCACGACTGTAATTATCATTTCTCAATAGTATTATTAAAGTCGGAAGTCGTAGATCCATGTCGTAGTAGCGTCATCATGAGGAACGAATTGTGTCCACAATATCACTCCTTGCAATCCCTAAAAAATGTAAAAAAAAAAAACTCAGGACTTGTCCTAAAAAAGAAATAGCTAATGGTAATACTCTTTGTGAAATGTATTTACAACCCAAATATTTTTTTTGCAGGTGAATGGGTAGCTGAGTGGAAAGTTCAGGGAGCATCAAAAGAGGATTACCAAAGATATGCCAAGGCCCAGCTTGATGTCTTTGGAAGAGCAACATTTGGGTGGTCTTACTGGACTCTTAAAAACGTGAACAACCATTGGAGTTTGGAGTGGATGATCAAGAATGGTTATATCAAGCTTTAGTTTTTACTGCACTATGTGGTCCAATTTGCCTATCATATTTGATATTTTGACTGCAGCATAATTAGGTAGATTGGCCGCTCATGATCCAAGTAAAATGTTTACTAATATTTCCAAAAAGAATAAAAAGGACTTTGAAGCTCCTAATGATAAGGAATTCGCATATTGATGAGAGGAGCTGCATTCACTGATTGGACATGTTGTCCTCGCCTACCATTTGCCCCACAAATGATATTTATTCAATAAATTATAAAGACCATATGAAAAATTATTAGATATTCTTAAAATATACATAGTGTGATCCTCTAATCTTGTTACAATATGTTATATAATTAAAATTATTTATATAAGTTTTAATTAACGCGACATTTTAAAATAGGATGAAAGCATCGTGTTTTCGTATTCAAAAAGTACCTAATTAGACTTAAAAACCCTTTGAATTTTAACTTCATTTCTTTAGTAATAATTGATGTCTCCCACCTGCATGGGCATGGGCAAGCAAACTTGCAATAGTCAATTTACTCTACTCTGTTTTAGAAAGAGAAACTCCATATTCTCTCTTGAAAACTTAAATCTTTTCGAGTATTTTTGCCGGAGAGGAATCTCTGTTTCCTTTCCGATACCGCTTTGTGTATATGCTTTGACTTTTATGGTAGTGTTTTTATTCTCTCCCCTCCACCGGTTTAGTTTTGGTCAGATCTTTCTCGCTCCAATGACCAACAATTGATACGCACCCCACCACGCAACCCTATAGCTACTGATCTATTGGGACGACGCGAAACCAAGGCAAAAATCCCGACAAGTGACCCTCACGCACAGCTTGCTTCCTCGCATGCCTTCACCTGTCGCCGTGCCTCTACAAGCCTACCGGCTACACGCGTCGCACCAACAAATCCCTCACCTCAAAATCTTTCAGATATGCCCCCACCTCACCTCCCAACCATCGGGGCATGGTCTCCACGCGTCATCCTAGGTGCGCGGGAAGACAAATGCTTCTCAAAATATCAATTCATCTGATACCGTACTTTCTATTATATTATCGCTTTCCCTAACCGATAATTTTGAAAAAGGGAATACGAATCTCTCTAAGAAATATCTCAAGACAACAAACTACAATGCACCCACAACTTCTACCTCCTTCAACAGTGGTTCCACAATTCGCATGACTATGTGAACTATTAAAAATCGTCTTTTAAGACGGTGCCCTATTTGTAGGGCATAGGTGAGGACCAAGAAATTGGTCTCAAAATCAATTTTTTTTCTTTTTTTCCCTCCACATTTGCACCGTGGTTATTGTACTGGGGCATTTGTTGGAGAATCTCACCCCTCCACATGTATCATATTTTCCTTATCTAAATGAAAACTTGCTTTCTTAGAAAAAAAAAAAATACAACGATTTAAGACTTCTTTATTAAATTATCAAATGCTCAAAAGACTTAAATCGATAGGTAAATTTAATTAATTTATATTTTATCATTCCTCATATTCGAAAATAAAAACCCTTTAACCGAATTAAATTGTCTTATGTTTGCCACAAAATCTAATCACAAAATTATTCATTACTTGTAGATTTCCACAAAGTACATTTTATAGAATACAAGTCAAATATATTATAATTTTACTTTGTACTTAGAATGAAAGAGAGATAAACGCATATAAACTTATTTATTACTCATCTGCCTGTACCCACACTCAAACGGGCGGATTGAGCAGGTGGCTGGGCCCAATCTGCCAGCCAGGCCGGGTTGCGGGCCTCAGCCATCTGGCCCTAGTTATCATGCTCAAACATTAATGAAACTTGTTAGGTGGAAGAGGTTTGACATACCACGTATCAATATAGTTTTTTTTATTATAAAAAATTAAAAAAAAGATTTTGAAAGAAAAATAAGGTTTTCTGTTTTAAGAAAATCATTTTCGTATTCAATTCGCATTGTTTCATTAAATGAATGTCTTACATTTAACATTGGTGCGCGGTTTGATGCGCGAAATTGCTTATAAGAAGACTTTTTCTATTAATAATGATTATGGACTATGAGAAATTCTATTTACAGTCTCCAAATAGAGACTGCATATGCAAACCCTTCATTAAATGTAAAAGAGTATCATTTTTATAAAGATATTATTATAATTTTAAAAAAAAATTAAAGATAAAATTGACTAGGCTTGCAATGCAATCCCCATTTGAAGACTGTAAGTAGCATTGCTCATGGACTATATATCAAACAAGGATTTACACAGCCATGAAATGAATTAATTAAGGAAGTAAAAGGCTCAATAAATTAAGTTTGATTGGCAATTAGAAGGCATTGGCCGCACATCAAATTACCAAAATGGGTCAACTTCCTTATAAAAAAAAAGAATCAAATTTAAATATAGTTTATAGGTACAATGAGTATTGAGTTATTTAAAGTAACGTCTTAAATGAATGATGTGCAGCCAATGCATAATTAAGAGAAATTTTGCATTAAGAGATTATTACGTACAAAAGCAAACAATGAAGCAATAGTCTTTGGCGCAGCCAATAAATTAAACGTTTGCAGTAATACATGAAACGTTTTTGCATTGCAAAAAACATCATCATGCATGCATGGCAACATATAAAAAAAAAAAAAAAAAAAGCGTTACAAAATTTCGTTTCTTAAAAAGGATCAACAATATCCACATGCATGACTATTCAATCCCAAAAGGATCAAAGTTTCAAATTTCTGGATTTTGACTGATCTGCTGTGCATTCAATTTCATCCTTGTTAAACCTTATTATAAATATGATATACTCGATCATAGGGGATATATAACAACATAAACAAATTATGGAGATCAATTCAAGATTAATATTGCTACTAGGCTTACTTTTTCTTTTCTGTATGGTATCTTTTTCTCATGGCAAGAGGTTAAAACCAAGGTTTCGATTGAAAGCTGTTAACCTGGGAGGTTGGCTGGTTGCAGAAGGATATATTACACCTTCTCTCTTGGATGGCATCCCCAACAAAGACCTTTTGGTTTGTACATATATGCATCTTTTAGTTTTTACTTATCTTTATTTTAAGCTTCTTTGGCAAATCAAACTCTGCGATATCAACATGAGTGCATGAGATGGTGCCGCATGACCATCTTCTAAATATAACTATTGATTGATATTGCTAATTCATTGTTTGCTTTTGTAACTTCATTAGGATGGATCTCAGATTCTGTTCAAATCGGTTGCAACTGGGAAATATCTTTGCGCTGAAACAGGGGGAGGAACCATCATAGTTGCAAACAGAACTGTTGGTTCTGGGTGGGAGACATTCATTGTGAGTTGCTTGGTTAAAAATGGTTATGATTTGAAAGTTCCAAGCTTGTAAAAATTGGCATTCTTTGATTTCGATCGCTGACACATACAAGCTGTGTTCTTTAATTGTTTGGTATAGCTATGGAGGATCAATGAGAAAACTTTCAATTTCAAAGTCTTTAATAGGCAGTTCGTGGGGCTGGATATGACCAATGGGAATGGGGTAGATGTGGTAGCCATTGCGGACACGCCTGGAAAATCAGAGACATTTGAGATTGTTAGAAAACCAGGTAATTCCAGCCGTGTGAGAATCAAAGCGCCCAATGGATTCTTCCTTCAGGTAATATTGCTTTCTGATCTTATGCCAACTTCAGCAGCTTGGATCCGAATAGAGATGCTATATATGAAGTCCTCCTATTATATTTAAGATTATCTATATAAATATTTAATATTGTGTCTATCTTGATCTGCTTAATTAAATTTGGTGAAATTCATGTACAGGTGAAAGCAAAAGGGGTGGTGACTGCAGATTTTGCAGGGAAAAGCAAATGGGAAAAGAACGATCCCTCAGTCTTTGAGATAACAAACATAGGAGGGTTGAACGGAGGCGGAGAGTTTCAATTAACTAATGGCTACGGACCAGAGAGAGCCCCACAAGTTATGAGGGTAAAACATGATGATTTGTTTCTTCCTAATTGATTCATTTTATGCAATTTTCTCTCTTCCATTTAAGACATTCAAATGCAGATAAAAACTTGAAGATTTTGATCATCTAGTAGTACCATAACATGTGGACATCCATGATTAATCTCATGCATGCAGGAGCATTGGAACACATTCATAGTGGAAGATGACTTCAAGTTTATAGCAGAAAACGGGCTAAACGGTGTTAGAATTCCAGTTGGTTGGTGGATAGCAAGCGATCCGACTCCTCCATATCCCTACGTTGGGGGTTCCTTGGAAGCTCTAGACAACGCCTTCTCCTGGGCTGAGTACGTATACTTTAATGCATGCATTCCTACACACACACACACACACACACATATATATTATATATAATGTAAATGTTTAATTTGGTAACAATATTTTACCTTTTTATGATCATAGATTAGGGTTTAAGAACTCACAAACATGCAAGCTCGTGATCGAGGCTTATATATGAAACATTATATATTATTCTAATATTTATGTATTTAATACGTACTACGCTAGCTAGCTATTGCATCAAATTATATATATGGTTTATGATCAATAGGTATCTCATGATCATTAATGGGTGTTCAAGTTATTTATCTGCAGGAAATATGGAATAAAGATTGTTCTTGGCCTACATGCACTACCTGGTTGCCAAAATGGTTGGGTGCATGGCGGATCTAGAGATGGCACTCAGGATTGGGGAAAAACAGATGACACTATTCAACAATCGGTCGATGCCATAGACTTCTTAACTGCCAGGTACTATACATTTACAAGCATTTATCATCCGATGTACGTTTATGCATCTTCAATTACGTCTGCTGAATTATATATTCATTCGATAGCATATATATATATATATATATATATAAGACATGCATGGTCTCTAAATGGGAGAATCAAGTTCAAACCCCCGGCCAGTACTCCTGTATAAAAAAAAATGAATAGATGTGACGTTAGTCTATAAGTACGCGGTGATCATAATATGCATGCTAGCTAGAACGTACCTTTATACATGAGGTAGATTTGATGATCATGTACTAGTGGACTCGATCGTTTGTGTATTAATTATGTTTATTACTCTGTGATCATGATGATCATGACTTGCAAGTATAGGTATGCAAAGAGCCCGAGCTTTTATGCAATGGAACTGATGAATGAGCCAAAAGCACCAGAAGCAACCCTAGAGATGCTAAACAAGTTCTACATGCTTGGTTATGATGCCGTCCGCAAGCACTCCTCAACGGTTTATGTGGTTCTGAATAATCGGATTGGGAAAATTGACGAGAGGGAGCTCTTCCCTCTGGCTAGTGGCTTAAAGGGCATTGTCCTAGATTTGCATTATTACAACCTCTTCAACACTAAATATTACAACTTGACTGCCCAACAGAACATTGATTTTATCTACGGCAATAGATCCCGGGACATCGATTATGTCACAACCTCAAATGGTCCCCTTGTTTTTATTGGTATGTCCAAATTAACCACAAATATTATATATATATATATATTCTCTCACAAAACCATATAAGTTGCTAGATCATCCATCATGTGCTTTATTTGCAGGTGAATGGGGAGCTGAGTGGCTAGTTGAGGGAGCATCACAAGAGGATTACAAAAGATACATTAAGGCCCTGCTTGATGTCTTTAAAAGAGCATCATTTGGGTGGGCTTTCTGGAGTCTTAAAAACGTGAACAACCATTGGAATATGGAGTGGCTGATCAAGAATGGTTATATCAAGCTTTAGTTTACACCACTACTTAGCAGGCCTGCTACTTATAATTGCAGCTTCCTTAATATATAATTAGTTTCTTGAGCTTACTCCTTAATTAGATCATCATGATCATGTATACCAATTTACTTATGATATTTGACATATTGTCACTACAAGAAAATTGGGCTATTGCGGTGATTTTTTGGCTGCTGAAAATAATATTGCCGCAATAAGCAATCTTTCACGACGATTTTCTGCTTCGACGCTGCTTTAAAGGGGTCCGGTTTTAATTTTATCTTTTGCAGCGATTTTAAAGTTTTTTACGGCAAAATTTATTCACCGCAAATTTATTTGATTTTACGCTACATCTACCGTAATGCATGAATGGTGGCTAAAAGTAGTAGCATAATTATAAGTTACTAGTTTTCAATCCCATATATATATATATATATATAATATCATCATTCATATCATAATTGAAAGCAGTAGGAAAATTATTAAGTACTCGTGGAGTACGGAATGTTTGGTATTTTTATCGTATCATATCATATTACAGCATGTCATGTAATTAAAAATATAAATTTAAGTTGACATGCATCTTATGAAAAGATTAAAATAAAATATTTCTATATTTTGGAAGTATCTAATAATTAATCACCAATAGAATCCTTTACATCTCACTAAAAAAAAAAAAAAAAAAAAGCACAGTGGAGTCCACATATAATATGGAAGGAACTGGTCATATACCCTTTCAGAGGACATGATCATAAAGTCTTGCCTGCCATGCCCATGTCGGTTGGAAACATCAATTATTTCAATAGAAATTAAATTAAAATCCAACTTTTCTTTTTCTCAATCATCATTGACATAATTCTGAAGGACTTGGAATATTCAATTACTCTACTGTATTTTATTCTCTATTAATGTTTTTCACTTTGAGTTAAGATATAAAAGCGTCCATTTAATTAAGATTTCCTTATAAAATTATCAATTGTTCAAAAAAATCTAATCAATCTTTAGATGAATTTAATAACTTAATTTATATATATATATATATATATTATCATTCATTTCTTGCACTAGAATACCAAAAACCCTTTAACCGAATTATATATTCTTATTCTTGCCACAAAATCTAATTACAAAATCATTTACCCAAATGCACAATCAATTATTTGAAGACTTTCGCAGACAACATTTAGTAGAATATAAGTCAAATCTAATAAAATTTCAGCTCAAACTAGAGGCTAGTTTGGATTCCAAACCCATCTCAACTTATCATTACAATTTTTTCAAATTCCAACATAAAATATAATAAATAATTCAACTTTTTTAAATTCTAAAATATAAATAATAATATTAAAAAATAATATTCTAACAATATTTTATTATCTCAACTCAACTCAGTTCGACATCCAAATGCAGTCAATCTTCGAATAAAAGAAAAATAAACACATAAATTGAATTATACAACATTTATTACTTCTTGTGCAAATCTCTCATACAATATTAAATCATCAATACCTATCATGTATATATAACGCATTTTATGTGTGTATCTCTCTTTCGGTATTTTCTAAACTTCAAAAAAATTCCAGAAGGAATCGAAATCCTTGTAATTTGGATTATGGTAAAAAAAAAAAAAATACTAGCCTATACTAAATTGTATCATGTAATAATGCTAGTGAAAAAAAAAAAAAAAAACATTAAACTAAGAAGCTGCCGTAAAAGTCTAATTAGAGGTGACAATTAATTTGCAAAGGACCACGACCTTTGGAAAGTAATACGTAGTAAAGAAATGAAAAGTAGAAATTATATAATTTTCTAAGGTTCTTATAAAAACCATTGAAATATTGCTATTCATGTACGTTTGTGAATTCGATTTTAATATCTAATGTCTATTTAATGAGAGCATAATAACTAATTAAGTGGATGATGACTTTTTTTCCCTCTCTTAACATCTAAAAAAAATCCAGATTTTTGCCCAAACTTCAAACTAACCCAAATCAAGATGGGAGGCAGTTATAAGTTTTTAACTTATTACTTAATGCTTTCTAAGTAAATTTAGAGCCATAAATTTTAACAACATTATTCATAGTGATTACATTTTACGAGTGTGCCGTCTAAATAAACTTTACTTAAAAATAACCATTAATTTTAATTTTAGGAATCCTTGAAAATCTCGGAAATTTGCAAGTGGGCAGACCTGGAGTTGGAACCCACTACACGATTGATGCCAATGAGAACGACCCATCATACTGCCAATCAAGTGCCATTTTTGTCTTTTACTTTAACTTGATTATTTAATTTTCTGGGAAATGTAATTTATACGCTAGCTAGCTGCTCGAGTCGTCGACTCCTCTTGCTTTGGGCCTTAAAGTGCAAAATTAATTTTTAGTATCTGTTGTATATATTAATGATGTGTTATTTCATTTTTTAAAAGAGTCGGGTAATTCTGTCGTTCAGAATAATTTATTTTATTTGATCGCTAATTAGTTTTTATTTTTTGAATATATTTAAATATTTTTAAAAAATTAAAAATATATTAATATATTTAAAATTACTTTCTTAATTACTAAATAAAAATAAAAAAATTTACCGAACGGTCGAGTAGAGTGGTATAACTTGAGAAACAAAGTAGTTTTCTTCTTTCCAAAAACTAGGCTTTTGACTTCTCTTTTGTCAAAGAAAGAACCGGTGGAAATGAAGAAATTCCTCTAAGAACTTGCCAAAATGTCATTCTTGTAACTTCCCTTGTTTTGATCAAGAAATATATACAAGGATGGCTCCAAATCATTTATTCATTTTTGTCAATATATACTTATAATTCTTTTTAAAACTCATTTTGCAACTAATCAATGGAGTTGTATTACTCTATTTTTATTTGAGTTTTTACGTAACTATCCTCAATTTCAAACAAAGTTGTAAGTTTATTTATTATTATTTCCTTTACATGAATGCAATATTGTATTTACCTTGATAAATTGTTTATCAAAAGCTTCACTTGTCCTTTTGGTATTCTTAGATTTTTTATTCATGCCAGATTGTAAAATTATTTTTATTATAAAGTAGATTTAAATATCATATAAAATCACATTATTTTGTAAATTTTATTTTTATGAAATGTGTTTCTACAATTATAATTTAAAATTATTATGCAGATGAATATTTTATTTATAAATTAACGTGGAAGACATACATTTCACATTACTTAGAAGTTAGGTTAAAAAAAATAATAATTTAAATCTTATTAATTAAATCTTACAACTTCACGTAAATCGTGTGTACTCTTAAGCTTGTTCGTTCATGAATGGTTAGAGAGATTTTAGACTGGAGTGTTGTTAGGGTACCGTCCAGAAGTGACTGTTTGGTGTGCTAGGCAACATTTTTTTTTATTTTTTTTATTTATATTTTTTTAGTATTTTTAAATATTTTAAAAAAATTAGAAAATAATATTAATATATTAATAGTCATTTCTTTAATTAATAAATAAATAAAATATATGAACAGTTAAAATAAACGAATAAAACGAAACGGTATAATAATATTATTATTTAGACTGTTTATTGCATGACGTGGCAACATTTGGGTGGCCAATAACTGTCACTTCCAAAGTCATTGGTCTTTGGAGACTCCAGTATCCAAAGCTTCTTTTCCAAAAAAAATTCAGATCTTTTTTGTTTTTTGTTTTCCTACCGAAAAGAAAAGCAAATAAAATGACAATAAAAAAAAAAAAGAAAAGATATTTATAATTATAAATTATGAAATCGTGGCATAATTTTTTTGAAAAAATAATAAAATATAAGATTTATATAAAAAAAAAAAAAAAAAAAGTTAACTTTTTAATAATAAATTTGTTTTTTTTAAATAATTATATGATATTTATTTACTTCACACAGTTAAAGGATGGCGTGGACTGATTTGGCATCATAAGCGAAATCACAAATCGACGGCCCATATCAGTCCTAGGCTTCTGGCTCTTCTTTTATCTCTCCCAACCTCCATTTTAGCCCCTCCACCCTCTCTGGCTCGTTCGTTTTAGGCTTTTCACTCTTGCACCTTTTTAGAATTCAGTAGCAGAAGAGCTGATGTTGCTGGGAAAGAGGCAACGCCACCCGATGAAAAGGTCGACGAGCATGACGGAGATTACTTTCGATCTAAACACTGGCGCCGTCGACAGTGCTTCTGCTTCTCCGCCGTCGACAGATCCTCCCAACCCCTCAAACTTCCAGGGACAGCCAGGTGGCGGGCTAGATCAACAGCGGTTGCTGGCCATGGTCTCTCCCAGAAACCTCAGGCGGAGTTCGGCCCATTTTGTAGAGGCCACCTCTGCTTACTTCTTAAGGTCTTGCTCCCTCTGCAAGCGCCGGTTGGTCCCTGGTCGTGACATCTACATGTATAGGTATTATTCTCCCTTCCCCCTGCGTCTTCTGGCTTCTTAGTATCCATATAGTTAGTTCAGTTTTTTTTTTTTCATTTTTCCTTGATCCTTCTATGTTTGTTTGTTACTGATCGAGTTTTTTAATTTAAAACTCAACCCTTACATGGGTGTTAAGATCTGTTTGGCAACGTTTTGAATCCAGATATCTGTATGATTTTGCGTGATTTCTCAGAATCTCTCAAATTGGAGTTAAGGTTTTTATGTTTCGGCCTGATTATATATATTCCACGCCAAATATTCGGAATCCGCAACGATAAAAGCTTCAAAGTTTTGAACTTAGTCATGACCTATATAAATAAATTTGCAGGGGTGACACTGCTTTCTGCAGTCTAGAGTGCCGGCAGCAACAGATGAATCAAGACGAAAGATCCGAGAAATGCTCATTGGCTTCCAGGAAGCTGGAAACTGCAGGGTCTTCCACCATCGCCGGCGCCCACGTCTCCACCGAAGGGGAGACCGTCGCCGCCTCGTAAAGCTACCGGCAGCCCTTCACAACCTTTAATCACTCCTGCTTATATATATATATATATATAGTCTTCCACCATCGCCGGCGCCCACGTCTCCACCGAAGGGGAGACCGTCGCCGCCTCGTAAAGCTACCGGCAGCCCTTCACAACCTTTAATCACTCCTGCTTATATATATATATATATATATATATATATATATATATATATATACGGCATCTTATATATTTGCATGTATGTATAAGCTATAATTATTAACCAGGAATATGAATTATATATTGCGGAGCTGTAAGAGCAGCAAGCTAGCAGGGGCGCAGATATCTTTTGGTAGGAAAGGTGGGATTGGGAGGGGTCGACTTTTATATATATATTTATTGTGTATACAACCGGAAAGCCCTGTAATTCTTCTTCAGAGTTTCTTCCCCTCCAGCATGTGTTGCCTTTTTGTTGTAGTAATGGAAGAAATATGCATATTTTTACAAGTCCAGACTCCATTTTTTTTTTTTTTTCTAACGCGAATGATGCTTGATTTGAACGAGAAAATCGATGCCCACCACAAGTTTGAATGAGATGTTATTGGTTTCGAAGAGATTCCCATGCAGTACAGTTTTTAATTACCATGCACCTGCCTTTTGTTGTCTTGTTTTGTTTTGTTTTGTTTCAGACGAAGGAGGAAATCATAGCTTTTCTTTTCTTTGAATCTTTGGGAAACCAACAATTCTGCCGTCTCTTCACAGACATCCTATTTCTGTTCTTAATAAACAAACGGAGAAAACATGTCCAGAGATTAAAAAAAAAAAAATTGGCCAACTAATTGACTCGAAAAGTTCTTTCCGGTGTCCGCTCAGTGCCTTTTTCCTTGCAAGATCTTCCGACTAGCCTTTTAATTGCCTTATTTATTTTTAAAAAATATCTCATCTCATTTTATTTTTTTTAATTTTTTTAATTTTTTTAATTTTTAATTATAAAATAAAATAAAAAATTTAATTTTTTCAAATCTCAAAATAAAAATAATATTAAAAATATATTCTAACAATATTTTATTTAACTTTTTAATTTTAATCTCAACTCATCTCATCTGTAAAAACAAACGAATCTAAAATGATTCGTAAAACCCTTCAATAGATAACTCTTGCGCAAATTTTAAATAGTAGAGCATATTTTAAAAAAATATAAAAAAATTATCATTTATTAATGAGATTCATTTTTTTATAAAAAAAATTTTGTGCGAATCTTATCTATTTGAGATTTATACATGACATTACTCTTTAATTAAACAAAACATTAAGAACGGAAAATTTTGAACAAATAACAAAACTAATGTGAAAAGTAGAATGAGTAATCTTATAGATAATTTTAAAGTATGTAAATCTCAATTATTTTTTATTTAAAAAATATAATTTATCATTAAAAAATGATTTTTATATAAAATTTAAATTGATCTATTTTTTAAAAAGCAGAAGGAAAAAAAAAATATAAGTTCTCAAACTAAAATAACTGCTTTGCATGGAATGGGTCCCAAAATAAATATGAATTAATGTATATAGAAAAAGTGAAATATAAATATAAAAAGTAAAACATTCAAATGCAATAATTCGTGGAATTGTATCGATAAAAAAGCTTTTAAATAGATATTATTTTTCATTTGTGTGGAGTTGGGGAGAAACATCTCTTCTTCGGTTCTTCTTCCTCAAAGAAATCATGTATTATTTAAAGAAATGATAATTATAGTTATGTCGTATAGTTATTTTAAAAAAAAAAATAATATGTGATTTATATAAAAAAATTAATTTTTTAATAATAATTTTTTTTTTAAATAATAGCACATGTAATATTATATTATTATTTATAATGAAAATCACAGTACGGAGATGATGCCTGAGAGTTGGCCACTTGGATGTGAGAGGTGGGACCACTAATATGAATACCAATGTCCCCCCCACAATTCTTTTTTCGTCACTTGGGCCCACGATCTGTGGGCTCCACGTGATTATAATCTCTTTTTTGATATGACTTGGCGACGACTACGAGGGTGGGGGAAGAGAGATAGAAGGATAAAAAAGTAATTTTGGATAGGGGTATGCATAAGAAGGACAATTAATAAAGGAGTCCCAACTTTGAAAAGGGACCGCAAGGTCCACAACACAGCTGGTTTTAATGTGGACATTCATCTGGAGCAACACGAGTGAAGACACACCCCTATAAATTTAAGAAAAATAAAATAAAATAAAAATAAAAAATAAAAAATATATAATATATAATATATGAAGATGATGAGTAGCAAAATTCTTATTTAGAACATTGATTTCGTTTGGATGCATATCTGAGAAAGAACTTCTTTACATTCAAAACAAAGACATTACTTGTAAGAATAGATCAATCTCCTTTTAATCAACTTGCTTGTTATTGTTACTTTATTTATAATAAAATTTATTATGTATGAGTTATTATTCATTCGCATACTTATAATTTTTTTATACGATCATGTTAAATATTTTTTATAGAATATAAAATAAAAAATAATAAATAATAATTGATGAGAATAATTTTTTATTTACAAATATCTTCCCACTTGATAATTTGGTAAGTGGCACATCCAATATTCCATTATTTTCCTTTTACTCTCCGTTTTTCCTTTTTTTTTTTTTTTTACTCTCTTTTTCCTTTTGTACTTTTATAAGTACAATTTCATTATTTTCTCCCTACTCATCACACGACGGCGCCATCGCTACCACCTCTCTTCCTTTTGCTCCATGCATGTAGCCACCCGCGCGCGGTACGTATGATCATAACCTTTACGTACTCTGTTTCACCAGTCCCACCACCATTGCCACTACAAGTCCGTACGTACGTACGTACGTACGTACATGTGCCTACCAGATTTTTTATGAGTTTTGATGTACATAATTTAGAAAAAGATCATGTGGTATTTTGGCATTCATTCATTTAATTAGAGCGACGATGAAGTCATAATATTTCAGCTTGATCAAGAGACGTCAGATCATCGACGAAACCACAGTATTAATATTAATAATTGCTCATTGTATACGTGTATATATAAACGTATTAAGAACGCAAAACATGTGGTCTACACCAAGGTTTTATTTGTGTTCCACGTAATTTCTATTTGTCATGTTCGCTTTCCTTGTACACACATACCTTGTCCTCGATTATTGAACATTAATTAATCGTACCAACCTTGCATGTAAGCACAATATTATTATTTACTTATTATAATGCAATTCCTTTTATCATATTTTAAATTGAGGATATTTTTATAAAACGATATTATCTTTATAAATTGTTTTATAAAAATAGCACCTCTTATTTTATTTTATTTTTTGAGGAAACTGTTATCATTCATTCTTAAAAAAAGTTACATCCATGAGCGGATATATTATGGACTGTTTTCATATCAAACATGACATCATCATAAACTAAAATAATGTATTTGAAGCTCCACCAGTATATTATTTTCTTTTGTAACTGATTTGATCTTTACTATTGTTGATACTCTCTATAAACAAACGTACAAGAGACAGCTCAACCTCAATCTTCATAAAATGAGATGATTCAACCTCTACAGACAAAAGTCCAAGAGATGAACATTTTTTTTAAAAAAAAAATATAAACAATAAGAAAACCAAAAAAGAAAATAGTAAGATAGATACGAAAAAAGACGGATTACAGTTTGGACCAATTCTGATAGATTTCAAAATCTGTGACAATGCATGAAGGTAACACGCTTGTCTCTTTTTAATCACATAGATTAAATCTGAAAGATCTGATGATGAGGAGTCAAGTGATCCGAGCTATGTAAAGTATTGTGAAAATAATTATATGTTAGTCATTTTCCATTTATTTATACATACACAAATATATATAATATCTTACCTTCCAACTAGCAATTGATAGATCAACTAGCAATTGATAATCAAAATCTCTATTATTTGTGAGAAGGCATACACACATAATTAGTCATGTGATCATTATTTTATAGAGAAATGATCAATGATAATTAATTAATTAATTAATGTGAAACATTTTTTTCATTTAAATTGTTAACTGATCATTAAACTAAGTGATGTTTTCATTTTTAAATCATTAATTTATTAAAATATTTAAAATATGTGACATCAAGTACTAATATAATAATTGAGAATAAAAAAATAACGTCATGTACGTTTTCTTTTTTTATATGGTCAGGCGATGGATGATGAGATCATCTCTTATGAATTGATCAGTGCAGATCTAGTTGAGAATTAATTAATGGAGGGGGTTTGGTTTTGGCCTTTTGGGTTTGCTTTCAAGGTTTGCATAGATCACACTGTCGAGGATCATGATCAGGAAATTAATCATCATGGGCACCATAACGTACGTACGGCCGGCCGGGTTAAGACCTCGATCTCTTAATAATTATAATACTTCTTGCTTCAAAGTTACCAAGTTATTCAATTTCTTACATAAAAAGTGCAACAAGTCTTATATTTTAACAATTTTCTTCAACTTTTTTTATATATTTATGTATATAATTAATATAATTTGTTGTAAATTGTGGTTGTGGGAGTACTCATGTACCGTCTGCATCAAGTGCTAATTATAAAATAATATTAATGAATGCCGTGACGTCGCTTGACTCTTAAGATATTTTTGATCTTTTGTGCCATGCATGCGGTCAGCTACAACCAATTTGATGGACTTAATTATTTTATAATTAATGATCGATTACTCCAGATATTATTAATCTTTTATACCTTAAGTCAAGTTATAAATTAATAATGTTTATAAATTGACGTGGCTAATTATTATTATTGTAAATTATATTATAAAATTTTTTTTACTGTAAAAAAAAAAAATTAACATATCATATCTAATCATGATATCAGTTTATAAACTTTAGTTTTATTAGATTTGTTTATCAATCTAGTTCTTCTCTGTTTTAGTCTAGCGAGCCTACTTATAATTGCCACTTTCTATAACCTAACCCACACCATTGAAAGAAATGCAAGTGAGTTTGGCATTTGGGAGCGGCGTCAAATTTTCAGGTAACTAGACAGTGAGATCGCCTAACTTCTTCTATACATGTAACTTCAATAATGGTGACGTCTATTATGTAACATCTTCTATACATGCACAACCCAACTTCTTTTCATTGGTCATCTGCTGCATAAAGGGTTTTAAGATGCCTCTAAGGTTCTCTTGAACATGGCTTTCTCTATACTAAGGGAACTTGTCAATTGTTAGCATATTGGACTTGGTTTGGAGATTGGACAAGTAATCCTGATGATAGAAGATCTACTTCTGAATTTGTTATATTTCTTGCCAAGATATAAATATGTTGTTTATAGATCCTCCACAGAGGTTGAATATAGACCTTGGCCATTGCGACAGCTGAACTCTGTTGGCTATGCATGCTGTTAAAAATAGTTCAAGTCCCTCATTCCTCTGCTCCTATACTCTGGTGTGACAATGTTTCCGTCCTTGCTTTATCTGCAAATCCAGTATTTCATACTCGTACAATGCACGTTGAGGTTGGCTTCCATTTTATTAGAGAAAAAGTGCCTAACTGAGACATCTCACTCAATTTCAATATTTCTACATATGATCTGCAGGTAGCCAACCTTTTCACCAAAGGTCTTTCATCAACTCAATATTCATACTTAAGATCCAAGCTTATGGTAGATTCTCCTCCCATCAGTTTGAGGGAGGATGTTAAGGCTACAGTCAAGTCCAAGTCTCTACCACTACCACACCCCTTCTATATGATAATTCAAATGTCATAGATAAGTAAAGGAGCAAATCAAGGATAAGAGATGAGAAGATGATAACAAAGAGTTGAGAGAAAAATAAAAGACATCCTAATCAGTTTTTGGCATGGAAAATGATACCATGTCGGCCCCATGATTTTGTCCTCTCATTTTGACTGCTTATGTATTAAATTTATTTATTTTACTTAGGGCTCGTTTGGATTTAGATAGTGTTTCATCTTATCTCATCATTACAACTTTTTTAAATTTTCATACAAAATATAATAAACAATTCAACGTTTTCAAATCTCAATCCAATTTTTTCAAATCTCAAAACAATAATAATATTAAAAAATTATATTTTATTCAACTTTCAACTATCATCTAAAATCATTTCATCTCATCTTACAATCCAAACCAGTCTTGATGGTTGTGACTATTAGTGTATTGGTGTATTTAAAAAAAATTAAAAAATGTGAAAAAAGGAAAAAAAAGAAGTGGCATTTGGCCATTGGGCGGCATAGTAGCTACCCCCTTTTGCCATATTCTACTCATCATCCTTACACCGTACACCAAACATATAATTTTTTTATTTTTTTTATTTTTTTCCCTCATCAGATTTGTAGTGTATGGATGATAAGTAGAATAACTCATTTAGTTTAAGAAGAATAAAAATAAAAAATAAAAATAAGTATAGTATATAATATATAAAGATGATGAATATCGAAACTCTTGGCATATATATACCCAAAAGAAATAAATTTAAAAAGTGAAAACCATAGACTCCAGTTTTTGGGCCGCAGCCCACGCGATGTGCGTTTAGGACCTAATTAAGGCTAGGACCTAATTAAGGCTAATTAATTCGTCTCCCTTTAGCAATTAAAAAACGAGTACAGTCGTAATGAACAAATGTCGTACAGTTGTTTTAAAAAAAATTAAATTTATTATTAAAAAATTAATTTTTTTTTATGAGTCTTATATTTATTTATTTTTTTAAAGTGACTACATAACACTTACACACTCATAACTACAAGTATCATTTCTCTTAAAAAAAAAAGTCATCTCCCTTTAGCTACTATATTTTCCGAAGGGTCTTTCATTAATTTTCGTTGGCGTGTACCTGTGACAATCGATAGGGAAGTCTAGGACGGACCTAGTTTGTATTTAAAATCATCTTAACTCATTATTATAATTTTTTAAAATTTATATATAAAATATAATAAATAATTCAACTTTTTTAAATTTTAAAATAATTTTTTCAAATTTCTACACAAAATATAATAAATAATTCAACTTTAATTTTACTATTTACAAATCATCTTAATTCATCTCTAAATCCAAACCACTCAATGCAATTGAAATAGTGCAGTTATATATTTTTGTTTTGCTTTTGCCATACTTACCATATTAATTTATAAAGAAAAATACATGCTCACATTTTCATATAATGAAAGAATATCGACTGACAGGCATGCATGGTTTGGTTTCAAAATTAGGAGCCCAGCCTACAAAATCTTTAATATAATTGAATAAAGGATATGTGTAAATTTTAATGCCATCTTTGTGTATGAGATATGACTCGTGGAATCTCACTTATATATGGCAATAGCATTTTGATTAGGCTTGTTTTAACATTACAGTATTTTAGAATTTTACGAATAGTAATAAAATAGTTTAAATTAAAATATTTTATTGAGTTTTAAAAAATGAGAAAAGAAAAAATTGAATAATAATATTATAACAAAAATTTAATATTATTTTTGTTTTAAAATTTGTAAAAATTGTATTAGCTATTGTGTTTTGTTTTTATGTTGGTAAAATTTGTATTAATTTTTGTGTTTCAATAATAATTAAGTAATGATTAAATGAAAAAATTGAACATTTGAAAATGAAAAGTGTATTGTGCTTAAGTTATGTTTAGAAATAAAATTTTAAAAACTCTTAGAATTCTGTATCCCATATGTATTGCCAAACGAGCCCAATGCCTCGTTTAGTTTCACAAACCTTTCAAATCATCTCTCATATCTCATCTCATTTCAACAACCAAACATCATTCAAATACAAATATTTTTTAATTTCAAGTTTTCAAAATTTCAAATTTTTCATCTAATTATTACCTAATCATTACAACTTTCTCAAACATCTAAACAAAATACAAAAAAAAAAAAAAAAAATCAAAAATTTCAATTCTCAAAACAAAAATTATATTATAACCATCTTTAACTTTATAATTTTTTTATTTAACGTTTTCTCTCACATTTTCCAAAATCTTATAAAAATCTTAACTCAAATTATTTTATTACTATTTACAAATTATCTCATTACTATTTATAAATTTTTTATTTCATCTTATTTCATCTGTATAATCAAAGAGGCCTAAATGTTGTTCATTTTGCATATATAATATCTTTTAATATTTGGGTCATGCATGGACTAGAGATTAGTATTTCTCTTTCGGTCAAACAAATAATTTAAATGGTTTGGTACTAAAGAGATCATTGGTATGCGATAGTGTCTGTACAGTCTTCATTTTTTCTTCTTTAAAATGGAGGTGGGGGCAATTAGCGTAGTAATTCTCTCTAGGCAGTGTGACTATAGGAGTCTCTTCCAGCTATGAAATATCTGATTTGAGCCATATCTACTGCCTTAAGAGCGAGCTTGTCACCACAATACTCCCAAAATATATAATTGGTCCAAAGCCAATTTCATGACTCAAAGATTAAGTTTTACTATCATAAGTGATTTCAACTTATGTCATCTCGAATTCCTAACCTCGAAACCATTAAATACTAGCTCGTACCAACTGGGCTACCACATTAGTGGTCTGTACATTCTTAAATTGGAAGCACAATCTTAAGAATTTCTCAGGTACAATCTTAAGTTTATTTTATTTGGTTATCTTTCTTTCATTTAAGATCTCGTCTGAATGTTAAGCTGAGTTGAGATGAATTGAGTTCTTTATGAATAGTAGTGAGTTGAGATAGTAGAGTGAGTTTTGTGGAGGCCAACTAAGATGAGTTTATATGTGTTTGGATATTAATATGAGTATAAATGTATTTATGAGAAGTTGAAAAAGATTGTGAGTTCTGCATGTAAAGAGGTGTGGAGTTGAATAAGGTTGCAGGTCCCACACTTGAACACCCAACTAAATTCAACTCAAAATCTTTTTACACATAGGACACACAACCTTTTTCAATTAAACATATTTTTATATGCGGGACCCACAATCTTTTTTAACTTTTCATAAATATATCTAAATTCATCTTAACATCTAAACACATCTAAACTCATATTAGGTGGGCTCTACAAAAGTTACTCCACCATCTCAACTCACTACTATTAATAAAGAACTCAACTTATTTCAACTCAACTCCTCAATATCCAAACGAGGTCTTAAAGTCTAAAAATAAACCTTACACAAGGAAATTTATACGTTAAATTGATTAATTAATATAATACGTTGGAAGAAAGAAAAAATCATAGGCGCCTTCTTCCCCTCTCTCCCTCTAGTAAAAAAATAAGGGCTCAAAATCTAATTTTCTCCGAAGGGGGAGTAGGCCTCAGCTTCCTCCTCCCATTCCTTTATTTACCCACCTTGTCTATCAATGTTCATTTTGCTTAGTTTTATTTTAGTTTCTTCAAGGCTAAAAAAGACAAATCTACAACTTTCTGGCAACTCCCGAGAGACACGTGCGGCATAAACAGATTCACAGGTTGAGCATCGTTCGAAAGTGATAGTTTTGCAAAAATCACCATGCGTAGTTCTCATACGCCACCCCTTCCGGCAGTTTTTCTCAACACACGTGCCAGATCACCGGACACCAGACCTTTCAATTCTGACCTTTGTGGCTAAAAATAGATAAGCGTGTTGCTTTCACGAACTGTCACATATTCTGAAGTCTATCGAAATTAGTCCAAACTATAATCCGTCATTTTTCACATCCATCTTACTGATTTATTTTTTGATTTCCTTATTGTTAATTATAGTTCGTCTCCCGAACCTTTTTTGTAGAGGTTGAGTTCTCTATTTCTATAAAGGGTGAGGTTGAATCTATATTTAGGCAGAGAGTTGTGCCTTTTGGACGTTTGTTTATACATAGTATCAACAATAGTGAAGACCAGTCCACTCACAAAAAGAAATAGTGTACTGGTGGAGCTTTAAATGCATTGTTTTGATTTATGATGTCATGTTTGATACGGGGACATCCTAGAATGTACCTGGTTATGGATGTAAGTTTCTCTAATGAATGAATGATGATAGTTTTCCTTAAAAAATATATATATATATATAATTTGATAGATGACATTAAACTACATCAGCGTGTAAATTTCTTATATTAAAGAAAATGAATCTATCAAAATAATTCAGTCTAGCCAGTTGCATGGAGCATATTTACTAGATAAATTCTATTTGCAGTCCTCATTTGGAGACTGTATGTGCATGCCCTTTATTAAATGAGAAAAAATATTATTTTAGGAGGGATATTTTTGTAATTTTTAAAAAATTTAAAGATAAAATTATTTAAACTTGTATTGCAGTCCCCAAATAAGAACTGTAAGTATCATTGCCCTATTTACAAACCATTTTTAATTGAGATTTATTTAACAATCTAATCGAATTGGATCATTTAATGCACGTACAGATAAATATAATATTAAAAAATTTATGTGATATATATTATTAATTTTTTTATAGAAATAAAATTCAATATAATAAGTAGGGGCGAAACATAAAACCGAAAAATCGGACTGGGCTGGTGGCTTTGGTCTGGTACCAGGTTCGTTCCAGTCCAGTACCGGTTCCATTTTTCTCAAAACCATTCAAAATCGATTTAGTTCTAGTTTTCATTTTTCTAACATCGGACCGAACCGGACCGGATTGTTTCATATAATATATATAATTATATATAAAATAAATTTATATTATATGATAAATTACTAATTAATATAATATTAAATTTTAAAATTCTATATAAATAACTATATATTATTACTATAGTTTACTGTATTAGTAGTTATACTAATACTATATCACTGTATATTATAATATACTATAATATATCACTATATTATATATTATAATATATCACTATAGTCTATAATATAATATATCACTATAGTCTATAATATAATATATCACTATAGTCTATAATATAATTATAATATATATTATAATATACTATAATATATTATCACTATATTATTATATACTATATAATATACAAAAAAAATTGGACCTAACTAGTTTGGAATCAATAAAACTAGAAGTACCGATTTAAGGATGTAACCATTGCGATATTAGTTTTTCAAATCTCAAAACCAGTACTTACTGATTCGATTATAAAATATATCCAAAACTGGCTAGAGTTGGACAGATTTTATCCCTAATTAAAGAACTGCATAATATATTTATCAACCAATAAAATGGACAGAGGTATCATATAATGACATAACTTGATTGCAGCACACCAAACACACTTTCACCTACTTTTTTTTTTGAAAAATTATACTCACCATCTTCACACCACACACCACATATAATTTTTTAATTTTTTTTTTCTCTTACAAAATATGTAGTGTATGGATGATAAATAGAAGAACACAATTAGTTTAAAAAGAATAAACCAAAAAAAAAAAAAAAGGATAAGAATAAGTGTGGTGTATAATATGCGGAGATGATAGTTATCATTTCACTACTTCTAAAATATTGGTAAATAAAGAAAATTAAAAAAAAATTGTTAATGGATAAAATGCATGGCGAATGATTATTCAAAACTTCTAAAATAGTGATTGCTTGTAATTTAAACTTCTAAGTAACATAAAACAGATTCATATAGAAAATGAATCATCACATTGAATCAAGAATGGATAGATTTGTATAGTGAGCTCCCTCCAGAGAGAATGACCTTATTCAAGGTTATAAATATCAATTTGGTTCAAGAAGTATTTGATTAATTAAATTATATTCTCTAACATTCTTCATTATGGGCAAGATCAAATAGGCCTCGTTTGGATAACTATCTCAACACATTTCATTCAATTTCACCTTATTTTATCTCATTTTCTTCTCAAACATCACTCAAATATAAATACTTTTCAATTTCAAATCTCAACTTTTTTATTTCATCTAATCATTACAACTTTTCTAAATTTACAAATAAAATACAAAAAATAATTCAATTTTTTCAAATCCCAAAACAAATATAATATTCTAACAATATTTTAATTTTATAATATTTTTATTCAACTTTATCTCTCTTATTTTTCAAAATCCAATAAAACATATTAAATTAAATCATTTTATTACTATTCACAAATTATTTCATTACTATTTACTAATTTGCCATCTCAACATCTAAATAAGGCCTAAGAGTAGTAAAGCCTAGAGTAGAAAATGTAACATTTTTAATTATGAGGTAGAAATTGTTCTGATACAGTTATTAATCAATATTTATTTAAAAAATTTGATCATATAGATAAGAGTGAATTTAAATTATTTGAACCATATAACAAATAAACTAATATATTATAAAGTATTATGCTGGATACATTCTTAAATATATAAATTTTAGATACTATTTTTGAAAAAAGTTGGGGTGTATCCTTAAACAAATAAATTCTCTTATAAGTCCAATATTTATTTATATTTTTTAATGAGAATACATAGAACTTACATATTTTAAGATCGTAAATATAATTTCTTTATTATAAAATAATGAATTTAATAATTTTGAACTATATTCTCTAACACAAGCTATGGTGGAAGATTCAGCATATTAATCTTAAAAAATGGACCAAAGAAAAAGGGACCATCTCCTAACATCATCCAATCTCAGCCATGACTGTTGTGTAACAGTTTATTGTGGTATCCTATTTTTTTTTATTCATTGAATTGAGTTTAAAAATTGACCATAACAGAGGTGAGGATGACATAGATGAACCTAACCCCCAACTATAACCAGTCCCAACCCCATGCCAAAATAAATATTTTTAATTTCTTATTTGATTTTTTTATTTTACAAATAAAATCTCTACCTACACATTCATAAATTCTCGAGCCCACTTAATAATCATGATAATAATAATGATAAAATTTTCGTCAAAAAAGTTTTTTATTATTAATTTATTATTATGAGATCAATGCTATTTTTTACGATAGATTTAATTGTTTTAGTTATATTTATTGATGTGATATGATTAGTTTATAAAATTATTAAAATTAGAATAAGCACCACTTTTTAAAAAGGCTTTTTTTGTTTCAAACAAAAGGGAATTGAGTTTGATGGATAGAGCTGGGTACGTGATAGGTCGGAAGAGGAAGGGTTGGTCGACAACACCACCCAACTCACAGTCAAGACAATGCCAACCTCCTAGAAAATTGATTCATTCATGATGTAATGTCTGGTTTTTAATATTTCGTGTTTGCTTGGTTTGGTTTGGTTTTTGCCCCCCAATGGTGATTTTAAGACATTCAAGACTTTGAGGAAGAGGAGCATGTTTAACTAGAGTTGGTAGCTGGGAACTACTACAGCTAGAAGAAATGAAAGGAGCGTTGTGGCAGTAGCTGTGGGCAGGTACCACGTGCAGCTCTCATTAAATTCTGTATAGCTTAAAGGACCTCCGATCCCCACCCAGTCCTGTCCAAAACCAAACCTACCTCTCTTTCTCTGCATTCCTTTTATCACTACTGCCCCGATCATCGTATGAACGTACAAACCCACTCATTCTTGGCTTGTATTTGTTCACAATGCTTCATACCCAGAAAGCAATTTGAAGCAACTTGATCCCAGCTCCCTCGCTTTCCAGCTTCTGTTCCTCTTATCCAAGGTCTGTGATTCGTTTCTTCTTTGCCTTTGACTCTTATCTAAGAATTGTCTTTGTCTGATTCGGGTATTTGCTTTTTTCTTTTATAATATTAATGTTTCGGGCAGAAAAGATAGTTAATTGGAGTTTTGAATTGGTTATGGAAGGCTTGGAGGTTGTACTTTTGTGGGTACCTGGTTTGGCGTGAATTTGGGAATCTAATTTGCACCTTTTTGAGGTTTTAGGTGGTTCGAAATACGTGCTTTATCTTTTGGGCAGTGCTCTTTTCGTTGCAAGTGGTATTTATGCAATATTCTTAAGGCTGTCTTTGGTTGCTGAAAAGTGGAACTGGATAGTACAATTCATGGACCAACGGATTTCTATCGGACAAATCAGGAATATTTCCATTTTACTTAAAACAGTAATCAGTTGGAACACTCCACATCAGTCAATTATCTGCAACCAAAAGCAGTCTTCATTCACTAACGCAATTCCTTAGATTAATTCATTTGCAACATGTAGTTTAGTATTAGTTAATTAGCCCATATTTAAAATAAGGCAATTATGGAATGCCTAGTAAGGATTGGACTGGCTTTTGAACGTTCTTCAAAGTTACTTGCATAGGTTTCTTGAAGAATAAAGTGAACTAGATAAACTCAATTTGTCTGTTAAATTTTCAATCCCCTAAACCGTTGCTTATATAATCTCTGGCAGGGCAGCATGTCTGAATCCCAAAGGATACCCACAATGGCTGGTGCTGGGCATGGCAACGGTTACATAAATGGGGTAGTTTCTATCAGGAGCCCTGCTACAATATCTGAAGTCGACAAATTCTGCTATGCTCTTGGAGGAAAGAAGCCTATACATAGTATTTTAATTGCAAACAATGGAATGGCTGCTGTCAAGTTTATGCGTAGTGTTAGGACATGGGCTTATGAAACATTTGGCACAGAGAAGGCAATCCTGTTGGTGGCCATGGCTACTCCAGAGGACATGAGAATAAATGCAGAGCATATAAGAATCGCCGATAAGTTTGTGGAAGTTCCTGGTGGGACAAATAATAATAACTATGCCAATGTGCAGCTCATTGTAGAGGTGTCACTCATATACCCTGGCCGTCCTGATACTTACAATTATTTGAATAATTCTGGAACTGACATTAACCTTTTATTTATTCCCTGATAAATTGTAATTCTTCATTACCCAGATGGCTGAGATAACACATGTTGATGCAGTTTGGCCTGGTTGGGGCCATGCATCTGAGAACCCTGAGCTACCAGATGCATTGAATGCAAAGGGAATCATATTTCTTGGGCCTCCATCAACATCTATGGCAGCATTGGGGGATAAGATTGGTTCATCATTGATTGCTCAAGCAGCCGAAGTGCCCACCCTTGCATGGAGTGGCTCCCATGTAAACCTATGTCTCTTTAGTACGGAAGCCCTATTATTTATGTGCAAGGTCATTATACATCTAATATAAAAAAATTTGTGATCCAGGTGAAAGTCCCACCAGAAAGTTGCTTGGTGACAATTCCAGATGAAATATACAGGGAAGCATGTGTTTATACAACAGAGGAAGCAATTGCAAGTTGCCAAGTTGTTGGTTACCCTGCAATGATAAAGGCATCTTGGGGTGGTGGTGGTAAAGGCATAAGAAAGGTTCGCTTCAGGCATGCCGATGTTGCATCCTTCTAACAATCTATATAATCCTCTGTAGTTAATATTCTGTCATAATATATGGACTATATTGACATGATGAATGTAATAAAATGGAATAAGTAAAGTCAGTTAGTCATGGATCATATCAAGGAGATTGCTTGGACTGCCTACTTGCCTTATTTACAAAGTAAATCATATGTTCATATGAATTTTCTAGGTTCATAACGATGATGAAGTTAGGGCATTATTCAAGCAAGTTCAGGGTGAAGTTCCGGGCTCACCCATATTCATAATGAAGGTTGCTTCACAGGTTAGATCATCTACTGTATTTTGATTTTACCGGCCAGAGATGCCAAACTCTAGATTGTATTCTGATAGTCCATTTGGTGACTTGTAATTAGAGCCGGCATTTAGAAGTCCAGTTACTCTGTGATCAGTATGGAAATGTTGCAGCTTTGCATAGTCGCGATTGCAGTGTTCAGAGGCGGCATCAGAAGGTAGGCTCATTCGTTATGTAAATTTAGACTTGCTTATTTGGTAGCAAATGGCTTTCTTTTTTTCCATATTACAACCATTATATTTTCATGAATTGCTGTTAATTTATGTCTCTCTTCATATTCTTTCTCCTAACTTTTCTCATGTGTTGCATCATCCTTGAGATCTAATTTGGACATCTATGTTGAACAGATTATTGAGGAGGGTCCAATTACTGTAGCTCCTTTAGAAACAGTAAAAAAGCTTGAGCAGGCAGCTAGAAGGTTAGCTAAATGTGTAAACTATATTGGAGCAGCTACAGTTGAGTATCTCTACAGTATGGACTCTGGCGAGTACTATTTCTTAGAGCTCAACCCTCGGTTGCAGGTATGTGATATTTGCTCTAACCTTAATTCTAGTCTTTGCAATGCTCATTTAGTTGTCATTCTTATGAATTCTTTATATGCTCCTTTTGATTTTGTTTGTTCGAGTTCTATTCTGAAAAAGATCATTGGGGTGTGGACCTGCAGTAGATGTAAAGGCACTGTGTGCCTTCAGTTAGTTAGCAAACAATTTAAAGTCTTTGGCGGAAGAACCTCTGACAAAAGATTTAAGTTGCTTAACATAGTAAGAGTTTCAGCTAGATGTTTAAAGCACAGGCAGGATGTACTGGTGACTGTTATTAACAAGCACATCATAATGTTCTATGGATTAATCCCGATATAGGTGGAGCACCCTGTCACTGAGTGGATAGCTGAAATCAATCTACCGGCAGCTCAAATTGCAGTTGGGATGGGTATCCCTCTCTGGCAGATTCCTGGTATGATCTTACTGTATATTATAGTTTTTTTAAGCTCTTTTTCCCTTTTGATAAGTAAAAAAAAAAAAAAAAAGATGAACTCTTTATCTTCACCATCAACTTTTAATGTTTTACCTTCCATGTTTATGTGCCTTGATTAGAGATCAGGCGATTTTATGGAATGGAATATGGTGGAGGATATGATGCTTGGAGGAAAACGTCTACTCTTGCCATCCCATTTGATTTTGATAAGGCAGAATCTACAAGACCAAAAGGTCATTGTGTAGCTGTTCGAGTAACAAGTGAGGACCCAGATGATGGTTTTAAGCCTACAAGTGGGAAAGTACAGGTTAGCCGACAAGGATTAGCTGTCTCACTTTTGGTGTTTCTTTTCCTTATGTTATAAACCTATATTGACTTATACTGTGTAGCAAGAGATATATGGTGTTTAATTTAATGTTGATTGGGTTATGCCCAAAAGGGTGAGAGAGTTGTTGGTAGGCTAAAGAGAACAGTAGGGGCATGGTAATATTTTGGAAGTGTGAAGATTGGCTCCTTTATGTTTAATGTGATGCATTTGGAGGGAGAAAAATGCACAAACGTTTTAAGATAGGGCCTCATGGTAGAACTGAAAAAGAATGTCCTCAACTCCCTTTGTAAACGGATAGCAGCTCACGACAATCTGCTTTATCTAGCTTTTCAGATTTCTTGAATTTATCTTTTTTCTCTTTCTTCCGAATAGGGGTTCTCTTTTATGCTTTCTGTGTACTGGGATTGTGCCCCTCTAATCTTTTTAGTGAAATGAAATTACTTATCAAGAAGTTACACACTTTGTTCAGGAGCTGAGTTTTAAAAGCAAGCCAAATGTGTGGGCATACTTCTCTGTTAAGGTAATTAATTGTCTGATTTTATTTGGACTTTGCTTTGAAGTTGAAGACTGAATTGTGTTAGACATCCTGATTTTCAGTCTGGAGGAGGAATCCATGAATTCTCAGATTCTCAGTTCGGTAAGTATTATGAAATGAATACTGCAAATTTGATAACTTGGATTGGGCAAATAATAATAAAAAGTATCTCCTAATTAATTTAAATTACTCAGCATCTGATTCTCCACTCTGCATGAGCAATTCCTCCCCCTTAAAGGCCATTATGTTGCAAAAGCTGTTCTATGGCTTATGAAATACCTGCAAAATGAGTGTTTCCTTAGATATCTTTTAACAGTGTTAATTTTGATTCATTACTGTTGTATTTAGGAATGAATCAACTTATAACCAACGAAGATATCATTTGTGTCATATCTCAGGACACATTTTTGCATTTGGAGAGTCCAGAGCTCTAGCTATTGCAAATATGGTGCTTGGTCTGAAGGAGATCCAAATTCGAGGAGAGATTCGTACCAATGTTGATTATACAATTGATCTTTTGCATGTAAACCTCTCACTTGTTAACTATCCAATCCTATCTATTTTCTAAAGTGGAAAAACATAAGTAGAAAGAAATACAAACTGACAATGTACAAATGTTGTGCAGGCCTCAGATTACAGAGATAATAAAATCCACACTGGCTGGTTGGACAGCAGAATTGCCATGCGAGTTAGAGCAGAAAGGCCACCTTGGTATCTCTCCGTTGTTGGAGGGGCTTTGTTTGTAAGCAAACTTTCTTTTTTGACAAGTAATACAAGATTTTGTTCCCAAGAAATAGGCATAAGCCCAAGTACAGAAGACGTATACAAAGGAAATACCTACTACTTTCCAAAAATGAAAGGAAAACTAAAACAGATTCTGGAAATGATCTTCCATTACAAAAGCTTTAGGCCACAAACTCAAAAGTACTACAGAAAAAATCCCTAAGTTCTCCCAATGAACGTTCTTTGTCTTCGAAGCATCTCCTATTCCTTTCAAGCCATAGGCACCACATGAGACATGAAGGAATCATCTTCCAAACATGAACAGCATTCTTGCTACCCTTCAAATCCTTCCACCCTACCAATAAATCCACCACTTCCTTGGGCATTACCCTAAGTAAACCAGTCCGATTCAAAACCTCATTCCACAATAACCTGGCCACTTCACAATGAAGAAAGAGGTGATTAACAGATTCCCCATCCTTCTTGCACATGACACACCAATCAACAATGTACATACCTCTCCTTCTAAGATTTTCAGTTGTCAAAACTTTGCCCAAGGATACTACCCAACAGCAAAAAGCAACCTTGGAAGGAACTTTCACTTTCCATATGTTTTTCCAGGGAAATTCACAACTCCTGTGACTGGTTAATATTCTGTAAAAAGAGGAGACTGAGAACTTAGAATTTCCTGCAGGAATCCACAGCATGCTGTCCTCCCTACCTAGCATCAACTTTGAACCATAAAGTCTTTCCAGAAAAGCCTTAACATCATCCACTTCCCAGTCATTAACATCCCTGATAAAGATAACATTCCACTGAATATTATTGTCAATGCAACAGAAAGACTTTCCTACAGCTGCATTTTGATCCCTTGCAACTCTGAAAAGAGAGAGAAAGTCCAGCTTAAGTGAAGAATCCCCACACCACAAGTCATGCCAGAAAAGTATCCTCTTCCCATCTCCCACCTTCAATCTAATATGATTTGAAAAAAAACCCCATCCTTTTCTAATGAACTTCCACAAACTCACCCCATACGCACCACTAGTATCTTTAGAACACCAACCTCCCCACAAATTACCATATTTTACATCAATAACATTTTTCCACAAGGCATTACTTTCCAAGTGGTATCTCCAAAGCCATTTCCCGAGTAATGCTCTATTAAACAATTTTAAATTTTTTATCCCCAACCCACCACAATCAATCGGTTGACAAACCTTCTTCCAACTAATTAAATGAAACTTTTTTTCAACTCCTTTACCACCCCATAAAAAATTTCGAAATTAACTCTCAATTCTTCTTTCAACCCTTGCTGGCAACGGAAAAAGAGATAAGAAATAAGTGGGAAGGTTAGACAAAATACTTTTTATTAGAGTTAGTCTTCCCCCCTTTGACAAGTTGATCATTTTCCAACCAGCTAACCTCATTTCCATTTTCTCAATCACCCCATCCCACATACTAACAGAGTTAAAAGAAGCCCCCAAAGGAAGCCCAAGGTACCTCATAGGTAGTGAAGAAATTTTGCACCCCAAAATATTTGCCAAGTCTGAAATAGTCTGAACAGAACCCACAAGAACGACTTCAGATTTCGATAAATTAACTCTTAACCCCAAAACAGCTTTAAAACACAGCAAAAGTGCTCTTAAAACACGTAGATTGTCAGAATCGGGCTCACTAAGAATCAAAGTATCATTAGCAAATAATAAGTGTGAGACCTTTAAACTACTCCGTACCTCATTACCCACCACAAAGCTGGACAGGAAAATTACCATCCATGGCCTTCTCAATCATTCTACTCAAGGCATCCATAATCATAACAACAAGAAAGGCGGAGATGGGATCACCTTGCCTCAAATCACGTGAGCTACTAAAGAAACCAACCTGTTCTCCATTCACCAAAATAGAAAATTTCGAAGTGGACACACAATGCTTCATCCACAAACACCATTTATCACCAAAACCATATCTCCTCAGCAAATAATCAAGGAAATCCCAGCACACATGGTCATAAGCCTTTTCCATGTCCAATTTGATTAAAATACCAGCTTTCTCCATTTTAATTCTACTCTCCAAGCATTCATTTGCAATTAAAACAGAGTCTAAAATTTGTCTTCCCCTTACAAAGGCATTTTGTGATTTTAAAATTATCCTCTCCATCACCCTGCTCAAACGGTTGGCCAGCACCTTAGAAATGATTTTATACACTCCATTCATCAATCTAATAGGCCGAAAATCTCTCATCTCCACAGCCCCCCCAACCTTTTGCGGAATAAGTGCAATGAAAGTCGCATTAAAACTCTTCTCAAACCTCATATACGAATGAAACTCAACAAACACCTTCAGAATATCTTCTCTAACTATGTCCCAGCATGGTTGAAAAAACGCCAAAGAGAATCCATTTGGACCTAGAGCCTTATCTCTATCCATACCTTTAACCACATTAAGTACTTCTTCTTCTTCAAACTATTTCTCCAACCAGTCTGCTTCAACCTGATCTATAGATTCGAAACCAAGTCTGACCAGTTTTGGTCTCCAAGAAAAATCTTCTGAAAACAGCTGCTGATAAAAATTCACTATGTGAGCCTTAATGTCTTCTTGATCCATGATAAGCCTGTCCCCAGCTCGAAGAACCTCAATCACATTATTTCTTCTATGAGAGTTCGCCATTTGATGAAATAATTTGGTGCACCTATCTCATTCCTTCAACCACAGCACCCTAGATTTCTGCCTCCACAAAATTTCCTCCATTAACGCTATATTTTCCAGTTCGGATGATCACACTTAGTTTCCTTTTTTATTTTCTGCTTTTCTTGAGGTGTTTTGTTATAGGATAAGCTCACCTATATTTTCTACCGTGTGCAACTCAGAAAGCATCTGCTAGCAGTGCGGCTGTGGTTTCAGACTATGTTGGTTATCTTGAAAAGGGGCAAATCCCACCCAAGGTATTAAGATAAATAATACCCTATTTTGGGTCCTAATTTTGGTGACTTGTTAATTTAATTCTTTTTCATGTTAATGTTTGCATATACTTGCAGCATATATCACTTGTCCACTCTCAAGTGTCCTTGAACATTGAAGGAAGCAAATATACGGTATGTATTCCAATGATGTCAATTCAATATAAAGGGCTCCTTATTTCACCAGCCTGATGGAAAACTGTTTCTAGATTGACATGGTTAGGAGGGGACCCGGAAGCTATAGGTTGAGAATGAATGAGTCAGAGATTGAAGCAGAGATACATACTCTACGTGATGGGGGTTTATTAATGCAGGCAAGTTTTTTCTCTAGAATTTTTGTAGTTTTTGCTACATTAATAGTTGCAGTCTTGCTTTTTGCTTTTTTTTTTTTTTTTTTTTTACCTATAAAAAAAAAAATATTTAGATGATATATATGGTAGGCAAAAATGAAGCCAATAAGGTATGTAAATTGTTATCATTTATTATTTCTGAATATAGTCACAACTTATAAACTTTGTCAATCAAAGTTGTACCATGTATCTGTCATTGTGTGTGTGGTTATTATGTCAAATATCCAGGCTGTACTATGTGTATGAACGTGCATGTGTGCACTCATGCGTTTGAGTACACGTGTGTGTGCGCTTGCCTTTGTTTGCACTTGTGTGAGTGCTTGTATTTATTGAGAAATGGTGAGGTGACAACTAAATAACAACTTGTATACAACTATGTAATGAAATAATATTTTTTTAAATTTTATTTTGACTTTTACTTTTGATTTGATTTGTTTAAATTTTTTAAAAAATATTATTATTTTAAAGTTGTCTATAAGTTGTGAATTGGTTTTTACCCCTATCACTACTCATACATATTAGTCTAAACTTGTGTGAATCATTAGAGTGGATCCTAATAACTTGCTTTGAAATTTATATTCACAGTTGCTTTTGCACAAAATGTTCGTGCCATTTGTCAGTTTCTGTAAATCTAACTCATCCACAAATGACACATCTTTCTCAAGTTTCATTGCTCATTTGATTCTGTTCATTTTTTGATTAGTTGTAAATATTAGCTTCTATTCAGAACGATCACTTTCATGTAAATCATCAGAGTGGATACTAGCTACTGTCTGTTCTGATGCATTTTAGAAAGATAAGTTAATTAGGTGTCAAACAATAGCACTTTTGCAGGTTTTATGATTGACTTATAGATTTTGTCAACAAGGTTTCTATAGGAGTACCATACAGATCTATCATTCTTGTGTCAATAAGTGAAAATTCCATGTTGACTTGAAAAGACTCATCACTATGTATAGGAGCGGCACTATGTATCGAGTTCATGGGTGAATCCATTAATATCGTGAAAGAAAAAGTATGTTTCTTATACTTAGCAAATCCAGAAACTCTTTTGATATTGTTCCTAGAACCTTTTATGTTATTCTAGTTTACTTAGGTGAAAGAAGATAAACATTACGTTAAGAATTTGGCTCTTTAAATTATTATCCGAAAATATCAGTGTGGTTGCTTGCTAAGTGTTTATGAATTGTGTATGTAACTGTGACTGGTAGTGTCAATTTTGTTACAGTTGGATGGAAACAGTCATGTTATATATGCAGAGGAAGAAGCAGCTGGAACTCGCCTTCTCATTGATGGACGGACTTGCTTACTTCAGGTTGCCCTGATTTTCGTCTTTCCTTGTGTCCTACCTTTCTTTTCTCTTTCCCCGGCTTGATGAGACTAGTTGTCAAAATTGGTTGTATTCAGAATGATCACGATCCATCCAAGTTAGTAGCAGAGACACCATGCAAGCTACTGAGGTATCTGGTTGTTGATGGTAGTCATATTGATGCTGACACACCATATGCAGAGGTTGAGGTTATGAAGATGTGCATGCCTCTTCTTTCACCGGCTTCTGGAGTTATCCACTTCAAAATGTCAGAAGGTCAAGCAATGCAGGTACATTATCTTCAACATTAGGCGTGAAATATTTGATTTTGACATATGTTAAGAAGTCAAATTTTTTTGTAGGCTGGTGAACTTATAGCTAGGCTTGATCTAGATGATCCCTCGGCTGTAAGAAAAGCAGAACCTTTCCATGGGAGCTTCCCAATTCTGGGGCCTCCAACTGCAATTTCTGGTAAGGTTCATCAGAGGTGTGCTGCAAGTCTAAACGCAGCCCAAATGATTCTTGCGGGCTATGAACACAACATAGGTGAAGTAAGTACTCTATTACCAATTCCCCTCATGACTTAAGAGCTTTGAGCAATATTATGAACCTTATTAAATTTGACTGGAGACCAGTCTTATCAAAAGTTTTACCATCTCAGGTGGTGCAAAACTTGCTCAACTGCCTTGATAGTCCTGAACTACCTTTCCTTCAATGGCAAGAGTGCTTGGCGGTTCTGGCAAACCGTCTCCCGAAAGATCTTAAGAATGAGGTAATTAAATGTCTTGTAAATCTTCTCTAAAGTTTTATGGTCACTTAGTGACGCTAAAATAATATTTCAATCTGAATTGTCTTCACCCTTGTATAATTTTCAGCTGGATTCAAGATATAAGGAGTTCGAGGGGATTTCAAGCTCCCAAAATGTTGATTTTCCAGCAAAATTATTACGGCGTGTTCTTGAGGTGAGTTTCCTATTTCAAGTTTCCCATTTTAAGTGAATTTTATTTTCCTCAAACTTACAACAAAATAAATTTATATGCTTATTTTGCTGCAGGCCCATCTATCCTCCTGTTCTGATAAAGAAAAGGGAGCCCAAGAAAGGCTTGTTGAACCATTGATGAGTCTTGTGAAGTCCTATGAGGGTGGAAGAGAGAGTCATGCCCGTGTAATCGTTCAGTCACTTTTTGAGGAGTATTTGTATGTTGAAGAACTATTCAGTAACAACATCCAGGTAACTTTTTTTTTTTTTGATAAGTAAGATATAAACTTTATTGATGTGAATGAAATAGGCATATACCTAGTACACAGGAAGTATACAGTTGAACACCTAGATACATTCTACGAGTGTTAAACTAAAGATAGGAATTCATGTATATCATCCCCATTTAATACAATAGCTGAAAACCAAAGCAATAAAGTGTGCAGAAAATAATTCTTCAGCTCCAACATTGTTCGTTCCTTGTCTTTGAAGCAACGCATATTCCTTTCCATCCAAATACACCACATGATACACAACGGAATCATTCTCCAAACTGCTGCTACTTGAAGACTGCCCTGCAATTTTCTCCAACAACCCATCAGCTCCACCACTCTCCTAGGCATTACCCAAGCCACACCGACCTGTTGAAAAATCTCATCCCATAGCCCTCTTGCTATGTCACAATGTAGTAAGAGATGATCTACCGATTCTCCATTCTTTCTACACATGTAACACCAATCCAATACAATACATTCTCTTTTCCTCAAATTATCCGTGGTTAAGATCTTCCCAAGGGCGGCATTCCAAACAAAGAAAGCAACTCTAGAGGGCACTCGAGACCTCCAAATGTTCCTCCAAGGGAATGAGGTGTGATCCTGTGAAATCAGAATTTTATAATACGCTTTTACTGAGAATTTCTTATGATTCTGGAACCTCCATTTCAAGCTGTCTTGTTGCGCCATGGTAGACCCTAAAGAATGTAACAAGCTGAAAAAATCTGAAACCATAGATAATTCCCAATCATGAATATCTCTATTAAACAGAATATTCCACTGATGCGAACCATGAGCAAATAATCGCACTTCCGCCACAGAAACGTCCATGTTAACTGCGATACGATATAAAGCTGGAAACACCCTTTCCAATGCATGATCTCCACACCACACATCCCGCCAAAAACTGATTCGGTTACCCTCACCTGCGACAAAACGAATATGATTTACTAAAATAATCCACCCCTTCCTTATAAACTTCCATAGCCCCACTCCATGCCCCCCTCTCACTTCTTTAGAACACCAACCACCCCAATCAACTCCATGTTTAGCATCTATTATTTCCCTCCACAAAGAACCTTCTTCCATATGATATCGCCAAAGCCATTTCCCTAACAACACTTTATTAAAAGTTCTCAAATTACACACACCCAACCCCCCATACTCAACTGGAGAACATACTGTCTTCCAATTAACCAAATGAACTTTCTTCTCCTCCCCTAAGCCTCCCCATAAAAATGTCTTGAAGAGTTTCTCAATTCTATTCACTACCCCTGCAGGCATAGGAAAAAGGGATAAAAAATAAGTGGGAAGGTTTGTAAGGGTACTCTTGATAAGAGTGAGACGACCCCCTTTCGAAAGATATACCCTTTTCCATCCAGCTAACCTTTTCTCTATCTTTTCTACCACCCCATCCCATATAGCTCTACTCTTGAAAGTAGCACCTAGCGGAAGGCCCAGGTATTTCATTGGGAACGAGGACACCCTGCAACCCAGAAGACTTGCTAGATTGCGTATATTAGGGACCACCCCCACCGGAACCAACTCAGACTTGTCAAGATTCACCTTAAGCCCTGATACTGCTTCAAAACAAAGTAATAATGCACGCAAAGTTTGGACCTGACTCCTATCCGCTTCGCAAAACAACAGTGTCGTCTGCGAAAAGAAGATGTGAAATGATACAAGAGCTACCAGAGCCATTTCCCACCTGAAAACCAGATAAAAAACCCCCACTAACAGTAGCCTGCAACATCTTGCTCAACGCCTCCATAACTATGACAAAAAGAAAGGGAGATAATGGATCACCCTGTCGCAAACCCCTCGAACTATAAAAAAAACCTGCAGGAGTGCCATTAACTAGCACTGAAAACCGGGCCGTTGAAATGCAAAAACGCATCCAAGAAATCCACCTATCTCCGAAGCCACACCTCTTCAATAAATACAAAAGGAAATCCCAGTTCACATGGTCATAAGCCTTCTCCATATCTAGCTTGCAAAGAATACCTGGACTTCCCTCCCTCAACCTAGCATCCAAACACTCATTTGCAATGAGCACCGAATTAAGAATATATCTCCCCTGAATAAAAGCATTCTGGGGCTTGGAGATAATATTTTCCAGTACTAGACTGAGCCGATTAGCAAGGACCTTTGAAATAATCTTATAGACACTGCTAATCAAACTTATTGGGCGAAAATCCTCAATATTCGACGCCCCATATTTCTTTGGAATGAGTGCGATAAAAGTCGCATTAGGTGATTTTTCAAACTTTTGATAAGCATGAAATTCACTGAACACCCGCAAGACATCACCTTTCACCACATCCCAACAAGTTTGGAAGAAACCCATTGAGAAACCATCCGGACCCGGCGCTTTGTCCTTAGCCATACCAGATATGACCTTGAAAATCTCATCTTCCACAAAAGGTCTCTCCAATACACTCACAAGCTGCGGATCAATTGCCTCAAACGGTAAGTCATCAAGCTTCGGCCTCCAAGTTACTGGTTCGGTAAGCAGAGTCTCATAATAATGTGCAATGTGACTTTCTAGATCAGCCGAAGAAGATAGCACCTGTGTACCTGAATGTAACGACTCAATCGCATTATTGCGTCGATGAGAATTAGCCATTTTGTGAAAAAACTTCGTACACCTATCACCCTCTTTCAACCAGAGGGCTCTGGATTTTTGACGCTATGAAGTCTCTTCTAACAGCAAAACCCTTTCCAACTATGCCACAACCGTCACTTTTCTCAATAACTCCTCCTCCGAGGCCCTTCCCAATAATTCCTTACCCTCCAACTCCTGCAACTCCTCCAACAAAATAGACTTTTGATTGTCAATGTGACCAAAAACTTCTAAGTTCCATTTCTTCAGGTCTTGCTTTAGAGCCTTCATCTTACCTGCAAGAATAAAACTCGGAGTGCCACTAAACTGGTATGAAGTCCACCAAGTTCTCACCATCTCTACAAACCCGTTCACCTTAAGCCACATATTCTCAAACTTGAAATACCGGCGACCCCCTTGAATGCCACCACAATCTAAGAGGATGGGAAAATGGTCTGAGCTGACTCTAGCTAACCTTTTCTGGCTAACTTCTGGATAGTGAGCTTCCCATAACGGCGAGACAAGAAATCTATCCAATTTCGACCAAGCACGGCCATTAGACCAAGTATACTCACCACCCACCAAAGGGAGGTCCATAAGATCCATATCAAAGATGAACTCAGAGAATTCCGCCATGGCCAAAGTGTGTCGATGATGCCCCGATTGTTCACTAGGAAAACGAGTAATGTTAAAATCACCCCCCATACACTACGGCACATCCCATGAAGAGTGTATTCCCGCCAACTCCTCCCACAACCGTCGTCTATCTCTATCTATGTTAGGACCATAAGACCCTGCAAAAGCCCAAATCCACCCATCGCTCACCTTTTTGAATAACACCGAAACCGAAAACTCTCCAATACACTCCTCAATCGCCTCAACCACTCTTTTATCCCACATTAATAATACTCCACCTGATGCTCCCTGAGAGGCCAAGTAGGACCAACCCATATAAGAACATCCCCAAATACTACGCACAAAACTTCTATCAATAAAACCCAACTTTGTTTCTTGCAAGCATATCACATCTCCCTTCCATAGTCTCAATAGAGCTTTGATCCGAAGGCGTTTTTCCCTATCATTGAGACCCCTTACATTCCAAAAAACGATCTTAGGCTTCATTAAAACTTAACTTACCCCTCCCTTTTGATCTAACCCTTCCACTACTCCCCTCCTGGACATCATAATTGATGGAGCATGTTAAGCGTTTAAGTTCCCTATCTTGTTTTGAAGCTGATTTCGAACGGCTAGCTTCAATAGCCACTAGAAGGGCCATAAATTGTTCCTCATAACCTCCAAAAGAGACCTCGAAAATTTTCTGTAACTCCTCTACCTTTTTAAAAATCTAATTCATCGAACAACTCCCATAATCACTGGGAGGGAGTGTACATAAAGGAGTAAGAGCCCCCTCTTCCCCAACACTGTTCTTGGGAATCACCGAAACATCCAGCTTATTTGTTTCACCATTTACAACCATATTATTAAGAGGAGACTCATCCCCAGAAAATAACTCAGCAGATCTACTCATCACCAAAAGTGGAAGACCACTCTGAACCACATCACTGTCCCGCAAAAACATCTCACCGCAAAGAGACATCTCTCTATCCATCAAACCAGACTGCTCGTGCCCCACTTCTGGAGCTTCGTCCACCACACAAAGTTCCGAGAATCCATTCTCCAACAATATCTTTGGAGACGATGACGCAGACGCACACGCTAACGACAGAAACTCCCCCTCCTCTACCTCTTCCCGTCGGACCTCCTTCGCCGTCTCACCTGAGTGGTCGTCCGAGTGTGTCGGCAGCTTCTGTGCCGGCAGGGTTGCCGATAATGCATTTATCGGCCCCACAGAAGCAACATGACCCTGGTCCGAAATCTCGGATCCGAGTCGGATCTCCTTTCCCATCTCACCAGAGGGGTCGACCGAGGTTGTCGGCAACTTTTGTGCCGACAGGGTTGCCGGTAATGAACTTATCGGCGCCGCTCTCTGTCCCTGGTCCGATATCACGGATCCGAGACCCTTCCCTGACCCGACTGTCTCCACTGCCCTCCAGGCCTTCACAGGGCCTGATGCTTGACCCTTGCCCAAGCCCATTGTTCTGCCCAGACCCATGCTAGGCCCACCATTTCGGCCCACCACCTCCTTACCCTTAACGCAGCGTTTTAGATGATTTATTTCATCTAACACAAAGCCGATCTTCTCCTCCAATCCCGTTAACATCTTCAAAATGCTTTCCTCATTTAGCCCCACCAAACTGCTTTCTGCTACACCATGCCGCTGCACGTCCTCAGATATGGTTACACCTGACACCACGTCTAACGCAGCACGATACGGTATCTTCTTCAGCACCTCACTATACGACCTTGCACCTCCTGCCCACGATGATGGAGCACCTCCCTCACCTTTGTTCTTCTTTGCAGCAACTATCTGGATATCAGCCATCTCCATTAAAATATTAGCAAGCTTCTTCCATCCCTCCCCCTTCCTTCCTTCCGGAATCACAAGCAATCCTCTTCTCTTATCACAACCAAATTCTAAAATGGAGATGAAACTACCATTAAAGTTACGTCCCTTCCTCACTATTATCACAGTGTCTCCTTTTCTACGAGTTCGCAGAAACTCCTGAGTACCCACTGTTACTGCACAATCCTTCACCATAGAACCCAGCCAACCCAGAGTTTCCCAATCCACTGAAATGTATTTCACACCACGATGACTACTTTCTATAATCCTCCACCACTTTGCATTCTCCTTTCTAAACTCAAACAACTTCTGATCAATAAAAACCTCCTTGCACAACCCCATCTAAACCAACCCACAGACAATACAAACCTAACGATTCAGAGAATACACTAATCCCCTCAAGAGGGAAAAGCCATTGATGAATCACTACCAACTGGAGTAAAAGACAAAAACTGTACGGAGAGAAAAATAGAGAGAGAAAAACTTTGTTCACAATGAAGCTACACATACATCCAGGTAACTCTGCATCATGGAACATAAATTGTTTTTCTTGGCCCAATAGTGCATTTATCTTTGCTGCATATTGGGGATTGTCAATGCCAATCTTATATGGCCTGCTATGAATACGCCAGGCTTTAATTGATGGATTAGAATTAGAATTTTGATGCTTGTAATTGTTTTCTTCCTCTTCTCTTCTAGAGTGTCTTTCTTATACATCTTTTCCCAACATGAATTTTGTTTTTGATGGAATTCTGGTTTTCCATCTATACATGAAAAAGAACCCTAAATTGCTGTCTCCATCTTATCATTTATGCTAGACTACCAAAACATGTTCAATGGCCATTTAGAATACTATGTGTGTCAATTCCCTCATTTTATTTTTGCATTACTCCATCAGTATGTATATTTCACTGCACTCTTGTACTTCAAGACAAACTTAACTACTGTGCCTCAATCCAACTTTAGAAGGGTTTCAAGATTAAAAAACATAAAATTCCAATCATGAAGTTGCTTTCAAGACCATTAGGAAGAAGAAAAGAGGGGGTATGGAAAAAAAGAAAAAAAATAGAAAAATAGAAAGAGGTGGCTGAGGAAATGGTGGATCATCCACCTCCACATCTGGGGCACTTTAAGAAGGTGGCTTTTAGAAGACAATTATTCAACGTTCTTCACTCGTTGTTGCTGTTCTCGATCCTTTCTTTCTGCCCCTAATAAATTTGCCATATAACCCTTAAACTAAAAATTAATTCTCATAAAGCCAAAAGTTTCAGGAACTTTGGGATGATTGCACAAACATGAATGTTTGTTTTATAAATGTCTTGTTCAGGCTGATGTAATTGAACGTCTACGACTTCAATATAAGAAAGATCTTTTGAAGGTTTTGGACATCGTGCTTTCTCATCAGGTACTAATTATAACACACTCAGTTGGCTTGTCCTTGTCTATTTTAATTTTCCCCAAAAAATATTTGTGATATGACTGCATTTCTTTGCTTGCAGGGAATCAGGAGTAAAAATAAGCTGATACTGCTACTCATGGAACAGCTGGTTTACCCTAATCCTGCTCCATACCGGGATATACTAATCCGATTCTCTGTACTAAACCATACAAATTATTCTGAGGTTGGCCTTTGCATAGAGTTACTCAAGCATTAATTGTTAACTCCAAGATTTTTTTCTATGTTTTTTACCTGTTAGATTGTGAACAATTACTCTTACTCTGCCATGGGGAGAGGATATGTTGTTTTCTCTTGATTTATCTTGCCCTTTCGTCATTTCGCGGTGATCAGTTTTTATTTCCATTTCAAGTAATTTCATTATTAACATCTAAACAAAGTCCTTAAACCCAGTTTATTTATGCAGTTGGCACTAAAGGCAAGTCAACTGCTGGAACAAACTAAATTGAGCGAACTTCGTTCCAGCATGGCTAGAAGTCTTTCTGAATTAGAGATGTTTACTGAGGATGGTGAAAGTATGGATACTCCCAAGAGGAAAAGTGCCATTGATGAAAGAATGGAGGATCTTGTGAGTGCTCCTTTGGCAGTTGAAGATGCCCTTGTAGGTCTCTTTGATCACAGTGATCACACCCTTCAAAGGCGGGTTGTGGAGACTTATGTTCGTAGGCTATACCAGGTGTGACTCAAGATCTCGTAATTTTCTGATTATTTTTAATTTTTTAATGATTTGGTTTTTTTAACTCTTATCTCTGTCATCAGCCCTATCTTGTAAAGGGGAGCGTAAGGATGCAGTGGCACAGATCTGGTCTTATTGCTTCATGGGAGTTTTTTGAAGAGCGTATTGAGAGGAAAAATGGGAACAAAGATAAACTGTCTGAACAACCACTAGTTGAGAAACACAGCGAGAGAAAATGGGGAGCCATGGTCATTATTAAGTCACTTCAATTTCTTCCATCAATTATTAGTGCTGCACTGAGAGAAACAACCCACAACCTTCACGAATCAATCCCAAATGGATCAGTAGAACCAGCTAGCTTTGGGAATATGATGCATATTGCGTTGGTTGGAATCAACAATCAAATGAGTTTACTTCAGGATAGGTAGTGTAGCACCCTCTATACTCACATTAAATTATGTTACATTAAAGGATAAAATCAATTTATTTATGTCATATAGAAGCTGGAAGTTTATTTAGGATTTATCGGCTTGCATTAATGAGTTCAGTAAAAATCTTATGTAATCTCATTTTATTGGAATTGAATTTATATGTAATCTCAACCACTGGACATTCCCATCTTGGATAACAAGAAATGGCTTTAAGTTATTTTCTTTTTTGGTTTTCCTTCTTTTCTATGATTTCTTCCTTCTCTATTCCCCTTTATTCTTCCCCTTTCTTTCTCCACATCAAACGTATGCCAGATTGTTTGAGTTTCAGATTGTCAGTCTAATGATCAGAACCTTAATTTATAATAACACCCCTTCTAAACCAGAGTTATCCTTTGATGCTTTACAGTGGTGACGAAGACCAGGCTCAAGAGAGAATTAACAAGTTGGCAAAAATACTTAAAGAGAAAGAACTAGGCTCTAGCTTACATGCTGCAGGTGTTGGAGTAATAAGCTGTATCATACAGAGGGATGAAGGGCGAGCCCCAATGAGGCACTCCTTTCACTGGTCAGGAGAAAAGTTATATTATGAGGAGGAGCCTCTATTGCGTCATCTGGAACCTCCTTTGTCTATTTACCTGGAACTGGTTAGTAGATATATTGTTGAGTCCTCTGTATATGATTAAAAATGAATGTGAAAAGACATAATTTCACAAGCATCTTTCATCTGATAAATTATCAACATTTTTCTTGAGGCAGGATAAGCTTAAAGGTTACGACAATATACAGTATACCCCTTCCCGGGACCGTCAATGGCACTTGTATACCGTTATTGACAAGCCACTACCAATCCCAAGGATGTTCCTCAGAACGCTTGTAAGACAAGCCACATCAAATGAAGGGCTTACAGCATATCAACGGCTGGATGCTGCAACAACATGTAGCCAATGGAATATGTCTTTTACTTCGAGGAGCATTTTAAGGTCCTTAATGGCCGCAATGGAGGAGTTGGAACTTAATACACACAATACTACAGTCAAATCTGACCATACTCATATGTACCTTTATATTGTACGGGAGCAACAAATAGATGATCTTGTGCCTTATTCAAAGTAATTGTGATTATTTTCTTTTCAGTGGTTTTTCTTTCAGCATAAGATAGTGAGTTTCCTTTCTGGGGTCTTACCATAAGATATGGTTGTCAGGAGGGTTGACATAGATGCTGAGGAGGAAGAGAGTGCTGTTGAGGTAATCTTGAAGGAACTGGCACATGAAATTCATGCATCTGTTGGGGTAAGAATGCATAGATTAGGTGTTTGTGAGTGGGAAGTGAAGCTTTGGATGGCATCTTCCGGACTGGCAAATGGTGCTTGGCGGGTTGTGGTAACAAATGTGACCGGTCATACGTGCACTGTACATGTAAGTGTATTTATTAGTTATAGTTTATTTTCTTTAAAAAATAAACAATGTTTCCACCCAGCCACGCATTTTCAGCACAAAATATGCAAAGGTTTGTTTTGCAAGATTGCTAGAAAGTAAACTAGCTATTGGCCCATTACCCATACAGGTGTCAGTAATAAGCATCAGAGGTCAAACTCGGATTGAACATAGATATTTAGTCTTACTAATTTGTCAACTATCTACAAACTATTAAGAAGTGATTAATGAAGAAATCTAGGGTTGGCACTAATAGCAAGAATTTGAAAATGCCAATACGTTGTCTTTTATGTTCTAAGATTGTATATTGGTGATGTCTCATCATCAACTGAATGGTGCAGATGTACATCATTTTCAATTTATGTTTGTCATGCTAGAGCTGGTTTAAGACTGTTTTAAAGGCTCTGGCAATCAATCCGTTTACTTTTTGGATGAATTGAAGACAAGTATGAAAGATGAAGATAGACGAGGGACAGAATTTAGTGATGTGTATAAAAGGTAGTTAATGGTAGTTTGGGTCTTTCCTGAGTGTCAATGGTCCAGGAAATAATATTTTGTGTAGTAATACCCATATAGGAGAGGTACAAAGTTTGCAGTGTTAGTAACTTTAATGGCACTTGACGTGTTTTCCTACTATAAATTAATATCTAGGTTGGTTCTTTCTAAATTATCGTTATATTATTGTTTGATACAATATTCAGACATATCGGGAACTAGAGGATACCGGCACACACAGAGTGGTCTACCATTCAATCTCTGGTTTGGGTCTGCTGCATGGGGTGCTGGTCAATGCACAATATCAGTCTTTGGGAGTTCTTGATAGGAAACGTCTTTTGGCCAGGAGAAGCAACACCACTTATTGCTATGATTTTCCACTGGTGAGGACTATGCTATGAATATGCTACAATTTCAGTCTCTCTCTCTCTCTCTCTCATTGCAAATACATAGAGATGCAGTTTAAATTTTTACCTGAGGAGATGTTTTTCTGTAGGCATTTGAGACGGCCTTGGAGCAGTCATGGGCAGTCACATATCCAGGCACCAGGAAGCCCAAGGATAAAGATCTTCTAAAAGTCATGGAGCTCAAATTTGCTGACCAAGAAGGTGCCTGGGGTACTCCTCTTGTTCCTGTGCAGCGTCCACCTGCATTCAATGATGTTGGCATGGTAGCCTGGTTCATGGAACTGTCTACTCCTGAATTCCCTTCTGGAAGGACGATTCTTGTGGTAACAAATGATGTGACCTTCAAAGCTGGTTCTTTTGGCCCAAAAGAGGATGCATTCTTCCTTGCAGTAACTGATCTTGCTTGCAGTAAGAAACTCCCATTAATTTATTTGGCAGCAAACTCTGGTGCCCGTATTGGGGTAGCTGATGAAGTCAAAGCCTGCTTTAAAGTTGGTTGGTCTGATGAATCAAGCCCAGAGCGTGGTTTTCAATATGTATATTTAACCCCACATGATTATGCTCGGATTGGATCATCTGTAATAGCACATGAAATAAAGCTGGTAAATGGGGAAACCAGATGGGTTATAGATACCATTGTAGGGAAGGAGGATGGCCTGGGGGTTGAGAACTTAACTGGCAGTGGGGCCATTGCTGGCGCATATTCAAGGGCATACAAGGAAACGTTTACCTTAACATATGTGACTGGCCGTACTGTTGGGATAGGTGCTTATCTAGCTCGGCTTGGGATGCGGTGCATACAGAGGCTGGATCAGCCCATAATTTTAACTGGTTTCTCTGCACTAAACAAACTTCTTGGCCGGGAAGTATACAGCTCCCACATGCAACTTGGTGGACCTAAAATTATGGCAACTAATGGGGTTGTTCATCTAACAGTTTCAGATGATCTTGAAGGGATATCAGCTATCTTGAAGTGGCTTAGCTATATCCCTTCCCACATAGGTGGTGCACTTCCCATTCTTAATCCCTCAGATCCTCCAGAAAGATCTGTTGAGTACCTCCCTGAAAACTCGTGCGATCCTCGTGGTGCCATTGGTGGTGCATTGGATAGTAGTGGAAAGTGGATGGGAGGTATTTTTGATAAGGGCAGCTTTGTTGAGACGCTAGAAGGCTGGGCAAGAACAGTTGTTACAGGAAGAGCGAAGCTTGGAGGAATCCCCGTGGGGATAGTTGCTGTTGAAACACAGACAGTCATGCAAGTTATCCCTGCAGACCCAGGCCAGCTTGATTCGCATGAGAGAGTTGTCCCTCAGGCGGGGCAGGTATGGTTTCCTGATTCTGCAACCAAGACAGCCCAAGCATTGTTGGATTTCAACAGAGAAGAGCTCCCACTTTTCATTCTTGCCAACTGGAGAGGCTTTTCAGGCGGGCAGAGGGATCTTTTTGAAGGAATCCTTCAGGCTGGATCAACCATTGTTGAGAATCTTAGAACATACAAGCAGCCTGTTTTTGTATATATCCCAATGATGGGCGAGCTCCGTGGTGGGGCATGGGTGGTTGTGGACAGTCGGATCAATTCAGATCACATTGAAATGTATGCTGACCGAACAGCTAAAGGTAATGTCCTCGAACCTGAAGGAATGATCGAGATCAAGTTCAGAACTAAGGAGCTGCTAGAGTGCATGGGTAGGCTTGATCAACAGCTAATCAATCTGAAGGCAAAAAACCAGGAAGCCAGGAGCAGTGGAGCTCATGGGTTGGTTGAATCTCTACAGCAGCTGATACGAGCCCGTGAGAAGCAACTTTTGCCTGTGTACATCCAGATAGCCACCAGATTTGCTGAACTACATGATACTTCCCTAAGGATGGCTGCAAAAGGGGTCATTAGAGAAGTTGTGGACTGGGCTAATTCTCGTTATTTCTTCTACCGGAGATTGCGAAGGAAAATTGCCGAAGAGTCGCTGATCAAGACTGTAACGGATGCTGCTGGTGACCAACTGTCACATCAATCTGCAATGGACTTGATCAAGAGCTGGTTTTTGGACTCTAATATTGCAGGAGGCAGAGAAGATGCTTGGGTAAGTGATGAAGCTTTCTACAAATGGAAGGATGATCTAAGTAATTATGAGGATAAACTGAAGCTGCTAAGGGTCCAGAGGGTATCGCGTCAATTAACAAATATTGGCGATTCAATTTCAGATTTGCAAGCCCTACCTCAAGGTCTTGCAGCCCTTCTAAGCAAGGTAAGCCAATAAACAAAAGTCTCTTGTTTCCAAAGCATCCACGTATATATCATATGGAACCTGAGGTGATTGTTTGAATGATATGCAGGTGGAGGCAGCAACTCGAGCACAATTAGTTGATGAACTTCGCAAGGTGCTTGGTTAAAAAAGTTGTGCTTTACAGGTGATTATTATATTCTTGCACTTTTGCTGCTTCAAACCCAGTTACATCTTGATTATTTGATGTGATGATTGTCAGCCTTTATTAGATTTTAGAATCCATCTGCTACTTTCCTACCCTACAGGTAAACGATTTTGTTGGCTGTATGGAACTTCACCACAAATCGAAGATGGCAGAGCTCTAGGTACCAGTTTCATTTGTTGGCAGTGTAAATTTTATTAAGTCTGTTTTGTTAAATGTAGCCAAGCATATATTCCTATAGCTAGAGGAGGACCAGCTTAGCAGGTTCAGTATAATTGGTTTCCTGCATGTCTGATCTGCCTTAGCTTTTAATATTTAAATATTTTTGTATTTATCCAATCCATTGTTCTACATTTCAAATAATGAAGGACTCGTGAGAAAATAATGACACACGAGAATCTTAGTTACTGCCCTCGCTCATCATATTACACGTGGGTTGTTTCTTTGGTCCATTAATTCTTAACACAAGTTTAGGAATCAGAAATTTTCAAGATTTGGAACCCTCAATATGGATGTATAAGCCGTGCCATTTTGGCTCAAAAAACCCTCCCACTTTCCTTGTAAATTCCAGTTCAGAAGAATTTTTGGAGCAACATGAAAAATGTTTGGGTGCTATATAAACTTTGGTCATTTACTGGTTTTTCTTTGGTTGAGGCTGAACTCGGGCAGAGCTTCCGTCAATATATTTTGTGCCCAAAAAGCAAGCTCTGGGTTAGCTCAACCTGTGTTGACATTACCAATCAGTTTCTTTCTCGCATCTCCCGAGTTTCGATTTTATTTTGAGTAATGTTACGTACAGTCGTGGAGTGTACAAACGCCGTGCAGTCGTCTTAAAAAAGAGTAAGGTCTATTATTAAAAAATTAATTTTTTTTTTTATGTGGATCTCTTATTTATTCACTTTTTATAAAGTGATTGTGCGACACTTGTCTGTAATTATCATTTCTCTTTTATTTTTATCTGGAAGATGACACAACAATATGTTTGATTTCATCTCAAAAGATAAAACATTTTCATTGGAAAATAAAAATGAGTTGATACCCCCTTACACTTCTATTTTTGGATTCGAAATGAGGTAATGAGTTATACATCTCAACTCCATTTGATCCCCAAAAGAAAAATTCTGGTTCGTCCTCCATGTTGACCCCTTTGAACAAATATATATTCCGAGCCGAGCCCAAGCAAGAATCCATCTTTATTGTTTCAATGAAAAATAAAACGAAGGTGGAAAACAATATTCAGAGCTTGCTGGCTCTTTCTTCTGGGCATTACTTCATCTTGTGCTTGAGTTTCTGTTTCTTCTCTCTTTCCTTTCTTTTCAACTCTTCAAGTTTTTTCTTTTCCTTCTCTTTTTTCCGTTTCATCTCGTCTTTTGCCTGTTGCTTCTTCTCCTTCTCTTCTCTCCTCTTTCTCTCCTCCTTTTCTTTTGCTTTTTTTCTCCTCTTTCTCCTTCAATCCTTCTCTGCTCAATTCTCTTCTGATTTTGAAACACATTTTTTACTCTGTGTGAAAAAATGAACCCAAATATAAAGTGTGGGTTTATTTTGTATTTTGTGAGCTGGATTTGCAGGGTAAATTAAGCCGTCTTATTGTCGGTATCCAGCATTCAACTTTTCTTTTGTCATCAATCAATTGCCGTCCGGCAGTGGCAGTCCCATGCATAAACAGAGAGGATGAGTTGGCCACAACGTTTATACTGATTAGAGAAATAAGATTTTTTTTTTTCCTTTTAATTACCAAAAAAAAGTATACAACTTCTTGTAGTAAGGAATATGGAATATGCATGTAATGTAGTTTTGTGATAAATACTGTGTTTTCTTTGAGGTTTGAAAAGGCTTCTACATTTGAATATTGAGATGGGTTGAGTTATAAATTGTAGTATTTTGTGGGTCCCATTGAAATGCGTTTAACTTTTTTAGATTGAGATAAGTTTAACTTTTTAAGTTGAAATGTATGAAGTAGACTGAGATGAGTTTAACATTTTTATGGGAAGTTAAAAAAATAGTGGGTTTCATCAATGATTGGTTTGAGATGAGTTGAATTTAGTTCAACAACCAAACACAACCATACAGTTCATATAGTAGTTTTTACATGACCTTAGACTCTTAGCTTTGTAATCAGTGTGGCTTTTGCTTTGTATAGGGTTTTCATCTGTCATAAACGAGGGTTATCAATAAAATTAAGATTCTAGTCCCTTTTTTTTTTTAAAAAAGAATGCTATAACTAACCATTTATTTGTTAGATTCCATCTCTCCTCAAATTCATCAAATAATAGTTAGCATCTCCAAATAATTTATCACTAGGGTTTTTCCTCTTGGCTTCAAATCAATATATTTTGGTCATATTTAGATTTGTTGTTTGAACCATCTTTTTGTGTCAAAACCATGTTCAGATACTTTGCTGTTTGCCTGCTAAACTAATTGATTTCTTCTACTCATCATCCCTACATCACGTGTTTGTTAAGAAAAAAGAATAAAAGATAAAAAATCATGTGGTGAAAAATAAAAAGATAAAAAATCATGTATAATGTATGGTGTGGGATGATGAGTATAATTATTCAATGACAATACCCCCATTATATTTTTATCAATTCATCCTCACTTGTAGCATAAGACACTGGTAACAATCTAACACCTTGGAAGAGATTACTAATAAATCCCCAAAACCAAAGCTGTGTAGGAAATCATTATTCCCAACAATCAGATCAAAACTCAGAAACTCAAAATTCAATTATAGAGTATCTATTTCTGAAATATCAAGGATACTGAACGAATAATGTTAGATACAATTTAAAAAAAAAAAAAAAGAAAGTCTTAGATATGCAAATTCCGAGCACTTGTTTTAGGATTTTTGTTTTTGTGGAATAATCAATTTAGTAATTAATAAATAATTTTTTTTAAGGAATTAACGCAGAATATTAATTCTTAGGAATATCTTTCCAAGATCGTGGTTAACAGCAGTAGATATTCAAGATGAGCTTCACATTGCAATTTGCCACCCACCGTGGCCATGGAGAAATCAAATTTATGTACTTCGTCGACAAAAGCCACCCAAAGTCCACCATCTTCAAAAGCAGGAGAATTCAGTATTCTGTCATCTTTAATTATATCAGTTGATATGGCACAAGAATGGTACTAGAGCCACCTATTAGGTCTCGTTTGTTTTTACAGATGAGATGAGATGATTTGAAATTAAAGTTAAAAAATTGAATAAGATATTATTAGAATATATTTTTTAATATTATTTTTATTTTAGAATTTGAAAAAGTTGAATTGTTTATTTTATTTTATATTAGAAGTTGAGAAAGTTGTAATGATTAGATAAGATGAGATGATATTTTTTTTGAAAACAAATTAACAAGTTTGATAATTTTTTTTTATCAATTAGTGTAATTTATTTTTGAATATTTTTTTAACTCATTTAAATATTTTTTTAAAAAAATTATAAACTTATTAAAAAATACTTCCTTAACTATTAAGTAAAATAAATAAAAAACAAATCGGTACAAAAATTCGATAGGTATCCTCAGTAGGAATAGAGTTTTGGATGGCACAATCTATATCAACAACTTACCATATCAGTTGGCATGGCAATGAATACCTGATAAAAACAACATTTTCCTCGTTAAATTTGCAGAATGCATTCATAGAATGGGAGAGAAAAGACATGAAGCTGATATATAAGAGACAGACATGCCAAGTTCACTGCAATCAAATGGGCAGACAAATCACTTAACTATTAGATTCTATAAATAGGTTTTGCTCTTAGTCGTTTGTCTGTAGAGAGTATCAATAAGAATAATGTTACATACAGTCGTGGAATGCGCAAACGACATGCAGTCGCTTTGAAAAAGAGTAGGGCTTTACACACTCACGACTGCAAGTATCATTTCTCAAAAGAAATAGTATACTGGTGGCTTCAAATGCATTATTTTGATTTATGATGTCATATTTGATATGGAGACATCTCAAAATGTATTCGGTCATAGATATAAGTTTATCTAATTAATGAATGATGATAGTTTTCTTTAAAAAAAAAAAAAAAAAAAAAAACCCACCACCCTAGTTATCACTCATTGAGATGAGGTGTACAATTTTCAAACGAGTCTTTCTCCCACCCTTTCCATTTTCACGATGCTTTCTCAAGACCTTTTCTTCCTCCCCCATTCAATTTCACCGCTGACTATTTATGCATTTGATCATTTCTCTCATGCAAAAACTACATTCCCTTTAGTTGTAGCTGGCTAGCTTCTTCCAACAATCTCTTACCGTCTGGAAGAACATGTCCTCGATCGCCAATCAAAGTTGTAAGTTTGGAGGTATGAAACAACTCCACCAGCCCAGGCTTGGTCAGAACAAGCTGTTCAACAAGGGCATAGGCATTAGGCACTTCTTCTAAGTTAATTTGACTTGATGCCAAAGCAACTGATTTGCATAGATGATTTCAAATCATTTATCTTCTAAAGACTTCCTTTTTATTGTTCTTTTAATTATGAGTTTATGTTGTGAAAGCTCGTCTTTTGGCCTAAATAAGAAAGAAAGAAAAATCATAATTTTATGGACCAATACGTTCAATCAGGAAAATGGACCCCATACACTGAAAGAAAAAAAAAAAAATGGACCAATATGTCCAGCCGAGGTCAATCATGAAAACCGTAATCATGAAAGTGAGCCTTCTTTAACATGATGCAAAGGGAATCCTATTCAGATGCATTTCTTTACTTTCACGGATAAAATGAGTTAAAGATAAAAATTAAAAATTAAATAAAATATTATTAGAATGTATATTTTTTTAATATTATTTTTGTTTTGAGATTTGAAAAAATTAAATTTTTTAATTTATTTTGCGTGGAAATTTAAAAAATTTGTAATGATTAAACGAGACGAAATGAGTTAAGAAGAGTTGTGAAAACAAACGAAGAGATAGGGTGGAGTCGGACAAGGAGAATGCTTCCATTCAAGCTGTTTGAAGCTATCCACTGCTATGAATTCAATTGTCCAGTCTTGTAAGGTGGGGGCTGAGCAATAAGAAAAACTTGAAGCAAGCAATAGGGCACTTGAGGCTTTGTTTCTCGTGAAAAGGATAAAAAGCATTCAAAAACTGGAAGAAAACATTCCTCTACAGAAGCGTCTGAAGCAGTTAGATTTCTATTGACGTTTCTGAAAATTTGAAAGTATAAAATAACACCTCATCGCTTTTTGAGTGCGCAATTATGCACCTTTTTTCTTTTCTTTTCTTTTGTTCTCTCTGGGATTATGATCACAGAGTCCACTTAACCACTTTTATAATGACCTCGTCACCACCCACTATGACTCAACAAGACCTGCTTTCCTATCCTTCCTAGCTTCTGCTTTTCATTTTATCTCATACAACAATCACATTCCGTCCTTATCAAGCTTCTTCGACCATCTTTGGAGAACAGGATGAGACAGCTTCTGCAACTGTGAGGAAGATTTTGTCCTCACCAATCAAGTTTGCAAACGTGGAAGCGTGGAGCTTGTCAATCACCACAGGCCCAGGATTTGCCAGAATGAGCTGAGAAACAACATGGGAGCTTCTGGTAAGGCAAGTTACTCTTACAGATTTGTAGTGTGAATTGTTTCTTAAGGAAGTATTTGATGCTGGCACATTCATAATTTTTGGAGTAGTTTATATTACAGAAAATGTGGTTTTAGCATGGTTGTGCATATACCTGAACTTCTCTCTTCTGGAGACTCCTATATAGTTCTTCTAGGGCATGAATGCCACTGGTGTCGATGTCAGTCACAGCTGAAAAAACAGAAAACAACATGAAAAATGAGTTCGGATGCAAACAAGAGTTTGTGCTGGCATATGGAGTTTGGGAACTGGGTGAAATAAATGCTTACGGGACATCTCAACAATCAAAAATTGGATTCTAGGTTGGTAGTCTCCTTTTTTCTGTTCTTCCTCATCCGTCAACCACCTTAATATCCTGAAATAAAGTTTTTTTTTTTTAAAAAAAAAAAAAAAGACTTTAGCATCGTCAAAGCTACTGAAATTTTAACCAAGTTCGCAAATTCTGAAACTTCAAAGTAACCCTAATTCTTATGTTATCCTTCATTTGGATGCAACATATAATCCTGCATATCATCAAGAGTGGAGAACAGCACGAGCTTAGTACAAGATAGAGATCACATTTACCTCTCCTTAACATAATTGGAGTTAGAAAAGTAAATTGCCGAATCAACTCTCACAATCAGAATGCCTGGAACTTTAGTTGCATCTGGATATTGTTGGATGTTTCTGTACACTGCCGTTCTAGGAATATTCCCAAGGATTGCAGTTCTTGGTCTGGTGACTTGTAAGAGGATTTTAGCAAAGGATATTGAGACCTGCCACAAGAGACGGTGAAGATGATTTACATTAGTTAAGGCAACTCATTAATTTGGCAATTGGCACTGAGGAATTTAAGAGTGGTAGATATCTTAATTCTTACCGCAATTAAGAGGCCTATCTCAACAGAGGAGAAAATTACACCAAAGAAGGCTCCCAAACAAGCAACAAAATCAAATTTATCAATCTTCCATATCAGAATTGCTGCTTGGAAGTCGATTAGATTGATCACAGCAGATATGATGATGGCAGAAAGAATGGCATTCGGTGTGTACTTAAAAAGAGGTGTGATGAATTCCAAGGTTAGGATAACAACAAAAGACATCACAATGTTTGAGGCTGCAGTTTCACAGCCTGCCATGTAATTCACAGCTGACCGAGAAAAGGAACCTGCAAGTATTAACCAGATAGAATCAGTCATAGGCAAATATTAATCATTTTCAAGCTACTTAGCCACGTATTTCTGAACATTACTTATTTAGGGTTTCGTGTGTCAGGGAACTCCACATATATCTGGTTGTTAAAATTCGATTTTGTTTGCCAGAATTTTAGTATATATTTTACCCATCTTTAAATGGTTGCACTCAGAAGGATAGCTACAATTAAGCTTGTGCCACTAACAAAGGCCTATGGGATTGAACTCTTTGTTGGACATGAATATTTGTTCCCATCATTAAATTAGCATCATCATTTGGAAGTAGGTAGGTTCACATGACTTGAGTCTTGGTCCCTTCCCACCTGTTGCCACATAACAGGAAGTCATCGAACCAACGATATTCATTGATCCTAGTGCCACCATTTCTTTGTTGCCATCAAGTTGATAGTCTTTCATGGAAGCAAATGTTCTTCCGATTGCTATTGCTTCCTGATAGAATTTCCCCAAGAAAATATATGTAAGAAAATTGCCTTAGATACAAGAATCAGTGACCGGATTTGCTTGATTAGAAATGGATTGTGCAAGGCTCACCGTCAATGCTATCATTCCAGCCACGATACCAATCCTAAAACCTTTTCCAAGATATTCACCGCTGAAATATATTTGATTCACTGATGAGGGATTAATTCCTTTCTCTATATGTCTCACCTTTACATACCAATTACACTGTTAGTGTCAATGCTGCAGTAAATACTACTACTACAGTTCCTACCATGATTAGGATTGTCATTACAACCTATCTTGTCCAAAAAAAAAAAAAAAAGAGAATGATGAGTAAGTGCTTACAATTTCAACACCTTTCTTTTCAGCATGGGTTATATACACAAAAAAGGTGGACAGGATCACAGATACTAATGGAGCAATTGCAGGTACCCAGAAGAACTTCTTGTTCTTTTTTCCCTGCTCAGCAGAATATGAGAGAATCAGAGAAATAATTCACAGCCTTAAACATTTTAGGTAAATAGTGTTAGTGATTAGGAGCTCTTACTATGTATTTAGCGAATAGAAGAAAACTCAAAAAGGTGCCTCCAATAAGTATAGTCTGCCAGTTCCACTGCAAAATGTTTGATATAAGATTAATCTGGCTTAAAGTTTGTTTGTACTTTGAGCTTCTCAAATGTCGTTGCAGAACCTTTTCTTCTGAAAAGGATAAAGGAGCCAAAAATAAGTGAGGAAGATATAGAAAAGAGAGGTCTTACTCCATGATTAACTGAGCCCCATACTGAGTGCATTACAGAGACAATATCAGTTTTCTTTGTGAACGTTTTTATGCCCAGAAAACCCTTAAGCTGTTGGAGTGCAATAGTGATGGCGGCGCCACCCATAAAACCGACAATGGCAGCATGGGATAGGAAGTCAATCAAGAAACCCAACCTGCCAATAAACCCAAACCACCATAATAATCACAGTTGACAGAAAGCTAGAATCCTTCGAGGGACCGAAAGAAGATTATAAGCAACGCAAAACCAATAGGAATAAAAATACTTTATCTGAGTGGGGATGGTAATAGTAATAGGAATTACCTGAATAATCCTAAGGTGGCTTGAGTGACTCCTGCAAAAAAAGTAGCCGTGAAAGCAAGCCGCCGGTACCCTATTGGATCTGTATGGGCATCAATCTCATTCTGAAGAAGCGTTCCCAGCAAGAGAGACACCACAGCCACAGGTCCTATGGCAATATCTCTTGAACTACCCATGAAGGCATAAATCAAAGGTGGAACAAAGCTGGAATCTGTATTGATTTGGAACAACGAGAAACATAGAAGCCTTGTCATATGTCCAAGGAGGGAAGTTCATAGGAAATGCATTGTGTTCATGCGTGGTACAGAAACTTACACAATCCATATTGTGGGGCCAAATTTGCAAGCTTTGCATATCCAATGTCCTATTTTGCCAGTCAAATGAATTGTTAGAACAGCATACAGGTTGGGGGGGGGGATTCTTATGTTTTTTTGGTTCTTTTTCTTTCCTCTTAAGTTTTATATCTATATATCTTCCAGGCAGAGAATTTACCTGAGGAATGCAGAGACTTGCAATAGTGAGTCCTGCGATAAGATCCCCTCTTAATTTAGTTAGGTTGTACTTTCTCCCCCACTCAAATATGGGGAAAATTGTTTGGATGCCTAAGATGAACTTTCGAGACCTAGGTTGATCCTTAAAGGGACGTAAGGGATCGTCTGAAAAGAGTGTTTCTTTCATGGTGGCTTTGAATTCATTGATGAGATTTTGCTTGGGGGGAACTCCCACCTTGTGAATGAGTGGGAAGTTTTGTGACTGATGGCGTGAGGATGACAGACTTCTGGTGTCTATATCTTTTGTTTCAAGTTCCTCATTACTTGAATGACCCATTAGAGGCACACAAAATTAGCCCACCTGCAGCACAAGAAAAGCATAGAGATGTCACGACCAGAAATATCAAAATGCTAACAATCTAAAGGAGAATAAAGTAATGGAGCAAACGCTTATAAATTTTGCAATCCAAACTACAAGTAATATAGGTTCTTTTACATGCAAAATGTATTTTATGACAACACCTAACTTCAAAATTATGAAAATAAAGAATTGAGCATCCTCAATAGCTTATGGTTCCATACCATTTGTCTCAGAAATCATGGAACCCACACCTACCATAACATCAAGACAGAGTCGTAAGTAAGAATTAATGGTTGAGGATATTTTACCTGAACGAAGTAAATAGATGCAAGCAGAAGACTTGGACAGTAAAGTGTTTGAGAGCGTAGAGCCTTCTTGATGTCAAAGGATGTTGGGGAGCTCTTTCTTATTTAAGTTGTTAGGATTTCTGGTCAGACTTCTCAGCCTGAAAGAGAGACCCCTAAAATTAAATTATGCATGCTAAACAGCCAAGTGAACAAAATTGTTAATTGCAGGCAGCCGACAGATGGGATTTTTTAGCACCTTGTGACTGATGTAAGCACATAATCATCTCTTCCATAGTTGTGGTGCTTATGGATTCAAATATGGTGGTTGAGAAGGTATTGACTTGCAAGTACAGATGGTAGCAATTGAAAAACTAGAAGCACATCCACCTTTTTAGATCATAAGGTCCCCTTCTATTTTCCCCCCTTTCTCAAGGAAGAGAAGTTTTGGTTCTTCAACTGAAAGAGCCCCCTTCAAGCGGTGCAGCTGATAAAGAAAACTTGAAGTCAACAAAGTGTATGGAAAATGCAATAAACCTTGCTACAGTAGATATTGGAATTACTATTAATTTCGATTGACGCTGACATAAAAAAACACAGCGTCCAAGCCTTTTTAACTTCACTTTTAAGTGTCATAAAAAAAATATGATATTCCCGAAATGAATTAAAATGATAAAAATTTAGATCCTTCAAATTCAAGAAGGAATCAATGCCCCCCGGGACTACCTTAAAAGCGAAATTGACCAATCTCATAACACTAGTCATGGCCATCAATTTGATCACTATGATATTCATAATACTCAAACATCAAACCCTCTATTTCATAAAACCTAAATACATACGTCTCCACCTACATTGTACGAGAAAGATTGTCTTTTACACGTTGGGAGAAAAAAATCCAACCAATCTAGAGGCATAGAATCTTAAGCAGTCGTTTACATGAATCAAAACCGAGAGATTTTTTTCCTTCTTTTGTGTTGATTGGTCCTAATTTCCAGAATGCATGAGAATAAAGGTTAAAATGGAGTCGACCCTCACCTTCGTTCATATGCTTTGCATGCAAGCCATTGATGGTGGGTGATTCGATTACACCTAGACAAAAGGGTTCCCCACCCTTCCACTTTAATTTAGCTGATCATATCCTAAGTTCCTGTAGGCAAGTAAAAGAAAAATGAACGACCAGTATGTCTAATAAGAAATTGAGGAGGAGAAGAAAAGGGCAAAAAGAACTGGCTATTATAATTAATTCATATAATACATAAAAGTTTATACCCAAGATCAGTTACCGCCTTCCCTTTTTGTTCCCCACATTAGATGGTCCTCATGTTTCTGAAAAAGTTTATTCATTCCGATCGAAAGATCAATCATGAGTTTATATGAAAGAAAATCCGGAAAAATAAAGAAGACGACGACGAAAGAAAGAAAGAAAGAAAGAAAGAAAATTAAAGCAAACAAAAAGAGCCCAGATCGAAGTCGTCTAGGTGCAATGAATCCGAAATTGCGTTAAATTCTTACAACTTCACGTAGCAGTCTGTCACAGAAAAAGGGCAAAAAAAAAAAAAAAAAACACGGGTGAATCGAAATTCAAGTTGTATACTGATACTTCTTGGTTTGCAGGGAAAACAAAACATGCATCAACTTCTCCGCAAAACTGGTTATTTTAGAATCATCGTCTTTGGAAGACGCTTATTCATTCGTTATATTTGTGAATAGTAATAAAAAAAAAATATAAAAAAGTAATAATAAAATATTAAATAATAATAGAGTAATCTCTGTATCCACTTGATTAAAGACACTGATAAAATGTTCAAGAAATTAAAAAAAAAAAAACTCTGTTTATTTCTTTTGTTTTTCTAAAAAAAAAAAAATGGTTGGATAGTCCGCAGTCAACTGATCTTGTTTTTTCTCTCTACGGAAATGATTATAAGCACTATCTTGTCTTCTTATAAGGAAGGAATTATTGGTCATTAGTTTGGCTAAACAGACAGCTCCACGCCGTGTGTTCTGCAAGAAAATCGTTAATTATTTTAAAATCAATTAAAAATATATATATACATATATATATATATACTAGTAAGATGTTACGTGTCTGAGACACGTATGTGCAGTTCAAAGTACTAATATATTTTATTAAAATAAAAATAAAGTACATATATCTTATTATTTTATTATTAATATATATCTTAAAAGTTATTGAAAGATAGACTATTTGTAAATTATTATAATGCTTTCTTATTATAATGAATACGAAAATATAAATCTACATAAATCTGTTTTCCTATTAAAATGTATTTTCAAATTAGAAATTGAATCCATGATTATTATTATAATAAATCTGCTTTATTAGCATATTTAAATATATTAATAGTGAAATAGAAACCAACAGAAATTATAAAAGTAACCATAAATAGAATGTAAATGAAAATACAATTGTATCCCTGTATTCTGTAATTATTACAAACGAATGGAAAGTTAATGAAAATTAACATATTTCGTTAAAATAAGAAATTTCAATTAAAATAAAAAAATTTCGTTTCATAGGCTCTTTATATATATAGAGATATAAAAGAGAATAATTATAGGTATATTATTATTATTTTAATTTCTGTCGTGACTTAATTTGTGTACATGTACACGTGGCAGTGTGTGACATAGTTGCACACGTGGTGAAGAGAAAGAATCGGGACTTGTTTCAGGGCAGATTCGAGATCATCCAAATTCATCTTAATTTATTATTATAATTATTTTAAATTTTTATATAAAATATAATAAATAATTTAAAATTTTAAAATAATAAAAATATTAAAAATAATATTTTATTAAATTTATCTAAAATTGTCTCCACTCATTCAAACGAGAGATAGAAGTTACTCTTTCAAAGATAAGTGTGGATTTTCTTTGTTGCAAAAGGGGAAAGGGACCACCTTGCTTGCTAGTTGATATAAAGTTGTTTTGTGTGGCTTTAACTATATTATATAAAAAGGTGTCACAACGTCAAGGATATTTAATTTAAGAACTCTTATTATGATAATGCTTCCTTGACTTTACATCATCATGTTTTACATGTCGATTTTCCTTATAATTAACCGAAGTCTTCTGAATTCATCATGTATATATAATTCTTTAGTTATGCAGTACTTTTTGTTCAACTTTTTAAATTCTAAAGAAACGAAATGGTCCACAATCCATGCATGAATTTATCCCACAGTCAACAAAAACGTCCAGATCATAACATCATAGCTTCAATTCCTTGTGCTTGTACGTACCATATATGTTCTTTATATTATAAATTTTCTTTTTTTTTTCAAGTGAGTTCGCGCATCAAACCGTCCACTGATATTGATATATAAGGCATATGTTGAATGAAACAGTCATTACAAAAAAACTACTTATTTGTAGTTAGTTTTGTAAAAATGACTATTTCTTGTTAAAATGAGTTTGTTTTCATTGCAAATAGTCATTCTCGTCGTAAATAATCCGTCACAAATACTTATTTTTCTTGTAGTGAGTACGAATTGAATACGAAAACGATTTTCATGAAATAGAGTAAGAGGACATTCTTATTCTCTAAAAAAAAAAAAGTTATGTAAACATGGATGCGTAGTTTGATACAAGCACTCTCTCGTATCTAGCAAGGTTCTTGTTAAGAAAGAGGGAAAAAGTGTTTGAATAATTCTGTATATTGATTTTGTGTTCTGCTTTACAAAATATATAAGCGTACAATGAAACTAATAATGCAAATTTACATATAAGGAAACTATACTATTGTAACAATTGCCTAAAATAATAAATCCCTGATTTTGTGCAAACTAAATTATGGGAAGAGATGATTCTGTCAATACTCCCCCTCAAGTTGGCGCATGAAGATTCGTAATGCCCAACTTGGATTAGAAATGGTGGAAAAGATCTTGTCCTAAAGCTTTGGTGAAGATATCTGCAATTTGCTCATGTGAAGAAGTGTGAATGGCTTTAATGAGGCCGGAGCGAATTTTGTCGCGAATGATGTGGCAATCGATCTCAATATGCTTGGTACGTTCATGAAACACTGGATTGTGAGCAATGTGAAGTGCAGACTGATTATCACAGTAGAGATGGAAAGGCTCGGGATGAGGAATGCCAAGATCAGTGAGGAGTTGCTTTAGCCAGGTGAGTTCACAGGTTGTGACAGCCATAGCACGGTATTCAGCTTCGGCGGAAGAACGAGCAACAGTAGTCTGTTTTTTTGTGCGCCACGAGATTGGACTGGTACCGAGCTGGATGAAATAGCCTGTGGTGGAGCGACGGGTGGTTGGGCAACTGGCCCAATCAGAATCAGTATAAGCTGTAACCTGAGTGGTACTGGAAGAGGAGAAAAAAATGCCTTGGCCGGGGCTCCCTTTGATGTAGCGGAGAACACGCGTAGCAGCAGTCATATGGGGAATACGAGGAGCATGCATAAACTGACTAAGAATGTTGACGGCATAAACAATGTCAGGTCGAGTGATGGTCAAGTAAATGAGACGACCAACTAGACGACGATAAATGCTAGGATCAGGAAGTAGAGGTCCATCTTCATTGGAAAGCTTCAAATGTTGTTCCATTGGAAAAGAGGCGGTCCGGGCACCAAGTTGGCCACTGTCAGAAAGAATATCAAGAGCATATTTTCGCTGATTCAGAAAAATGCCTGCAAAAGAACGAGCAACTTCAAGACCAAGAAAGAATTTCAGAGAGCCAAGATCCTTGGTTTTGAAGTGAGTGAAGAGGTGATTCTTGAAAAACTCAATTTGGGGAAGATCATTGCCAGCAACTAAGATATCGTCAACATAAACAAGAACAATAGTGATGCTGGTGTGAGTAATAAGAGTGAATAAGGAATGATTAGCCTGAGATTGACGAAAACCTGCATCAAGAAGCACAGTAGTTAGTTTAAAAAACCAATTGCGGGAGGCTTGCTTGAGGCCATATAGAGATTTTCTGAGGCGACAAACACGGGTCTCCCCCTGAGTGCAATAGCCAGGAGGTGGGATCATGTAGACTTCTTCATCAAGATCACCGTGCAAGAAGGCGTTGTTGACATCAAGCTGATGAATGATCCAATTTTTGTTAGCAGCAATGGCCAATAAGCAGTGGACAGTGGTCATCTTGGCTACCGGAGCAAAGGTTTCATGGTAGTCAAGTCCTTCAACTTGAGTGTAGCCCTTGGCAACCAGTCGGGCTTTGTATCTCTCAATGGATCCATCAGCTTTGAGTTTGGTTTTAAAAACCCATTTACAGCCAATGGGTTTCTTACCAGGTGGAAGATGGTCAAGAGTCCAAGTGGAGTTAGCTTCTAGAGCCTGGAGCTCGGTAGACATTGCCTCGCGCCAATGAGAATGTTTGAGAGCATCAGAGTAGCATGAGGGTTCAACACAAGAGGTGAGAGCATTTAAATAAGTAATATGTGAGGGGGAAAAGCGAGAGTAAGAAAGAAAAGCAGACAGAGGATGAACAGTACCTGAAGTCGTTGTAGCAGGTGAAGACGCCGTGGGCTCTGTGTGTAAAGTGGGACATATGTAATCATGGAGATAGGAAGGCCGGGTAGTATGGCGGCGAGGACGAGAGACAGGTGGAGGTGGGGGTGATGAGGGTGGAGTTTGAGGAGGTGAAGATGAAGAGGCTGGAGTTTGAGGAGGATTTAGAGGTGTTTGAGAAGTAGATAAAGTGAGTTCAGGAATTGGAAGAGGAATGATTTGAGATGAAGAAGAAGAGGAGTCTGAAATATTCTGAAAAGGGAATTGTTGTTCATGAAAGGTGACGTCACGAGAGTAGAAAATGGACCGTGTATCAAGATTGTAGAGTTTGTAGGCTTTGTGAGTGCTAGGGTAGCCGAGAAAAACACATTTAGTAGCACGAGGAGAAAATTTATCACGGTGAGTACGAAGAGTTTGAGCATAACAGAGGCACCCAAATACATGAAGGTGATCGTAGTTGGGTATTTTGTTGAAGAGAACCTCAAAAGGTGATTTATTTTGAAGAGTACGGCTGGGAGTGCGATTGATGAGGTAGGCGGCAGTAAGAACACAATCACCCCAAAAAGGGAGGGGTAAGTGTGCTTGAAAACGTAGACTGCGAGCAACATTAAGAAGGTGCCGGTGTTTATGTTCCGCAACACCATTTTGTTGAGGAGTTTCAACACAAGTACGTTCGTGAATAATGCCGTGGTCAAGAAGATAAGTTTGAAATTGATGAGAGAGAAATTCTTGTCCATTATCAGTTCTAATAATTTTAACATTGGTGTTAAACTGATTTTTGACAAGAGCAAAAAAATGCGTTAAATGAGTGTAGGCTTTGGATTTAAAACGCATTAAATATATCCAAGTGGTGCGAGAAAAATCATCCACTATTGTGAGAAAATAATGTGCTCCAGATAAGGAAGAAGTATGATATCCACCCCAAATATCACAAAAAATACGATTAAAAGCAAAAACACTTTTATTAGCAAAAATTGGAAAGGGTAATCTTGTATGTTTAGAACGAGCACAAACATCACAATTAGAAAGAATACAAGGAGAATCTAAAATTTTAGGAATAATAAAACTGGAGGGATGACCTAGACGTTGATGCCATAGGGTCTTATTAGCAGTAGATTGAGCAGCAAAAATCACAGGTGGGTCGGGACGGTACACGTAAAGCCCATTGCAGAGTTCACCCGCTCCAATCAGCTTCATCGACTGTGGGTCCTGAAATAAGCAATTATTAGAAGAGAAAGTAATAATGCAAGAATTGTGAAGGGCAATTTGGGAAACAGATAATAGATTGAAGGTTAAGAGGGGAACAAAATAAACTTGAGTGAGAATGAGAGAAGGGGAGAGAACACATGTGCCGAGACCCTCGGCAGGCACATCTTGACCCGTGGGAAGCCGAATCGAATGGGGGGTTGCAAGGGGTTGGAGATCGGCGAAAGCTTCCTTGTGGTGGCAGATATGGTGGCTCGCGCCACTGTCTACCACCCAATGGAGGCGCCGATTGAGAGGAAAATCAAGATGAGGGGAGAAGAGGTTACCAATGAAGTTCACAGATGACTCAATCGGAGAAGAAGATGGCGCGAGCAAGCCGAGAAGCTTCTGGTAGAGCTCTGGTGACAAACCAGGAACTGGGCTTGAAGCCGATGAAACGGCAGTGGTCTGATTGACGCTAGACGGAGGCTGTCCGAGAATGGAGGGCTGGGTCTTGGGTCGCGGGTTTCGTCCAGGAGGGTAACCGACGAGAGTCCAACAACGATCTCGGGTATGACCATCTTTGCCGCAAGCCGTGCACTTGAAAGGGTTTTTTGGGCGTCCACTAGATCGAACAGCCATGGCCATGATTTCCGATTGAGGGGGTCTAACGTTGAGCAACCTTTGTTGCTCTTCTTGAAACAAAATAGAGAAGACTTTGCTGATCGGTGGAAGTGGATCCATGGCTAAGATTTGAGTGCGAAGAGAGGCGAAGGAATCGTTGAGACCGAGGAGGAACTGGAACACCTGTTCATCATCGGCTTGCTGCTGTAAAGCTGTGAGGTTAGTGCTTTGTTTGAGATGACCAAGTTCATCCCAAATTTGTTTGATTTGGTTATAGTAATCATGAATGGAATTTGTGGTTTGATGTAGGGAAGATAGAGTCCGTTTGAGTTGGTAGATTCTGGCATTATTGCCATGACAAAACCGAGAGGAAAGGTCCAGCCAAACATCACGTGGGTTGGTGTGATATTCAAGAGAATTCGCAAGAGAGGGGCTGATGGAGTTGAGGATCCAGGTAAGAACCATATCCTTTGTTTGGTTCCATCGGGTGTACTCGGGTGTATTAGGTTCAGGAGCTTTGAGAGTGCCATCAACAAAACAGAGTTTGTTTTTGGCATTGAGGGCTCGGGTCATGGCTTTTTGCCATTTGGGATAGTTGTCGCCGGTTAGGAGTCCATTGACAAGGGTTAAGCTGGGTGAATCTGAGGGATGAAGAAGATAAGGGGAAGGGAGGGAAGGGAGAGACGGGTTGGAGGATTCATCCATGGTGATGCCAAGAAAACGTAACCTGGCTCTGATACCATGTTAAGAAAGAGGGAAAAAATGTTTGAATAATTCTGTATATTGATTTTGTGTTCTGCTTTACAAAATATATAAGCGTACAATGAAACTAATAATGGAAATTTACATATAAGGAAACTATACTATTGTAACAATTGCCTAAAATAATAAATCCCTGATTTTGTGCAAACTAAATTATGAGAAGAGATGATTCTGTCAATAGTATATTATTATTCCATTTTCCTTTCCTTGCGTGTGAATGCTCATCCACAAATCTCACTGATCATTCTCTCTCCTTTATAGTCAAGGATTAACCGACAAAACATTCCTATCAGATTTTATATATATATATATATATATATATATATATATATGAATTATATGCACATGGCATTGTTGACGATTTCTTGTCAAATAGTTAGACTAAATGATTCTCCATCTTTGATTTTTTTTTTTTTTTGGAGAGGAGGGGATATTGGGGGGGTGGCCGGTGGGATTTTAGTCACAATTAAGTATCTTTATCCTTGAAAAAGATAACATACATTTGACTTTTGTAATGAAAACTAAGACATTGTTCGATCGATCATAATATAGATCATCATGAGTTACTGCCTAATAAGTACTTATACTAAGCATCTTTTAACAATTATCTTAATTTGCGACGTGATATCAAATGATTAGTAGATATATAAATAATAAATAATAAATAATTTTTGAGTTTTTTAATATCACACAAATTAAAGAATAATGGCTAATTAAAAAAAATATTATTTCAATCCTTTTTTTGTTATTTTCTCAAAAATAATTTGTCGATTCGCTTATGATCGAAATTTGGCCCGCGGTAAATACAATATCGATCGCACCTTGCTTGCATGGACTGATCCTCTCAAGCAAGAAAATATTCCTAATTCAATTCTTACGGCCTGAAATTGATGAAATGATCTTGATATATAGATCTCCGGCCCAATTGCATTATTAATACTTTTGAATAATCTTTTAAATTTGGAGATCAAGCACTCATGAAATTCGAAATAATTAATTTAATTAATTAATGTACGTACGTGTCCCAATCAAACTTGAAAAAAATGGTATCGGTATCAAATAAATGGGGCTGAAAAAGACCACTAAACGAGGGACCTCCTCCCATTAATTCTACGCTTCATTTCGAATGAGAACTTGATCTATCTACACCTTCTCTCATCATATTCCATTCTTATATGGTCCATCTCTCTCTCTCTTAATTTATATATATATATATATATATATTATAGTGGTCATGTGGTGTGATGTTGATGACATGGAACATAACAAGCTGATGCACGTAATTGACTGTGAATGATTTGTAAATAGCATCATCGAGTCACACAAGATTGCGACATGAACTATTATATAGTGTGATCTTTTGAATTTCGAGAATAAATTAAAACAATGCAATCATTCGTACAAGACTTTGAGTCGTCGTTTGCTTGTCGTTGGTGATCAATTGAAGTGTTTCTGAATTTTTAAGATATTTATAATACTCTACTTCCAATATATAATAATTGCATGGCCGTTCCGTAAAATTATATATCGTAAAAATCGTCGATATTGATCTAAAATAGCTTTTAGGATTTCGTCGAACTTGTGGCGATTTAAAAATCGTCGAAAATAATAAAAAACAACGATTACGAGATGTATTTGCGGCGATTTTAAATACTAAAAAATGTCTAATTTTTTATAATATGAAGTGAATCTTGAAGATTAGAGAGAAGATCATCAGCACACATTTTAATTATAACAAACAAAAAAGTGATTTTCTTTTATTAATCTATTATATATGCTTTTCATATGCGTAAACGACAAGAATTTATTAAATATTGGTCATTTTTATTAGAATAAAAGTTAAGTTCGAGCTTATTATCGAGTTATATTTTATATTCGTGAAAAGTTCATTTATTTATTTTTTATATTTATTTTCATATACTTTGTTTAAATAATTAGCCCTAGTACCTCTCCTATTATTTATTCTTGATTTTAATTAATAAGTCGTTGATTTTTTAAAAAAAAAAAAAAAACTATTATACCTTATGAGAATAATTAAATGTCATTTTCCAATTTGATGGAGGAGATGCATTTTCAAATCCTTTTCTCCACTGCAAAAGTCTTGTGATTCTTGAAGAATGTTAAAAAGTTTTGTCGTTGAGAAGAGGTAGATTTTAATTGTTTTTATTATATTATTAACACTCTCACTCACACATTGACCAACTTTCTCATGGAGCTAAATACGTAGAATATGTAATTAATTAACAGGGAAAAGCGTAGATATAAGATTCAAATCCAAAATCTCTATTCTGATACTATATATGTTGATTAGGCATGAACTGGCCTAACTGATTAAGTTGTTGACCTCCATATAACAATTTAGATGATAATGAATTCATCAACAAGCTTATATATAATGAGACATATTTCTTAACTGAAAGCTATTGCAATTAACATTATCTGATATGGAAAAAATTATATTAAAATCAGGACTTGAGATTCATTGAAGATTTGGCTAGTAGTGAGTTTTGGGTTGTCCAGTCTTGATTGAGTCGTTGATAGTCCTATTACACAACATAACATTTTATTGATAGGATGAGAGAATCTAGTCATTTTTTACTCCGAGAGTAATTAATAATTCTTGATGAAGGAATACCTAGATGGGATAGAACTAGGGGTGCTACCCACTCCCTATGGGGCCAACCCGCATGGGTGCGGGTGGGGAATTTTTTCCTATACCCCGCCCACGTCCGCTGCCCGGGATGCGGAGGTGGACCTCCATCCGTCTGCCCCCACTCCTACTGGGAGTTATCTGGGCCCTAAATGGCTCAGAATCTGTTTGTGGGTTACTTTGGGCCCATAACTTAACTAAAAGAAATAAATATATTTAAAAAATGCAAACAAAAAATAAAATATATAGATAGAACTATTAACTATATACTAAGTTTCAACTAATACTATTAAGTATTAACTAATTAAGTAATAATCATCACTAAGGTACTAAGTTATTACAATTTACAATTATATAAATTAAGAGAACTAATAAACTATTACAATATTACAAACTCCTCTAAAAATATTAAATATTACAATTTGTACTATTAACTATTGTAGCAACATTACAATTAATTGTAAATTAACAAAATCATAACATTTCAATTTGATCAATTTAGGGTGGCGCCGTATTGGTGAGTTCACTGAGTGGTGAGTTGTGTTGACTGTTGTGAGACTGAAAATTAAGATCATAAAAATTAATAAGTTATAAAACCTGAAATATTAATAAGTTAAAAATAAAACAAATTAGAATTATAAAGTTATAAAGATGAAACAAAAATTTAAAATACAAAATATTAAAAGTACTAAACAATATGAGATTTGAGATTGAGCCATTGGAATTTGGGATGAAGATAAGGCAGATGAGCATAGATCGGTCATTAGGATTTGGCATAAGTATATTGAGAATATAATAGCTAAAAAAACATACAAGCAAAATAATTAGATACTAAAATATTATATAAAATTATAAATGCAAAAAACAATTAAGGGACAAATTGTGCAAACCATGGCAATGGTGGGTCCCATACACACAAAGTCATACTGCATCAGAGGTAGCAGTAGATGTCATCTCATGTATCACTATAACAACCCTCCTCCTCGACGTCGACCTCCTCATACTCAAGAATATCCGGAACATGAATAGGAGTTCCATTGATCTAATTCTGCGTGCAAATCAAAACTTCCACAGTGGTATGAGCTAATGAACTCTGAAACAAGTCAAATACACGCCCTTCGGTGCTAAAGGCTGACTCTAAGGTTACGGTGCTAATAGGGACGGCCAAAAGACTGCGGGCTATCTCTCCAAGGAAGAGATACTTCACGGCATTCACCTTCTACCAACTTAATATATCGAAATCTCATGAAAATGGTAGAAGTTCCGCTGCTAATTATTTGTCTATTTCTGACTGAACCTCTATAGAACTCCGGATGAAAGGGGTCTGCTCCAACCTCTCACCCCAGTCCAATCTATATCTTATCCCAACCTCAGCTTCTGGAACTTGTAGGGGGTAGGTGTAGATGCCACAATATTACCACCCCGCAGGACGGTAAACCAATGTTTTGAATACCGTACCGGATGCTGTACCGGTCAAGGCACTGGAACGAAATATTTCGGTACTGGTACCGTTTCGGGATAGTGTTTCGGGATAACATTTTAGAATACTCAATATATAAATAAATTACATATAAAAATTATATTCCAAAATAATAGTCTATATATAAATACATATATATATAAATTATAAATAATCTAGTCTGAATTGTGGGTTAAAAAATAAGCTTGTAGTTTGAAAAAATGAAAAAAAAAACAAAAAAAAACTGGCCGAAATTGAGGCCGGTATGAAATAGATATAGTACCTGTAACGGCCGGTACGAAAAATTTCGGCCATACCGGATGGTACGGTACGAAATTTAAAACTATGCGATAAACTCATCAAAGAATCTACTAAGGGTCTCCTGAACCCTTACTGCAATAAGCTCTGCTCATGCTTGTTCGTACGCAATGACAATCCAAATATCATGCCATCCACCTTAAACCGATGGTCAAAGAAGATAGCTACATATAACAAAATATTAGTCCTAGTAAAATCTCCCTAATACTTGTCATACTTTGTCCTCATAACCAATGTCATCTCTTGCAACCTAATGTGACCATCCGCAACCATGTCATCTAATTTTTCTTTTACCCTACATATTTGCTGACAGAATTGATGAGATGTAAGGTACAAAGTTCCAGATAGCATCATAGTGACCTCGTAAAAAAGTCTAAAAAACTTTACAAAAATATATACAATTTTTCAATCATCATCTATGGGTTTCCCCAATCCCCCATGATCATCAAAATATTTTATATATTAGATGTCTTTGTCACCCAATAATGCAAATGCCAGCTTATATTCTTGGGTCGCCTACAACATAAAAAAATGTTGAGTTCCATCGTGTAGGCATATCAGTACAAAGACCCTTCTTGGATTTTAGGTCCGCATACCTCATTGCAACCTTGAATATCTCCAACCTCGAAGAAGAAGATCTCACCCATCTCACAACAGTCCTAACCCAAGCAATCGTGTCATGAAGATCTCTCAAACCATCAGTGACAATAAGATTCAGAATATGTGCCACACATCTTACTTGCAGACACTCACCACCCATGACTGTCTTATTTGCCTCTCTATGATAGGTCTTCAGATGTCCCAATACGACATTGTTAGATGAGGTATTATTTAACAACTTGGGTCAACCCCCACTCCTTTATTGTGGCTTTCAAGACCTTCCCAATTATCTCACCCTTGTAATCGGTGATTTGATAAAATTTTATAATTTTTTTATGCAATGTCCAATGACAATCAACAAAATGCACAATCAAAGACATAATTAAAATTTTGGACTAATGTCCAAGTATTAGTGGTGAGGCAAACAAATTGACCTGCCAATTGACCCATCAACTTTTCTTTTTCAGACCAAATTTTTTTTTACATCATTTGCCACCGTGTGGCGAGAATGAATATTAAACCTTGGTTTCAAATAGCGAGAATACGCTTGGAACCCTTTCCCATCAACAACTTGAAAATGTAACTTTTTTATGATGACCATACGAGCTAGGTTTCTTCTACATTCATCAGAATCATATTTATTATACCCTCTCAAGGTTGCAGCCCCACTAGTCCCCCATCCGTCATTTTTTGAAGTCTAATTTCTAGCCTATGTTGACTCTTCTCTTGTAATGATCTTAATATTATACTTTTTTTGTATTGCTATTCTAAGTGCACATTTAATTGTGAGGTGCCATGTTTCCTATAGTGACATCCATAAATTTTTTCATAGTGGTTACACTTGGCTTGTGGGTTATTGGGGTCATCATCCTCTAGTTTGATTAAATGAACCCAAACTATGGAAGCAGGTTTCTTATTAGACTTAGGGACGAGGCAAGGTGCCACAGAGTCTACTCAGTCATGGCTGTTTGGCTTATTCATGATCGAACTAACTCTTGTCCGTTCGAACGCTCAGTTTCCAAACAACATTATTTATGTTCGAACAGAATAAATTCGTTTGAATGAATAGAACAGTCCATTCGAATAGATTTTACTAGTTCGAACAGAATATGTTCCGTTCGAACGAATTATTTCAATTTAGTTCAATATAGTACAATTCTTCAATAATATAATTTAAATATTATGGTTAATTATATTCTTAATTATATTCTTACTTTCATTATGGTTAAATAGTATATCAATGGCATCCAGCGAAAGAAAACATGCGAGAGATCAGCCCAGCCAAAGTAGTGGAGCAGCTCATGCTTAGGAGACGAGACCTATACTTTTCGAGTGCGAAATCATTTTGTCTGACTTCTTTGATCTTTCATGGGAGGGACGGACCATACAGTTCATCTTCACCGAGTGAAGATGGATATGGATTTGTCAGTAGCGGGGGACTGCATATCCAGAGATGGTCGGTGAGTTCTACTGTGCCATGGGAGAACTTAGTGCTGATGCTTTGTTCTACACCTTATCAGTCCGGGGAGTGAGTGTTAATTTCTCTCCCCGCATTATTGTTGAGTTCCTTGACATCTCGCGCGTGGCCGACACATATCCTACAGTGGCTACACGAGGACCAGCGGCTACACGAGGACCAGCAGCTACACCATCTGATTCTGACATATTGCTGCATCCTCCATGCTAGCCCTGAATGTAGAGTCGGATGCTAGTTCAGATGGTATTGAGGATGAAAATCTACCTGATGATGGTCTCATAGATGATTAGGTGCATCAGCTAGTGAGAGATCCATCGGCTCCTCCATATGATGAGAGCATGGTGATCCGACAGGCCAATTGTATAACATTTTTCAGAATGCTTAATTTGATTGTTGGCTATAACATTAATCCGAAAAAACACAAAACTGATTTTAGGATCGATCGAGTCAAATTTTTACTGCGGATAGCACGGGGGACCCCATTGATTTGGCATTGTATTTCTTCATTCGCATTCAATCGGAGTCACGCTTTTCTAATGGAGATAGTTTACTATTTGCACTGCTGATATCTAACCTCCTACTCCGATTGGGGGTTACAGTGTCTGTGACTGAGCGGAGGTCACCACAGATGAAGCCCCTTAACAAGATTACATTCAGCAAGAGCAAGGGGCACTTGCGAAAGACAAGACTGTACCAGAACAGCCTAGTGATCCTCCCACAGATCCAGTTTCTAGTAGTACTACTGTTATTGAGAGACAACCTCCTGGGACTACTTTGGATCAGGTACGAGCTCTGTTTATTGAGTTTGTTGAGGATGTTGATCTACTTAGGCAATAGTGATCGTTTTGGACACATTAAAATGTTACAAGAGGATGTTGATCTACTTAGACAATAGTGATCGTTTTAGTTATTATTTTACTTTTTTATGTTGTATTGGACATTATATATTTGACATATAAATAATGTATGGTTTTTATTTTTCGTGTGTGCTACTTTGTTTATTTTTTTCATTTTACTTGTCGTTCATGATAATATAAAAAATGATACTATCTTTAAAGTTATATTTATATAAATTTAACATAAAAGAAATCACTCTAAAGTTTTGAAATTAATTACATAAAATTAATTTATGAATTTATAAATATTTTAACTCAACGCAAATCATAATATATAATATATACACTTTTTTATATTTTGAAAATGATAACAAATTAATGGAAAAAATATTTATTACTTTAATGGAAAAAATATATGCACAAATCCATACTATTAAACAAAGTAATTGGAAAAATGTCCGTTCGAACAAATAAATTTAAGTTCGAATGGTTATTTACTTTCCCCAAGAAAAATAAATTAATTTTCCTCCAATTTTATTATTCGAACGGGTTATATACTATTCGAACAGACATTAATTCGATGTTCGAATCTATTTTGTTCCTTTCGAACGGTTTTATTTTTTTGAGACGATTTTGTTCGTCACAAAATATCTTATTTAAATGGATATTTATCCGTTTGAAGGAATTTGGTAGCTTAGGAATTTTTGGATACGAAATGTAAATTTCATCCCTAAAAGATATATTTCATCTCTAGAAATGACTTTTAGAGATGAAATTTAATTCGTCTTTAAAAAATTCCGTCTCTAAAAATCAAATCTCTAGTGATATTAAATACTTATGTAGGGTCCATGATCAAAATTAACTCAAATAATATTAAATGCTATATATCAAACCTATTCATTGTAAAATTACTATAGTAATGATTAAAAAGACTAGACTTATTCAAGTAATGAAAAAATACTACGGAAGTTTTTTATTTCATACTTGGTTCAAATGGACAAGTACAATTTGACCCTTTTTTTTTTTGGCAAGTACAGTTTGACCATGAGGACTCATAGAACAAAACTAATAGTCCGGCCATCATGTCTATCCTATATATTTTTCGGATAATCATTAGATATTGTCATTTAATTAGTATAATGAGAGTTGTCTGTTTCAGCTGATTCTATAAACCAAAGTACAAAAGAGTTCTCAAAAAATATATATATTATTTTGAAGAAAAGGATATCTTGTTTTTTTTTTTTTTTAAATGTGAATAACGAATTAGGTCTCTTAAATGAGAGAGAAAAATAACAAAGAGCAAGTTTTAACTATTTTTCGTACTTTATAGAAAGTGGGATAATTTTAGAAAAATACTTTATTCACAAAGAGATCGAATAAAAGTAAACTTACAAACTGATTTGATTTGATGTGTTATGTTAAATTGTAAATTTAACGTTTATTTTTGTGAGATTTTTTTGCCACTGTAATACTTCTATAATTCTATTGATTTTAAAAGGGAATAAAAACTGAAATTTCATCAAACAAATTGGAATTATGTTTGCATGAGTAAAAGCTATTTTCATACGTTTGGCTAAACACATAATAAGAACACCCAAAAATGTGCTCAATTATCATACAAAACCTTCGTTAAAGAAAAAAGAAAGGAAAAAGCACAAAGAACAAGAACATTTTTCCCATCAAGCCGATGGACTTAATTTGGTCTCAAAATTTGCAACTTCATCATCCACATGAACGTGCGAACCATTGATTTGGATCTCCACTTGCTGATCATGATGTGCCATCATCTCCGGCACCTCTGATCCCACCATTCCATGCTGGTGATGAAAATTATATATTGAGTAACATTAATTAGATTTGCACTTACACCACATCATGTTAACAAAATAAATAAATATCACGAGTGAATGGACTTAAAATCAAACTATCACAAGCCCAAGATATAGATTTCTTACAAAACAAATTAATTTCAAAGTCCTTGGGCAATAACTTTTATTACAACTTTTCAATTTATTTATTTTTTTCTAATTTGAAAAAGATACGTATATATACAAAATATAGACCATGATATATTTTGTATATATATTTATAGGTAATAATATTTATGATTTAAGTCTACAAGTATGTCTATATCTTTTCAGGTTGTAGAAAATATTTTGGGTTCAAAAAAAATATATATATATGAGTAATACTACATACAGTCGTGGAGTACACAAAGATCATGCAATCGTTTTAAAAAAGAGTAAGATTTATTATTAAAAAACTAATATATACACCTTGCAAATTTAAAATTGCTAGAAAACCTGAATTGGAGGGAATGAAGTTGGTGGCAAGATATTAGTGGTGGCGGAGTGGTGCCCAGTCGAGTTGTAGGCTTGAGGCCATGCGGTGAGGTTTCCGTCAGTACTCATGCTTCGAGGATCAGTGTTTGAGCTGGTTCCTTGCGAGAACGGATCATACACTGTTGATGATAGCTCCCTGTATTATGTAAGTCTTAAAATAATTCATAAAAGCCAATACGAATTAGTTAGAATGGAAGAATTCTTAATTACAAGTTAATTAATTAATTATGGATTGTTGCCAAATGTATTTTGGTTGCAACTCTATTTCAATTCACAGCTCTCTGTTCTTTTCTTTATAAAGAAAACTATCAGAAAAAGGATTCAATTGTCATTAATTATAAGCATTAATTTGAAAGTGACAACTTAATTAGAACTTATCAGATTAATCATATGAAAATAATTCAAATATTTAAAGGACATTTAAGAGATATATAGAGAGAGAGAGAGCTAGCTAGCTTGTGTAAAGGTGGCAACTTTACCTCATTAATTGATTGAGAGAAGCAGATGCATCAAACATTTGTCCATGGTTGTGACCACCATCGGGCAACCAACTCACAACTTCATGCTCGAAAGAGGTTGGCATCCCTTGCTATTAGTTCATAAAAATCAATACTTGTGTCATTATACTAATTTAATAATAAATCTTGGTTCTTGCAAGTTTCTATACTAACTATCTCATGATGCCCTCCAAAAAAAAAAAAAAAAAACTATCTCATGTTATAAGATTTGTAAATGCGTCCATAATCAGATTTTTTTTTTTTTTTTTTTAATTTGGCAAAATCCTTCAATATTTATAAGCGAAACCTCTCAATTTTGGCTGAGTAATACCTTATAAAAATACACATGTAAAGCAACCTTATTACAATCAAATAGCAAAAAAACTCCTCTATATATCCAAGAAATCCAACTCGTGTAACTCTCAAATAGCAAAAAAAAAAAAAAAAAAAACACTCCTCTATAGCCCCGAAGATAGTCCAAAAACTTATGTCTTTTGTAAGTAAGGCAAACCAATTTTCTCAGTGCGTAAAATACGGAATACCCATATGCAAATACCATACATTAGCACAACCACTACTCTCTATCCTGGCAAGAAAATCTGCCACCACATTTCTTTTCCAATATAAATGTTGAACCAGAAAGTTTATGTCCTCCAGCATACTCAATATCTCCTCCAAATACCATATACGACATTTGCCCTCCCTCAACCAATTTACCACCGGTAATTAATCCAACTCCAGAATAACATTGGCAATACCTACTTCCTTACATTTGCGAAGACCAATTAATAAAGCCATCAGCTCGCCTTTATTGTTAGAAGCCATCCCAGTGAATTCAACAAAAGCGAACTGCAACACCCCACCGGCGCCGGAAACCCTTGGGTTTCCTAAACTATTACTGTCAACATTCAACTTGAACCATCCCTGATTTAGTATCTGCCAAGACACAACAATGATATTATTCTTCCTCATAGGCTTAATCGGCAACTGCAACTCTCTCAAAATATCCATATAACGCCAAGCTAATTGAGAAGCCTCCTTTAACTTGCTTCCAACCTAAACAATCCAATATATGACTAATATCCACAAAGAATCAATCGATTCCCTCCTTCCTTCCATGCGAGCAATACAATGCCAACACCAAAGGTTTCAAGTAACAATAGTTGGAATAATCCCGACCATATTACCCACATGAGAAGACTTTGACGTGCACTTGTACCAAGCCTTCACCGTCTCTCGCCATGTCCTATTAGCAATGTAAGGGATGTCCAAAAGGTTTGAGCATTTTCTCCATATAGCCACAGCTATTTGACCCTGATAAAGAACAGGGTCTAAGTCTTCGAAAGTACCTTTCCCACAACACTCACACTTTGATACCACAAGGATGCCAATCTTTCTTAAACGCTCATCCACACTAAGATTATTTGAAAAAGCCTTCCACATTACAACATAAATGTTTTTTGGTATAGTGGCATGCCATATCCAGTCCGATCAATGATTTTTTGGAGCCACTACTCAAACATAATCCCAACCACTTCAAGTAGTAAACTCACCTTCCGAGTTTCCCATCCAAATTAAGATGCCCATGCCTTCCTTCGTGCACCCTATAGAAGATATAATACTATCCGTTAACTCCCTTTCTACAAGCTGAACCGAGAGATCTACATCCCAAATATTATCAACCATGCACTCCTTAATTTTTAGCTTCGGCAAATGAAGACTCAGATCACAAACCAAGAACCATCGATGTGTGATCCGAAGTCAAACAAGGCAAGTATTTCAGAAAACTGTTCGGAAAAGAATCCAAACATTTAGAGTTACATAGAGCTCTATTCAAAGGAGCCTAACTTCTAGCCATCCTGCCATGACCATTACACCAAGAAAACTTGTCCTCACTGAAAGGAATTTGCACCAGACCCCCAGCATCCATAAACTTATAAAAATCCTCCATTATACTCGGCAATCTCGGATTACTACCCCTTCTCTCACTATCTTCTCGAATAATATTAAAATCTCCAAAAACCACCCACGAAAGAGCAAGCGAACTAAAGCCTATCAAGTCAGACCATAGAGACCTTATCTCCAAATACAAACATTTTGCATACACAACTGAAACCACCAAGGATAAATGCTTCTAAAAAATCAGCATCGTCACCCGTTGATTAGAAGCTCCAAGAACACTAACTTGCACCTTCGCTTCTCAAAAAATTCACAACTTACCCTCCTGCGCACCATCCAAAAAACTGGCATCAAACCTCAACATATTTTGCCATCTTAACATCTTACTATCCTTCCTAAAATGCTTAGCCACAATGAGAACCTTGGGTTTAAACTTCTTCAAGAGAGACCGAAGTCTACTCTTCGAGGTCCCAAGCCCTCGAACATTCCAGAACATAATCTTATCTATCATAAGTCCAGGTGAGAGGGCCTGCTAGGATCCCGAGTAGAGCTACATAATATTCTTCCATTTTTTCCTGTCCTTGCAACTCACAAGTTCTGAATCCGAAGAACCATCCCTCTCCTTCCCCAACTGAGGAAGACCCCTTTCGCCATCATTCTCCGAACTCGCCTTCTCCTCACCCTATCAAAAAAAACAACAACCTGCATTCCCTCTTCAAGATCGCCTACCGCTTCAACCCTCACAAGAGTGGCCTTCCCTATACCATCCCGACCCCCCGAAACAAGTCTCACCATAGGAACCTGGGCCACCAAAACCAAAGAAACCGACTCTGCCCCACCTTTTTCCAAGTCTTCACGCTAGAACATCACCTTTAAGCAAGGCCACCTCCTTGTGGGCCCCACCAATATTCCCATGCACCAGACCACCATTTGCGCACGTAATAACGTGCTCCTCCTCCTGGCTACCATGCTGATCATGCACGATCCCAGGCCTCGCACTCTAACTTGCACCCATAAAATGCATCACACCACCCACGACTGGACCGATCACATTATCTCCCCCAACAGACAGACCCTTATCATTCACTAATTCACCCTCTGCTAAACAAACATCTTCAGCTATCTCCCCATGAAGAGCTTCCTTACTGGACGAAACCTCTGATTTTTTCCAAACCCAAACACGTCCCGACTTCCCGACATCCTTTTTTTTTTTCCGTCCACCTCAAACTGTTGAAGCCCATTTCATCTATATGTTTTATGATTATGCCCTTGAATCCGGCCACAAAAAGCCGGTAGGGTTTCATACACCACTTCCTGAAAAAAAAACTCGTAGGTTTCCTCAGCATACCAATCCAAAAAGACTTAATCAGCTCCTAAGAAATATTCATCAAAATGCAAACCCTAGCACCATCAATGCGAGTTGCACATCTCGGAGCATTATCCCTCCACAAATACGTTCCTATAGGTTTTGTAATACTTTTAAGAAAATATTTATGATAGAGATTCGATTAAAGGCCAGAAAGCACAATCCACACTAGAACCATAGCCAGTTCTGACTCCTCACTGAAATATGTAGACCAATAAAAAATACAATAAGCAACTCCTTCAATGTCACAACTCTCCCGAGTCATTGCTTTTAGGAAATCCTTCTCATTAGAAAACCTAACAAAAACATTTCGAGGCTTCCTCATCGCAGAAACCGTTGGTTGATTCAATAAATTCCAACACCCACGGATAAAAGCCCTGATCCTATCTAGTGAAGGCCTCTGCCTTAGAAACTTCAAAACCACAACAAACTGAAAGGGCTCTGCTGATCCATCCAATTCCCCCTTAGAGAACTGAACAAATACTTCATCCTCCAGAATTGTCGGTTGTCTAAACGACACAATCACCTCAGGAATGGCTTGAGGGGACTAAGATACCAAATCTGCAAAAGACCAAGGTCTTCCTACCAACGTCAAGGGGCCAAGCAGACCCCTGACATTAGCCATCGAAAACGGCAACTAGGAAACCCTAGCAGAGAGCAACAAAAGACCTAGAAGGAAATATTGAAGGCTTTTTGTCACCCTCCTATAATTAGATTTGTAAATAGAATTGTTATTTCATATATTATACCTGTATACTGGATGGATCATAAGTAGACGAATGATTGCTCAACAGATATTCCTACAAATAGAAAATGTTTACTTTTTATTATGATGTTAAGATCAAACGTTAGAATCATTGAAAAGAGTTGTTAAAGAAACAATATTCATGTAAACCTTTCTCTGCATGATTCGTGTCATGATGTCCAGAAGATTTTTCTCACTGGATTCCAGCTCTCCAATAGATGCGATCTTTAGTGGGTCAGGCTCATATAACCTACATTCAAAACATTAAGCCTCCATGAACTAATACTACATATATATATATATAGATAATCCCAATAAGTTATAAAGTTTTTCCCAAATTATATTAAGGGACCTTATCTGTTCTTCAGCCATTTGAAGTTGTTGCTGTAACCTACCAATTTCCTGCTGGAGTTCCTGGAATGAGAAAGATTAACCAGAGTAAGAAAAAAACAAAAAACTAAACCCAATTTCGTTAAGATGATCATGACAAATAGATCTATAACCAGTATCTCTTTATAATTACCTCAATCTCAGAGTTAACAGCCGCCGGACTTCATTTTTTTTTTTTTTTTTTTTTTTTGAAGCATTGATCCAGAAAAGAGGAAAAGCATTAATTGGAAACATGATTTGATAACTCAAATTAATCAAGACTAAAAAGAAAAACAAAGAATAGATCAAGACATGATGATGAGAGAGGGGAAGACAAACTTGGCAATTTGAAGAGCAATGTCATTTTCACTCCTTAGTTTCTGTAAGGTCCTAAGCAAATACTGCTGCAATAATGCAACACTAGAATTTCATCAATAATTTATTCTATTTTAATTTTTTGCTTGTAAAATAGGGTAGGAGAAGAAGGTGCATGACACTCTTACCCGCTGCCCCAAAAAAGGGAAGAAAAAATTACCAATATCAACATGAAAAGTTTAAAATAATGTTGTCTCACCTCTTTGTTTTGGAGGTCACTGCAAAAGGAAAGGAATGAGTTACGACATATTTAAATTGCGGCCAAACAAAAACACAGAGACAGAGATAGAGACAGAGACGTGAGAGAGAGTACCAGTGCCTGCCTTTCTCAACCACAGCTCTGCAACAAACAAATAAATCAATAAACTAATCAAATTAACAAGCCAATTTAAGGGAAAAATAAATAAATTAATTCAATATTGTTAAATGAGACAATTTCTAGGAGCATACTGTTCTCTTTCTTGGTCAGGAAGATTGATGAAACGAGTAAAAACATCTTCGATCCTGATTTCCAAGACAAATGAGAAATAATTAAATATTGATCATCATGGCACATGCATATCCATGCATCTTATATTAGAGAACTCCAGAAATTCACAGAGACATGCATGCATCCATGGCTTAAAATCATGGTTAATCAAAAAATTATCAAAAAATTCAGATTACAATATAGGGGTTTATCTATAATCCATTGGGTAGGACAAGGTATACAGGTTTTAGGGTTCTAGTCCCTTAGGTATACATGTTTTCCAAGCTAAAACTATATTTTGTGAATATAAATTATTTGGTGTAAGAAATTAAGTTGATAAACAATTAATATAATATGAATTAAGGCCAATGAAAGCAAAAAGAAAAAGCATTCAAAAACATGAGAACATGAGAAAAGGTGGTGCATGTAGCATATATATATATATGCCTGCGCTGATCAAGAATGATTTTGGTTTTTTGTTTTTACCTTCTTTTGCCAGAGAAATGGCTAAGACGACCGGAAGGAGAGAACATGATAAGAGCAATATCAATGTCACAGAGGATTGAGAGCTCATAAGCCTTCTTAATGAGGCCATTTCTACGTTTTGAGAAAGTAACTTGACGATTCGTGTTGTTTTCTATTCTCTTTATCTCCAGTTTTACACGACCCATATCTTGAATATCGATCTGTCACCTATATCTTATATGCACCAAAAAAAGGCGATGACTCTTTTTTGGAGAAAACAAACAAACAATGTTTTCTTTTTGGGGAACAAAATATAAATATGCATGCAATGCCCTATAATACACAACGCATGGACATGAACCTTTTAAGGAAGGGGTTGATGAGAGAGACTGAGAGAGATGGTTATAAATGGGTGAGAGGAGAGATAGGACAGAGAGATTCAAGGATGTATACAAAAGAAAGGGTCACAGGAGGGATTTGATGGTTATCCCTTCTTCTTTTCCTTCTTTTTTAGTGTTTCCGGCTAGCTAGAGCTGCCTAGTGTGTCAAATTATTATTAGTATTAAAAAAAAAAAAAGATCTTTGGCATTAGTATTTTTTTTTTTAGATGATCAATTATATATGTTTATTTAAATGGTTTTAATTTCTTTTTTCAAGCCAATGATAATAATGTATCAATTAATAATAGGTAAAAATAATGTTACAAAGAATACTAGGAGAGAGGATCTAACAACTTGTATTCAAACTGAATAATCTTTTACAACTATATTATATATTACAATTAACTAATTATGCGCATATATAATCATGTCCTTTCATTAAAACTGAATTTCAATTTCACAAAACCGTCCCCTATTTCATATATTATATAGAGTTTTAAAAAAGTTTTAAGTTCATAATTAATCTTTCATAAAACCAGTCTAATATATATATATATATATATTTTTTGTATTTGGCATAATATCATTTTAAAGCAATCCAATGATAGATTGCAGCTTTAAGTTAAATGATTGTAATGGATTGAATTGAGCATTAGAATCTCAAACATGTTTCATCATGATCAATTTTGTTTCAAGTACAAGCCAAGAATTAGAAACTTGTAATATATATACACACATACATATGTATGTATATATGTATTAAAAGGGAGAATTTGTATGCTTTTCCTTCACTGTTCGATCGTCGTTTGCCCTATATATATGTTGGGTTTGTGGAGCCTGGCTCAGTTCACTCGAGCCTCGCTCAACAAATGGCTCGAGTGAAGGCCAAACAGAGAGTTCACTTGTTAGTCGCTCGACAGATGGCTAGAGCGAATGCCAGATAGAGAGTTCGCTTGTTAGTCGCTCGACAAATGGTTCGAGCGAAGGCCAGACAGAGAGTTCACTCGATGCGTGCTCGACACGTCGCTTGAGTGAATATCGCAGAAAATTATAAATTAGGGTTTTCACCGTGTAACCCTATAAATATGTTTTGAACATTATGGTCGTATGTTGTCAAACTGTGTAAATTCGTGTCGTGTGATTGATTGCTTGATTATTTCTTGCTTATATTTGCTTTATTGTCATCGCTTTTCACAACAATTGGTATCAGAGCCAAGTTCAGGTTTGAGAAAAAGCAATGGCTGGGGAAGAAGTGAAGGTATCTAGAATTGAGAAGTTTGATGGCACAAACTTCGGATACTAGAGAATGCAGATAGATGACTACTTCTATGAGAATAAACTCCATCTTCCACTATTGGGGAATAAGCTTAACAACATGGAATATGCTGATTAGAGCCTGTTAAATCGACAGGTTCTAGGGATTATTCGGCTAACATTGTCGAGATCTGTTGCACATAATGTTATAAAGGAGAATACTACAATAGATCCCATGATGGCTTTGTCAGGTATATATGAAAAACTATCTGCTAATAACAATGTGCATTTAATGAAAAAGTTATTCAATCTGAAGATGGTAGAATGTACATCTGTTGCCCACCATCTAAATTGGTTCAATACTATCACCAACCAATTATCTTCTATTGAAATTGAGTTTGATGATGAGATTCCTGCATTGGTACTATTGGCGTCACTGTCAAACAATATTTGGGAAGCCATGAGAATGGTTGTTAGTAATTCTGCCGAAAAGATGAAATTAAAATATGATGATATTCGTGATTTGATTTTGGCTAAGGAGGTGCACAGGAGGAATTCTAGCAAGACCTTAGGGTTGAGTTCTGCACTAAATGTTGATGCTCGGGGGAGATCACACGATAGGAACTCAAACAGAGATAGATCAAAGATTCAAAATTAAAGAATATGGGCAAGAGAAAGCCAAGGCCTGGACAACAGACAACTTGCTGGAACTGTGGCAAGACTAGTCACGTAAAAAGGAACTGTAAAAATCTAAAAAATATGGAGAATGACAGTGTAAACATGGTAACTGAAAAAGTACAGGATGCACCACTACTTGTAGTTCACTGCTCGATCGATGACTGGATACCGGATTCAGGGACTTTCTTTCACACCTCTTCACATTGAGAGATCATACAGAACTACGTTGCTGGTGACTTCGAGAAGGTGTACTTGGTTGATGGAGAGGCACTGAACGTGGTGGAAGTGGGAGACGTTGACATTGTACTCGCTAACAAAAATGCATGGACCTTGCAAAAAGTCAGACACATTCCCGAGTTGAAGAAAAATCTCTTCTCTGTAGGATAGCTTGACGATTGTGGCCATTTAGTAGTGTTCTCAGATAGTACCTGGAAGGTTACTAGAGGAGCAATGGTGCTGGGTTGGGGTAAGAAGACTGATACTCTGTACATGACAACTAGTTTGAGTGACACCATTGCTGCCACCGTTGTAGAGAGCACCACAAAGTTGTGGCACTGGAGGCTTGGCCATATGAGTCAGAAAGACATGACTATTGTCAAAAGGCAAGCTACCAGAACTAAAGTCAGTTGATTTGAGTATGTGTGAGAGCTGTATATTGGGGCAGCAGAAAAATGTCAGTTTCTTGAAGAGTGGTAGAGCACTAAGACCAAGAAAACTGAAACTCGTACACACAGACTTGTTGGAGGCCTTCTCCAGTGTCCTCTCTTGGAGGCTCTCGGTACTACGTCATGTTCTTTGACAACCACATCATGAAGATATGAGTCTATTTTTTTAAATTAAAATCTAACATGTCTAATGTGTTCAAAAAGTGGAAAGCTCTAATTGAGACAGAGATAGACCAAAGCTGAAATGCTTGAGGTCTGACAACGGTAGAGAATACATTGATGGAGGGTTGAAGGAGTATTACGTAGTTCATGGTATCAGAATGGAGAAGACAATTCCCGGACCCCACAATAGAATGGTGCTATTGAATGCATGAACAGAACCATCAACGAGCATGCTAGAAGCATGAGGCTGCATGCTAGGCTACCACCTACATTCTGGGCAGACGCAGTTAACACTATTGTTTACCTCATAAATCGAGAGCCATTAGTCCCATTAAAGTGTGGATTGCCTGAGGAGGCTTGAAGCATAAAAGAGGTTAAACTTTCTCATCTAAAAATCTTTGGTTATGTTTCTTATGTTCATGTTGACTCTGATGCTCGTAGCAAGCTTGAGGTAAAGTCAAAAAAATATTATTTTATTAGTTATGGATATGAGGTATTTGGCTATCGCTTTTGGGATAAGTAGAGTTGAAAAATCATCAGGAGCAGGAACATGATATTTAATGAGAAAGTTATGTACAAGAACAAGTCCAGTACAGTAGTTGTAACGCCCCAATGGAAGGCCCAAACCACATGGCCTATACTCCAAAAGGACTAGTCAATTATACAATTGGAGCCCCATTGGAACCTTATAAAGAGCAAGAACTTCTCCTTCCCAAGCAATGTAGGATCTCATACACCACCTACCCTTATCCATATCATATGGGGTATCACAATCTACCCCCCTTAAATTCCCGACGTCCTCGTCGGGCCTGTCCATTGTAGGTGGCATGGCTCAAGTCCCACATTTCTGGTTGGGATAGTCTCTGATACCATTTGTAACGCCCCAATGGAAGGCCCAAACCACATGGCCTATACTCCAAAAGGACTAGTCAATTATACAATTGGAGCCCCATTGGAACCTTATAAAGAGCAAGAACTTCTCCTTCCCAAGCAATGTAGGATCCCATACACCACCTACCATTATCCATATCATATGGGGTATCACAGTAGTTGATACAACTCCTCAGGAATCTGAGTTCGTGAGTCTAGATGACTTACTAGAGGTTACAGTGCAATGAAAGGACGTGAGTGACGGAGAGAGTGGGCTCAGTGTACCCATTCCTATTATTTCGAAGTCAGATCCAGAGCTGTCCACACCTGTAGTTGTAGTTCGCAGGTCTACCAGGACTATTTGACCCTCGCAACGATTCTCACCCACCTTGAACTATATTATGTTCACAGATGGTGGGGAACCACATAACTATGAGAAAACCTTGCAAGATGAAAATTCAAGTAAGTGAGAGTTAGCCAAGAAGGATGAGATTGATTCATTGTTAGGAAATCAAACATGGGAGTTAACAGAACTTCCATCAGGGAAGAAGGCGTTGCACAATAAGTTGGTGTGCCAGGTGAAGACTGAGCATGATGACAGTAAAAGATACAAGGCAAGACTTGTTATAAAAGGTTTTCAGTAGAAAAAGGGCATTGACTACTCTGAGATCTTCTCTCCTGTGGTGAAGATTACGACCATCATGTTAATACTGGCAATGATGGCTACAAAAGATTTGCATCTTGAGCAGTTAGATGTGAAAACAACTTTTCTTCATGGGGATCTAGAATAAGACATCTATATGCACCAGCCTGAGGGGTTCATAGTACAAGGAATGGAGAATTCAGTTTGTAAATTGAAGAAGAGCTTGTATGATTTGAAACAAGCTCCTAGACAGTGGTACAAGAAGTTTGACAGTTTTATATGCAGTTCAGGATACATAAGATGTCAAGCAGACCATTGTTGTTGTGTCAAACACTTTGATAACTCCTATATTATTCTACTACTATATGTGGATTATATGCTCATTGTAGGGTCCAGTATTGAAGAGATTAATAATCTGAAGAAGCAATTTGCAATGAAGGATTTGGGAGCTACAAAACATATCCTTGGCATGAGAATTGTCACAGACAGAGTTAAGGGCACATTGAGACTTTTAGAGGCAGAATATGTAAAAAAGGTACTTAGCATATTCAATATGGACAAGGCCAAACCAGTTGGCACACTCTTGGGTAGTCACTTTTAACTTAGCAAGGATCAATCACCCAAGTCAAAAGAGGAACAAGACTACATGAGTAAGGTTCCTTATGCCTCAGCTATTTATTCACTTATGTATGTTATGGTTTGCACAAGACTAGATATTGCCCATGCAGTGGGAGTTGTGAGTAGATAATGAACAACTTAGGAAGACAACATTGAGAGGCTGTAAAATGGATTATGAGGTACCTGAAAGGCTCCTCAGAAGCGTGCTTGTGTTTCACTGGAAAGAGTCTGGAGGTACAGGGTTATGTCGATGCTGATTTGGCTGGAGACATCGATAGTAGAAAGAGTACCACAGGTTTTGTATACACTCTGGGTGGTACTGTCGTGTCTTGGGGATCTAACTTGCAGAAGACAGTCTCTTTGTCTACTATAGAAGCCGAGAATATTACCTTGTCAGAAGCTTCAAAGGAGATGATTTGGCTATAGGGTTTTTTGGAGGAGTTGGGTAAGAAAAATCAGAAGGACACTCTCTACAACGATAGTCAAAGTGTCATATTCCTTGCCAAAAGTCCTGCATTTCATTCCATGACTAAATATATTCAGATCAGGTATCATTTCATTCGATCCCTACTTGATGACGGCCAATTGACACTTGAGAAGATTTGTGGAAGCAAGAACTCCGTTGATATGTTGACAAAGGATATTACACTTTGGTGGATGATATCAGTTTTTTTGAGGCAGATGGTGATGTAGTGTTTGTACCAATCTCTACCGTGTAACCCAATAAATATGTTTTTGAACATTATGGCTAGACGTGTTACACAGTAAAATTGCCTTAAATAGTGTACCTTGTAATTTCTTAATATAATAAAATCCTCTGTAATTCCGTAGACGCAGATACGTTGCCGAACTACGTAAATTTATATCGTGTGATTGATTGCTTGATTATTTATTGCTTATATTTGTTTTATTGTCATCGTTTTTCACAACAATATAATTCATGTATAGTAAGTGTATATATTTACCAACTTTCTGAAATATCATATAAAAATTATTTCAAAGTTTAAATTAATTAAGAATGTTTCTCAACAGGCCAGGAAACAAACTTTGTCGTCGTGTGCATGCATATATATGGCTTGTGCCAAGTTCCGAGACCCAACTCTGATTTGTCTTCTTTTCTTGTTCCATATTTTTGTTTCCAACGAGAGCAAAGCCGAAATTTGTTACCTTTGATCATCTTCTTTCTGAAATGTTACCTTCCGGCTTCCAGGTTCGGATATCCATGACCCAAATATCCAGCTACATGCCAACTTTGCTCTTCTGTTCCATTTTTGTCTCAACAAGTGTAACACAGAGATATATACATACATATATATATATATATATATATATATATATATAAAATCTTGATGCCAAATTATTGAAGAAAAAAAAGGAAAAGGCCGGTGAGATTTAAAGTCGGTTTTGGATTCTTCGAAGTTCGAACAATCATTGTGCGTTGCTAGCTAGCAATGTGTTAAATATATATATATATATATATATATATATATATATATAAATAATAAAATCTATCTATTCATATAAACTTGAGTCAAAAAAGTGATGATTTCATACTAGATAACTTGTTGCGAAAGTACCTTCTTTTTTTCTTTTTTTTTTGGCTAAAGTAGACTACTATTTTTATATATGAAAAAGAAAACCAGTACATCAGATATTGTCTAAAGACCAAGAAACTTAATTATTCAGATGAAAGAGGTGGATTCTTTGCACTATGAAATAATAATAGAGAATGAGAAATTTGGATTAGAGAGATGTTGCCGTAGGCTTACGTCGCTGGTGCCCATTATGCCAAATTGTGCGCACAATAGTTCATTGAACGATGTATTTTTTTAACTTTTCATTCTTTAAAAGAAATGAAATGATGCTCGATATCACCCATAGTAGAAATCATGGTCCAATCTTATACGACAGTAGGGTTGGATATTGCCTCTACGGTAGTGCTTGAATCCCCTTCCAATAAAACTTTTTGTCAGGCCCAATTTTTTTGCTTCAGTAACTGCCATCAAGGCTGCCTTGACTTCTCCTAAATTTGGACTCACACTGCATATGAAATCAGTAATTGTATAGATAGCTTCTCCTAAATCATTCTAACATATAGCTGCTATTATAGAACCTTAGGCCCTTACTGCAACATCAAATCTGATGAGTACTAACTACAATCTTTTTTCGTTCTTGATATTAAATATTTATTGAATTTGAACCGACACTATATTTTATCCTATATTTAATTGAATATTTATCTACAAAGACAAACAAGATGATCCCCGGTGTGTTTAATTTTTCAGGAAGATCATGCGAAGGCCCAATGAATGATTGCAATTGTACACATCTCGGCCCAACTATACCTGAAAGTTTTGGATAGTGGTCCTCGTCCTCAAAACAATTACAGTACCCAACCATCTAAACAGCCCACCATAGGGATTTGCTTTCTACTGTAAGTTTAATCATTTAATTGAATTTAATAATTTCATTAATATTTAATAATCATTTGAGTCACATGTAGGGTCCTAATTAATAATATCACAAATTAATCTAGTACGTCTCCTTATTCTAGTTGTCAAAAGGGTTAGGTTTTTCCCAATTTTTTAACATGTACGTTACTGATCTTAGTTGTCAATTAGCACAATTGATGCATGTAACATAATCTATCGTTGTCATTGTTTTTATTTTATTAAAATATAATATAAATAATAAAATCAGTTTCTTCCTATAATTATTGTGGGACAAATGGTAATTTTTACGTGGTATATATCATAGTTTAATTTTTAAGTTCAATAAAGCTAAGATTTTTTCATCGACAATGAAGTAATTAGCAACATTAATGAATTGAGTACGTTTGGATGTTGAACTGAATTGAGTTTGATTTAGTTCCCAATCGTACCTGTTGCCCGAAGATTTTCTTATATGGTTATGCAGCATGCTGAAATTTGCACCTTTCCGTACATATTGTGTGTATATATATATATATATATATATATATATATATATATTCTAACCTGGAAATTAATTAAGAGCAGTAATCCTGCCAAACGTGTAAGAAAATTATCAACACCATCATGTAAATTAGGATTATAAATCCACCTCATGATCTCATTCAAGAACATAATCTCCACAAAAGAAAAAAAAAATCAGATAATCAAAGATATTATATTCAAATATTAATACTTGCATTATGATGATACCCTATTACAAAAAAAAAAAAACAAAAAAAAAACACCCAGAGATTATAAGCGGCCTACGTACAACTTTTTATATACAATACTCATGCAGTACTGATTTTGTGGTACGTAGTACTTTAGCTACATGATGGAGCAGGAATTTGGGTTCTCATCACTGAACAAAATGGTGTACTTGTCATCGATGGTGGTCTCTTTAATGGTGGCAGTGTTGGGAATCTTCCTGACCATATTAGGAGGAGCCTTCTTGTCGTAAGCCTGAGACACATATGGATGAGCCACCAGTGTGTATGGAACATATGGCCATAGCTCCACCTTTTTCTTCGTTGACTTTACTGCTGCCAACACCTTCTTTGCCTCCATATATCCCGTCGCCGTCACCTTCTGCTGTTTCCTGTCCACTTCCACAGATTTTACCCCTGCCAACAAAAAAGCACGACAAATTATCAAGAACAAGCTTCTAGCTAGCTAGAAGTTATGAGAATTTATATGCAGATCATGATGAGATGAATATAATATATAGAAAAATTGTATACACACACACGCGTATACCTTTTACACCAGAGACAACTTTCTTGATCTTCTGCACACACCCTTCACAGTCCATCCTGACTTTGAGCGCCACTGTTTGGATTTGCTTCTTCTTCTTCTTGCCCTTTCTGGCACTGCTTAGCAGACCGGACAAGTATTCCAAAGTGCCTTCAACTCCCATTTTTCTGGTTTCTTCTTGATCAAACCTGCAAGCACTTTAATTATATTAGGCCAGGGTTTTTACTTTGTCTTGGACAAGCTTCAGAACTGCAAAACGTTAAAGAGATAAGAAGACTGAGATCTAGGTAGGTGATCAGGGAGATGAAATATATATAAGAAACAAAGCAATTAGATCTAGGAGAAGGAATAGTTTAAAGTTTAAACAGTTGACATGCATGCAATCATGGCTTGCTTGTCCAAACCTAATTCTTTGTTTAAATGGCCAGGAACCAAATGAAGGAGAATATCTAGAAACGGCTGAGTAGTGATAAGAGACGAGTGGACAGGGCTGCTCCAGTAGTACTCATGTGTCTTAATGGCTTGAATAATATACATTTATAGCAACTGCCCCGGCCATGCAGCAGGTTTTTCCACAAAAAATTAATATATACAATCTATATATATGCTTGAAAGATCAAATTAATAATTGAGGAGAAACTTTCAACTATGTACAGTTCTCACTTGTGGATTCCATTCTATTTACCTCCTTAAGATCAGGACAAACCTATAGGAAAAATACTTCAAATTTTTTCTTTGTAATTCCTTTAGCCTTTAGGTTTTATGAGAAATACTCCATGCTCCTCCTCCCTCTCCTTATATAGGCATTTCATAATGTCCCTAAAAGTGTTCAGCAGCATGTTCCTGTCTCTTCATTTTAAGTGAAACAGATGGTATCATTTGGTGCCAAATTTGAGATGTTTTGACCATTTTACTTTGTATTAATAAGTAAAATATTTAAAATATCTCATATTTTACACTAAAATATTGATGATATTTAGTAAGATTAGGTTTGGACAGTGAGTTAAGATGAGATAAGATGAGTTGAGATGAAAATTAAAAATTGAATAAAATATTATTAGAATATTATTATTATTTTTAGATTTGAAAAAGTTTAATTGTTTATTATATTTTATGTAAAAATTTATGAAAGTTATAATAATGAGATGAGATGAGTTAAGATTAACTGTATCCAAACCAAACCTTAATTAGTTTCGCCTTGACGCGTGCAGATTTGGACTTAGATGGAGTGTTTAATGGTTTATGTATGCGAAAGATGAAAGTAAACACGATGACTTGTGAGTCTGCTCCAAGTAGAGTTCTTTCAAGTACTTTTTGTTCGAATTTGATGACTTTAAGTGCAAGAGAAATAGATGTATGGAGCTAAAAAGATAAACTTCTTAATTTTATTTTTTTACCCGGCCCTTAAAATCCTCAAACTCATACAAAAATGATTTTTTACAAGAATAAACTTATTTTAATATAAAGTAATTATTTTAATAATAAAAAAAAAAAACTGATTAGAAATATATAATTTTCTTGCTGCAGTTTTAGCTTGCGGGAAGAAATCGCTGATGATAAAAAATAAATGAAAAAATAGAACAACTAAGCCCTCATAATTTATTTTCATAAAATTTTTCATTTTATCTCATTTTAATTAATTATTATAATTTTTCTAAATTTTCATATAAAATAAAATAAATAATTTAAATTTTTAATTCAAATTCAAAAATAAAAATAATATTAAAATATATATGTTAATAAAATTTTATTTATTTTTTAATTTAATTTATTTATTTTTTTATTTTATCTCATCTTTAAAAACGAACTAAACTTAAATTTATGGTTAAATGAATAATTGTGGGGCCGGCATGGATGGTATTATCGACCGCCATGCCATGTCGCTAATGATCCACGTGACACGTGGCTAGGAAATTCATCAATGTCTAAAGCGTAGGCACGTGTCGACAAATACTAAAATGAAGCCGGTGATTGCTTCGAGCTGTCGAAAAAGTGTTCAGCAGCGATTGTAATTGTCGGAACTCAGAGTATTTTTTATGATTATTTTTACTAAATAAATAAAAGTAAGGAATTATTGGGGCGTGGGACAGTAGGAGAAACAGAGAGGACAAAAAATAATAATAAACAAAAGCCAGAAATTAGGTTGGCAACTTGGCTGCTATGCCAGATGGCTTATTATAAAAGATGTGTTTTTTTTTTTTTTTTTACAACACCATCTATGGTCAATGAAAAAAATAGCTAGCAAATTTCTTTATTAACATAAAAAAATATTGATATTTTTAATTTTTTTAAAAATATAATAGATCTCATTTTTTTTTTAAATAAATATACCACAGTTACACAACTCATAACTATATATATTATCTTTCAAAAAAGAACGAGTCATCTTGTTTGGTTCCTCACGTGGGTGCTCTTGTTTGTGTAGAGAGTTTTCATTTTTATCTCATAACTTAACCAAGGAAAAAAAAAAATAGTAAGAAGAATAGATGAGATGGAAATAGAATACTTGGAGTAATGTGTAGAAGACCACGTCAAGGTGGTCCTTTTTTTTTTTTTTTTTGAAATAGACTTAATTTCATTGAATGAATCGAAATTACAACTATAACTTATTAATACAGGAAAAACCTGAATTACAAGTTAAACTACGCATTTGCTCTGGAGTACCACTGCACACAAATTCCTTTGTGGCATACATTGTCTTAACTTCTATAAAATTTTCTCCTAACAAAGAAAGCGTTATGTAAAAACAGAATTAAACAACCCCTTTTCTAAAGAATAGAAGTACTAGCCTCCTCCGTTTTCTCAGGGAGGAGTACGAAACTCTGTTGGACATCAAGTCCAATAACCTATTTTTTTTTATTATTATTAATAACTAAAGACAAAAACTACCAACAGACACATAAAAAACAACAACACAATAAAAAAACTACAAGTGAGACTTAGGGTTACATCTCATCCAAACTCGCCTCCCCCTTCCACTTTCTTTTATTTTTCTTTTTTATTTTTCTCTATTATTTCTTTCTTCTTCTTCTTCCTACGATTTCTGCGTTGCTGCCTCCCCCCTCTGTTGCCTCTCCTTAACCCTTTCCCTTCGCTGCTACCGCCGCCCACCACAAGCACTGACGTGAGCCTAGACGGCACGTCCACCACAAGCAGCGTCATCATGAGTCCAAGCGGCACGAGCACCCAGCTCTCGCACGGACACCGACCTCCACTGCGCAGGCAGCTCCTACGCACAAGCACTAGCCATGCGACCACCAGCCGTAGCATCCCCCACCCCTCTAAACAAAAGCTAGATCTGAAAAACACACAAAAACACTCGAGAGTGCTCACTTATATTAGATCTAAAAAAAACACAAATAAAAACAAACAGACTGAAAATATGAACAGAGGGAAGTGGTTGGGAGGAGCCAAAGCTCCCACCCCCTCAAAACACTGATTTGATGTGCCATATAAAAAAAAAAAAAAAATCTTCATGAACAGGAGGTATAGTCAATGTGATTACTACGTTCAAACTACCTGATTTAGATGTAAAGCTATATATATAATACTCTCATGCATATCTTGGTAATCACAATAATCACTTGCACTAGCTAGGTCAATGCAACATCAATATCTAAGTCAATCCCTTAATTCCGTGGTGTGTAAGGTGTTTCATTGAAATGTCCAATATCATTTAGGCATTACTTGATGTTGGTGTACCCAATTGTTACCATCACATATCTTTTAGAAAAATATTATACATATGTATATTACATTATCATAATTAATTCATTCACATCCCGCTGTATTGAGGTGACATGCATGCACGTACTATATCTATCAATCCTCAAATTTATAAATTCAAAAAATAAAAAATCATATAATAGTTGATAACAAGATCAACATAATATGATTTAAGTGAAATGAAATAAAAGGTATTCATTGATCATATAGACCTAATAGAAAATTAAAGGTATCTATACTGTTACTATCGCATAAATCTTTTAAGGGTTAATTACAAAATCAGTGCCGCCTGACTTTCCACACTATTTTTACAATTTAAGACCTTAATTTTTAATTTTCACAAAACTTATATATGAATTTCAAAATACTCGCAATTAAGCACTTCCGTCAATTTTTGTTTTGGAAAACTAATGAGGAGGTCACGTGTTAGCTAGTCTTTGATTGGCCTAAATGTAGCGGTAATATCCACACCAGCCAATCAAATTAAGGACGTTGATACCTTCCGTTAATTAGTTTCTAATTTGAGATTGATGGAGGTATTTAATTGCAAATTTCTTGAATTAAATTTATTTATTAATTTTGCTAAAATTAGAAATTGAGGTCTCAAATAGCAAAAACGTAAAAACTCAAATACAAATTTTGCCATTAACCTAATTTATAAACAATAAATTGATTCATCAATCTAGAAAGTGGAGGATATTGTTAAGTTTAGTAGGGACTAGCTAGTTTGATTTGAGCAAGGCAGACTGGAGAGGACATTTCTCTCGCCCATACAGTACGGGCTTGGGCCTTCACCTACTCATGATCATTTGAATCTCAATACCGAAAGGGGCCCATTAAAGCCGAGAAGGGTCCAACCAACTTTCCATTGCCGACTAAGTAACCACCCAGTGACAATAAAAGAATGACAGTTATTGTAACAATCCATTAGAGCAAGAACCTTCATCCCTAAGTTTGAATTTGAATAATAGATATATCTATTATCACTTAAGCAATATAATGATTTAGAGGCTCTATATAAAAGGAAAACCTTAGTACGTAAAAGGAATCAAATTCATTGGTATTATTATTATTATATTTAGTTATTGACTTAGGCATCAGAGGCATTCTCTAGAACCTCCAAGCCCTCTACTTTTTAGTTGCAGGTGATCGTGAAGTGGTGATAATGAAACACGTCCATAACAAAGACAATGTTGTACACAAAAAAAAAACACATTATATATGCAACGTCGAAGGCCCCAGTCAACAGTACTATCTTTAATGTGGCAATATGCATGCGGTGCCTTTAAGGTAGACATGATGTGTCATGTATCGATCTATCCCCATCATCACGACTAGTTAGCAATCTACCACGTACTGAGATCGCCATATCAAGTTTCTCAACTTTCTCAGGGACCCCATGCATGCAGCTGGATGCATGGATCCAACCTTATGATCAGGATATATCTTTATTATATTTATGTCATTGGCCGCTAACTTAGATGGCCGAATGGAAAAATCAAAACAAGCTGTTTATTAATGATCTTCAGACTAATTAAGAATCAAAATTTTGTTTAAATTTCCTTTTTCGATCTTTCTTTTGATGAACTGATTGAGGATCAAAAACTGAAATGATAGACATTGATCAATGGCTGATCTAACTCAAAAACAAGCTGCCATGTCCGCTCGAATGCTGTTTTCCTCATTAGATATTTTTTAATGCTTTTTATAGGCATGTAGAGGGGTGGCAATATGTTGAGGGAAGGAGGCCCCCCGGCCACTGCTAAAAAAAGGGCAACGTTTATATATATATATATATATATATATATATATATATATATATATACTAGTAAGATGTTACGTGCCTGAAGCACGTATGCGCAGTTCAAAGTACTAATATATTTTATTAAAATAAAAATAAAGTACATATATCTTATTATTTTATTATTAATATATATCTTAAAAGCTATTGAAAGATAGACTATTTGTAAATTATTATAATGCTTTCCTATTATAATGAATACGAAATGATAAATTTACATAAATCTGTTTTTTTATTATAACATATTTTCAAATTGGAAATTGAATCCATGATTATTATTATAATAAATATGCTTTATTAGCATATTTAAATATATTAATAGTGGAATAGAAACCAACAGAAATCATAAAAGTAGCCATAAATAGAATGTAAATGAAAATATAATTGTATCCCTGTGTTCTGTAATTATTACAAACGGATGGAAAGTTAATGAAAACCAGCATATTCCGTTAAAACAAGAAATTTCTGTTAAAACAAGAAAATTTCATTTCATAGGCTCTTTATATATATAGAGAGATATATATATATATATATATATAACAGCTTCAGATATGCAAGCCCCTGTTGCACCTATTCATCATAGTTTAACTGTTTTAAACAAACATTTTAAACTTGATTTAGTTGGACTTTTCAATGAATTTGCTTTACCTGAAAATAAGCAAAGACGAAAAGCCTACCTTGCAAAATTTTCTGATTTAGAAAAGCAACGTGTTAAACGCAAATGGAAAGAAGAGATGAATAAGCTCCAACAGCATATTTCTCTTCTAGACTTTGCTGAAAACACTTATACTGTAAAAAATACTTTAAATGTTGTTAAAAATGATTTTGTCAAGAAAGAAGGCAAGACTGTCATACAAGCCAGTCATCCGCCTTTAGAGACAATTCTGATCCCCTTTATATATATATATATATATATATAAGTGTTGGGCACTCAAATTATTGTTCACCAAAGAACAAAGAAAGTAGGAAACACAGGAAGCTACTCGCAACAGGAAAAAGACTTGGGAGCAATGCATACGGAGCTAGCAATGACGTTGCGCGCATCTTTACTTTATATCTATATCAATTCTGTTTTATAATGCAACAAGCTACATGCATGCATGTGATCCATTGGTGGATTGAGATTTTTCAGAGTTTTCAATCTGATTCGAAAAGGATTTCCGATTCCATATCTATATGGATGATTAATTTTGAACAGTTAAAAGCGCGTATAGCAAGATTCCACAACATTTGTTAATTGTTATTAAATAACATTTGCATTAGCGACATAGACCAAAGACTCATTAATTATTTAATATAGGGCCTTATGTGTGATATTAATGTTTTGAAATCGACCTAAATTTCGAGCAAATAATTCTAAAAATCATCATTTAAGTTGCGTTAGGATGTTGATGTGATATTAGATTGATGATCTGAGTTGATCTGTGAATAATAGTATTTTGTAAATTTCATTTATTAGTTTTTCACTTTAGGGTTACGTTTGGCTGCTGAACTGATCTCAGATAATCTATGAATAATAATAAATAGTTTGTGAATAGTAGTAAACTGTTTGTAAATAATAGTGAAACCAAATACAACCTAAATGCATATATACGAAGTAAGTTGAGATGAGTTTCATTTTTTATGAGAAGTTAAAAAAATAGAAAATCACGTTATTGCTTGACAACCAAACATAGCCTTTAGACGTTTTCTATAGTGATACGTTTTCTATAGTGATCCTAACTTTATAAAAGTCAAGGCAAATTTATTGTCCAAATATGAAAACCAATGGTGCATATACATGTCACCACCTAACATATTAAATATAATATGATTAATTATTGGAATTAGGTTTACAATGTTGAAGTGATTGTGACAAAATATTTAAGAGACCGTCTCAATCAAACAAATTATAATAATCACCGGCTGTTTTGACTACATGAGCTTATCCTGTAAGTCTGCAAGGAATTATTAACGTTCATCGTCATGCCAATATTAATTAGTGTAATAAAATAAAAAGGAGAAAGATTATGATAAGGTACGTTTCTGCATGCACGCATTCATCTACTTTTTTTTTTTTTTTTTTATCTGAGAAAAGAAATTATATAAAATTTTATGTTTGAAAAATATTTTAATCGTAAAAAAATTTAAAAAAATAAATTTATAAATTGACGTAGATATAATATATTAAATTATAAATTTATTTTTATTACAGAGTAAATATAACGTATCATATCAATCTATATATATTGATTTATAAATTTATTTTTATAAAAAAAATTTATAATTATAATACGTATTTTGATATATAACACAATATTTTTGGCCTTACACGAATTACAAAATTAAACATAATAAGAATATTCAAAGGTTCGTACGAGGTAGCAGTACGTACTCATGAACATAGATTGAGCTAGATTTTAAATAATTCAATATGACAAGAAGAAAAATCTAAATATTCAATATGTAATGACAATGAAGGGTGACCTATTTATAGTGTAACAAGACCTGTGTAATTATAAAGAAAATATAATTGCTATCTAAATACAAAATATTTCGACTTAGAATATTTACAGAATATTCTAACAAACTACTAGAAGGTCTTAAAAAAAATTCAAGGGCTCAATATGTTAGGAGACACAGTCAATACACGCATGATTGTCGGAAATGAGTTTTTGATACCTTACGAAAAGATGTACTCGAATTTAAATACAAGAAAGCCTATAATCTGTCCTATAATCAAGCCGTATACACAAGAAAAGTAAGTTGTACAATATATATGGAAAATATCAACGGATATCCCATAATACTCTCCCTCAAGTTAGTGCATGAAGATTCGTAATGCCTGACTTGTGAAAGAAGTGATGAAATGTTTCCTGACCAAGAGCTTTAGTGAAGATGTCGGCCAATTGGTTGGAAGCCGAGATATGAGTGAGTGAAATGAGGCGGGCACATAACTTGTCACGAACGAGATGACAGTCAATTTCTCTGTGTTTCGTCCTTTCGTGAAAAATTGGATTGCGGGTGATTGAAGTGCAGCTTGATTATCACAGTGAAGGAGCATGGGTTGTGGATGAAAAACTGCCAAATCATGAAGTAAAAGCTTAAGCCAAACAAGTTCATAGGTGGTAGTGGTCATGGCACGATATTCGGCTTTAGCGGAAGAGCGGGACACAACTGATTGTTTCTTTGTGCGCCAAGAAATTGGACTGTCACCAAGTTTAATGAAGAAGCCAATAGTCGAGCAACGCGTTATGGGACAACTCGCCCAATCAAAATCAAAGTAGGTCGAGATCTGGAAAGTACATGTAGAGGAGAAAAATAAGCCATGTCCAGAAGAAGTCTTGAGATAGCAGAGAATACATAGAGCTGCTTGGTAATGCGGCTGCTGAGGTTGCTGCATAAATTGGCTTAAAACATTAACAGGAAAAACAAATATCAGGTCGTGTGATGGTTAAGTAGACAAGATGATAAATGCTGGAATACAATAGCAGTTCAACCTAATCATGAGTCAACTTCAAATTTTGCTCCATCGGAAAATGTGCAGGCCGAGTACCTAAATGACCTGAAGTATAGAGAATGTCCAAGGTGTACTTGTGTTGGTTGATAAAAATCCCAGAAGGTGACTGAGCAATTTCCAAGCCAAAAAAATATTTGAGATCACAAGGTCTTTGATTTTAAACTTGGCGGCCAATAATTGTTTGACTGAATTAAGGACAGCAAGATGTCATCCACATACACAAGTATGGCAATAAAATAAGTGCCTTGAGAGCGAGTAAATAAAGAATGATCAACATGTGATTGTTTGAAGTCGGTGGACATAAGGACAAAAGAGAGTTTGGAGTACCAATTCCTTGATGCTTGCTTGAGAGCATTGGCAATGGTCTAGCCATTGCCAAGTCTAAAATTTGGCTAGAATCTTAATTTTTAGCTATAATATCAATTTTTGACTAGGTGAGTCCACATTAGACTAGCTATTATAAAGTTAAAATAATAATATAATATAATATTTTTTTATTTTTTTATAATTTTTTTTTTTACAAATACAATTTATATATTTCTTAGATTTTCATGCTTTGTAGAAATAATGTGTCTACTCTATCAATCAGTAGAAATAATGTGCATGCCATGCATGTTTTACCATTCAAAGAGAGAGGGAAGTGATAAAATAATTAAATATTGCTTTTTATTGTGAATAGTAGCTAGCCATATTTGGAGAAGACTTAAGATTTACTATTCATCAAGTCTTAAGCTTTGGACCATTGGCTAGTCCAATGTAGAGGCTTTTTCTCACATCTAGCTAAAGTTTAAACTTGCATTGGCATTTGGCTAGTCCATTGCCAATGCTCTGAGACCATAGATAGACTTGTGTAGGCGGCAAAATAAGTTCTCCCCCTTACGACAATATCCTGGAGGTACCATATAAACTTTCTCATCAAGGTTGCCATGAAGAAAGACATTATCAACATTTAATTGGTGTAGATGCCAATAACGAGCAGCAGCAATGGCAAGAACACAACGAACCGTGACAAGTTTGGCAATTGGGGCAAAGGTGTCATGGTAATCGAGCCCTTCAACTTGAGTGTAATCCTTGGCAGCCAAGCGAACTTTATACGTATTTTTCAATGGACCCATCAACACGAAATTTGGTTTTGAAAATCCATTTGCAGCCAATGGGTTTCTTACCAGGAGGAAGAGGTTGAAGACTCAATGTATGATTAGCATCTAAAGCATTAAGTTCAGAAGTTATGGCATCACACCAATGAGAATGACGAGTAGCTTCAAAATAACTATGAGGATCAGGATGATTATTTAGAGCAGATAAAAAAGCAAAATGTTTGGGAGAGAAACGATGATAAGAAAGAAAATTTGCAAGAGGGTGCACCGTACTTGTAGGATGCTGTGAAGTGGAGGAGGGCGCAATGGACTCAGGTTGTAAGGTAGGGCAGCTATAGTCACGTAGCTGAGATGGTCTAGTGATGGTCCAACATGATCTAGTAGGTGGCGAAGGGTCTGTAGAGGAAGAAGGATCCACAGACTCAACTGGTGCTAACGGTATAGGGATAGACGGAGGCATGGGGACGTTCAGGATAGGTTGAGGGATAACAGAGACATTATGTGATGGTGGCGAGTGATGATGGGAAGGAAAAACATGCTTGATGAATGTGACATCACAAGAAATAAATATTTTTTTGGTTTCTAAATTAAACACACGGTAAGCTTTATGACCAAATGGGTAACCAACAAAAACACATGGGGAGACACGGGGCTGAAATTTATTCCTATGAGAGCGTAACGTTTGGGCATAACATAAGCAACCAAAGATTCTCAAATGATCGTAGGAGGGTGCTTAGTTAAAAAGACGCTCATAGGGAGTAATATTACCAAGACTAGTTGACGGTGTTCGATTTATCAAATAAGTGGCAGTAAGAATGCATTCACCCCAAAAAGAGAGTGAGAGATTTGCTTGGAAGCGCAAACATCGTGTAACATTAAGAAGATGGTGATGTTTGCGTTCAGTGATGCCATTTTGTTGAGGTGTTTCAACACAAGTCTTTTCATGTAAAATATCGTGATTATTAAAAAAGGCTTAAGTTTGATGAGATAAAAATTCTTGGCCATTATTTGTTCGAACGTGTCGAATTTTACATTGAAATTATGTGTGAACCATGGCAAATAAATTTTTGAGATATTGTAAAGTGTCAAATTTAAAACGCATCAAATACACCCAAGTAACACGAGAATAATCATCAACAATAGTCAGAAAATAATGTGATCCCATAATGGAGGGTGCGGGATATCCTCCCCAAATATCACAATAAATATGCTAAAAAACAAATGTGCTTTTATTCGAAACTAAATTAAAATGAAGCTGAGTATGTTTTCCTTTAGCACAAACATCACAATGTGTGGAAGAATAAGAACTGGACAAAAAACGAGGCATACAAGAAGGAGAAGGGTGTCCAAGCCGCTGATGCCAAAGGTCGGATTGCAATGGTCGGTTCACGTTTAGGGCAGTAGAGGTGATTGGCTTGAAGTAGTAGAGTCCATTACGCTCCTCACCCATTTTAATCAGCATCTTCGTAGCTACGTCTTGAAAAACACAAAAAGTGGGAAAGAAAATAACTATATAGTTGAGTAACTTGGTGATTTTGCAAACAGACAGGAAATTAAATTGAAAATTTGGCAAGAAGAGAACATTCTGCAGGGTAAGTGTGGGAGATAAAGAAACAGAGCTCATATGAGACACAGGAACAACATCACCTGTAGGTAGACGAACATGACTAAGATGATGAGAAGTCGGTGTTAGGGTATATGTGGAGACTGGTTTTGGAGCTAAAAAAATATTTGCTAAAAGTTGGCTCGACAGTTGGCTCAAGCCAAGTTTGCTCGACTTCGCTCGACATACCGCTCGAGCGAAGATGAAGTCCGAGAGTTCGCTCGACACCGCTCAACACTCTGCTCGAGCGAGACACAAACCCTAGTGTTCACTTGACACTCCGCTCGAGCCAATGTTCATTTGGCTGTTCGCTCGAGTCGCGCTCAAGCGAAGTACGTAGTTTTTGCCACTTAGGGTTTTCAGCGCCACTCACTATATATATGTCATATTAGACTTATGTTGAACTAGCTGAAGCATATTTTGAGAGAGAATAATTGTCTTGTGAGTGCATATTGTGTGAGAGAGCAAAAAACCCTAGAGAGTGTAAGTTGAGATTGAGTGATTGTAATCTCCTCCGAATAATAAGATTTCTGCAGCTCCTGTGGACGTAGGCAATTTGCCGAATCATGTATATTGTATGTCGTGTTCTTGATTGCGTTGCTTTTACTTTATTTGCCATCGTTGGTGTGTGTGTGCTTTGCATAGTATTTCACAACAATATGAGCCTTCAGAGAATAGGAATGGTTACACATATGGTCAGAAGCACCACTTACTATAACCCATTCAGCGTTAGAAGAAAAAATATAGAGACAAGAAGGCAAATAATAAGTACCAGCAAAATTAGCAAAAGGAGGTGTGAGAAGGCCCATCAATTGCTGATATTAATCGCTAGTGAGGCTAGGAATGGCACTGTTTGTTTCGAGGACAATCGAACTACTAGAGACCTGATGTGCAACCGGTTGTTTTTGCAAGTTAGGGCGTTGAGAGGAGCGGTTTTGATTCCAATGCGATGGATACCCAATTAACTTGTAGGAAGAAGTCTTAGAATGACCAGGTTTACCGCAATGATCACAAATGGTGCGGCTATGACCCTTATTGCGAGAATCAGCATTGGAAGCACGATTGACAGACATGGTAGCATCGTCTGGAGTCGATAGAGGCAAATGGAGAAGCCTTTGGTTTTCTTCTTGGTGGATGATAGAATAGACCCGATTAACAGGAGGTAAAGGATCTATTGTTAAAATTTGGCTTCTGATTTGAGCGTAAGAATCATTTAAGCCCATGAGAAATTGAAAAACCCACTCCACTGCTTGAATATTACCACCGCAAGTGCAAGTAGGCATTGATTGAAGGGCAACCAACTCCTCCCAATATTGTTTGATAGTGTTATAATATTGAGCAATTGGCATGGCATCTTGACAAAGTGTGGCAATATCACGTTTGAGATGAAATATGTGTGGATTGTTGCTCTGTGAGAAACGAGATTCCAGATCAAGCCAAACTTCTTATGGTGTATTGCAATAAATAAGACTTCATGTAAAGGACTTATTGATGCTATTAAGGAGCCAAGAGAGAAGCATATCACTCCATCATTCCCACAATTTTGCAGCCACATTGTTGTTGGTTGGCTTCGTGAGTGTGCCGTCAACCTCGACACCAGGTGGAGTAGTTATCACCTGAAAGAAGTGAGGATACAAGGAGAGAACTCGAGTGATCTGCCGAGTGGATAAAATAGGGAGAAGAAACATCACTAATGGGCTGAGTTGCAGAAGGTGAGCGACTCGAAGTTGCTGCAGGTGCATCACCAGCATCCATGAAAGAAGCTTACGATGGAACCCTAGACAGAGATCATCACTGGCTCTTATACCATGTTAGGAAACATAGTCAATACATGCATGATTGTTGGAAATGAGTTTTCGATACCTTACAGAAGGATGTACAAGAGTTTACTACAAGAAAGAAAGCCTATAATATGTTCTATAATCAAGCTGTATACACAAGGAAAGTAAGTTGTACAATATATATGGAAAATATCAACGGATATCCCATAATATGATATTCTGACAGATTTTTTGTTTGAATTCAATGGTCAAATTCGTATAGAAGGTACATAGTATCAAATATCCAAATGAGGTCTATGCTATCTTAACATGACTTGCACCAGTAAATATTGAAAGATTTTATACACCAAATTATCATTTCACTTTCATCTCATTACGTAAGATATGATACATTTATGACCATTGGATAATTCTTTATCATCCAATGGTGATAAGTGTGCTACATCTTACATAGTGAAATAAAAATAGGATAAGAATGTGGTGTATAATATTACTCATAAATATTATAAATTGATATGTAGGCTGATATGTTGGGTATATTTATCACTACAATAATTAAAACAAAAACACAAACCCAATTAGCTATTTGAAAGGGTGGCTCTCCAGGTGCTGCTGGGGGCTCCCGCTAGTGGATTTCATGCAAGGTTTTTTTTACATTTATTTTTTAAAAAAATCCCAATGAGAGCTCTAGTGGAAGGACTAGCATTTTCCTTGAAAAGCAGACCAATAGCATGATTGGGCTTATGTCTCGGCCCGTCGAAAATGGAACATGAAGTCCATACCTACGGAAATAGCATCATGGGCTGACCCATATTCTATTAAAAACCCTAGAGTTGTACTTGTAGCCTTATTTCACCTGCTCTGTCCGCAACATTCGCCCCCGCTCTTCGTCGCAGACGCCGACCGCATTTTGGCTCCTTTGTATTTGAGCACCTACAGCAGAAAATGGTGACGGCGAAGAAGACGGTAACTCCGTACTTATCCTGGAAACGATGATGTTGTTTTCTTGATTTTTGGCTTTAGGGTTTTAGCTAAAGACTTTGTACTCTCGGTTATGCAGAAGAAGACCCATGAGAGCATCAACAACAGGCTTGCCCTCGTTATGAAGAGCGGCAAATATACTCTCGGTTACAAAACTGTCCTTCGCTCTCTCCGCAGCTCCAAAGGTTCTTTCTTTATAAAGTTACTCGATGTGTCTAATGGCGTCGATTGCCTTGCTTTTTTCATTAAAAAAAAATTATAATTTGTTGGGTGTGGAATTACAGGGAAGCTGATCATCCTCTCCAACAATTGCCCCCCGCTGCGCAAGTCCGAGATTGAATACTACGCGATGCTTGCTAAGATTGGCGTCCACCATTACAATGGAAGTAAGTGTTAGACCGTTTCGTTTTACTTTTTCCCTTTGTGCGTTTTGTGTGTCTTTTGGGTGTTGGATTTTATTAAGTTTCCTGTTAGAATGGTCGCAAAATCGTGATCATTGTTATTGGACGTGGATGTCTTTGTGCTTGTGATGATGCCCTTTGCAGCCTTCCCCTAGAGTCCCTCCTGTACTAGGTCTCGTCTGAGGTTGAGTGTTTTAGCCCACGCAAATAACATGGTTTTGCAATTGCTCCAGAATGGACATAACTTTGCCACTCCTATCGAACTGCTAATTAGTTTTCTAATTGAAAGTTACTTACGAGAATACTAGTATAACTAGAGTAAGTTGACAGATGCTATCTCCGTATGTTGCTTTAGAAGTGATTCATTTTGGGTTTTAAAAAATTCTATAATGATTGTTGGTCTCCTTTATTGAAATGTGTTTAGACTCAGTTTAAAAAGAACCATGCTATATAGAAAAAACAGTTCTAAATTAGTTTTTCTATATAGCATTTAGAAAAGGACTACACTTATGGTGCAATGCTTGTCGATAGTTGGAAAAGGACTACCCTTATTGCAAGTATGTTGGAGGCAAAAATTAAGGGACTCGTGGCTACTAGAGGGCCATAAATGTAGATTTCTTTCGTCGAGAAATTACTTTGAATAAAATGAAATATTCTAAAGACTCCTTAATTGTTGGTGGTGTAGTCCCCAATGGTCACCAGTTCGAGTCCCCTTAGGGCCACTAGATGTTTACCTGGTCGTTAACTTCAGGGCTCCGTGAGTCGAGGTGCACACAAGCTGGCACGGACACCCTCGGTTTAAAAAAAAAAAAATGTTGGTGGTGTAGTATTTAGCGATCCTTCAGTGATTAGTACATTGAACAATTCAGATAGAGGCATAAGTTGGAGCAACTTTCTTTTGTCTCACTTATGGACGTGGAGGTCCTTTGGTTGGAAAGATCCCTTGAGGAAACCTGGGTTTTGAAGGTGGTGAAAACTGTAACTAGTGATAAGGCACTAGGTCTGGATGCTTACTCCTTGGATTTATTTTTTTCAAGTATATTGTGATGGGGTGAAAGAAGCTATCAAGAGTATTTTCCACGAGTTTCATACGAAGGCAAATTTGTAAGAAGCCTTATTGCATTTGTTGCCCTTATTCTTAAGAAGCCAAGGTGGTGGTGGTTGACATCAAGGACTTTCAATCTATTAGCCTTGTGGGTGGTGTTCATATGATCATTGCGAAAGTCCTCACAATTCATTAAATTTGGTTTTCGAAATAATGTTTTAAATTATGTTCCATTCTGGTTGGAATTTGCAGTATTGGCATAGTAACCGGTACACTTTACCTCCACATTATTTTGCTTTAAATTTCAGTCCATTGCAGTCATTCCAGTATGTTCTGGTCATTTTGGATGGAATTCGTGTTCCTGCCTGAAATGTGATGAAATTTGATTGAATTCTGGTGACTGGTAATTTTGCTTCACCGCTATTACTAATATTAAAAAAAAAATGCTTCAGGGCTCTTTATTATGTTATTTGTGATCTTGTGTTTGTTTTGTAATTTCAATTCAAACCTTTTCAGATTTTATTTTACTGCCCCCATTGATCTTTCATCTCAAATATGCTACTTTACTCCGTTAGCCTCTTCCTTTCAAATATAAGAAAATGTTTCTTTATTTTGAATTGCCTTTCTTTTGTTTTCAATGCATGTTAGGTCTGTTTTGAGTCTCTAATACTTTTTTTTTTTTGGTAAGTCTCTGGTATACTTGAACTCTGACAATTTTTAATTTCTTCTCCAATCTTGGATCATTTTTTAATTTCTTTCTTTCTTAACCCCTAGGGGTTGGCTCAACGAGTGGTAAAGGCCTTAGGCTTGGGGGTATGCTCCCCCTAGGTCAAAGTTTAAAATCCCCTTGGGTGCAAAAAATCTCTAGGGGCCATCGGACTGTGGAATTTTTTCCTTGAATTACCCGAGGTGCACTTGCGGGAAACTCCTTGCCGAGGGCCTGTGTACCCCCTGGATTAGTCGAGATGTTGTTCCTGACACCCGGTGCCAATCAGAAATTTTTTTTTTATTTCTTTCTTCTTATTGATTTATATAGTTATATGCTTGAATCCCAAAATTGGAAGGGCCATTTTTTGTCAATCTCTCTCTTGTTGCGTAAGAATTATGTGCATATCCTGCTTTAAAAAATATCACAAGGGGTAATCGGTCTACTTTCAAGAGTCTTTGAGATCGCATTTAGTTGTACAAGAGAAGAATTGATTCATCTCTCAAGTATTTTTAACAAGAATTTTCCTTTGTTCCTTAGTTGCTGAAGGTCTCCCTGTCTGCTTGGGTTGTGGCTTTGTGCTTATCAATAAAGAGTTCTTACTTTTAAAAAAAAAAAAAAAATTGCTGAAGCAGTTACGTTTGGATGTTGAGGTGATCTCAAATTATCTATGAATAGTAGTGAAAAAGTAATGAATAGTAGTAAAAAAGTAGTGAATAGTAGGGAGGTAGTCTCACTAACCAAACAGAGATTGATTTTTACTTACATGGCAGGAAGTAAATTCACTACCAGTTATATTTCAATTCATTGGACAATTTGATAACATAACACTAGTATATATGATTCATGGTACTTAAATTGTCTTTTTTCTATTGTGGTTTTTGTGTGCTTTCAGACAACGTTGATCTGGGAACTGCTTGTGGAAAGTATTTTCGTGTGTCGTGCCTTAGCATTGTTGATCCAGGTATCTCAGATTTGTGTTCTCAATTGTTCGAATGTATAATAGTCGTCGTCGTGACTGATTTCGAGCAACTTCCTTACAACTCTTGTACCCTTTCGCTACTCTCCTCAGGTGATTCAGATATTATCAAGTCGCTACCTGGAGATCACTGAGAGATGTTTTCAACTCGTTTACCCTTTTGGTAGAGTTCCCAACGTTTGCTGTTATTAAAATTCACCATTGCAACTTCTATTATTCAAAGCTGTTGTTGTGTTAACGAGCCTGCGGAGTTCCTCATATTTTTGTTGAGATTTACATTCTAGATTCTGTTCACGTTTAATTAATTATATTTCTCCTTCAGATTTTTTTTTTTCCCAAGAGGACTACGAGAATTAGAATCTACAACCTCACCTTTTATTAAAAAAGAAAAAAAGAAAAATGATAGTTGCAGTTTTGAGTACGTAAATGCAACGTAATTAATTTTAAAAAAAATGAATAAAAAGGGGATTCATGTAAAAAATAATAGTTTTTTAATAGTAGATTTTATTCTTTTTTAAAGCGATTACATGACGATTACGTACTCTATGATATTTGTATATAGTATTACTCGTATCATTTTTGAATAATTGACAGATTAGAAACGCTAGGCCTATAAATTTACTAAAATAAGCTTATAAATTGATGTCATTATGCTCTTTTTAATTTGAATAGAATTATTAAATAATTAGATCTAACCTATGACATTAAATTTTGTAAACATGATTTTGATTTAAAAATCTTTTCATTATTTATTATTTTATTATCAACCACATCAGAAACTTATATAGCTAATTAATTGTTAAAATGGCAATAATCATTTTCAAAATCTTTAAGTGAATACCATATCATCTCATGATCTTATCCGTAATGTTGAATGATAAGATTGTTGCAAGTAATTAAGGCTTAGAATGCTGTATACGGTTCAATTACTCCAGATTTAAAGGAGTAATTTTAGAAATGGATAAAACTTAATAATTTGTGTCGTTTAAATTAATATTCACCCTATTCCTCAAAACTCCGCCAGATATAACTTATAAGTAATATTGCGTGATACAAAAACGAGACAGCGAAGAAGCTCGAAAACGACGACATTTTTGATTTTACACCCCTACGTACGACAATCTATCTACCTGTCAAAAAAGTAAAGAGAGAGGCGCTCTCTCTCTCTCTCTCTCTCTCTCGCTCGCTTAAATTTCGAGTTGTCCTCTTCTGTGTGTGTATATATATATATATATATCTTCCACTCACCCTCTCTTATAGTAACCAATGCACCAGATGACCAGAGACAGAGAAAGAACTAAGAAGCCCCCGGTAGAAGAGGATGATGATGATGATGATCCCATGCTTGTAAGTTTATCAATCTCTCCCTTATATATCTCTTCTTTTTGACTGATAAACATACATACGTTACCCGATTCCCACTTTGCGAGGATACTGAAAACCGAGATATATATATATCTATATATATATATATATATGTATCAGTGATCGTTTCAGATCGTTACTTTCGTATAGTGCTCGATGATCTACATTCTTTTTTTTCTTTTTTTTTTTCATGCATCTTAATTGAAACTAAAGGTGTTATTGTAGCTTTCATTGTTTTTGGTCATGGTATCTGTCTGTCTTTTCGTTCTGGGTTCCTTTCTCTTTTATAAAATCATCATCAGCTCGTAAATTATAATCAAACTTGTTAATGGAATTCATTGATCTTAATTTGTCTGTTTTGCGTTTCTGGATTCAGTTGATCATCGTGATCAGTATATATCGCTAGATCAGATTAAGAAGGAATGACTTTTTCAAGTTTCCATATATATATATATATATAATGACTTAATTTGTTGAAAAAAGAAAAGATGATGTTGTCTGTTATGTGTATTTCTGGCTTCCAGGTTTGCATGCCAGATCTACACTCTTCACTGCCAAGCGTTTTAGACGTGCACACGCCTCCTTTTTCCTATTTTTCTCTGTACTTTGTTAATATAGCTCTTAATATTATTCTTTCCGTCTAAATGCATGTTATACAAAAATACCGTAAATATATATATATTTATATATATAGTAACATAAGAAATTAATTATAAAAAAAAAAAAACTGAAGAAAATGTAGCGTTTTATTTGTATATATGGTGAATTAATTGTATTAAGAAATAAAACCTATAATATTTAAGTTATTACTAACCGGCCTGCATGCAGGACGTCCTTAAATATTGTGGACGTACGTAGAAGAATATACTACAGCAATTATATTTCCTTATTTACTTCCATGAAAATGATCATTAATTATTATATATCTTATATCATATCAGTGCTCATAATTAGAATTATATCATCATTAATCGGATAGTACGTAGACTTCATTATTTTTTAAAGGTAATATTTATACATAAAATTAATTATATATAACATTATTTTTAATTATATATGTAGGCATTATTCCTAACCATATGGTCTGCAATTTGTAACTGTTTAGGATTCATTGTATTGAATATTACCAACACGTGGTGCCATATATCAGCCCACGTGTACGGTTCCCAGACAACCAAAAACTGAACGTGCAAATTAACTTTACACTAAAGATTTGTAATACAACTATTCTCAAATTATTTTGTTATTATTTATAAACTATTCAATTATTTTACTGTTATTCTCAATACCATTTACAAATCATTCGAGATGCTATCCGAACATAGTATAAATATTATCACTGTAATAACTAAATGCTTGGTTTGGTGTGTGATCACTAATAAGACATGAAAATAGATTTTTTGTTTGGATTGTGCTACACATCAATCACGATTTATCACCACACTCTATATTTGATATTTTTTTTTTCATAAGATGAAGGTGTGAGATAGTAAATAGTAGTTGATGAGAAAAATTATTTTTTTAATTTTTATACACGGGATGCAAGACAATGATTGATGTGATATATTAAACTGATTTTTAATTAGAAAAATGTATTTACAAGCTTATTTATTATGGCATCAAATATACTTGAAAACTTATCATATCAACAAGATACTGTAATGGATTCTACAATAAGTAGCCGATTTGTAAATTGTAACTACGAAAACTCTATCATTCAAGTGGTTAACCTATAGTTACTTAAAACGTCTTTTGTTTATATGACTAAATTAATGATAAAATCAAAGATAAAGAATATATAGCGTTATTCAGCTAAAATAACTTAAGATTTCATAAAATTAATTAATAAGCTCATGATTTTAGTTATTTATTTATAACCATATACATGTAATTTTTATTTTTCTTGTGAATTTTACAGGTTAGTGTCAGAGAATAAATTCAGATTATTGATTGCACATAAACCCAATCTTGACAGTCCCAGTGATTAGCTGTCTCTGCTCTTATCTTTTCCTACCTTCAATGCGACCAACCCTCTCTCTCACTCTCTCTGGCTTTGATTTTGAAAGCTGAAACACCGTAATTACAGCCAGCCAGATAGACAGACTGCCAACACTGTTTCCACCCATGAACTTCTAGATATACACAAAAAACCATATATATCTTCCATCCATATATATAATATGCAGTCCCCCCAAGCATCCCTCACCCACAATTTGGAACTAGAAGTGGGTCGTCTCGACTACCTGAAACTCTCCCCTGAAGAACACCAACTCAGATATAGCCCTACTGCCTTTAACATGGTCGACCCTACAGAGGCGGCGTCCTCTGTAATTGGGGACTACATTGGCACCGAGAGCTGCCTTGATCTCGAACATAACGTCGATATGTTAATTGCGTTGAACAGTACAGGGGGTGAGTCGGAGAACAAGACTGCGTCTAACCATGATCGTCGGGACGCTAATAGAAAGTACAGCCGTGGCAACCGAGATTGGAGGCTGGCGAGGGAGAAGAAAGAGTTCCCACCGCCGATACCATTGCTGGCTCGTACGGGGAATCTGCATTCTCACATGCCGTGGGTGCTGAGGAGACACTACACCAGTGACGGACGGTTGATTCTCACCGAAGAGAAGGTGAGGCACCACGAGTACTTCCGGGCACACAGGGCTAATGGGCGTCTCACGTTGCAGCTTGTGCCCTTGGACGACGACGACGCTTGGCTTAATGATATTCATCCGTCTGCTGATGATGATCAGGAAGATCAGCCACAGAGCGATATTTCTGATCATGAGGAAGAAGAAAAGGCCATTCTTGATATTGACAACAACATTAACAATTATGGTGATATTGGTGGCGACGTGAGCCTTGGGGAGGCCGGGAATCATGAGTTTCATGAGAAGGAGATTGTTCTTCATCATCACGAGGATTGGAGGAGTAGTAGTGCTGTGATTAACAATGAACCGACGACGACAAATGGGAGTACTGGAATGGGTAGTAGTGTTAACGGGGTAGCAAAGTGCTTGAACTACAACATTAATATTGTGGGATCTGCAGGGACGTCGTCGTCGCCGTCATCGTCGTCATGTATATTCGGGGTGCCAGTGACTGCAATCAGTACGGTTCAGAGCTAGCGTCCATGCATATATATGCATGCACCAGTACTCTTTTTTTTTTTTTTTTTTTAAATCTTTACTAATTATGCGGCAGTAGGTGTGTCGATCTGTGTCTTTTTGTACGTAGCGAGTTTTAGGTAATTTTTGCTTTTTGCTTAATCTCATTGTCAAATCGTCGTTAATTTAGAGAGAGAGAGAGATCAGACTCATCAGAGAGAAAGAGAGAGAGTGTGCGTGTTCAAGGCTAGCTAGCATTAATGGATTTCAGTTGGCTTATATATGCTTTCTTAGGGATGACTAGTCCTACTAAGTTTCATTGATTTTGTTTGGAGCTATCTTTTCATTTTTTTAAGAAAAAGAAAGAAAAATTGGCTTATTACAAACTTTAAATTATACATGGTTTATCGTGGAAGCAAACGATGTTGAATGTTTGGTGTTGATCAATGGCACATTTTTTCAATGAAATAGAAACAATTATTTTTATAATTCTTACACCTTTTTTCAATGAAATATTTTTCCTTGTTGAATTTATTTAAATTTGATGGATTTGAATTCTAAAAATAACAATCAAGAGTCGTGTACGTAAAAGTTGTCAAATATTAATTATATAGCGGAATTATTGATATCCGTATATATATAGAATATATCCTACAATTGCGACACATAAGTAGTGACGGAGATAGAGTTGGATACTAATATCATAATAAATAATCGTAGTTATTATATATATATCTCTAAATGACATTCGTTTTTATTATTGATATAAAAATGATATTATTAACGCAATATCTAATACAAAAATACTAGCTGTTAACATATTTTTCAATTTAAGTATATTCTCTATAGTAAATTTTGTCATCCTTAATCACATTTACTAATATGTTTAGAAGAAAAGTTACTCGTTATCGATTGATTAGTAAAATGTGACAAATTACTTTTTAAAATAAATAATATATTTATAATGTGACAAAATGATTAATTCTGTAATGAAGAAGAAATAATTTTTTAATTATTGTTAAAATATTGTTAAAATATATTTTTTTAATATTATTTTTATTTTAGAATTTGAAAAAATTGAATTGTTTATTTTATTTTATATAAAAATTTTAAAAAATTATAATAATTAAATAAATTGAAATAAATTGAATTTTTTTTTAAAAACAAACGAGTAATCAATTTATTAATTCTCTCTCTCTTTAACTACATCAAATGATCAGCACTCTTGGCTTCTCTTAAAGGTTGGAAAATGCAGCCTGTCCATGATATATATATATATATATAAATGATTTATATGCAATAATTTTCACAATAATTTAAAAAATTATATATATTTTAAACGATAGATATTTTCATTAAATATTTTATAAAAATGTCCTCTGGTAAAATATATTTTAAAAATACGCGTTGTTACCACCATCAATATTGAAAGAGATCAACTCAATCAAGTCAACAGATCAATAATATTTAAATTAACTACTTCTCGGATGATCACCAATGTTCATGATTATGTCTCATCTATATCCAGGTGAAAAGAAAGCAGAGATATTTCCATGGTGGTGGGTGGAGGGTTGCATGCATGTACTGTGTGCATGGAGTACTACTCCAAAACCCTGAAGTTAACTTATCAGGAATGATGGATCGATGGATCCAGCATGTCTGCAGAAATTGCTCAGACAGGATTCCGACTGGACTGAAAATGGTTTTTCCATCGCGCGTTTAGCTAGGGAGAGTTCTGTCATCATCTTTGGCACTGCCGAAGTAAAACTACTATTATATATATATATATATATGAGGGACAATTTCCGAGGTGGTTTCTGGATTTGAACTTTGTTGTTGTTGTTGTTGGGAAGATCGAAGAGATGATGACGATCATGTAATGTACTGTATTACAGCTACCTCCCAATATCGACCAATTTTGTCAGATACTCATGATTGGGCTGCCTCTACTTTTAACCACTTCTCATGCACTTGTACCTACGTAATTCAATTCTTTTTTCCTCTCTACCCGACGGAGCAACACGTGTACCAACGCCCACCCCCGCTCTGCTCCCCTCCTCTCTCTTTTTGATTTTTTTTTCTGTAAAATGATATTTATAATAATGTGTAAAAAAAATTTTTAATAATAAATTTTACTTTTATTTTTAAATAATTATACAATTCTTCACATGATATGCACCCCACTTTTTTCAAATAAACAATGTAGAAAGTCTTATTCTAGAATCTAAAATTGCATGCACAAATAATTTTTCAAAGCGAAGTAACTTTTCAAATGTTTTTATTGCGTTAGGAGTTTAAATAAGTTGAGTTAAATTGAGAGTTAAAAGTTAAATAAAATATTATTTTTTAATATTATTATTATTTTAAGATTTAAAAAAGTTAAATTATTTATTATATTTTATATAAAAATTTAAAAAAATTATAATGATAAGTTGAGATGAATTTGAGATCCAAACTTACCTAATTATTTATACTCCACTCCGACTCAAAAATAATAATTTGCAATATTGCTGATCAATGTATTCTGTCCACTCCAAATATCCAAACAAATTAATAAAGCATGCATGCTTTCAAGATATTGTGTATTTTAGTGATGAAATTATCTATAGGGGATCGGAGCCATTAATTTAGTTCAATTTGGAGAAGTACAATGACATGAGTGTTACTGAAGTTTGTATTTTGTGTTAATCGGCCTGTGTATAACTAATTATGGCCGGCTTTATATATCTAAGTTATGCCTGATTTGGTTAGTGGAAAGATTTGTATATATTTGCTAAGGTTTTTTTTTTTGTTAAGAAATACTTGTTTTCTCTTCTTAATTATTTCATATGACTTAAGAGCGTGTTAAATTTGAAGATTTAAATGTGGGCATTCTGGCCACATGACGCGTGTAAGAGTGATCATGATCATGAAAATTTCTGAAATTTTATTTAACATGAGCTGCATGCATGCCTCCATGTAAGGCTTCTTCCATGATATTAATGATGCATGTGGTTCTCTCTCTCTCTCTCTCTCTCTCTCAATTATTATTGTTTCTATAGCTTTTGCATTGATGAAAGGGAAAGCATATATACTGGCATTAGTACTTGGCCGTACTTGGACTAAACTCAAAGTCGGGAGTTTATTCTTTCAAGTTTCTTAATTATGGGGCAATTTTTGGGTTTGGCTAGCTGGTCCAAGAAGTGTAGGGCGCGCGAGTGACAGCTCCATCATCAACGCCTATCACAATAAGACTTGCAAGAGGCAAGGAATGTCACTGAGCTTTAATGAGGAGAGCACGGGCGGGGCAGATTCCAGGCCTTTGATCTGATGATGAGTTGTCAATGCGCGCAGATTATTGCTAGACTTCCCTGGAATTTCCTATTTCAATGTGCGGTTGGTATATATCACAGTGGTCGATAGCAACTATCAAGGGCCCCAATCTTGAAGAGTAAAAAGTACTCTCGAGGCATGCTTTAGTTGATCTTTTGTCAAGAAAAAGGCGAAGGCTGCCTATGATTGATTCATGTTAAGATATAAATTAAATAATAAAATTTATATCTTCATCTTCTTATCAATTTAAGTTCATGGGATAAGTGATTTCACAAATATCAAAACAGAGGTCATAAATTCGAACGCGGTCAATGATGCCCAATGTTATATATGGAGATGAATCTAGGAAGCGTTTCTCTAGATATGAATGTGGTAAATATATGGCTGGTCAAAGTATTAGCATATGCTAAAGTTATATGGGTGCAGGAATCGTTGAATCAAATGCCATTTTGTGGTTGTGCTATTGGAGCTGTTGATGGATGACTCTATGAGGTTGGTGGATTCTCTAGATCTTTGACCTTGATATGTGTTTGGATCAGATACGATCCAATTCAAAATGGGTGGAGGGAAGTCACTTCCATGTCTAATGGTAGAGCTAGCTAATTAATATTGTAAGACTAGTCGATGGTGAATTAATAATTGAGTGTTGTGGTAGATGGTGAATTGTACGCATTTGATCCTTGATCTAGTTCCTTGGATTGTGGTAAAATCAAGGTATATGATCAAAGAGAAGATACTTGGAAAGTTGTCTTTGGAAAAGTCCCCATTTATGATTTTGCAGATTCAGACAAGGTTTGGTTAATGAGTTGAGAGTTGAGACAAAAGCCTTTCAACTCATCTCGTAAGGTGAAGGCATTCCATGCACTATCCAAATGCACAAAACACAATTTGATTAATCTCATCTGACTGAACTCAACCCATCTCAAGTAATAGTATTGTGCATAAAGCAAACGTTTGGTACACTAACAAAAGCAACATGGCCTGAAAGCAAGCCTCGTCCTGACATGAGCAGAACCCCAGGCCACTTTTTCATCTGCCACCCTCCTGAGGCTCCACCTCTCTTCATCCCATTGAATATATTTAAATATATTTATAAATAATACTCAATCGTCATTATAAATGCTATGCAATAATTAGTAGAACCCACAACTATCAAATCCCTCAAAAAGTTAAAACTATCTCATCTCACTTCTAAATCCAAACACACAAATTTTTAAAAACCAACTCATCTTATTTCAATCAGCAATCTCACTACTATTGATAATTTATCTCAACTTATTTCATCTCAACTCACTATCCAAACCTATCCCTCAGAGTCTCCACATGTACTTGCTGTTTTTCATAGAAAGCTCCATGCAGTCACCACAAAATTAGATGCTAATTGTCACATTGCAGTTCTGCAGGCTGATACGTGTTCATCTCCATCAAGCTTCACTTCACTTTTTTTTTTTTTTATTTGGCTGCTTGAATGAACATGCATTCTGCGTCAATGGCAGAATCTGAGGCTGTTATTTGGAAGGCCATTGCTACAAGAGATTTTGGGTCTGCTGATCAGCTAGTGGTCAGTTGTCATGTATTTAGAATTTAGCATAATATTAAGCTTTATGAGTGGTCTGGATGGTTAATTATGAAGTTAGTTAGGTACCACGACATTGACAAATTAAGTACTGTTCTATATATAATTAACATATATGTTCATCATTTGTAAGTCATGTATATATATATATATATATATATACACGATTTATATGAACTATCTGATAAGGCAGCTTGCAATATTGTTTTGCATCATTTAGGCCAAACATGCAGCGAACGAGTAATCAGACCTTCTACGTACCTCTTCAATTTGAGTGAAGTTAATTGAAATTTGTTAGATATATACTCTCAGCGTACAATAAGCTGATCAAGCCTATATATCATCATTGCTACGTACGTGCCAATTAAATATATATATATATATATATATAGCGGTCAAGTCATGTGTAAAAACTAGTTATTAATTATATCTGAACCCCATGCTCAACCTCAGCCAACAAGAAAATAGATCAAGGCAAAAAAAGACTGGGGGAGGGTGACATGATCATGATCTTATGATCAATCTTCTCAAGAGATCACAAATAGAATTATTATGTCTGTCAAAACTTTGATTTGCACTACATGAGCTGAACGAATTGCACCAATGAGGTGGAGAGATCAATAAATAAATTAATGCCAAGATGTAACAGAGATTTATATTTTTTTATGTCGGTATATATATATATATATATATAAAAAGTGACATGACATCCCGTACCAAGCTTGAAAATAGTACTTAGCATTGGTCATGTATAAGTTTCCCAACCCCTAATTTTTATATACACGATTCTTCTGTAAGAGTAGGTAGAAAAATCTTTGACCCGTTTTTAACTCTACTGGATTAGGATTTACTTGTATCTTGCATTATATCCTTATATCTTCGCCGTACTCTTTTTATATTAATCATCTGAAATAAAAGTTTTCGTAACTCGGTGCATATATAGACACATTGTCGAATTATATAAATCTTTGTATCGTATGCAAACAATATAATTCTGCTTTTCAATTTTCTCTTATCGATCCTAACATCATCATTGGTTTTTGTCTCTCTTCTTCAACCTCAACAAATTCAAGGCTTAGTTGATACTAGTATTACGATTGGAAATCTTATCCTAACTGAATCATCCATATCACTAGTTATTCAAATTTTCCCTTATTTATCTTGTAAATTGTTTTAGTTTTGAATTAATGTTTATCCATTCTGTTATATTATGTGTATATATTTCATATTTTTGTACACAAAATCAATATAGAAAATATTCTTCCATTTACAATTAAATGATTATTTAATTATTTTTCATATTGCTAACTTCTATTTTTTTATGATTTTATAGAGCAAATTATGAACTCTAACATAAATACCGATGATTGAGAGTCTGAGACAGACGCCCTTTTGAGAGTTGGGATGGAGTTGAGAGACTATGGACTATAGAGAACCCCTTTTCTTGATGAAAATCAAATTTTACTTTTATCGTGTTCAATTTTTTATTATCAATTTCTTTCTTTTATTAATTGCAACTTTCTATCTTCAATTCAGGTATGACCAATGGACCATTGAGATTTAAGTGAAATTCGTGTTTAATATTTATGTAGTTATCTTTAAAGACTAAGTCAATATTGTAATAAATGAGACTGTTATAACTTATGGTTACATGTAATTTAGTTTTTAAACTATTGTATTTAAGTTTTTTTTTCAGTAATTTTTTTAAAGGTTTGAAATTGGGTTTTGTTGAGCCCAAAAGTTGAAAAAGGGCATTCATTTAGCCCAATAAACAGTCAAAGCTCCGACCTCCGATCGAAGTTCGGAGTTCTGACTTACAATCGGAGTCGAAGTAAAAATTTTCCTCCAACTAGTCGGAGGTCGAAAACGTCAACTCCGACTTCATCGGAGTCGGAGCTCAGTCCTAATGTCCTTTACATACCTTATTTTTCTTTTAATCTCATCTCTGCCAGTAAACTTGGTTCCTTATTTAATTGTTGTCACATTTTTCTATTCAAATTCTACTTTATACAAGACCTTCTGACATGGAAGACGATTGGTTTGGGTGAACGGCAACAAGGTCTTTACCATCTCCTTCCATCTTCCATATCCTTGGTTGCTACTGTCTCTAGTACATCTGACACACTATAGCACCAACGTTTGGGTCACCTTTCATTTTCACGTTTATCTTCTTTAAATAAAGATATACTGAATGCTTCTAGTTTTACACAAACACATTGTAATGTATGCCCATTAGCAAAACAACATCGATTGCCAGTCTCTCTTAGTAAAATTTCATCATCTTCTCTATTTGAACTTATCCATTGTGACATATGGGGTCCTATGGCCACATCTTTAACTATTGGTCCAAAATATTTTCTTACTATTGTTGATGACTATACACGATACACATGGCTATACCTCATGCCTACCAAATTGCAAACTCGCCCACTTTTACAATCATTATTGAAACTCATTAACACTCAATTTAACACAAGTGTTAAGAAAATCTGCAGTGACAATGAGCCTGAATTTGACATGCCTGCATTATTTGTTGAAACAAGCATCATCTAACAACGTAGTTATGTTGCCACACCTCAACAAAATGGTGTCGTTGAACGTAAATACCAGCATCTTCTCAATGTAGCCCGTGCACTTCATTTCCAAGCACACTTACCTCTCTCCTTTTGGGGTGATTGTGTTCTCACAGCCACATGTATTATTAATCGTATTCCCACCCCTCGCCTTTCAGGAGTACATTCACTGTATGAAGTCCTTTTCAATGTCAAACCTTCATACTCACACATTTGAGTATTTGGTTGCCTATGCTATGCCTCCACCCTTGTATCTCAACGCCACAAATTTGATCCTCGTTCAAGAAAATGTGTCTTTCTCGGCTATCCCTTTGCCACAAAAGGTTACAAGCTCCTAGACCTACAAACTAATCAAACCTTCATCTCTCGGGACGTTGTTTTTTAGGAACAAATTTTTCCCTTTTCTCCTACAACCACATCCAACCTTCCACCGGCAACTCAATCCTAAGTTCTACCCCAACCTACCTTCACAGATGACATCAACCATACCACAACATCTCTTCCTCCTTCTTCTCCTGTGCCCATTAGCAAGTCCTCTCGCTCTTGACGTGCACCTCAGTCCCTTCAGAATTATCACAGCCGACTGACCAGTTGCCTTCATTCACTATTTTCTTCCATGTAGTCTGGATCCACACCTTCAGGTACCTCTCATGCACTTTCCTCTTATTTATGTTATGAAAACTTATCACCTCATCATCGTGCATTCTCTATTTCTTTTTCATCGCACCATGAACCCACATCATTTCGTGAGGCTATGAAATGCCAACATTGGCATGATGCCATGGCTGCTGAGGTACAAGCTTTGGAAGATAACCATATATGGACTATCACTTATCTTCCTCCCGATAAACGTGTTATTGGCTGCAAATGGATATATCACATTAAACATAAATCTGATGGTTCAATCGAACGTTACAAAGCACAATTGGTAGCAAAAGGGTACACCCAACAAGTTGGTTTGGATTATCATGAAACTTTCTCATCTGTTGCTAAACTTGTTACTGTCAGATGTTTACTTGTCATTGTAGCTGCACACAACTGACACCTCCGTCAATTGGGTGTCAACAACGCCTTTTTTCATGGCAATCTACATGAAGAAGTGTATATGACTCTTCCTCTTGGCTTCACTCGACAGGGGGAGCACACTGTTTGCCGCCTTAACAAATCACTATATGGCTTGAAACAAGCATCTCACCAATGGTTTGCAAAATTCTCCTCAGCATTACTTGCTTATGACTTTCACCCATCTCAAGCATATCATTCTCTCTTCACTATGCATACAAGTTCCTCTTTTATTGCATTACTCGTCTATGTTGACGAAATTGTTATAGCCAGTAAAAATTCTGCAACCATTGATAGATTAACCACTCACTTGAACACTATCTTCAAGCTCAAGGATCTCGGCAACTTAAAGTACTTTTTGGGTATTAAAGTTGCCCACTCCAAACGAGGTATCTCATTATGTCAACGTAAATACGCACTGGACATACTTCAAGATGCAGGATTTCTTGGCTCCCGTCCTCTAATTTTCTCATGGAGCAAAACCTTAAATTAAACAGCTCTGATGGAGATGCTCTTATCGATCCTACTATGTATCAACATCTCATTGGTCAATTGGTCTCTTTAACCCGTACAAGACCTAACCTTGCCTACTCGGACCTTAAGCCAGTTCATGGCAGTTCCTTGACAGCCTCATTTGGATGCAGCCCACCGTGTACTTCACTACATCAAACAGACACTTGGCCAAGGCATACTTTTTCCAACTGATAATTCCATGCACCTTCAAGCATTTTGTGACTCATATTGGGCCAGTTGCATGGACAATCGACAATCCGTAACTAGATATTGTATCTTCTTGGAAAATTCTCCTATCTCCTGGAAATCTAAGAAACAAAACATGGTCTCTAAATCATCATCAGAAGTCGGGTATCGCACAATGGCAACCACAGTATGTTAGATCAAATGGCTGATTTTTGTTTTAAGTGATCTAACTATTTCACACACTCAACCAGCAACACTTTACTGTGCTAACAAAGCTACACTCAATATAGATGCAAACCTATATTTAATGAACGTACAAAACACATCGACACTGACTGCCATATCGTTCGAGAACATCTTCAATCTAGTCTCATCAACACTTCTTAAGTACCATCATCCAACAATATCGAAGACCTATTCACCAAAGCACTCAACATCACACATCTGCAGAACTTACTTTCCAAGCTGGGTGTCTTGAACATCTATCACCCACTTGAGGGGGAAGTATTACAATAGGAAATCTTATCCTAACTGAATCATCTGCAACATATCACTTATTCAAAATTTCCCTTCATTTATCTTGTAGATTGTTTTAGTTTTGAATTAATATTTATTCATTCTGTTATTTTATGTGTATATATTTCACGTTTCTATACACAAAATCAATATAGAAAATATTCTTCCATTTACAATTTGTCAGATAGTATGATCGGTCATGCATGTCCTTTAGTTCAGTCTCCACAACCGCATACCTTCCCATTAGTTTCAACATGTCTCTTATTAGCCCATTGGTATCTTGAAAGATTTGGATAGTTTGGGGTTTACTGTTATAGTTATTGATCCAAATAAGAGTAAACGTTTATCAAAATATTGTCGTTGCAAGCGTTTGGCTCCTTTAATTCTCATCAATAAAACCATTATATTGTGTTTTCTCTCCCTTGTTTTATGGATGGCTAATGATTTTTCTTCACGACACTAAAGGCAATTGCAAATTTATATTAATGAAACTAGAAGATAACCTGAGTAGCCCCATTATATAGTGTTTTTTTTCCCTTGTTTTATGGATGACTAATGTTTTTTCTTCCCAACACTAAAGACATCTACAAAGTTTATATTAATGAAACTAGAAGATAACCTGAGTAGTACGACACAAAGAAAAATAAGAACAATATATAGGAGATAAACCAAGAGGGGATCGGAGCCACCTAAATCGGTGGTTTGAACTCAATTTGATATGTAAATTGTGAGACCACGGCTATAGGCCGTGAATGGTTGGGTGGTGTTATACTTCATTGTTTTCATTGTTCTCAACTTGTTCCTGAAGAGGTCCGCTTCCCTTTCCTCCTAATTTTTGGAAAAGGAGGCCAATGCTTAAAACCATAGATATAATTAGGAGTTTAGATCCATTGCATGTTTAGATCCATCGCATAAGGCTTCGGTCCAAAACATCCACTCCAATTCTTTAAGTGGTTTTGTTAGGTGTAATGAGATTGTAGGAGGGTGTCGAAAATTAGGATTTGATTGTGATAAATATCTAGTGTGTCTTTATTTCTATTGTTTAGGGTTATTTTCGTCCTTTATATTCAAGTAGTGGGCTGGGTTGCAGTTTAAATTAGATTGAGTCAAAGTAAGGAGTTATCAGAGTCTCGTGGGTCATGTTGGGCCACAATGGTTGTGCTAGGTGGAATCCATCCTTGTTGTTTCGTTGTTATTCCACTTGTATTTATTTCTTCCAGTATTTTCAATGCAATTCAATTTAGAAGTTCATACAATCTGAGTGTGTGGAGGGTCTGGCTCCTCAAATTGTCAGGATATTACATAATATGAATTTTAGTTACATTCCTATACATAATAGTGGTTTTAGAGCCGAGTCCCTGCGACATGGCTGAAGGGACACACTTTGCTCAGTTGGCAGAGGCTATTTCGACTTTGAAAGGAGCATATGTCCAGTTGAAGGATGAGCAGGGGAGATAGAAGTAAATGTTGGAGGCAATCATGCAGCAACTTAACAATCTGGCAGCCAATTACGATCAGTTGGTGGTCACAACTGGAAATAAGAACATGACCGAAAATTAATGGGGGAATTCAAGAGAGAACTCTTCGATTGGAATTTCCTAGGTTTGACGTATCTGAACTAGTAGAATGGATTCTTAACAATAGTTCTTTGCTTATTGCAACACTCCATATGACCAAAAATTACTAATTGCTTTTTTTCATACATAGAGTAAGATCCTTTCATGCTATAGTTGGTTAATGGATTCTAGTCCAGTTAAATCTTGGGAGGAATTATAGTAGCCTTAAAAATTCATTTTGGGCCATCAAGCTATGATGAGCCAGATGGAGTTTTTACAAAACTCTAATAAATGAGTACGGTGGAGGAGTATCAATCTCAGTTTGAGATTTTATCTAATTGAATCAATGGCCTAACAGAAGAATTTCGTATCAGCACCTTTATTAGTGGCATTAGAGAATACCTTAGAATCACTATATCTATGCTTAAACCTAATACTTTATTTGCTGCCTTTGGGTTGTCCAGGTTATAAGAAGAAGTGATGAGAATGAGTCAGGGACTAGGACCTCAAGATTTTTCACCTAACCAACCTTCACAGCACCAAATCAACAAATTACCAGCACCCACGCCCATCGGGCTACGTTTAGGTAGTGAGAATACCTGAGAAGTGTTGAGAATGTTTATGAATAGTTATGAGTAGAGATTGAAGTGAGTTTGTGGGTCCCATTGAGAGTATTTTGAGTTGTTTAGATGTATGAAGTATGTTGAGTTATTGACTTTTGGATAGATAATTAAAAAATATGTGGGTCCCATCAATGATTGATTTTTTTTTAATGGTGATTTTATTTATATATAATAGTGATAAATATTATAGTGATTTTATTTTTTATTTATATATAATAGTAATAAATATTGTAGAATGTTTATGAATAGTTATGAGTAGAGATTGAAGTGGATTTGTGGGTCCCATTGATAGTATTTTGAGTTGTTTGGATGTATGAAGTATGTTGATTTGTTGACTTTTGGATAGATAATTGAAAAAGGTGTGGGTCTCATCAATGATTGATTTTTTTAGTGATGATTTTATTTATATATAATAGTGATAAATATTACAGTGGAAAGACTTTGGAGAGACCTTGGTACGAAGATGGTTCATTGTGTTTGGCATGTGGAGTATTTTTATCGGTACGAAAATACTTGAAAAGTGTTGAGATATCTTCGCTACCCAAACGTAGCCGTACTTCCACCTCCAACCAAAAAACCTGACTAAAGACCCCAAACAATAACCCCAGATTTCCAAATGTAAACCGAAAATCAACCTTACTCATTAGGAGAATTTTCCCTACACAGATGCAAGAAAGAAGAGAACATGGATTATGTTATTATTGTGATGAAAAATTTCATCCAAGCCATAGGTGTAACCAACCCAAACTATTTTTTATTGGAGTGAATGTGGGAGGAAGAAGAGAGAGACGAGGATATTGGAGGAACATTGGCAATTATACAACTAGTAGAAGAGTAGAATGAGGAAGAGGAAGTGGCTGAGTTGATAGGTATTTCTTTACATGTTATGATAGGTTCAGTGGCACCTAAAACAATGAGGTTAAAATGGGTCTTTAATCACCATTATGTGTTAGTACTCATAGACATGAGAAGTACACATAGTTTTATTGATCCAAATGTGGCAAGGAAAGCAAGACTGCCAGTGGAAGAAAGCTACCAACTGTCAGTCAAGGTGGCTAATGGGGCTAGCCTTCCTTGTCTTGGTTTATGTAGGGCTGCCCCACTCTAGTTGCAAATTTTACACACTAAACCTGACATCTACTTGTTGGTTCTTGAGGGTTGTGATGTAGTTTTGGGGATGGATTGGTTAAAGGGACTCAAATCTGTTTTATGAAATTTTACAGATTTAACTATGAAATTTAGTTCTGATGGTGTTGCTATTACATTAAAGGGAATATAACTGCCAATCCAAGTAATATAATAGGTAGATTATGTATAGAGATTAAAGAAGAATTTGACAAAGTGGATTTGGTTGCAGATTTTGGAGGAAGCTGAAATATCTTCCAAAGGTTCGGTTCCAACTGATGTCTAGTGAGTACTGGAGGAGTTTAAAGGTATCTTTGATGAACCAAGTGGTTTGCCTTCACCTTGGAGTCATGACCATAAAATACAGTTACAACTAGGTTCTAAACCTACTTGTGTGAGGCCTTACAGGTATCCATCCATACTATAAAAAAAAAAAAAAAAAGATTGAAAGGCTAGTGGCAGAAATGCTTAAAAGTGATATCGTAAGAGGTAGTCAAAGCCCATATTCATATCTAATCCTACTGGTGAGAAAAGCTTATGGAGGATGGCGCATGTGTGTGGATTATCGTGCTCTTAATAAGGACACGGTGAAGGATAAGTACCTCATACCCAATATTGACGAATTACTTGATGAACTCTATCGGGCTCTAATTTTCTCTTAGCTAGATTTGTGTTCAGGGTACCATCAAATAAGGATGAACCACAAGGATATTCTGAAGATTACTTTTAGGATTCATGAGGGTTGCTATGAGTTTTTGGTAATGCCATTCGGCTTACCAATGCTCCATCAACCTTTCAAGGGTTGATGAATGAGGTGTTTCATCCCTATCTAAGGAGGTTCGTGTTGGTTTTCTTTGATTTACAGCAAGTCTTTGTAGACATTTACAGCACTTATGCACTGTTTTAGAGATTTTGCAATCTCATAAACTCTTTGTGAAGGCCTCAAATTGCATTTTTGGCAGCAATGAAGTGGAGTATTTACGACATCTCATATCAAAGAAGGGAGTTAAAGTTGACCCACAAAAAATCACTGTAATGCAAAATTGGACAGTGCCTAAGGATCTTAAAGCCCTAAGGGGATTCTTGGGACTCATTGGCTACTATCGGAAGTTTGTACAAGACTATGGGAACATTGCATCACCACTCACAGCCTTAGTAAAAAAGGATTCTTTTTGCTGGACAGAGAAGGCACAGCAGGCTTTTACTAAGCTTAAGGAGGCCATTAGTTGTCAATATGAAAAGTTTTTCAATCTATACCAACATCTCACTCTTACCCCACTATAACTAAGTGGCATTATCCTTTAACCTTTGAATTTCTTTTGTTAAAACTATAAGAGATATTGATCAAAATGTGATGGAAACTATCACGTTTATAAGATGAGATAAAATTATTATAATAATATGGTATGTAACATTACTCTTTTAATATTATGTACTATATTTGGTGCAATCATGAATATGGATTTCAAAGTGATAAAAGATAAAATACATACAATTGAATTTGAAAGCAATGCTTGAGATTTGATAAAATCTAACTGGTAGATTACTCTAAAAACTCTCAATCCAAGATTTTATCATCTTAGCAATGATAATTCTAAAATATGTTAAAATTGTAAGTATTTTAATTACAAATTCTGGTTTGGTAGAAGTAATTACGTTGATTTAAAAAAATATATTTTTATTTGAAAAAAATGACCGTTATGAAGTAAGAATTTATCTATATGGTAAAACATATTTGAGGGTACTTGTAGAGTTCCTTGTACATTAAGCATAGAAAATCATGTAAAAACGTGTTATCTCTTTATAAAGAAAACTATCAAAAAAGGATTCAATTGTCATTAATTATAAGCATTAATTTAAAAGTGACAACTTAAAACTTATAAAACTAATCATTTAAAAAGAATTGAAGTCTTTCAAGGGACATATAAGAGATAGAGCTAGCTAGCTTGTGTCAAAGGGGGCAACTTTTCCTCATTAATTGATTGAGAAAAGCAGAAGCATCAAACATGTTTGAAATTCTTAATGTAAAGAACGTTTCAATGATACAAACATAGCACTTATCCCCAAGAAAAAAAAATCTATGTGCAAGTGTCAAATTTCAAAATTATAAGTCTGTGTAATGTATTTTATAACATTATTGCAAAAGTAAAGTGCTAACAGGCCTAAGCTTATTCTCCTTGAGATTATTTTTCCAATCCAACCAAACTGCTTTTGTCCTTGGTAGATTGATCTCGAACAACATCATTATCACCTATGAAACTAACCACACAATGCACAACAGAATGAGGAGGAATAAATTTGGATTTATGGCTTTAAAACTCAATATGAGCAGGACTTATGACGTAATGGAATGATATTCTTTTAAAGCAGTGATGCAAAAGCTAGGTCTTGATGGAAAATGCATTGATCTTATTATGAGATGTATCTGCATATTGGTACACCCCAATAACTATTCAAATCTCTAAGAGGAATTAGACAAGGTGATCCTTTATCACCTATGTCTTTATTATCTCCTCAGAAGCCCTTAGCTCCATGCTTAACAATGTAGAATCTCAAAGCCACGTTATGGGAATTCCATATTAATCTTTTTTTTTTTTTTTATGCAAATGATAGTTTACTATTTTGCAAGGTAAATTCTTTGGAGTGGAACATACTAATGAGATTCTTGGATATCTAAGAGAAAGCTTCAATCCAAAAGCTCAACAAGGAAAAAACCTCCATATTCTTCAACATTAATAAAAAGCAAGAAGTCAAAGATATTATCCTTGAACTAGCTAGCATACGATCCTCACTATCCTATGAAAATTATCTGGGCTTGCATACTATTGTTGGTAAGTCTAGATCAAATAATTTCAAGAGCATTCTGGTTAATGTTAGAAAAAAGATTAGCAATTGGAAAGTGAAATTCCTCTATCAAATTTGTCATACAAGCTCTTGCAACTTACAACATGGGTCTTTTCAAGCTTGCAAAGAACCTACTGAGGGAGATTAACATAATACTGTAGTAATTTTGGAGAGGCCAAAGAGAGGAGAAACACAAGATACATTGGTTAAATTGAAGGCAAATGGGGAAGGCAAAGAATGTAGGTGGTCTTGGATTCAGAGATCTAAAAAACTTCAACCTTGCTATGTTAGCAAAGCAAGGATGGAGTCTACTACCCCAATGGAAAACTTCAACCTTGCTATGATTGTAAATGTACTGTAGAATCTACAGTCATTGGTAGCCAAGATGTTTAAAATAAAATACTACCCCAATGGAAATTTTCTTGTAGAAAAAATGGGGTGTAATCCTTATTTTATATGGCGAAGTTTTCTAGCAGCAAAACCCTTTATTGAAGAATTTTTGTTTTGGAGAATTAGAAATGGAGAATCAGTACAAATATGGAAAGATAAGTGAATTACTCGACTAGTATCTTTCAAAATCCAATCCTTTGTAAGGGTACTTCATGAAGATGCAAAAGTTAATACCTTGATAGATAGTGACACAAAACATGAATGTTCCTTTGGTGAACTCAATTCTCAACCTCTGAGTTTGAGAAAAGTTTCAAAATTTCAATCAATACTTGTAATAGTCCTGATAAACTATTGTGAAGATGTACTAGTGTGAAGATGTACTGCAAATGGGAAATCCTCAATAAGAAGTGTGTATCATTCACAGGGAGAACTATCAGACATAGTTAAGGGACAATCATCAAGTAGTCTCAATAAGAATTTGATTTGGTCAAAGATTTGGAAACACATGATTGCAAATGCAGGAGAAATTTTTCTGAGGAGAGCTTGTTTTGAAGCTATTCCAACATAGGTGGATCTATAGAAGAAGAAGGTAGTTGACAACCCAACTATTCTATTTGTGTTAATAGTTCAAAATCTGTTCAAACATGCTCTATGGAGTTGTAGCTCTGCTCAAGATGTCTAGAGACAATGTTCTAGGAGAAGACAAAAGATCAGAATTGAAAAGAGTTCTTTTATGGAGGTGCTAGACAGTTTTTTCAATTGCATGACAGTAAAGGAAGCTAAAGTGGTTGCAGTGGTAGCTTAATTGGAAGCTTTGGCAAAGAAGGAATGCCTATATTTTTTGTGAAGATCTCTTGCATCATAGCACTCTAGTGATTCAATCAAGAAAGACACTAGATGATTTCAAAGATTTGCTTCACAAGAGCCCAACCCCAGCAGCCAAGACAACAAATCCCAACCAGAACAGGATTGCACCTCTAAAGGATACTAAAATTAAACTGGAATGCAGCTGAAACAAACTCGCCGCGAATTTGGCATTAGAGTTGTGGTTCGTGATTGGAAGGGACATGTGTTAACAACTTCAACAGATAATCAAAACTGAGAAAATAAGAGATTTGTCCAAAACACAGATAAAATTCTGAATAATATTGATTAATAGTAAGATTTAAAAATGATTTTATGAATCCCACAAGTTAGACTTAAAAAGCTGTAAAATTTAACAATATAATAATTTTTTCAAAAATGAAAAAATCTAAATTATTGTATGAAAATTAAATTTATAAATAAACAAGAATCTTGCAAGAAATTTGGCTAAAATCGAAATCAGAATTACTTCAAAAGCTTGAAACTAAATATTTACTAATAAGACAAGAATGAACATAAATATATAATTTGGGAGAAAATAACTGATATTATTCTAAAGTGATTTGGGGGAAAATAACTGATACCCGATATCAATTTGGGTTTGCACCAACATTTTCCAAGGGAACCAACCACAAAAGCCCATGAATTAGCAAATAAGATATTACTGATTTTGATGATTATCTAGTTTGTATTCATTCCCTTTTAAGGGTAGTGCTTTCTAATAAAATTTTTTATTTCTATTTGAAAAAATAAAAATAAAAAACCCTTATAAGTAATCTCATTAACAAAAAAGAAAAAAATACAATTAAAAAAATCTGTTTTTTAAGAAAAATGAGATTAAAATAAAAAAAATTATTATCATTGTTTAAATAATAAATAATCTTAAAAACAAATATAGACCAAAAAGGGTCTTCAAGAGCTAGCCGGACCGCCCTGGCATGATTTGGGTCACCCTTATTTGGGTCACTTCCTGGTGGCCGCACTGCATTTTTTCTTGTCATGCCGGGAAACTCTTGGAGCAAAGTGCCAATATTTTTGTTTTCTCTTTAATGGGTTTTCCAAATTTCCAAGCATCATTATAGCACAAAACTAGGGGTCCCTATGAACTAAAATATAACTCAATACCACAAACTGTCAACTCGTTGTCACATATCTTCTAGAAGTTACAACTCTTAGTGATCAGGATTGCTTAATTTGTGAAGCTTTTGGTACTTCTCATTACTCAAGCAAATTAAAGTTAAATGAAGATATAAATATATATATATATATATATATATATATATATACACTTCTAATCAAATCACTACTTAATTAAAACTATAGGCGTTTAAATTTTCTCAGGAAATTTATTTTTCTCAACATATACATGCTTTTATAATTAATTAGTAGCCAATTGTTGATAATTGTAATTAAGAGTAATACAACACATTTCACAACATATTTCACAACATATTTTATAAAATAACTTTTCTAAAAACAAATGAGTATAAGGGGATCGATAAAACTTTTTCCTGAAGACATCATGAACTATATTAACTGTAGAAATTGTAATTAATATAATTAGTTAACATTAGAGGAGTTAGTAGCTAGTTAGTTATTTTTTGTATTTCTTACTTTCCCGCCTCTATTCAAAGTGTGTATAAAAACAGAGTCTCGTGTATTAAGTTTAGCATAACAATACATACATAAAGCTTTTTCCTCCATGTTCTTGAGTTTTTCTTTTATCATGGTATCAGATTAACCTTTAAATGGCAGATTCTTTCTCTCATTTCACCACTACTTCTCCTGCCCCCGCTCTCCACACAGAGGACATTTCCAGTCCTTATTTTCTTCACCACGGTGATAATCTCGGTTCCATCCTCGTTACGCAACCTCTTACAGGAGAAAATTATCATATCTGGAGTCGCTCAATGATGATGGTGTTAACAGCTAAGAACAAGGTTGTATTTGTCAATGGTACTATTTCTCCACCCTCTGATTCTGTTGATCCTTTATTCACTGCTTGAAATCGTTGCAATAGCATGATTCTTTCTTGGATCTTGAACTCCATCTCCAAAGAAACTGCTTCTAGTGTAATCTATGCCAGTTCTGCGTTTGAGATGTGGCATGACTTGAAAGAACGTTTCAGTAAATGTAATGGCCCACGGATTTTTCATCTACAACATGCTATTTATTCCCTATGTCAAGATAGCTTGTCTGTGAGTGTTTATTACACTCGTCTAAAGGCACTTTGGGATGAACTCCAAAATTATTGTCCATTTCCTAATTGTACTTGTGTTGCTTTAAGCACTTTGATTTCATATCAACTGCAGCAATGTGTCCTTCAATTCTTGATGGGATTAAATGATAGTTTCTCACATGTCAGTGGCCAAATTCTGTTAATTGATCCACTACCACCTATCAACAAAGTTTTTTCTCTTGTGCTGCAAGAAGAAAGTCAAAGAACAATAGGATCTTCAAATTTCTCTTCTGCTGGACCCACGACTCTCCTAGCAAATGTTGATCCACCTCGTTTTACTAAGCCATATGTAAAGAAGGACAGGCCTCTTTGTTCTCACTGTGGAATTCTTGGCCATGTCGTTGGCAGATGCTATAAACTCCATGGCTATCCTCCTAGTTTTCGCACCAAACAGAAAGTTGTAGTTGTCAACCATGTCTTATCTTCCAATGTTGATCTAGCACCATATGAACCAATGCCTCAGTTGCCATTTACATCAGAACAATGTACTCAGCTCCTTGCTCTTCTTAACTCAAAATCAAATTCTAATTCACTTACTTCTACATCTCAAACACCTCAAGTTGCTACTGTAATTTCTAATTCTTCTTCTTCTCAACATATGTCAGGTAACATTATAATATTCTATCTGTTTCAATTCTGCCTTTCAATTCTAGTTCCTGGATTCTTGATACTGGGGCTACAGATCATATTGTTTCATCCACTTCATATTTTACTTCCATGGTTTCAGTCACCAACACTTATATTCATTTGCCAAATGGCATGAATGTTTTGGTTTCACACAAGGGCACTATAAATCTCACTCAATCCCTTGTTCTTCATGATATCCTTTGTGTCCCAAATTTCAACTTCAATCTTATTTTCGTGAGCAAGCTCACTTCCACACTTTCTTGTATATTTATTTTTTCATCTAATTTCTACTATATCCAGGACCCCATTTGCTGGAAGACGATTGGCACAGCTAAGAAACAAGATGGCCTCTATATCTTACAATAAGTCATTGCAAGACCAGAATATTTTCATAGAACATATGCTACAGCTTTTCCTGTAATAAATTCATCTCTTCATTTTCCTGTTATCAATAATAATGTTGAATTGTGCCATTTTCGTTTAGGCCATCCTGCTTTCCAGAATTTAACTTTCTTACAGAATGTTCAAGTTGTACCAACTATCACTTCTACATGTAATACAAATCATCCTTGTATAGTATGTCCTCTTGCCAAGCAAAAACGTTTACCATTTCCACACAGTTCCAATGTTTCAGAATTTCCCTTTCAAATGGTTCATTCAGACATTTGGAGACCTTTTTCATCTCCAACTATTGAAGGTTATAGATATTTTCTGACCTTTGTTGATGACTTCTCACAGGCTTGTTGGATATTTCTTATGAAATCTAAATCCCACACTCGTCTCTTAATTCAGTCTTTTTTTAATATGGTAGAAACTCAATTCAGTACAAAAATTAAAATATTCCGTACTAATAATGGTCTTGAGTTTGCCATGACTGAGTTTTATGCATCAAAGGGTGTTATTCATCAAACCAGTTGTGTCGAAATACCCCAACAAAATTCTGTTGTGGAACGTAAACATCAACACTTGCTTAATATTGCTTGTGCTCTCAAATTTTTGTCCAATCTACCTTTATCTTATTGGGGAGACTATGTTTTAACAGCTACCTATCTCATTAACAAGTTACCTTCCCCTGTATTGAATCATAAAACCCCTCATGAACTTCTCTTCAACCAAACACCTTCTTACAATCATTTACGTGTATTTGGTTGTCATTGTTTTGCATCCACATTGGCTTCTCATCGTTCAAAGTTTGATCTTCGAGCTAGACGTTGTGTGTTCATTGGTTATCCTTTCAGTATTAAAGGCTATAAACTTCTTGACTTAATACACATTTGACCTCTTTATATCCTGTGATGTTCATTTTTCATGAACACATTTTTCCTTTTCATTCATTTTCAGATCATAAATCTTCTTACTCTAATCAATCTCCCAATGTTGTCTTACCTCACAATATTTCTGATCATAATTGTCATGATTCATCTTTTGTCGAACCCTTTAATCCTTAAACACAAACCTCTTCTGTTGATATTCCACCATCCAATAATTTGCAGCCTTCCATTGATCATTTACCTACTTTCAAAAAATCATCTCGACCCAGAAAAATTCCTGGATACTTGCATAACTATCATTGTCATATGGTCTGTTCTTCCATGCATATGCCTAATTAGTCTTCTCATAGCAAAGGTTCAGGTAAGCCATATGATATCTCTCATCATCTCTCTTATTCTAAACTGTCAGCATCCCATAAAAGTTTTGTTTTATCCATTTCTACTCATTCTGAACCCAAATTCTTCCACCAAGCCATTAAAATTCCTCAATGGCGTGAGGCTATGGATGCTGAAATATTAGCATTGGAGAAAAATAATACTTGGGTGTTAACTTATCTGCTGCTGGTAAGACTGTCATAGGATGTAAGTGGGTTTATTGTATCAAATTTAAATCTGATGAGACTATTGAAAGATACAAAGCTAGACTAGTTGCAAAAAGGTATACACAACAAGAAGACAGGTACGTTTGGGTAGTGAGAAGTGTTGAGAAGTGTTGAGAATGTTTGTGAATAGTAGTGAAAAAGTAATGAAAAAGTAATAATAAAATATTGAATAGTAGTAAAAAGTAGGTAAAAAGTAATGAATAGTAGAAAAGTAGGTAAAAAGTAATAATAAAGTAAAGAATAGTAGTGAGAGTACCTCAAGTACTCTCACTTGCCAAACACACCAGACTACTTAGAAACGTCCTCACCAGTTATTAAAATGGTAATTGTTAGATGCTTACTTTCATTGGCTGCTATGAATGGTTGGTGTCTAATTCAATTGGATGTTAATAACGTTTTTTTACGTGGAGAACTCAATGAAGAAGTATACATGTCTTTACCACCTGGATTTGGCTCTAGGGGGAGTCTCGGGTATGCAAATTGCAAAAGTCCCTCTATGGCTTGAAACAAGTCTCTCGACAATTGTTTTCTAAATTTTCTTCTTGTCTTCTCAAACATGGTTTTGTTTAGTCAAAATTTGACTATTCTCTCTTTACAAGACTACAAGGAGATTCTTTCATTGCATTATTAGTGTATGTCGATAACATATTAATTGCCAGCAACAATGAAGAATCTGTTTCTGGTTTCAAAACATTGCTGCACAATGAGTTTTAGCTCAAAGATCTTGGACATTTAAAATTTTTTCTTGGATTAGAGGTGACTCGTTCAGCCAAGGAAATTTCCTTATGACAAAGGAAATATGCATTGGATATTTTGGAAGATACTGGTTTCTTGGATGCTAAGTCTGTTTCTTCACCTATGGAACAACACCTAAAACTTAGTAAATCTGAAGGTTCTTTGCTTCCTGATCCATCTGTATATAGAAGATTAATTGGAAGACTGTTGTATTTGACACTCACACGTCCAGATATCACATTTTTTGTGCATGCTCTTACTTAGTATTTGGCAGCTCCTCGTGAACCTCATCTTCATGCAGCTTATCGAGTCCTTCAGTATATCAAAGCCTCTCCTGGACAGGGTTTGTTCTTTCCTGCAACATCTACTCCTCATCTCAAGGCTTTTGCTGATGCCGATTGGGCTTCGTGTCCTAATACTAGAAGATCCATTACTGAATTTTGTGTTTTCTTGGAGAATCTCTTATCTACTGGAAGTCCAAGAAACAATAAACCATATCAATATCTTCTACAGAAGCCGAGTATTGTTCCATGGCTGCTACTGTTTGTGAGTTAACATGGATTAAAAACTTGCTTCAAGATCTTTGTACTCCACATTCAAAACGTGCATTGCTCTTCTGTGACAATAAAGTTACAGTCTATATTACAGCAAATCCTATGTTTTATGAACATATAAAGCATATTGAACTAGATTGCCACATTTTTCTTGATCAACTACAAGATGTGCTCATTCGCACTCTACATGTTCCATCTACTCATCAACTTGCATATTTGCTCACTAAGCCTTTAGCTTTTAGTTCATTTTCAGTTCTGTTGTCCAAGATGGGTATCATTGATATTCACTCTCCATCCTGAGGAGGAATATTAACTGTAGAAATTATAATTAATATAATTAGTTAATAGTAGAGGAGTTAGTTAGCTAGTTAGTTATTTTTTGTATTTCTTATTTTCCTGCCTCTGTTCAAAGTGTGTATAAAAACAGAATCTCATGTATTAAGTTTAGCATAACAATACCTACAGAAAGCTTTTTTTTTCATGTTCTTGAGTTTTTCTTTTATCAAACTACGTACAAGAAGAAGTTTACTACTATTAAAAAATAAAATTACAAGAAGTTTAGAAATTAAAAAATTAAGCTCGATCGTAATTAATACATGATGATCTGCGACCCTTGATCTTGATCACAAAATGCTGGATAATGCTAATTTAGACAATACAAGTACCCTCATGCAGCTATCAACCTTTACTATCCCAAGTCTCCATGGCTTCTTTCTCAGCAAAAGCCACTGCCCGAGAATTGCTGGGATGGACTTTCTTATACACCCAGAAGAAACATCCGCTGGATTTTTCCCCCTTGATCATGACCTGATCATTTGCATCCTGCATTTTTGCTGATATTTCTTCCCCAGCTTGGATCGTCTTCATTTTCTCCTTGTGCAGATTTCTCAACACGTGGATTTCAGCGAGACAGTATCCCGCTGCCATTGTTGCCAAGCTTGTGGTATTTCGATGCGTAGCTCTGGCCTCGAGAGAGGGTGATTTATACAGGGGGATTGGGGTGGGGAGCAAGCAAGCAGTACTCATCCATGAATAATGCACGAGTGAAAGGCCTTGCGCGTTGGAATCTTTCTTCTATTATAATATATAATTAGTTGAATGTTTCATGGCGGATTGGATGTTCTGCAGACGAAGACAGAATTGGTGGGGTCCATGCAAGGAATTGCTTGGGCAGCTTTTGGATGGAACTTGGCGACCAAGGCATCAACCGGGTCTACAAACTACAAACTACAAACACGTTGACGGTCAAGTAGCGTACCACGTGTGAGATTTAGAGAAAATTATTATTTTTTATCTCAAAAGATTCTCACTTCTCCCTTTATTATTACCGTTAATATACACTATATTTTAAGTAATTATCTATTTAAAAGATAAAAATCATATAAGAAAGTCTTACACCACGTGTTTTTATTTAATCAACATATAAGTTATCATTTTTATCATTTTATTTAAATATACATATATTTAAATATTAAAATTGAATAATAAAAATAACAAATTATATATTGATTTGGTATAAAAGTATATGATGTAAGACTTTTATATAGAATTTCACTTTAAGGCTTCGTTTGGTTGATTAAGGCTGCGTTTGGTTGATTAAACTAATCTCAACTCATCATTACAACTTTTTTAAATTCCAATACAAAATATAATAAACAATTTAATTTTTTCAAATCTCAAAATAATAATAATATTAAAAAATAATATTCTAACAATATTTTATCATCTCAACTCAACTCAACTCAACTCACTTCAACATCCAAACATAACCTAAAAGATTGAAATATATATGAAGCCATTTAACATATTTTTTAAAAGAGAATGATGGTAATGTAGATAGTAGTGCTAAGAAAAATTCTCGGAGCAATCCATATTCACGCATCATTCAAAACACACCTTATATGTCAAAGTAAATTGACAAATTTATCCCTAAACAAATTCACAAAATCCCACGAAGTCTCCCCCCCCAAGCGGGGAATTTGAAAAGTTAAAACACACCTTACATGTTAAAGTAAATTGATAAATTTATCCCTAAACAAATTCACAAAGTCCCACGAAGTTCCCACCCTCCCAAATTCGAAAAGTTGAAAACACTACATTGCTACTGGGGGCTGATCTAAGCTACGATGGAGAGGGAGGAGGGAGTTGTTGTGATTGGGGTTCGACGGTGGGGTTGCTGCGAGGTCGTGAGGCTTAGTGGTGGTGGCTGGGCTGGTGTACGGTGGCGGCGAGAGAGGGGGAGACTCATTTCAGGTTATAGGCTGATCTAAGCTGCGATGGGGGGTTGCCGTGACTTGGGTTTGGCAGTGGGGGTTGCTGGAAGGTCGTGCGGCTCGGTGGTGGTGGCTGGGTTGGCCTACGGCTGCAGGCGGCGACATTTCGGGACTAAATTAGTGTGAGACCCATTTTGAGAGTGGAGAGGACGCTGCGCGTGGAGGCTTGAAGGTGGCTGGAGGGTTGCCGGTGATGAGGTGGTTGGTAGCGTTGCTGGGTGGCAGACAGCGATGAAGAGAGGCCGAACGCGATTTGGTTGCTTAGCGAGGAAGGCGTACGCGGCGCGGCGAATGAAGAGTACATGAGCATCAGCGGTACTGACAATGGGGTTGGAGGCTGACGATGGTGGTGGCCGGTAACTGCAGGTGGAGCACTACGGGGTTGGGTGGGCTGAGAGAGGGAATCGGGTGGGGGTAAGGATTGGGTGGGGTGAGAGAGGGTCGGTTTTGGATTTTTTTTTTTTTTTTAAAAAAAACGTCAACTCTTAGTGATAAATAGAAAGAAGACCTTAACGATACATTAAAAAAAGAGAAATCATATGTTTAGGCAGTTGAAAAAGAGATTATTAAAAAAAAAAAAAAACTTTCCCCATATCCCATTACACCATAATTGACTAAACTGTTAGCTAATACATTATCTTTCCTATAAACATGACAATTGATACGAATGTATGACATTGATAAGATGCAGGACGGACAGTATTACTAGTATACCGATTACATCATTTTATCACTAATTTTTATAATTGTGCTAAATAGAAAGTAATTATATAAATTTTAAATTTTAAAATAACATTTTTAAGGAAATAATTATGTCAGGTTGATTAATTTATTGTTTTGCATCAATATAATTATATCAATATTCAAATCAAATGAAAACAATTTGGAAACGATATGTCAGCAATGAGGTGATCAGATCTTATTTTGTTGCCACGTACATGGGTATTTTATTTTATATTTGATTTGATGAGTGGATGGCTGTGTGTACTAGATCAATACAAATTAAGAACCAAACAAAAGAGCTTGAGCTAATTCATGTATAAATTGTACCTGCACTAATTAAGAGCCTTGGTTATCACACCGACTTAAAAAGCATGTTTCGATTCTTAGAAAATCTCATAATTTTGTAAATAATAATAAAATAATTTCAATAATAATATTTTATTAAGTTTTAAAAAATAAGAAAAAAAATTATTATAAAATTAAAATTTATAGGTCAAGTTTGGGAATTAAATTATGAAATTTTTTAAAATTCTGAAAATTCTTGTAGTGTTCAAATATACCCTAAAAGTAGTTATATATGTTAGTTAGTCACATGAAGTTTTTTGTATTCGAAGCAGGCTATAGCCCGTTGGGTTCATAAGGATGAATTCAAACCCTTCAAGTTCTCGATGCTTGAGGATGTGACTTTTACACTAATTACAAAAAAATTAAAAATTAATTTATTTTTTCAATATGATGAATTAATAATGTAGCGGGTGTGTCTTCCATGTCGAATTGTAACTAGAATCTTTGTAAATAATAATAATAAAAAACAAACAAACAAATAAACAAACAAACAAAAACAAAACAAAACAAACAACAGCTTAGAAATAAAGCATGAAAAGAAATGTATAGATGACAGACAAGGGAAACCAAACCATTTCCATTAAAATCTCAGGCGATGTGTCTTTATAAAATGCTTCCAGAGTATTTGTGTGCTACAACATCGATACCACTTCCAGAGTATTTCCATTAAAATCTTAGCTTGCTAGGTTTGGATATAAAAATGGTTTTAACTCATCTTAATTTATCTCGTCTAATTATTATAATTATTATAAACAATTTAACTTTTTTCAAATTTCAAAATAATAATAATATTGAAAAATAATTTTTTAACAATATTTCATTTAATTTTTAACTTTCATCTTGACTCATCTCATCTCAACTCACTATCTATAAATCACCTTAAAAAAAAAAGACCGGACTAAGAGCACTGGCATTGGACTAGCCAAATGTTAGCCAAGTCCAAATTTTATTAGCGAGTTACTGTTTACTAATAAAAAGAATATTTTATTAAAAAATATTCACACTTTTTTCACTCACTCCCATGTCTCCTTTCTCCCTTCCTTCACTTTCTCTTCCTTTCTTTTTCCTTTGCTTGGATAGTGAAAATTAAGTTATCGTGTTAAATAATTTGTTTAGACAATAAAAATTAAATTATTAACTAATATATAAAATATATTTGTAAAATATATAAAAACAATTATTAAAATATATAATATTATATTTTCATTTTAATTTTAAAATAACTAATCCAATATAAATTAACATCTTCAAATATTTAGCCAAAACCTCAAGTTTTAATCAGGACTTGGTAACTAGGCCAATGGCAATGCTCTTATAGTATTGGCATTAGATTCATTAAATGAGTTCAATTTTTAAAATTTGATGAATTTATATTTAAAATTACTGCATTGGATTCATCAAATACTAAAATATAAAACTTTGAGTTACAGTATATTTCAATTCATATTTGAATTTGAAGACTCGTTATTCACACTTTATAACCATTATTTTATTTACTTAAATTATTATTTCTCAATTTTAAGTCACAATATATTTAAGTTGGGAAACAATAATTTAAGTATTAAATTAAATTATTAATTAACATATAGTTAGTGTAATTATAAAATATAAAAAAAATTAAAAATATTATTATTAAAAAATATTATTATATTATTATTTTGATGAATCCAATAATTAATTTAATGTGAGATTATAGATAGTGAGACTTTAAATTTATCAAAAATATGTATTTTTTATTAAATTTTAAAAATAAAAATGATGAATGAGTAATGCTAGAGAGAAATCATTATAGCAGTGCACACTTTGTACTCACTACATGACTACTTCTAGTTAATTGTTTCTAACACTCACTTAAAAAGATATATGATTTAGATAATGTCATATTATATGTATAAAATGGATACTTTAAATAATGACTTCTATCTATATTTATAATGTCGGTAAGAAGGGAGAAATAAGCTCATGTTGTTTACCATAAGCCTTTCCTCATCTTACTACTTCCTCCGAACAAGTTGAATCCCTCTCTCTCTCAAAACCCTAACCCTTTGTACCTTACAGATTCAGTGGCTATTCGATCAGGTCAGAGTCTACTCTCTCGATTTATACATATACGAGTGTTGATTGATTGTATGCTTGAATTCTCTCATTTTCAATTAGCGCTCAGCTGAATTTTCTACTCTCTCCTGCTGTGAAATTTGAAATTGTATCTCGTAAATGTGTGCGTATGTGAAGATATTGCGTGTATAATTTCACTTCAATGGAGAGAATAAGATTTAGGATGATTAATTTTGTTCTCATGTTATGGATTTCTTGATGTTTGTAAAGTTTTTAATGGTTGCTGAGGTCTGAGAGGCCTTGCTGGAAAAAATTAGATAACTGTTCTGAATTTTACCTTCTTTCTTTTTTGAGAAAAAAATTCGAACTTTGTATTTTTCGTCCAGGTGAAGAAATGGAAACCTGCACTTCATTGAAATAAAACATTGTGAATTCAGATATTCGTAATCTCGGTTTTGACAAGGAACAACTCTGGGAAACTTATTCATTTTAGCAAAAAAATAAATAAAATAAAAAGCTATCTCGTATTCACATGGTTGGAAATTGACAAAATAATAAAATACTTCCTCAACTATGAATAACCTTGCAATCCTCACAGCAGCTTGGGTAATGATGTTTTAAGAGTGTAGCATGTGGGGTTTCAGTATTGAAGAATGAAGCCTTTTTTGACAACTGTGTGGTCCTTGATTACTTCACTACTAAATCATGTGATGGGCTTACTTTGAAATGAGTGATCGTACTTGGGGATGGCTAAGGTGCTAATCACTGTTTGCCTTCCCCTCATATTTTTTGCAATGCTGCTCACTTAAGAATAGGAATGTTATGGTTTTTAAGTCCTATAATGATTTTTCTGCTTTTCCCCAGTTTTGCCAGACATCTACTTTTGCATTTAATTTATGCAACAGGATTCAAATACTGTTTTGTTGAAGATACAGTTATTCCATATTTACTTAAAATGCCTCTATTGTCTGTTTTCTAGGTCCCTGAAACTTCATCTCTTCAAATTTGTGACATGAATGTCACTTATTATCCTTGGTCTTTGGCAGGGTCATTTCTGATTGCATTAAGATTTTCTATTTCATGCTTTATAAGAATTTAAGCGTGATTAGATGCTTTTATCGATCCCGGGAGGCCATTAGTGTACTCATTTCTGTTCATAGGCTCCCTCATTCAGGAATCTTCAGCACTATGAGAGACATTGATATAAAAGGTGCTTCTAGTTTGTGTAGCGTTGTATCTGATGGAAAATCTGAAATCCCACAAATTGTATCTGTTGGTCAGAATACTGGAAAGTCACCCTTAAATGTACAGTCCACCCCTGAAATCGAAAAGAGGTTTGTGCATCATGTGTATGATGCTATTGCTCCCCATTTCAGTTCAACCCGGTTTGCGAAGTGGCCAAAAGTGGCCTCCTTTTTATCATCTTTGCCTTCAGGATCCCTTGTTCTCGATGCAGGATGTGGTAATGGTAAATACTTGGGTCTGAATCCTGATTGCTTTTTCATAGGAAATGATATAAGTGCTCCCCTTATCAAAATTTGTGCGGATAGAGGGCATGAGGTTCTGGTTGCAGATGCAGTAAATCTTCCATACAGAACTAATTTTGGTGATGCAGCAATCTCTATTGCTGTATTACATCATCTAAGTACAGAGACTAGGAGAAAAAAAGCAATTGAAGAATTAGTTAGAGTTGTCAAAAAGGGAGGCCTGGTTCTGATAACTGTTTGGGCTGCAGAACAAGAGGATAGATCATTGGTTGCCAAATGGACTCCACTTACAGAAAAGTATGCTGAAGAGTGGATAGGACCAGGTAGTCCTCATGCTCGTAGCCCTTCGTCCTTACTGTTACAAAGCATCCCTGAAAGTGAGGAGAATGGTTCAGGAGAGAATGTGAAAGATTCCAAGGACAGTTCAATGGAGAAGATGCATGAAATCATTCATCTTACATCTCAAAGTAACAATGATTCAGTTACCTTTAAACATGAAAAGAATACCAACAGTCAACAGGAGTATTTTGTTCCTTGGCACCTACCCTATCATCGTGCTGAAGTAAGTGGTGTTTCTGCTTCTGCTCTTGCAAATGGTCTGGCTAAGAAAGATGATAAGAAGGGTGCTGTAGTCTACAACAGATATTATCATGTTTTCAGTGAAGGCGAGCTTGAAAGGTGGGCTTATTACTTTCTTTTATCTGTTTTCATTTGGACTTGAACCTTTTTTTTTTTTTTTAACATTAGTCATTTTTCGTATAAATACTTGTTATGTGTGATTTTCTATCAATTGATTCTGAATCACTTAAAAAGGGATTTCTGGCCTATTGTCTCTCCTCTTGCTCGAATTGTCTCATATGTTGCCAGGTGGTATAGAATATGTGCCCGCTGGGACTTGATTTTGATGTATAATATAGATCCCTGATCACAATGTATTGTCTGCTCCATACTTACTGATTTAACATATCGCAAGAATATATTGGGATAACATCGACCTGCTTATGGAGAGTGAAGCACGCAAGATATGGGGAGCAACGTAAGAGGACATGTATAAAAGAGATTTTAGTGATGAATTCAGTTTTACTATGCTTAGTTAGTAATCATCAGCCGATTTTATGAACTGGTCTTTGCGTGTGGGAGATTAAGATGCATTTTATATGATTAGGAATGTGTGGCTGAAAGTCAGATTTCCCTTCCACGATCACATAACATGAATGCTTATGTCTATGCAACTTTGTTCCATTAAGACTATTTACTGCATAGGGAGGGGGCCAATTGTGCTAACTGAAAGTCCTAACATGAGAAGAGTCCCATTGATATCAGTGTTGAAGAAACTTTAAACAAATCCTAGGAAGTTCCAGTTAACATTTGGTGTTCTTAACTATTTTGAAGTGTGCAACTGGCCATAATTCTCCATTGTTTTCCCCGGCTTTTTTAGTGCTATTCTGAGATTTATGGATAGAATGTATTAACTATTTTGCTTTTATATGATTTTATAACCTCATTTTACTCTTCCCTCTGTTCATCGTTGCCTTGACATGCTTTTGTTTGCATGATTGATGATGTTTTCTTCCTTCTTGTTTGATGTTCCTTTCTGCAGGTTAGTAACTGGTATGGACTATGTAGTCATTGTTGATCGGTTTTATGACAAATCAAACTGGTGTATCATTCTTGAGAAAATTCTATGACAAATCAAACTTGATATCTTGCTGAGACAAATGGAATTATATATATGAGAGATGGTTGATCTTTTATGCAAAGGGATGGGCTGCAAGTGGTGAAGGCTTGGTCCCATTTTGGAGTTGGGGGAAACACTAAAGTCTTGCATATGTGATTTGTAGTTGAGGGTTTGTTTTTGTTTGTTGTTTCTATTTTTTCTTTTTGTTTTTGACAGAGGGAGCACCCTGGACTGGAGGTTTTTAAGCATTGGTATCCAAAGGGATGTATTTAACCATTACATGGGGAGTTTGGGTAATTCAATGTATTTTAACCATGCATTGTTTAAACTAGGGATGTTTTTAAAGGTGCTGCTATGAGGCCTAAAAAGAAAGAAAGAAATAGTAATAAGATGCTGCTATGTATGCATATGTAGTAGAAATCAACCACTGGATCAAATTTATCTTCTTCTGTCGAGACATCATCCATCGAATATCAATATGCTATTTCTTTTTTAGAAAAGATATTTGCAGCTATGAATTGTACAACTGTCGCGTAATCGTTTTGAAAAAAATGAATAAAACATGAGATTTACGGAAAAAAAATTAATTTTTTAATAGTAAATTTTTTTTTTTTTTTTAAACGATTATATGGGGTTTACTCCTCAAAATACCTCATTGCCCAACGGAACCAAACTCAACTGCTAAACCAACGTTGATGCTCTAAAGTTTGGTTGAGAGATTGGAATAATATTGAGGTTTTTAAAAGTGTATTTAAAAAAAAAAAAATGGAATTTTTAAGTTGTGAATGAAACTATGGACGAATCTCGACTTACAGCTTATTTGGGGATTCTTCGTTCATTGCATTCTAATTTCTCATACTGCGAATGATCTTCTTTTGTATTAATAATAACCAATTGATATGCCGAGGGAAAAAAAAAATAATAATAATAATTTTACATTCAATCGTGAAGTGCACAATGAGGTATTTTGAGATATTCTGTAAATAGTTATGAAATAGTAATAAAAAATAATGATAGAATATTGAATAGTAGTGAAAAGTAGGTACAAAATAATAATAAAATAATGAATAGTAATGAGATATTCTCAGAATACTTAAGAATAACTAAGTACCTTGGTTGATGTGTCATTTTTTTAGCTTTTAACTACCAATTTAAAACTTGAGTCCCACGTTAAATCGGTTATCTAAATCATTATAATAATAATATATTTACTTTTTTTTAATGCATATTATTTATATTTATTTTTTAAATACTTTCTTATTTTTAGCTTTATGATTTCCAACAACATATACACTAAGATACATAAAACACGTCCATCAACCTAAATTAACTTCATTTCCAAACACAACGCATCAAAATTAAGTATAAAATCAACTTCAAGCTTGGTGCAAAAGTATAAAGGCAACAATCAACTACTTCCAACCAAGCAAGAAACATGTTTTGTAAGACTTGTGCTGCTATTTTATCTTGAAGAAAAAAAGTTACAGCATATAAGGAAACTTCAAAACATGCAATTATAATAGGCCAACATTTTGTGCAATACCAATATCAACGCTGAAAACATCAAGTAAAAGATACGTTTATAAACTTGAAACGTGTACAATAATGTAGCTGTTTTCCTACAGAATTTCAGTTGGAAGTTGCAAATTACAAACTCAACTGTCTGTAGTTAGGCGAGGCAACATGAACAAGGACTCGTACGAACAATATGGTCTATGACATGTCTTTATCGTCGTAATTTAGCACTAGCAATTATGGAACAATCCAACTTCCAACCCATTACCCATCTCAAGTAATAACTACTCCATTATTTGCCGGTAAGCTCTAGAGTTTGGATGTGTCATGATGCTCTATCTAAGAATTCTGTTAGATATAATCATTTTTACATACTTTTTATAAATTTTACTGATGTGATCGATTAAAGTAGTTATTTTATATTAAAAAAAGTAATGCAATCAATCACATCAGTGAAATGCATAAAAAGTACGTAAAAGTAACTGCACATAAAATTTTTATTTGTAGAATTCATAGACCAAGATTCTATAAGTAGGGCTTAGTACATGTGGCGGAAAATATTGGAACACGTATTAGTAGATCTACTTTCTTAGAGTGATGGCAATGGTCTAGTCAAAGGCAACGAAAAAATTTGTCTAAAACCATATGATTCGTCTTTTACCTTTTGTCATTCAAAATATAACCTCACATTAGATTATTTATCTATTAGCTAAAGTAATAATAAAATAATAATTTTTTTAATAACAATAATATATTTTTATAAGTTTTTTTGTTCATATTTTGTAATTATACTAACTAGTTAATTAATAATTTAATTTTTATTAATAATTTATTGGGACTCGGGAGCAGATTTATGAGGGAAACGAAATTGGAGAAGACGAGCAATTGGTGGAATAAAATCATTATTTTTCTATGAACAGTGTAATGTCAAATATAACTTTCCCTTTGGATTTACTGTAACTCAATTGTTCAACGTCTTCCATTTAACTAGTCCAATGCATCAGTTTTAAGGGAAAATGAGGCATATTTTTGGATTGACTGGTATTTGGCTAAGTCAATGCTAGTGCTCTTAAAGTGGTAACTAATGTCGAGTGACGTGGAGTTTAGTCTAATTTTTGGCAGAGTAATAACACATATAAATCTCAAATGCAGAAATTTAACGACAATTTTTTTTAAAAAAAAAAAAATTAATCTTATCATAGAAAGTGTGATTTTTTTTTTTACTCAATAAAATTCATATTTTTACATCAATAAGGTGGTAACTCAGATAGTAAGAGTTACTATTTCATGATTTCGAGGTCAAGAGTTGAAGAGAATATAAGTTAAAACTATTTGTAGTAGTAAAGCCTGATTTTTGGGCCATGAGATAAGCTTTGGACCAGCTGGATACTTTAGGGGTACTGTGGTGACGGGCTCACCCTTGAGGCAGTAGCTATAACTCAAACTAGATATTTCATAGCAGAAAGAGACTCCTATAATCACACCTAAAAAAAACTATTACGTTGATCGCCCTCACCTTCCCCTTGAGCCTTGCAAAAATAAATCATAGTTTTACAAGAAATTTGTACATTTAAACCTTAAACCTACCATTTATTTGTTTCTTACGATTATTTAGTTAGAAAATGATAGGATTATTATCATTCCACTATCGATTTATTACTTTTTTTTATATATTTTTTAATTTCTTATTTTACTTAATTGTTATGGAATTGACTATTAATAAAATTTATATATTTTTTTAATTTTTTTTATTAATTAAGGATGTTAAAAAAATATTTATAAAAAAATTTTAAATTTTAAATATAGTATAAATAGTAAAGGTGTAGGAAACCGGTCGCAAGGTATCATTAACCTATTTAGTTTGTATGGTTGAGTGTGGGCGATGTTGATCATTTGACTGTGAAAAGGCCTTTTTGTCAGGAAGCTAGATGATGAATCTTAACCACGTGTGGTGGTGTGAAATTCAACTATGACAGACAATATATGATTTGGTCCGTGAAGTGTTTGATTTTATTTTATCTCGTTATAATAATTTTTTAAAATTTTTATATAAAATATAATAAAAGAATTCAAATTTTCATATTTTAAAATAAAAATAATATTTTATTCAATTTTTAACTTTCATTTCAACTTATCTCATTTCAACTCAACTCACTATCTAAATTGCAGCTTAAGCAATGATTGGATTACAAGATCACTTTATTCTATTTCAAATTAGCCCTTGCTTGATTATACAAATTATATGAGATGAGATAAAATAAAAATTTAAAATTGAATAAAATATTATTAGAATATAATTTTTAATATAATTTTTATTTTAAGATTTGAAAAAATTAAATTTTTTATTATATTTTGTGTATGAGTTTAGAAAAGTTATAATGATTATATGAGATGAGATAAGGTAACCAAACTAAACCTTAATTTATTTATGGTATTCACTATTTTTTAATTTTTTATAAAAAGTTAGATCTTTCTCAACATATTTCATACATTCAAATACATATCTTAACTTATTTAGACAATATTTGGGTAGTCACTACTATTCATAAATAGTTCACTACTATTTACAAACTATTCACTACTATTTATTATGAGATCGCCTCAATATTCAAACGTAGCCTTACATTTAAATACATCTTAATAGGATCCACAAGATACTATTATTAATAGATCAACTCAGATCATCTAAGATCACCTCAACATCCAAGCACAGTCTAAAGAGATAAAATACTCTTAACATGCATGCGATCTATTTTACCAATTTTTTATAAGAGAAATGATTTGTATAAGCTCAAGCTCTAAATAGACAAGTCTCATACAAATCCTTTAAAAAAAGTGAACCCCACATTAAAAAATGTGTAAAAAAAAAAAACTATTCTTTATTAATAGAACTTACTTTTTTACAAATGACTTCTATAGGGCTTGTACCTAAGATTACTCTTAAAATATAATTGTATAAATAATTATAAAAATAATTGTATGTATGTCATTTTCTAAAAATTATTTACAGATTCTAAAAAAAGGAATTATGAAATCAAGCAATATTGAAGAACTAGAGGGGTTGGCCAGAGGTGTCTTTTACAACACCAATTAAGTAGCACTAACTAGTTGGGGATTGCGTTCAAATGTTATATATATAGCTAATGTATTTTTCAAATACACTTCAAAAAACTTTTGATTTTGTTCCATATTGAGAAAAACAATTCCAAAAATAGAAAATTTGAAACAATTGGAATTTTATTAGATTGGATGATCTAGTATTTACAGAATCAATCATTTCTTCTCCTCTTTTCTTTCATGTGAATGTTTAAAAACACAAGGCAATAAATTAAGTAATCACACAATTCTATTGCAACAGAAAAAAAAAAAAAAAGATGTTCAAAAATAGGTAGATTTGGTACGAAGTGAAATTGAATTATTTAATTATATTCTAACAGTAACAGAAGATCCTATCTTGAAGAAGAAGCTCCCCAAATAAAAGAGGTAGGTGAGAGTTGGTCTTGAAGAGTTCGTTAAATGAAAATAACATCATCTTTATCATGAGGATGATCTGTGTTCGAAGAATATGACTACTATCTTTATGATTTGGAAATTTAACCCCCAACCAAAAGTCTAGGCCCTTAATTATATGCAATAGTCGGTTGGTGTCTCATCATCTATTAGGAATTTTTATTTGTTATGATCTTGCAATAAGAGAATGTTCCAAGTATATCTTCTAAGGAAAAAAGATCACAAAACGATAATAGTCATGAACATGCTAGCATCTTGCATTTTGGATTATCTTGCAAGAAGAGACTTAGGCCTCATTAGGACTCATCATCATTTAGACAGCGAGATGAGATGAAATGATTTATAATAGTGAAATAGTTTGAGTTAAGATGTTTATGGAATTTTGGAAAATAAGAGAGAAAAAATTGAATAACAATATATCATAAAGTTAAAATATTGTTAGAATATAATTTTTTAATATAATTTTTATTTTGAGATTTGAAAAAGTTAAATTATTTTTTATGTTTTGTTTGGAAGTTTAGGGAAGTTGTAATGATTAGATAATGATTATATGAAAAAATTAAAGATTTAAAATTGAAAAATGTTTATATTTATAGTGTTTAGATATTAAGATGAGATGAGAATATCTTGCCATCCAAACCAGGCCTAGTGGAGTGAAATCGTAGGCATTTGTTGAAATGGGCTTTAATTACATCCGATTCAAATCTCACCAAATATTCAGTTATACTTATTAATACGAGACGTTTTAAGTGATTTTCTATATTCATCATTTAAAAAGATAATCACTTAAAATATGCCAAATCAACACGTGTGATAAGGATGAAAAAACTTATATTGAAAAGCAATACTTCTTATTTCAACAAGTGTTTTCCATGAACTCATTGTTCCATTTCATATCTCGAAGTAACTAAACTTTGCAATGATTAATTAGTATGGGTTAACACAAAATTGGTTCATTTGGTTTGTTTCAAAGTCAAATTGCTCCTTATTTTTCTTTAATTGAACTTTTGACTTCCTATGGTTTTAAGAACGACCAAATCTCTTCTTCTATCATAAATCCATTCGCAAATCATTAGATCCACTACAAGAAATTGGGTATTTTTCAGCAATTTTTAGATCGTCGCAAAAAAAATTGCTGCAATAGTCCTTATTCGCGATGATTTATTAATTTTTTGCAACGACTATAATTCGCCGAAAAAAGTTTTTCCAGCGATTTAATGGGCAAACCGAATGGGTATTTGCAGCATTTTATTTGGATTAGCGGCGAAAAAAAATCTCCGAAAAAAGTAACATTTTAGCAGCGATTTTTAGTTTCTGTTGGATTAGATCAGAAGTGGAGCGATAATACCGGCGAACATGCAGCGATTTATAAATCACTAAAAAAAGTCAATGACTGCGATTTATAAGACTTTTTCCAACAAAAATAATCGCTAGAAAAAGTCACTTCCCTTATAGTGAGAATTAGTTCTTTATCGACATGACCAATCATTCTTTGGCACGTCCTTTAACTCGCCATGTGTGCACCACGTTTTAGTCATAAAAATAGAATAGAAAGGTAAAAAAATAATCACAAAAATGAAAAAAAAAACTAAGAAATGCAAATAAATATAGAAACAAAAATAAAACCTAAAAATAAAATTTAGAAAACATTAAAGTTAAAATTTCCATTAAAACTTTAATTTTGAGAAAAAATTATCAATTTTTTATTTTAGCGTTTATATTTTGAAACTTGGCTTTTTTTTTTTGGCATAGCCTTCTTCAATTAATATTTGTAATGAATTAGATATAGAAGAAAGAAGATGATATATATATATATATATATATATATATATGATAAAGGAAGGAACGCAAATATTCTAGACATTTTAACTCTAAATTGTCTAATATTTATTTTCAAATCCATTCAAATTATTTTTTAAGCACAAGTAACCGAATTTATTAGCATTTAACTCATTAATGGTGTATGTGACTCATCAACAAGAGCAAAACTCATATTTTAAAAATTATATATATACTAAGACCCACGATGCGGTCATTGTTCTCTAAAGAGTTTGTCCACGACATTGTCTAAAGATCAGAGACCTATGGCGCAGCTGTGGGTTCAGTTATGAAGATTGAGACCTACGACATAGTTGTAGGTCTCAACATTGAAAGACCCCATGCATATAGTTGTTGGTGGTCTCTATGCATCATCTTCAAAGTGGTTTATTTGTGATTGAAGTTATTGTGTTTAGTTGAACAGGAGGGGGACCCCAACGGTTGGTTGGGCAAGGATTCAAATCATCACCCATTTAGGGTTGATAGCAAGCCTAACTGTGTGTTCCATTTAATATAAAGTTCAATCGATTTCTTGTAAATTCAACTGTTTTATGAAATGGGACATAACATTCTTCTACACCCACCAGGTGGTCCATCTAATGATTTTGTACATAACCCACCCTTGTTTCCTCTGTTCACAAGTCTCACTTAAATGGCGAAGTGTTATGGATAAAGGTTCATCGTAGCCAAGTGCCAAAATAAAGAAAGAATGGCTGGAAAACCATTGCCACAAAAAGCCCAGTTCTTGTTTGGACTTCTGAGAGGGCCACTGAATCGGGTCTTTCCCCAGTTAAAATATCATTCGTACACCTCTCCTGTCCTTAGAGCAGAGGATCTTTCAAACAAAACATTGGTTTTTGACTCAGAGGGTACGCTGCTGAGATCATCTTCGTTTTTTCCGTACTTCATGCTGGTGGCCTTTGAAGCTGGAGGACTCTTGAGAGCTATCGTTTTCTTTCTTTTGTACCCTCTGGTTTGTTTGTTTGGTGAAGAGCTGGGGCTGAAGATTAAGGTTTTCTTGTGCTTCCTTGGGATCAGAAAAGAGAGCTTCAGAATCGGAACGTCTGTTTTGCCCAAGTTCTTCTTAGAAGATGTTGGTTGTGAAGGCTTTGAAATGGTGATGAGTTTTGGGAGAAAGGTTGCAGTGAGTAACTTACCTACAGTCATGGTTGAAGGGTTTTTGAAAGACTATATAGGGGTTGACGCTGTTGTGGGAAGAGAGTTAAAGGTGGTTTGTGGGTATTTTGTAGGGTTAATGGAAGACAAGAGGGCAGATGGGACTCTTTTAAATGAGATTCTTGGTGAGGAGAAAACATGTTCCGGTATTATTGCTAGTGTTTGCCACAGAAAGGTTCTTGATCAGGATCCCTTTACTCATTGCAAGGTACTCTCTATCACGTTGAGCC